>NC_073731.1:28585000-29205000 GCF_023634155.1 Falco peregrinus | reverse complement strand
TGAAAATGTGAAGATTTACATTTGAGCGCTGTAAAGAATTGAATCGGGTAATTAACTGAAGAGCTACAGCCTCACAATTAAATCTAATTCTTGTGATTACAAATGAGACTCTTTTCATGGAACTTAATACAGGCAGAGGCCCTGGAAGAAAGGGGTATTCAAAGACAGACAATGAAATTACATTGCATGGTGGAGGGCAAACACCTTTTCAACTGAGTAACCTGTCACCTTTGCACTGGAACATAACCCATTAAAAGGCAGGGTTATTATTAATTCAGTTTTCCTTTCTAAAATATATGTGGAAAGAGTAACCTAGATATTTAAGAGGATAATTTTTGTTACTGACCATTCTGAAATGTAAACTTAATGCTACGGGCATGCTAAGAAACTCCTCTACTCAAAAGCTCTGTTGGCCAAGTGGGGCTGAGACACAAGGAAGTGCTGGGTTTTTGAGTGACAGAAGAAATTCTTTTAATTAGGTATTCCATGACTTCCAGTGAACAGTTCTGAGTTTTTCATGGGAGCTCCCCACAGACATGACATGACTAATCGCTCCAGTAAGAGATTTGCTGCACTTGCAAATATAATAGAGCTAAACTTACCCAGAGGAGTTTGTTCCTCTGTCACTGAACTTTCCTTTCTGCTCCCCAGTTAAGCCATGCAAGGTGGAACTTTCTTCCAGCTCTTGAGAAGTACACAGTTGGAGGCACCCCTGGGATGCTACGATTAGTAATCATATCCAAGGTGTAGCATCAAAACTGATGTGAAAAGAACAGCTCAGCATACTTTTTTGATGCACAATGGCTCTTTAGTGTCACCTCCTCTCGTAGTCCTCGCCCTATTTGCATATGAGTTTGATTACACTTCGTTTAATGAAACTAACACTGCCAAAAAGTCGAATTTCACTGTATGAAAACAAATCACAGTAACTGCTGGCAGCGTGTAAAAGAAGGCAATCCCAGGAACATTTAGCATTCATACAAACCATTATACTTTTACATGCTTACACAGACCTCACAGCCCCTTAGCAAAGAAATCAAACACCTCATTTTTCAGGTGGGTGAAAAGGAGGTACAGGAATGTTACGTGACTCATTTAGTCAATAACTAGATAGCAGAACTAGGATCAGAGAGAAAATTTCCTGATTCTTATTCCCATGTCCTAATCCACTGCATCATGCTGCTTCTGATGAGGGTAATTAAATTTCATGCTTCAGGGAGTAACTTAATTGTCTTTGAGGATCAGACAGAAATTCCATCCTTTCAGTCCAATGTACAGTACGGCTTAGGTGTGCCAAAGAGTAGTTTTCATTTTTTATTTAAATATTGAAAGTGAAAAATAACTAATCTTAATTACAGTCAAGGCTTCAGAAAGAAAGGATGTCTTTTCAAAGGGAAAAGCAGTGGCAACATATTCTGAAATAACTGAGTTCTCAATAGCCATGTCTGGGAGACAAATTAAACCAGGATTTTCACCTTAGCACTCAGCAATGGCTTTTCACAACACAGCTCAAGGGAAGTACGAATATTGTGTCTGCTTACCATCTATATGCGGGAATAAAAGCCATGAAAGATTTTAGGTTCAGCAGCTGAAAGAGTGGATGAGAGGGAAGGTTTTACTGAAGAGAACAGCCTGTGCTTAACTCTGTATCCTTCAGGGATATGTCGCAATTATCTAGCAGCTTTAATAACCTAGACTTCAAAATAAGGTATCAATATATCCAAAGAAAGATTAAGGAATAGATGAAGGACCGTTTGGATCATAAGGTTCAGAAGGATTTACAGAACATCTACTCCAGGCATCCCCGCCCACTACAAGACAGTCCCTAACCTCCTGTAAGAGGCTCCTAAAACCCATTCATCAGGTCAAACCCCGTAAGAAGCTGTCTGATTAGAAAAAAAAAATAGCCTGGCTGGATTTCAGAGATTCCCAGAAACCAAAAAGGCTGGCAGATAATCCTCAGCAAATGCCACTTTTCCCATAACTTCAGCTATTCACAGCGTTTGGCTGCAACACAGAGGTAGGCATATGATTGCATCGGGTGTGCCATATGCAGTGCAAAGCAGGTAAGTAAATAAAAATAAAACATGGTGCAAAATACATAGAAGTGAAATGTCTCCCATAAAATTGTGCGATACATAAGCAACGTGAGGGGTAACACGAAATGAAGTTGCAGGGGTGAAGCTGAAAGATGTATTTCCTGATAAACAACTTCCTCTTCCAATTTAATTCGCTTCCTTCAAACAGGCTTTTGAAAGAAACAGCTCATTAGGAGGGACTGAAGAGGAAAGATGAGGCTTGGAATGCAGAAAGTTTGTGTCCATTAATGCTTATGTAGTGTGTATTATAAGAGTTATCCTGCTGAGGGCTCAACTTTGTATTGAGAAAGATGTTTTTTTAAAAAATGAGAGTGACTAAGACAATCACCTGGTCAGTGTACTCAAAGAAATGGAACTTGGAAGGCCAGCAGCTACTCGTCAGAGCAAACAGCACATCAGAAGTCAGACAGACCATACTACTTAACAACTGAAATGTCAACTTTAAAGAGAGAGAAACGCCGTGAAAGTGAGGCTTGCACGGCTTTCAACATAGCAGCAGTCCCAGCAACGCTATCGTAGTCGATAACAATGTCCTCGCTATCTTACCACACTTGGAATATATATGAGAACAGCATCTGCTGTGTAGGTCCAAATCCAAGAAATGCTGCCTACAGTAAAGCCTAACTTTTGCCACACATGTTGAGTGTGTGGCACTGTTTCTGTCCCACTGATCTAATCTCCCTCATTTAGTACTGAATATTTCTGAGACAGAGAATTGTAGCAGGCCATGCTGAACACCCAGAAGGGAAGCCAAGAGTAGCCAACCACATCTGCCACTGCCTGGAAAAACAAGTTTAAGCCACTGTCTGGGACCTCAGCTCCCCAGAACTTGGAGCACAGAGAAGTTTTATTTAGTTCAGCACACATTTGCCTGTTAGTCTCAACATTTGGCATACACGCATCCTTTGAGCATAAATAAGAAAAGCCTCGACAAGGGGCGTGCATAGAAAAGAGCCTCCACAAGATGTTCTAGTATAATTTCCTGGCTCCTCACAGTCAAATTAAAAGGTGCCTAAGCCAAGAAGCTAATTTCTTTGGGCTAATATTGCCAATGAAATTGAAGGTGGTTTCGAATAGTGATTTTAAAACTGCATCAAAACATGACGACTGCCTTTAGTGTATACTGATAAAGAAAATACCTAGGCCTTTACATGCATTCCCAAAACACAGCAGTCTTGCCAATGCTGTTCATCTCAGTATCACGTTAAATTGTTTTCAAAAGTAGCCTTTTTATTTAAAAAAACCCACAAACAGACCCAAAACATCAGTAACTGCAATTCAATAACATTGGCTGGGATAGCTTTTACCCTTAGACACCATTCTGGGAAGGAGACCAGGCATGGCAGCATCCTGGAAAGCTCAGAAACACGAGCTCAGCCTCAAAAGCAAGTCTTGCCTGCAAGCTCACCCCTGTTGGGGGAAAGACTGGAAAGAAAACCATTCCATGATTCCCTCACAAGGCAGAAATGAGGCAAAAGGCCTCTCCTATATTACAGTGTGACTTTAGAAACATTTCTGTGAACTTAGGTTTAGAAAGGTATGCTCAGTGCCTTGAGCATACTGTAAGGCTTGATTAAGTTACCAATACCCAGCTCAGAGAAAAAGGCTGAATTAATCCAGGCACCACCCTATTGTAAATATATAAATAAAACTCTGACCAAGGACAAGTTTTGCTATATGAACCTACAACCTTTGATCACTTCAGACAGCAAAAGCTGCAAGTTTGTTTCCGTGCAGGGGTACATATTGTCAGCTCACCTACAAGTATCATAAACTGGGTAGCAACACCAAGATGGCATTTCCTGACATTAATCATCTGGTTTGTGTCACATCAAAGGGATTTTTCAGTATACTATTTTCAAGGACCGTTTCCTTGCTGTTCGTCCTGTCCTGAACAGAACACAACTCTGTTCTCTGTTCTGCAGGCTGATGGGAAAGATGCAGTAAGATTTCCAGCCCTTTCTTTCTTCCCTCACTGCTCTGCCACATGCTACTACTTCAGAGTAGGATTTTGCCTTTTTCATCAAAATTTAGATTTATTGACTCTCAAAGTCTCACAATGACCTCTAATTTTCCCTAACAAACAAAACCACAAAGCTCTCAGGCTCCATATCTGCCAAGAACAATCAATACTGTTGAATAAAAAGCAGCCTATGGACCACAGCAGCCCTTGCCACTGCCTGGCTCAAAGGTTTTATGCAGTTCCAGCTTGCTCTTGGGTGAACCAGCTCCTGGGTAATTAAGAGTTCAGATACTCCCGCACAACGCTTTTTGCATGGTTAAACTGCCTTAGGGTATACTGAACTCTAGTCACAGGGAGGGTTAAAGCTGCCTGAGTCTGTAGGATATGCTGAACTGAGCAACGGAGCGAGTGGAAGGAAGATGCCATTATGCTGAAGCTCCATCAGAGCAGTCAAGTGATTGCGTTTTAGTCAGTAACTCCATCTCCGCCACAGCCCTACTGAATACATCCATGTTAGCCACTGCCAGCCGCACCACGGCTTTGCCATTAGCCCACACTAGGATGACTTTCTTTTGATTAAATGCATTCAACTGACAAGGTGACAAACTCTTTATTTTCTGGACAGTAACTCAGAAATGAGCTGAATACAAGGATAAGGAAAAACAACAGGTAAAGGAAGGTATATCGAGAAAGGCTATGGATATACTTGAACTTCTGTTGACTGCCTGAGGTTTTCAGGCTTTTACAGGACTGCAACAGCAATTTAATTTAGCCCTTCCACTGCAGTCCCAAAGCAAGAGAGAAATGCAGGGCTGCAGAACCACCGCTGGCCTGGGGCCTTCCTGAATTAGTGCGGACCTCTCCCAATGCTCTGCTCATTTGCAGTACAATTCCAAGAGGTTCTTCGCTGTATATGCTAATGCAAAAATCAGTGCAGAATATAAAAATAATGACCTTGTGGCCTAGTAATATTCTACATCCACTTGCAGTTTAAGTCATTGAGAATAATAGAGAATTAGGATATCTAGTCTTGTACGTAAAGTGAATTTAGTCCAAAGAGCATCATGGCCTAAAAGCAGCCTTCCCCTCACTCCCTTCCTTTTTCTATTCCTTTCAAAAACAGAGACAACACACTAAAAGCCACAGCAAATTCTCTTCATTAGTTCTATCCAGCAAGTAGCTGTGTTGGAGATTCACATCTATGGAAAAGGCCCACAACACGCCACAGATCCATCAACACTTTCAAAGGTGAATGAATAAAGTACTTACAGAGCAGAGCAGCTGTTTCAATTATAGTATTAGCGGCCCACGCCTTAAGCACTCCGTGCTCCTGGAAACCCAAGGGTGAGTAGGGAACAGAGCCATCCTATGGATTATAATTAAAAGACCAAGGCCAACTGCACATTCAGAGCAAACAGGCAGCAAATGCTTTGGTTGCAGTTGTGTCATTTTCTGTTTCAGCCTTCCAGATTTTTGCTTCTGCTTTGCATATGTGAACTAACCCCTTTCACAGTATGCCAAGTACAAGCAACTCCAGCATTCCCATCTTGCTGTTTATACGTTTTCAATTTCTACTTCATGAAAAAAATAATAATAATAAAAAAAAGATTTAGGCATCTTCTCCTCACCTCTTCTACTTTCACAGGGACAAATTTATATCCTGGGGCGCTCAGTGGATGCAAAAACTTCATTTCTGAGCAGGTAATGTCCCATGTAAATCATCACTCCATTGCAACAACAGAAATGGTGAATCTATGTATTACATTTCATGCCTACTGATCCGAACCATGTAAATTCAAGAACTTGCCTTATAACTTTTGTTACTCAGACATCTAAGTTCTCAGACAGCAATGATTATACAGGAAATAATGGAATTGGCTCAAAAACCCACACAGATATTCCTCCCTTGAGGGAATTTCTGTTCTACCACACACAACCAAGTGGACAAACAAACCAAATTCAATTTTACTAAACAAAAAGTCAGTTTTATTCCTCTGACCATACACTGTCAGCATTTTAACAGAGCACATAATGTAATCCCCTGAGCTTGAACATGAGGTGCCAGGAAAAGGCACTCTGAAGTGCTCAATATACCACTAAATAAATCTTCATGATGTCCACTTACTATGAAAGTGGGGAAGCAGAGATGCAACACACAGGAGACCACCACAAGACTCTGCTAAAGGCTCACAGAAATTGCAGCCTGAGGTCAAAGCAGTGAATGTAGCAACCTGTCCGAGTAGCCACACTCCTTCTAGGACGGATAGGTGGGGCAGGCCCTCTTCTGCTAGAAGCCCTGAACTCTTTCTCCATAAACATCCAATCTCAGTTAACTCAGACATTAATCCTGCCAGTAGAAGAAATACTTCTCAACCCTAGAGCCACATAAGGAGGAATAGCTTCCAGAGACTTTGATAAGCAGGTGGTAGATGAATACTTTAGATAACGACAGTATGGACTGGAGCATCTGACATGCACAGAGAGGCTGAGAGAGTTGGCATTGCATAGCCTGGAGAAGGCTCAGACAGCATCTTATCAATATGTACAAATACGCTGCCTCAGCTCTGCTTTGAGCAGGCAGGCTGGACTAGAATTCCAGGGGTCCTTCAGCCTTAAACATCCTGTGGTCCTGCACAGGTAGAAGATGCTCCACTGGCTAAAGATCTCTGCCTTCACTGGTGTTCTCTTTAACAAAGCATGCTGAATTACTGGTGCTCCCAAATCAATGGTACGGGAGGCTCAACAATAGCCACAGCTTCAATTTCTCTTTTTCAGCTATAGACTCAGAGCTTCGGTTGAATGAACCTGACTTGCCCTGAACAGGATACATGAATAAGAAAACACATATTATTACCAGCTAATTAAAGTAATTTCTGCTTTGTTCCTGTTGATGTAGGCCTTGAAAACGCAAAGAGCTAGAAGAGCATCAAGAGTTATTAATGAAGTTTCTATCAAATGTTTCAAACTTTGCTCCCCTCTGAAATTAATTTCAGAGTGAAAGAACCATTTTCCTGTTAAATGTGCAAAAGTTAGTAAAGTCTCCAGCAGCTGCTCCCTGGAGGGAAACCCTTCAGACCCTATTAGACATTCTGTTCTGTGCTTGGTTTACCCTGGGCTGTTTTTCCACTCCCTATTCTCTATGAACAGAGGAGAAGGAAGGAAGGAGAAAAGGTTATTTCTTCTTGTTACTTTGTGTTAGCAAAGGGCAACATTCAAAACTCAAAAATCTCCACACACGTTTGTAAACAGCACACTGGAGAGCATGGGCAGATCATATCCAGGCCAGACAGTTCACCCTGTTGGCAAGGGAGTCAGGACTAGGGGCCAGGGAGAAGGACAGAGAGGGAGTTGGAGAACCATCGCACCGGCAAGCATTGAATCAGGCAGAGTACAGACAAGCACATGGCTAAGAGCAAGCTGGCCAAAGTACATGCGACAGCACTAGCTGCCTCAGACGTGATGCCCCAGAGGCAGCCAAGCCTGTGACCACATTCTCACTTGGTTGTAGTTTGTGGTTCACAGGAGATGGGAAAAACAGGTGCTCTTTGAACAGCCAGATGAAAACAATCGCCTAGTGCAAGACAAACAAAATAGTGTATTTAAATACTGGAAGGCCAGCGCGGACTGACTCTTTCTCTATGTAAACTTCTGCCTCAGCCTTGTATTGTTTTCCTTCAGCCCTTGGGATGTCAGTATGACTCATACAGTCAGGAATCAAGAGCAAAGACACATGCTGTGCACTATCCAGCATTCTTGAAAGGGCACCAGGCAACCTGTGAAACATTTCAGGAAGAAAGCCACTGAAAAAAAGTAGAGTGATCTTGCTAGGGGGAGGGGGAACCGAGCTGCAGAAATTGCAGTCCAGAAGAGACCTCAGCTGTTGTTCTTTTTCTCAGATAATCTTTATGAATAATCCTGTATTTACAACCTTCACAGAAATACCTTGTTAATATCAGAAAGAGCATATAGCTGAAACTTAAAGGTGTGAATCAGAAATCCCATCTAAAATTGCCTGAGGGAAAAAATACTACACCAAAAAGAGTTTTAATAGTGAATTTCAACATCATCATTTTCTGGGAAATGGGGGGATGGAGGCAGGGACCCATGAGAAAGGAAAAGAAAAAAGAATGGGGACAAGGTGAAGACAGCAAATTAAAGAGAGGACATCGCCTCCTGAAATAGGCAATCTGTGTAGAAATGTGTGAGACTCGTGAACTTCAGTTCATTTGAAGAAAGGAAAAAAAAAATTCCATTACAGTGGAGAGACCAGAAAGGCACAGATTAACTAATGTCCCAGTTCTTGCAATCCTAGTGATTGTTCCCAGTCTTATGTTCCTAACTTTAAGTCATATGTTTTAACTCAGCCATAAGCTGATGGTGATCAAAAGCTGTTTGCTTCTAATAGCTTTTTAGATTCAAAGAGTTCAGAAGGGTCAAAGCCTTCCCCCCCCCTCCTTTTTTATTTCTTTTTCTTTTTTCTTTTTCTTTATTTAAACTGTCAAGTCTCTAGATTACTAACCCTGATACAGCTTTTCACCCTCTGAGGACAAATTGGACTTGCATGTTGGACTACCATTTCAGCTATCTCCAAATTCTGCTGGAAAACATATGTTAAATGTGAGAAAAAGCCAATATTTTTATGCAAAAGAACTACAAAACTCAGTTGAGTTCAGTAATCCCTCATTTCTAAACTTATCCTGAAGAAAAGGTAATGAGAATATGTGGGTTATGCATCAGCAACAAAGTCAAGGTGTCAACAGAAAGGTACATACGGGCCCAGGGCAGCTCAGGTGACAGTCAAAAGACGTCAGGTGAGGCACACAGAGAAGGAAAATTTCTAGAGATAGGAACAAGTGACACACACAGACCTAATCACAATAGACAAGGATGCTGTATTCGTATTATGTGATGTCTGATGAAGCACAAAAGATGAAGATTCACATTCTCAGCCTAGCTATTCCTTTCCCATTTCAGGATCAGGTTCTCTTGAAAATTGTGCTGGCAGCATTCAGACTGTGAAGGTTAAATCCTCTTCTTGTCACTAACAATTATTCCTATAGTTTATGATTGAAACATACTGGCATTGCAGGAAGACATCTCTGAACAAATGGAACACTTAAGTCTCCAAAGAGGCTAGTTCCACTTAATGCATTAAAAACAGCTAAAAAATGCCTGAAGCATGCTAAATGTCTGCAGTCTTTAGGGTTGTGCCTGAAGAACAATGAAAATGGGCATGACTCTGCCTTCTGACCAGATCTGGGATTACCACCAGCTATGCTGTACTGCACCAACCACCACAAATGAGGGAATGACAAACTGGGCACGTATTTGTACAAGTTTCCCATAAAGGTTCAGATTCCTATCTAAATTCTTCTTTCTTATCTGAACAGATTTACCTACACTTAACCCTGATCCAAAGAACGTTCCTTGACAGGGCCTTTGGAGTGCTGTAACAGAGTTTTCCCCTAAGTTGTTTTTCTTATGCATATTTTCTTCATCTCTCTTCACTTGCACACAGCAGAGAACTAGAGCTGAATAATTTCTATTCCGCAGAGGTAGGTTTCTGTGGAATAATGTATGAAAGCAACAGGTGGCCAGAACAGCACTTTCAGATGTTCTTTCAGCTAAGCCTACTAAGTTGACAATGTACAGCAGTGGCAGCCAGCCTGTGCTACACACAACAACTTGAAACATGCAGCAAAAACTGCCAGCAGCCGAACGGAACATGCATTTGAAAAGTTTTCCTTTTAGAAGCCCACCAGTAACTCGCTAGGGGTTCCACTGGCCAATTACTGGGGAAAGGACTTAAACAGTATTACTCAATCTTACAGTGTGGTATGGAATTAGAGATGAAGTAACCACTGCCAAGAGAGCTTAGTCTTTCAACCAACCCCATCACAGGTCGCAGCTGTGGATGCACCCTTCTTTTCAGGGTGTGACAAAGGAAAGTTGAGCTGAAAGTCTTCCGGCAGTGCAGATGCCCATTTACAGAGAGAGTCTGGATGGGAGGAAGAATTCTTATCTTCCAAAGCTTATGAAAACACACAAAAATAATGCTGGGATACAAAAAAGAACTAGTAAACAGAATCATTTTTCACCTGAGCTTCTCTATTTAGAACTGTGTCACTCCATGCCAGAATGAGAACCAGGTATTTTCAGTAAAAGGGAAATTTTAAGAGAAAAGAAAAATTACATGTCACAAACAATTATTTATGCCTATTCAAAAGCTCCTGACACATGAGGACTACTAGGTTCTAAAAATTTGTACTAAAGAGCAAAAAAGAAGCCTTGAATCTCAGCTTTGTGACAAACAAGCAAAATTAAAATAAGTAAATTCATACATCAGTGGGCATTTAGAATTATTTGGATAGTTCCTTTGGATTCTTCAGGATTCAAATGTATACTAGTAATATTTTTTTTTCTATTCAAAATAAGAGATGACCAAATATATATATATGTTCCTACAAAAGGCCTTAACATAATTTCACAGTAAAAAATTTACATGAAACTTCCAAAACAGGCAAACCGCAAAACAGCATAACTTGGTTCAGGTCTGGATTCCACTAAATCAGAACAAATATTATTAGATGTCTACACTCTATTGCATTATAAACAATAATAGTTTCTAATAATATTGTTATGGCAAGAGTCCCCATGCAATGCTGAGTTTTGCAAATAGTTTTTCTTATAGCAACAGCATGATATGGTCTTTGAAAATGTTGTTAGTAGCTCTGTGATGCAATTTATTCATAGGTGAATTTTGACCAACAAAAGCAGACTTTGCTCTTTTTGATTTTTCCAGCATCACTTCTCAGGGGAAAAACAAACTGCTTCCTGAGGCAAGGACATTTGTACTTTGATCAAAATTCTGTGAAAAGATAATTTTCGACATATTGTTTGAGCCCGCCTCTGCTCAAGAAGCCATGCTGTAGGATGAAAAGCAATTTCCTGAGCATAAATTCAGGCTTCACATCACTGACTTCTCCTTTAACAAAAAACTAATGTGGAAAGCTTCAGTACCATTTGCTAGCTTGCCAAGACACCCATTTACAACAGTTGTTTGGTACTTTTCATCCAGATTTACAAAGGCTCACCCCAAATGGGCGCCGGGTACAAGTGTACTGCTGGGTTAGGAAAAAGTTCCACCTTTACACTCTCCAGTGAGTAACCTCTCACCTTCGCGTACCTGATGGCATGCTGTCAAAACAGCAGGTTGTTGGACCTCGTACATGAGCAGGCATCTGGAGGGGCGGACTGCCCGGAGCTCGGCACAGGCTCAGCAGGAGGTATTAGCCCGCTGGCAACTGGCACCACAAGCTACTCAAACAGCTCTGAGGGAGGCACAGCTGTTAAAAGCATCACTCTCTAGGTTGTCCTGGTCCACCCTGTCTCTCAGGCAAGACGCATACTAAATAATAAGAAGACTGCTCAAGGTGCTTCAGAGTTTCCCTATTGTTATTCAGATTTCTCAGTGGTTACTCTCATTCTCTTTGCTTAGAAGAGTATTAGGGGAAAAAAAATAATATTGTAACTACCACAAAACAAAAGCACTCCTACCTTTAAGAGAACAGGTTCTGTGAAGGCAGTCAGTAAACAAGCCAATCTGGTGACAAGTGAAACAAACTGCAAATTGCAGTTTAAGTTCAAAGCAATTACCTTTGGATCACAGAATCCCAGAATGGTCAGGGTTGGAAGGGACCTCTAGAAATTTTCTAGTCCAACCCCCTGCTAAATTTAGCAGGTTCACCTAGAACAGGTTGCAAAGTCCTGTGCAGGCAGGTTTTGAACATCTCCAGACTCTACAACCTCTCTGGGCAGCCTGTTCCAAGCTCTGTCAACAACACATCCTCTTACACTTCTCTTGTGAAAATTAAATACTCATTACATGTTTAGGTGATCATTTAATTGACCAAAATCTTGAAATGCTTATAACAAACTTTAAGGTGCTTTATTTTTTGACTTGTACATAAAAATGGGCAAGATTTGAGACCACTGCATAGACACACAAATATTTCAGTAATCCAAGTTTGAGCGTTTGTGTTCTATCCTTCTGGGTGACTAACTCGCGGAATAATAGCAATGAGGTTTAGATTGTTAAAGCTTGCAAAAAACTGAAAAATATTGAACATGTATTTATCAAAATATAATTTGAAAAATGAAGAAAGTGCATGCTCTGGCTGCAGTCAAACACATGCAACAAGCAAAAGATACTGATTTTACAGCTATCTCAAAAGACATCTTAAATAGTCTTCAAAATAAGGATACAGAAAAGGAGGGTGGGAAGAATGCATTTCCATTAAGTCCTTTGTAAATCCTTGATGCTCTAACCAAGTCCAAGGCACCTCTGTGCGGAAAACAGGGCAGAGACACTGTGAGAATACACCTGCCCCAAAGTACTTGAACTATTTGGAGGAGCTGGGAAAAGGCTACAGGTCTCCGCTCTCACAAACCAGCGCTGTCAGAAAGCATGTATTGGCATTGCTACTTCTCACATTTCCAGCAGCCGTCCCGTTCCAATTTGAGAATCTATTCAAACTGATGCTCCTATTTCCCCAGTTTTTATATGAAAAAAGAAAATGATTTGCGAAGTTTCACTTCAAGAAAGCTTTACGTGTAAGCTCTAGTACAGTATTCTCATCCTACCTCTATCATTTTCATCTTGGTTGTGTTGGCCTGACACGCCTTGCTGTTTTCAGAGCAGTTATGGATTAGAGGCAGCGCTGCAAGTATGTGCTCATTGCCCACCAGCCCAACCCAGCATGACCTTAACAGCAGCTTTTCATTAAGAAGCAGAAAGCAAGGTTGGTATCCAGCATCCCTAGTCCTTGACCCATCCACTCGCACTGCAAACAAGAGTGCCAAGTAATGTCAGGTGTCAGGGAGGTCACTGTGATCTGGGCACTAAGTACAGGCTTCTCCAAAACAGGTGTGGAGATGTGGTTGACCTTTACCCCAGATGAAGTCAGGGACGAACACATCTGCCTGCTTCACCGGGACAAGAGTCAGACAAATATTCATCTTTCAAAAATCCCACTTGGCTTCATTAAGATTTATGCCAAGTTCACTGACTCATTTCAAAACAAATCTAAGAGCCTTTGGACAAAATTAATTTTCTATCTGTGTCACAAATTATCAAGTGTTCAAAATCTTTCCATTTTCTGTACATAAAGAATATCATATTTCAATTTTCTATTTAACTTCCAGTTCCTCTAACCTAGTTCATCACAGAACAGTACACCACCTGATCTGGAACTTCACTAAAACACCCATGATCAACCAAATCAATCCATTAATTGTAGTATCTCGTACCTCTATGTGGTTCTGAAGCATCCACCCACACGTCAGAAAACCAGCATTAGTCATAGCCTTGACACCTTCTAAATCCCTCAAACATCATTTGCAAACCTTGGCTTACAGTAGCAGTATCTTGGAGATCTTTGATTTAAGGTGCTTCGGAATCAGATTCTTCCAGTCCACAACAAAAAGTTCTTGTGCAGTGAAGTACCACACCTGATGCTAGGCAGCATAGCTGAAAAAGCAAAGCACTCACAGGATGTTAATTAGCTCTAACTGAGCTGGTGTCCTAACCTTCGTCTGATACTAGTGTGTGCTTTCTTTTAAACCTTGTCTGTGAGAAACCCCCTCATAGGTAATTCAGAGCTGGTCCTGTAAACACATCTCTCCATCAGATTCTCTTATAATTAAATATCAGAGAGGGCACCTGCTGGGCATGTTTCCCTGTGTACAATTCTGTGTTCAAAAAGCCTTCTGTTGTTAATCAGCACTGATTACCAATCTCTTTGGTGGTAATTGGCGTATCATGCTGCAAACCACAGCTCTGGGAGACATACAAAGTTTCAGTAAAGGGCACGACCATAATCCCGGTATCTAATCCACGTGGCTCCACTCCAGCACCACAACAGTTAATTAATGCTCACAGTACTACAATTTGACAGAATGAAAGCAAATTTTGTCACTTTATAAAGCATTAGAACATGTCTTTCTGTAAAACGCCTTGCTTAAATCCTCAGGGCAGTGTCCTAAAACCAGAAATTTCATGCTCTCAGTGTCAAATTTAGGGAGTGAATGTGCTGGGAAACACAGCTCTCGAAGCCATCGATCGGACAATGCTTCCCTGCTCTTCTCAAGTTTTGATTACTTCATGAAATTTTTACAGCTCTTCTACCCTCAGAATAAATGGCACATGTTGAAGAATTCATAAAAAAAAATCATTTTTCCTTCTAGGGGAAGTTCTCCCTCTGGTAAACCTGTACTGTTACCTTTAGTTTCATTTTAAAACAGGAAAAAGAAAATACTGAGAATTTCAATTTAGAAGGTGTGCTGTGGTTTTAATGTCAAAATTTTTCACAGTACAGCAAGAACACAGCACAGCAAAATAAAATGGTTGTGACTGGATTTTTAGATTTGGGGAGAAAGAGGACGGAACTGAATGTTTACCATCTTTTCCCAACTCTGCCAGAAGCCATAAAGCCAAATGCTCAACTTAGTATTTTATGGTCTACCAAGGAAAGGGTGGAAAAAATGCAATGTACAAATTAAATACTTCAGGGTAGTTACCCTAGAAGAAAAGACATTAGTTTGCAAGTAAATCCTTAGATTAGTAATGTTAACAGATATATTTCTACTTACTGTTTGGGAATTTAATAGCTCGGTCTTAGGGAAAACAGGAAGTAAGAAGAAAAGCAAAATTAACAATAGTTACAGATAGCTGTAATTCATCATTCATTTGAGTGACTTTGAATGTGAATCAGTGCTCTTACTGAGGCAGGGAAAGGTGGGAAATATTTTGTCCATGTCCCTTTCACACAGACATAGAATTAAGCTACTCTAATTTGTGGTCCGCAATGAGTCTGTTCCCTGCAACTACACTGAGGCCGCTTGAGGTCCCAAAGGTGCTGACAGTAAGTTTTCTCACAACTTTTCTTGCCCAGAACTCTGAAAATACCGCTAACTAATGCCAAGGACAGTCTCTGGCTAAAGAAGAAAGGGCTTTAACTGAAAAGCCCTTTATCAGTTTAGAAGGTCAAATCAAAATCCCACCTCAACCATCATTGGTGGGGCATTCCAAAGTGCACCCCTCTGTGGTACCTGCTTCATTTTATATAATATACTAAATAGGTGCAGGGAGAAAGCAAGCAAGAGGGTGAAAGTGGCTCTCCTGACTGGGATGGTCACCTGGAAGTCACCAATCCCTGGTTCAGCAAGCATTCAGCATTGGTTATTCAGACTGATATCACTGCCAGGAGAAATCAGAGCTGTAGTTCCAACACACATGGCATTTGCTGTGAGACTTTCTCTAAAATACAAGTTTAAGTTTTGCTCTGTCAAACTGCAAAGAGTTTAACTTACAAAAATGCTACTGGTTGTCAGAAGCAGTTCTTTTATTTCTGTCTTTCTCCGCTTCAGCATTTGCCTTCTCATCCTCCTCTTTCCTTTCCCCAGTGTTGATGGTGTAAGGAAGAAGAAAAGTGGATCAGCACTTCAGCAGGATCAGACAATAAAATTGTCTTTCAACTTTTTATTTTTTATTAAAAGATGATTATGACATCATTGCCTTTGTCATGCTCTTTTTACAACAGCCAAAAAGTTTGGTCACTGACTCATCTCTCTGTGAGGCACAGAGAACCTACAGAAGGTTTTTATTTAGGGGTTTTGTTTTGTTTCTTTCTTCTCTCCTGCCTGCCTTTCATTACAAGAAGATCAGGTCTTCCCTCGTGCTGGAAGGCTCATTAGGTGGTAGGTTATGACTCCACAAAAGCTATAACCTTGCTGTACAAACAGCCCCGAGGGAATATTAAGTCAGGAAGACATAAGGTTTATTTTCAACTCCTGAGAAACAAGGTTTAGAAAAAAACACTTCGCAAAAGCTGTCTTGCTATTCATCTGAAGGCTGAAGAAGCTGCAACTGTGGCAACTGTCTTAAGGAGGTTCCTCCAGACCAGAAGATAAAGACACAAAGACTGGATTTTCCTTTTCTCTTGCCTCAGAAATACAATCCCATCTCTCCCTTTAGAAAGTGTCAGGAGGGAAGGGTGGGAAACTGGAATTCTCTTTAACAGCAGTGAACATAAGCAACATTTTCTGCACCTTTATAACACTGAGCTAATTCAATGCCCACCACGATCCCTGGGTGCTGCTGAGGTGACATGTAATGAAGGCCGAGGAGGCTGAAGAGACCCAGAGGGAGCTGCTGGGAGGACAGCAGGTACAAGAAGGCCTGCTACCAAACCGGGCGGTGGAGGGGAGGCTCCGTCAGCAGCACAAGCCATAAGCAAGCACAGGGAGGCCCAGGCAAGGAAGAGCAGCTCGCAGGAGAGCCTCAGCTTGTCTTCACGCTGCTTGTCCCTGTAAGCATCTCCAAATTTCTGTGGTAAATATCAAATGCTCACCATCCACGCTTTTTGGATCCAGTTACAGTTCTCTAGCTCCGAAGAAGATCAGCCCAAGAGCACACCCGACAGGTTTTGTCAGGGTTCTCCGTTCTCTTCTAATGTCCTTTCCTCGAGCACCACAAATCGCTGTGCAGATGCAGATGAAATGAGGAGAGAATATGGATGGGGGCTGCGAAGCAGACTGATGACTTCAATCCGCTTCAGGGTTTTTAAACACAGATTGACACTCATTATTTCAGCGTTTGCTCAAGCCTATATTACTTTCTTGTTGCTCTTGCTGTTCTCTCCTGAAAATTGTGCTGGACAATTTCAAGCATACTTTCTTCTCGAGTTCACATAATGTGCCTTGTGCAAGTCTGCAATGAAAGCCTAACCTTTATCTGTACATAATGATGCTAGAGCAAAAAGGCCTATCCTACTTTGTAGGATTTTGCAAACGATCTTATTTCATTCTCCTTCTGAACTTTTCAACACCTGAGAAAATGATTCTGCATCTAGCCTAAACAGAAGTGAAGGGTCTCAGCTGCTCTGACCACAGTGCCACGTTGTCTATGAGACACTGGCTGAGAGAAGGTATAGATGGGTCCCTCTTAGGATACCATTAAAGTCAAACTCCTTTTACATGACTAACTTGAGTACTAGGGAAGAATAGTCTCCACAGGCAGCACAGGGAAATTCAGACACTGATCTAAACACAAAGTCCAGAGGGTGTCAAAACCAGTGTGTTATATACCACCACTTGACCTTCTCCTTGAACATATTAGCAAAATCTAAATTGGTAGATTCTCCAGTGTGCAGTGTTCTACCGTCACATCCTGGGATTCTTAGGCATCATCATTAAGTTGCCAACTAAGCAAACATTGCCAACTCGTAATAGAAGTATAACAAAAAGCAGAAGAATACAGCAAGGAATATAGGCAGGGGATTGCTACAGTTATGCGTCAGGATAGCCTGTCCTCTGCCACGTGTTACACCTTCATAAATCTCTGCTTTTTTGCACATACATGGCAAATTTATACCCAGTTATACATGTTGTGGGACCCCACTGAGGTGGACTGCACTGTCTCTGATACTGGCCTTTTCCTACTGATAGAAACCATTTGATCTTGCAGAGAGAGTCAGAATTCGGGAAAGCCACTGAGAGCTGTGCACCCCCACCCAGAGTTCTGAAAAGATCAGGACTTACAGGCCACAGGATAACACTTAGAGCAAGATTTGGGTGGTCAGAATTATCACCCATTTTTGAAAACTGAAGCAGGATTTGTTAATGCAGATCTGCTTCAAACTTTTTAAAACTTCGTTTCTTTGTTAGTCCAGAAAAATTCTAGATGAGGCAATGTGGGTAAGGCAGAACTCACAACAGTACAAATTAGCTCTTAGTAATATAGGGTCAGCAAGTATGCAACCGGGGTAAAAAGGATGTGCAAATTTCACTGGCAGTCATTAGACAAACCGTGGCTTGGGATTTCAGCACTAAACCTTTGCCAAGTCCTGTTTTGGAAGGGCACACATGGATGGTAGCAGCATAGAATGAAAAAAAGCATCCTGACTGGAGAATAATTACAGACACGTCCAAAACGACGAAGTTTTGTGGTCCTAAATGTATAGGGAGAGATTTAATCTAATCTAAATCGAAACTGAAGTTTAACATGTCTTCTGTTTCTATTGTTGAAATCTTAGACATTGAAATAAGGCTTCTAGCGTGGCCTTACCGTGCATTAAACACGGCAGATTTGGCTTTCCAGGCCCAATGACCTTACCTGGGTCAGTCTGGGTTCAGGCCTGTTTCACAGCATACAGAGCTGTGACAGAAAGGCTGTACTTAAAAATGTTGCTTGCCTACGCTGAAAAAAAATCACACTATGTAAACAGAATTAAAATGATTAACATAATTTGCTCTCCCTGTCATTTAAAGAGAGTTGTTTGGAGGTTTTTTTCTCATTTAAGTGAGAAAGCTAGGATAAGATCATACAAGACAAACCTCGTTCTGTTTTTTCAATCAAAACTCTGTTTTGTGCCAGGAGGGATTCCAAGCAGTTTAGGTGGGTGTTTTGCCTATGCAGACACCATAGCATTTAGCCTGTACCAGAAACAGAAACTCTTTCGACACAGCCCTAGGGAAAACCACTATCACCTCAGAACAAAATCTCATGCAGTTCTGAATATCATTTCTTTCAGGATCTTTAATGACTTTCATACTTTTGTTCAAAGCAGAATGATCACAATCAGGACAGTGCATTTTTCATGCTGATAAGGACAAAGAATTAACTACTCACTATGCCAACAATAAATTTTATGTGAAGGAAAAGGTAAGTCACCATTTTCAAGAAATCAAAACATGAGTTACAATGCCAAAATGACGGTGGAACAGCTCATGGATGCAATCCCAGTCGATTGAAAAATAAAAGGAAAAAGACAGAGGCATAAGAAGTGTCACTGGTAGCTTCCTCAAGCCCCATCTACTGAGCCGTTCTTCAAATGAACTCTACAATACAGCCAGCCAAGATCTTTTTAGGAATTAATTTCTTTTCAAGAAATGGTGTTCTGTTTAAGCAAGAACTTCTCCTATGAGCGTAACGTTTAGCTGGGAATTTTAGACTGCAGCAGAATCTTTTTAGAAGGAGAAATCCCCCTCCTCTCTACACAAAAAAGACACCATAAAATGAAACTGTGCAATGACAAAACCATTGACTAAGAGCTGAGGAAAAGAATGATACACTGCACTTTTGTAATGCTTGTATTCACCAGAAACTATTAATAAAAAGTTTACAATAACCGTAAATGGAGATATCGTAATGACTTATTAGTAATTTCCAACATCTCTCATAAATGTGAATTTCTATTTTGGGGAATCTTGTGGTAGATGCCCATTCAGAGTTGTTCCATGATGAGTAGTTGCCTCAAGCAAAGCACAGAAAAAAATTAAACCATTCCTGGGTTAATTATTTTCTCTGGTTGTTTGGGGTTTTTTTGAGATGGGTTTACGGGAAATGTGGTAATCTTGCAGCTGTGAGGAAAGATTGCCTTTCTGCCAGTTTTTCACTGTCCTAGTGAAATACATGGGAGATGTTTTTTGAATAGTTGTCACATAATAAAAATCTGCTCATACACATCTTAGATTGGGCACTTAAAAATCAATGAATACTTTTGAAGCCCCCTCTTTCTCAGTTTCCCAAAGGAAAATGACAACATGCACAGGTTTTATGACCAGATTTATGACTCCATAATAAAAATAATCTCCTCACCTGACTGAGCTGGGGTAGAAACAAATCAGTATCTGAAGTATTCAAAATTCTAGTCGTGAGTGTGATAAGAATAGAACCCCTAAGGAAATGAACAACTACTTCTTCTAAGCAAGGCTTGAATCATTTCAGTAAATAAACCACAGAGGCATTAACTGAACAATGAGAGCAAAAAAATATTGCATAGCTACTCATTATGTGAGCATCATCTACCCTCTGTGCTGAATCAAGTATGTGTCTTGTACTAAAAATACTATGATTCATATAATTAAAGACTGTACCATAATGAATATAATTACAAGAGGTAGAATTAAGATTGGACAGGAAAACATTCTGGCATTTCATAAATTTTTAATGCTTGATTTTATCCTTCAGTAGTATTATTTGAATGTGCGTATATATGTGAGAGTATGATAAACAGGAAAGAATATAAACAATAATGTCTGAGACTAACATTCAGAGGAAAATGCAGAATTTAATCTCATTTTTAATTGCAAGGTTTGGAGAGTAAGTCTACACTGAAGGGGGGGAAGAAGCTGTGAGATCTCACAGTGGTGTTGGTCAAAACACAGGATGCCTCATGCATGTTGCCATCTGAGACTAAAATGGAATTAAAGCAGTTTTTACCTTTTGGATGCCTGAAAACCAGAAAAACAGCCAGAAGTAAAAAGCTGACTTGGTTTTAAGGATTCGAATACAGAAAGGCCTGAATACCTCTTAATAGGCTAAGATTAGGGGATCTAGTGTTACTGTCTCATAAAACACATGCAAAAGCAAACCAAAATAACCATCCCATGAAAAACGCTTTTTCAGATGGCACAAGCAAAAAAGCAGTACAAAGGCAAAGGATGGAATCAATACATGAAACTTGTCATCTGTTTTGGAAATATTTTTTGAGAGTCAGGCAAAAAAACACTCGTGTTTTCCAGTTTAAGTTTTAAACTTACCTCTTGAGAGCTTAAAAAGTCTGCAACCAGACAATATATAGGAGGGAAAAGATCTCTTCTACACCAAACCTCTGAAAATAGACTTTCCTTCACTTTTAAAGACACAGAACTTCCCGATTTGCAAGGCTGCTGCCTGCATGTTGTGCCAGGCTGCCCAGGCTAAGATCATCGCAGCGAAGCAAGTCTCCCACCAGCAAAACCCACTTTGTGTTATCAGAGGATCACCATACTCAATTTAAAATATCAGTCCCATTTAAAGATGCACATTTGCAAAAAAAAAACCCCCAAAAACCAATTCTGTTCCTTGACTATAGAACACCATGGATGGGATAAATTTATAGGAAGATGCTACTGAAATAACTAAAATTTCCTGTCTTGCACATGGCCACATAAAACAAGTAAGATATAACTATGGTTCCCTCCTCCTGAAAGCAAACCAACCAGAACTCACTCCAGAAGGTCCATTCTGTTCTAAGTGGGGCACTAAACCACAGGGATAAAGAAGGTGGTTGAGAATTTGTATTGCACATTTCTCCCAAGAAATCCCTTAAGAACCAACTGCACATAGATCACTTCACTTGCTCTTGGGTAAGGGGGCTGAGTCAGTGTACCCATTGAACTGAAATCACCGAGGGAAATTTTATTAATCAGAAAGTAATTCTGGAGCCTGGAGCTTAATCACACTGCTACAGATTGGGGAGAAGGGCAGGGAGCACATCCAACCTTGAGAATGATGCCGTTTCCCCTCAAACTTTAAAAACCTGTATTTGTATGCTCCCAGCCTACCTTGTCAGACTTGTTTCTTTTGAGTTCTGTATCTTACACCTTTTGCTCTACTCAAACAAAATATTTATGCACCATGTCTGCTGTCTCCATCACTGCTGGTACCAAAAGCCACCCTGTACTGCAGACCTTGCCACTTGGAACAGATCTCACACAACCACACTTCATTACTTTCCCACATCTGCTCAAACAAGACTTGAAATGCAGTCCCTTCTCTGCTAGGTATGCTTTTCAAACTTTTATCACTTAATGTTCCCAAACACTTTGGGCCACAAAAAGAGGCCCAGAAGTTGATAAAGATGCACTGTATTAGTCTAAATACAGCTAGTCAAAATATAGTAAACAGATTTTTTTAAAGGTTCCACAAACTTTTCTTTTTCTGTTAAAATCCAGTACTTCACAGCAACTTGGAGTACAAATGTTTCTGAGCAGTTCTAATAAAAACCAGAACTTTCAGCTCTGTAGAGTATGTTTGTGTCTCCCTCAAAAAAAAAAACCATGCACTAAGATGAAACCTTCACAGTGACCTCTTTCTTTCAGCAGACAAAGTTTAAGAGGATTTTATGTTCTTCTGTTCATTAAGGTATTTATTGGTATGAAGCAGGGGTTGCCTTCAGATCTGCTGAACCAAAGTCTGGCTCCTGCCAAACAGAACTGACCCATCAGTAGGATATGGCTTGACCATGACGTAACTCACAAAGGCAGGCCAGTCTCAGATAAGGAGGACTGGGAGTCATTAGAAGGCAAAGCAGTCATATATCTGCTCTCATTTTCATGAGCTACAGCCGTGGGAAACCCTGCCAAAGCTTACTGAGGTAAGGGCAGGACCCTGCCTGGCAGAGGAGGCAGCAGAGCTGAGTGATGCACTGATTCCCAGGCACTGGACAAAGGGCTGTCATGTTCACAGTCTCATTTCATTCCCTAGCACAGCCCTGCTTTACTTCTTCAAGGACAGCCACGTGTAGAAACCCTTCTCACAGGCTATTTCTGTGTGCACATGTCCCTATTGCTTTCTTTTGAAGAAGTGGTTGAACCAGAAGTGCCCAAACGATTGGTGGTATGCTGCAGATTGCACACCACCTTTGAGAGGTTTGAAGGGACAGCACTTCGTCCAAGGGCTGGGCATGTGGCTACAGAATCCTCTCGATTCAGGAGAGCATCAGACATAATGACCTGCACACAGATTGTACCTCAAGGCCCGCTGGCAGCAACAGACCAAAATCAGCATACTAGGTGCTTTTGCATTCCTTCAAAACAGGCTAAGGAGCATTCAAAAGAGAGAACTTCAGATATATCTGCAGTTAATTAAAGAAGAGGCAAATTCAGAGAGGGATAAACACCCGGTACAGAGAATCAGAGAATGAAATGTGCACAACACGCTTCAAATTAAATGTCACTGCAGAAGCGAAATGAGTAACTGGAGATTTGGGTTTTGCCTGACCAGTTCATTTGCTGCATTCTCAGGGTTAACATTTATCTGTTTTCATTAGACCAGTAACATTACCAACTGCACTGATGTTCTAATAACTGTTGCATAAAACAAGGGAATTAATCTCAGAATACACCGTGACATGCAGAACTCTGGTACATCAATGCAAACCCAGTGAGGCTTCAGTTAATTGCATATGTTATTTATATACTTGTATCCAGAGTACTTGGGAACAAAAGATGTAATACGTTTTTTTTTTCTCCCTTGATATATTCACATTCCACATAATTCTGAACATTCCACAGAAACAAAAAAAAATCACAACCACTTTTTACTTTTGCTTGTATGTATTTGTGTGCACAGGCCTTCCTCCCGATGCAAGAAGGGTGACGAACTTCCCAGTCAGAACATAAACCCAACATCAATGGCACAGTCCAAGAGCTACGAACAGCTCTCCATTGTTGATGATTAGCTGATTTTAAGAGACAGTGTGTTGGAAAATCAGTCCTTTTCAAATGCAAAATATGAATATAAACATGGGCAAGTACTTTACTAAGCTGTCCTACAGATTGCAAATAATCATGAGTTTGGTATCGGGATTTTATCACCTATTTAATGCCAGGATGAGCACAAGTGGGTTTTGTTGCTGTTTTCCTTCCCTTCTGCCAGGGAAAAAAGATGGCTTTGTACATATTATAGTTGACCAGAATTCAAGACATAGAGGTTTAACTTCTGAGCATGTTCCTCGTTAGAGTGAAGAAACGGAAGCAGGGCCTAGCTCTCAGGTGTGAGCTCTGGGGTTTGTTTATTTGAATAACTGAAACAAATTCAAATGACAAATCCTGAAGAAATTTTCATTCCTAAGCACTGAAGCCATCTATTCCAAAGCACCCCCAACACACCACAAACAATAAGTTTTCACACCTAGGACCTCAAATTCCTTCAACTGAGATAACTGTATTGCCTTGGAAAAGTAATATAATAATAACTCACGCAAATCAAAACAGAAGTAGCAAAAAGCTTGATTAACCTCCATTCCTATTATTTTTCCTTTTAAGCCACAGATAGCGCCCTAACAGCTACACAAGCTTTCAGAAGGAAGCCAAGACAAAAAAGAAGCCACCACTACCCAGTGTAACCTGTTCTTTAATAATAATTTCCAAAGGATGGTCAGAGATGAACTTGTGGTCAAACTGTGCAACATTTTGAGAAAGAAAGCACCTTTGAAAACAGATTTCACACCACTGAGAACTTCCTGCAGATAGGCTTGACCTCTAAAACATTTACCACAACATCAGTAGCTCAAAATACATCACAGCTTCAGATTTAAAACAAAGACTTCTGAGAAGGGTGTAAACCTTTCCAAGTAGTCCTGTTTGTAAAATAGAGATGGAAATTTCTTGAGAAGCTGTTCCAAATCCTAGCTCAGAGTTCTTCAGTTCCTGGTCGCAGAAGGAGCCAGAAACACCAAAATGAAACTTCACTTTCTCTTTAAAAAGATCAGTTGCAATTCCTGAACTTCTGCAAAATATAGGGGTGAGTTTGCACTCAGGTTTCTTACTTAGTCACATTTGACCTGACCCTGTCTGGCCCTCTTCAGCTGTGACAGGTCAGTTACTATTAGTGTACAACAAGGTATGTTACTAGATGTAACCGGTACCTTACTAGTAACTAGTAAGTTACTTCTCCCACGATCAACTAGCAAGAACAGATTGTGGTGGTCTGACCCTGGCTGGATGCCAGGTGCCCACCAAAGCTGCTGTGTCACTCCCCTCCTCAAATGGACAGGGGAGAGAAAATATAAGAGAAAGCTCATGGGTTGAGACAAGGACAGGGAGAGATCACTCGGCCAGTGCCACCACAGGCAAAACAGACTAGACTTGGGGAAATGAGTTTAATTTATTACCATTCGGAGTAGAATAATGAGAAATAAACCCAAAACTTAAAAACACCTTCCCCCCAACCCTCCCTTCCTCCCGGGCTGAACTTCACTCCCGATTTCTCGCCCTCCTCCCCTCCAGCGGCACAGGGGGACAGGGAATGGGGGCTGCAGTCAGGTCATCACGTGTCTCTGCTCCTTCCTCCGCAGGGACAGGGCTCCTCACACTCTGCCCCTGCTCCAGCGAGGGCTGTCCATGGGTCACAGCCCCCTGCGGGCACCCCCCTGCCCCAGTGTGGGGTCCCCACAGGTCACAGCCCCCTGCGGGCATCCCCCTGCCCTGGGCCGTGGGGTCCCCCATGGGCTGCAGGTGGGGGTCTGCTCTCCCGTGGGCTGGGGGCACAGCCTGCCCCGCCGGGGGCTCCCCACAGGCTGCCGGGGACTCTGCTCCGGTGCCTGGAGCCCCCCAGCCTCCTCCTGCCCCAGCTGGGGGGCTGCAGGGCTGCTGCTCTCACAGTCTCACTCCTCTCTTCCACTGCAAACTGTCACACAGTGTTCCCTGCCCCCCTGCTTCTGAAATACGTTATCCCAGAGGTGCTGCCACCATCACCGATGGGCTCGACCTTGGCCAGCGGCGGGTCCATCTTGGAGCCCGCTGGCATTGGCTCCATCGGGCATCAGGGAAGCTTCTGGCAGCTTCTCACAGAAGCCACCCCTGCACCCCCCCCGCTACCAAAACCTTGCCACACAAACCCAATACAATACTAAGAGAGTTCAGGAACAACCAGGCATAAAGGACTTGTGAAGAGAAGATTCAAACACTTCAACGGGCTAGTGACTTCAGTAGCTGTTACACATCCCTGCTTCCCAAAGGAATCATAGCTTCAGAAATCTCTCCCTCTGCTTCTTCCCTCTTCCTTAATTAAATTGAAAAGAGTAAATAAGAAATACAGCACATGGTACATTTTGATGTCCCTCAATAAACCTACTGGTCATTTTAAAACAGTACTAAGATACTTTAAAATAAGGTATTTGCTCCCAGCTGTGCACATCTTCAGTCAATCCAGCTTCGCAGGTCATTTTACAGAAGGACAAACCCCAGAAATATACAGCAGGAGCACAACTTTTAACCAGGTTCAGATTCTTTGCCTGAAAAAAGACACGCTTCAACAATACGAAAAGAATTTGAAAGAACAAGTATTACGCCTGGATTTTGACAGCTAAATGAAAAAAAATAAACCTAAAGTCTGCTCTGAAGTTTCTGAAGCAACTTAGACTATGTTCCTGAAAAATCTTCAGGTGTCTGATTATCAAATGCTAAATACAGAAAAAAATCCAATTGATTTTAAAAGGGCAGTCGTAACAGTAAATCAAATAGCGACTGCTATTAGACAGTTTTACACACTCCCCACCTTGTTTAGTTCTAATTTCAAGGCAAAAGAAATTATAAAAAAGGAGAGATGGCTACTTTGGGATAAAGTATTTTATTTATGGAAGAGTGTTACTCTTCCATGGACTTAAAGAGTCTTTTAAGTGTTACTGTCGTGAAAGTATTATACACCTGTATAAGGTGGTGAAATGATGATGCTGAATTTTGGTCAACCTTGCTGGGAGCAGAGGGTGCATAATACCCAGCAGGAACAAACCTCAGTTTACATCACTTTAATAATCTTGTTAACAATAAATTAGGCTTGACCAAAATAATACTGCATTTACTATAAATGAGATTTTAAAATGTTTACTCTGTAATCTCCAAGGAACCACTAAAACGACTGCTCTTGCAGGGCTTGTGTCCAGTTCAGTAAACCATATTATTCTGTGTATGGGGAGAATTACACCACTCCGAAAGTCATTTTTGCCTTGGGGATAATTAAATGTATATTGTACCTTAGAATTACAGCACCAGGAAGCCTTTGTATATTGAACTACTTTAATTAGAAGGCAGTTTACATATTTCTCAGCCCCAGTCTGGTGTCTTAAACGTGCTGGTGAAAATTTAAGGATGGCCAAAATTCCTCCTTCCATTTTTTACTTTCCTTAAATTACTGTTTATAAATATTACAATGAATCAGGCCACTAGACCCAGAAGCTTTCACTTACAGACTGGGGAGTTGTTTCTACTTACAGTTCTCTTGAAAGCAAGCCCCTATAAACCTTGTGTTTCTAAGAAGTTTGCTACATGCTAAATACTCAGTCAACTGCATGCCAGGGAAATGCTAGCAACACACCGGGAGAAAATTTTCTAGCTTTTTGCTACCATTAAGCTTCCTCTCTTAACAGGTGACAGAGAGAACTCTAATGTGACTACACAGCTCAACCTCTGACTCCAACAATTTGGATTAGATGGATCTTTTCTGAAATCTGTATGTTTTTGCATTCTTAATAGGATACAGTTACATTAAATGAAACGGGAAGGTAAAATCATCTGGGATATGCATACAAACAAGTAATATGAAAGTGTGGTGGAATTAGTTTTCTCCTTGCAGGTGAGCATGGGTCATAGCAGCTCTCCCCTCCAGGGGAGCTACTTTGCTCACAGTAGCATGACTTGATTCACATCATCTCCTCTTCGTTCTCTTTTCATACAAAACATTCATAAAAAACAAGGATGAAAGTCCATTTTTGGAATGCTTATCTAAGAAGACACGACACATGACAATAAGCAAGCAGCGCAAAGAAGCTGTTGAAATAAATGAAATTAATGAAAATGAAATTTCACTTTAGTTCCTGGGACATATACAATCTAAAAGGTAGCAGAACATAATGCAGGCGGGACAGACCTGTGCATCAGTCCCAGGCTGATGGGACATGGTTACAGCAGGAAAGCAGGGGAAAGGAATGATATGCTGCCTATTCTACTGTTAAGTTGACCACAGATATGTTCAGATCCATTATTTTGAGACCACCAAAGCTAAGCATCACAGAGAGCTGTGCTCATTTCTCCCCTGTGCTACTGCGGTATATTCCTAAACCACAAAGATAGCTGCTTTGAATTAAATACAGTCAGTTAATTTTAGGAAGGCTGAGAAGAATGATGGATTGCAATTTATATGCTGCACAATACCTTCAGCTTAATTGAACATGTGTACTTGATGTTTCTTTCAAATCAGCTTTAACTGTAGACAGATTTAAATGGCCAGCAATCTGATCTGAATGCAAATTGAAACACAATCAAAGAGTTTGAGATGTTCACATTGAATGTGCAGATTTGGCCCATTAAAGGGGAATTCAGAGAGGTTCGATATTCTGATGCTGATGTGTTCAAGTGGTTGGATCCAAGATGTTGAGACCCTATTGCTACCTTCAGAAATTTTTGAAGGAGAAAAAAAAATTGTTATTGAAGAGAAAACTAAGTAAAGCAAAGATAAAGATAAGCAGGGACCTACAAAAGGAGAACCAGCTAAAAAAAAATAATACTGTAAATTCTGGTAGTGTCATTCAAGCACGTGGGGCCTTAGGAAATTCCCTCTACTCTTCATGCCTTGGTTTCTGGTATCTGCAGAAGGTGGCTAAATTGCTTATAGACTTTCTACCGTTTTGGTATCTAGGCAAAAAGCTTACCATTTCAATGGTTATTCAGAGGGACAGGGAGTCAGTTACCGGCAGTTTTAAATCATACGCCTTTTGTGTTTATAACCAGAGTCAGCACATTTTAAGGTAGCATGCTAAGTCATTACAGCTTGAACCAGACTGCACTGTGAGACAGGAGATACTGCACAGAATGAAAAAGCAAACATTTTGCTGACAGTGTAGCCTAACACCGTATTAAAACCAGCAAGCAAACACTTAAAAGTATATCAGAATGATCTATTTCATGTATCACGTTTAATACCACATTTCCCTGACTACAGATATTTACACTGAATTTTATTTTCCCTGGGGGGGGTGGGGTGGGGGTGGTAAAGGGAAAATTAAATGTAGGAAGTGTAAAATGCTGTACAGTTGGAAACTATAAACACTCTAAGTGCTGCAAAGTGTGAAGAATAAGAGATGAGATGAGCTGAACTTTGTTTCCTTTACTGTTAAGAGAAAGCAAGTTTAACTGGTTTGATCAAAGAATAACGGCATGTATGTCTTTGTAAAAAAAAACCAAAAAGTATAGCATCGCAAATGGCTGCATCTCATCGTTAGAGGCTAATTGCTTTCCAACTTTTCCTTGAACTTTTAACCACGTAAATGGACAGTCAGCTGGAAAATGAAATGCAAGTTGTCCTTAAATTCATTTTACACCACACATGAACCACTGTAAACTTCAGTCTAATCCCCGAAACATTTAAACTATTACTTAATCATTAGCATTTGTATTGCCATAGGACCTACCAGCCATAGCACTGAATTAAAGCACTCCTCCTCCTCCCACCTTATCCCAGACCTCTGGGATTGAGATCCAGAAGGTTCAACACTTTCATTAAGTTCATATGCACATACTGCCATTTGTGTGCTAACACAGAAATGAAGCACACCTTTTTTTAGGTCTTGCCAGATGCAGTCACATGTCAATAGGAGCAGGGACGAAATGCTAGGCTGCTCTGTGGCAATGACATCTGACACAATGCTTGAACACCATGGTGGGCTCCAGTCCACAAGGACCAGTCAACTTGGCAGCTAAAGGATAAGAACGTTGTTTTGCTGATCATTTAATGTGTTTGGTCTTCTTCCATCAGAAAAGTACAAGCAACAGTGTTTGGCACTAAGTACAAATGGTTTCTGTTATGATAAGGAGAAAATACTGCTCTTGATCATGATAGATTTCAGCCAGGCTTTCAAAAGTGGAAGCCTCATTTGTACCCAAAACAGACCCCTTGGTCTATAAGCAAGACAGATGCTTGAATGTGAAAATGAGCAACTACTGAGTGACACTTTCTGTACACAGCTACTTACTAATAATTTAGAAAAGTGGATGTAATAGGTACATAGTCATCTATGTCTTCAAAATGCTCTACTTTGCCATCTCTTGTGAATTCATTACAAGTCTTGTGATATTTGATGTCTTTCTCAATGTCAAATAACTCTCTCTAGAAGTTTCTAGTCATCATTGCTTTGGGGAAAAAAGGTTTAAAACTGTGAGGTAAAGGTTTTAAAAGCTTCAGGCAAATTAACAGAACTTGCCAACATTATTATTTTCAAGCCAGACGCATGATTTATTAATACTAGGGAGTGGAAATATGGCTAATAAAAAGAAACAAGAGAGAAATTTAGTACCAACGTGTATGCTTTATAAAGCTTATGGTCTAATTAACAGTACTAAGTATACAAAATAAAGAATTTGAGCAGATAATCATGTATAAGAACCAAAACCACAGCCCTACTCTCCATTCATAATCATTATAAATTACAGGTATTTTAAGGCAATCTGACAAACTCCAACACAAGCAGGCATTAGCTACAGATGCTCGGGTAGCTCCTGCCCCTCCTTCTTCCAAGAGCTGCAAATTGAAACGTGTTAGTGAAGCAAGTGAAAAAAAATGTACTACTATGAAATCCCCACTGTGACAATTAACTTTGCTTTCATTTAACATCACAATTCTGATCACTTCCATAACGATGCAAGAAAGAACACCAAAATCCTGCCACCATCCCTGAACAGATCTCTTTGGCAGAACTCGGTGCCGAGAACACTGATTTACAGCCCTAGAGCACTGGTAACTTTACGCATTTCCCCAAGGCTTGTTAGGAAATGCACGACTAAATCAAGCCAGACACTCCCCGAGTCACGGCTGGCGAGGCAGAGTCCTGCCTGTGGGATTACAGGATCACTGGTGTGCTGGCAGTTACCCACCAGAGTTTGGTATATTGGATATGGCAACCTTTGACTTAGTTTTGAAGGTACCTAAAGCTGGAGAAGGCATTTATCCTGTAAACGCCCCCCCTCAGATGCAAAGTTTTCCAGGCAATTCTCCTCAAATATGCTTTTGTGACAGCAATCCACACCATATGAATCTCAATTCAATTGCACACCATGGGATCGTACTGGATGAAGAATACCAGGATTCCAGAGAGCAGTAAGGGAAAGCATTTATCCCCAGCAGACCAAGCTGTTGAGGTTTGGATAAAACACAATGATTCCTTCTCCTCCATAATGACATGCTGACCCTATGGTTATTTCCTCCCATGTCTCCTTCCTCACAGGTCACTCTTATTGATAGAATTGCAATATATGTAGTAGGAGGGAACATAAATACAGAGCCAGCAGCAGTGGTATCACACTGAAGCTGATCAATACCAGCACAGAACTCGGGGGGGGTTGTTTTGTTCAGGTTTTTTTTAAATTTCAAGAAATAAAGCTACTCTCTTGCTCAAGTTGCACAGGAGGCAGGGAAACAGTTCCTTTCCTTTCCTACAGCAGATTTGTTTCTGGAATCAGATGGTTTGGGTGATTCCCAGCCAAGAGGTGGGACATATCTAGTATGTAACTCCTTTGAGAGTCCCGAGTTGCACTCTCAGAGAACAAGCACAACTACACACGCAGATGTGGACAGTAGCACAACAGCTTCACCCACTGAGGGGCTGCAGCCACAGCACATGCGAACTGCTACTCAGTGCCATCTGTACACCTTCGCAGGCCCTTGCTGTAAAGTCCTGTCCCCTCAGTTGGGCTGGCTAGCGGGACTCGGTCCCGTGCCACAGCGCGACATGGCATTCAGCCTTGGCACACAGCAGCAGCCAGCACCAGCGTGGGAGCCTGGGCTGTCTCTGTGCTGAGCCCATACCCAGCTCGGTGTCAGAGCAGACCAGGAAGGCGCCCGAAAGGGCACAGGAGCAGTGAAGTGTGAGAATGAAAATCAGCCTTGCCACCAGCTTTTCCTGTAAATCTCTACATTACAGCACTAATTAATTTAATTTCATGTGCAGGCTGATTTATCCCAGGCTGGCAGCTCTGACATAGGTGACAGGAGCTCCAACCTTGCTGTGTCCCCTGGCATTCCACACGGCAGGAAAAGGTGCATGTAAGAGACAGCAGCTCTGGACCAACAGAGTGAGGTTGCTGGGGCAATAGTTTAGCGTTAATGGAAACAGTCCTGGAATGTGAAATTCACTTTTTGGTGTGATTACACTGTCTTCGTTTCATGGAGAGCATTGGCATTTCATAAATATTATCTCTCAAATATATGCACTGGATTAGGAAAAGAGCAAATTATTGTTAATTATGTTATCCTGAAAATATAACCATCAGACAAATTGCTGTATCTTCTATTTAATCGAAGTGTACAAACAGCAACAAAAATGTCCTTCGCATTAAACTGAAAAGCCTCTCCTCATTTCAGAGCTGCTAGCATTTCGGTATACATTGAAACATTTAACAATATGAAACTGTAACATATAATTGGAAAAATTAAACTATATTTTTATAGCTAAAGAAGTAATAAATAAGCTTACGTTGTGCTCTGGAAGGGCAGTGGGTTTTTTTCCTACTTGCATATCGCTTGAACATTAGACGTGCCAGACTATTGATCTCACTAGTTCTGCAGTCCACCTCTAGCATCCAGCCACTACACAATACTTGGAAAGAGATAAGGAACAGCAGTGCTGTAACACATTAAATAATTGTTACAGCATAATAAACTGAAAAAGAGATCATTTTTTTCTGACCTCTGAAAGGTATTAAATACCCTGCATTTATTCTCTTCCCAGGTACTGAATGAACCCAAACTCAATGACCTCACAGAAAAAAAGAAATTCACTTTTGAAAATTGATTTGTTAAGGATAATAAACACCAAACAGAAACTACCTAAGCTGCAATGTGTAGCTTCAGACTGGACCTAACTTTTTTGAAAGTTCACAGGAATTTTGACTGAACAACATCGAGCCCACCATGAGTATACAACATCCAGGAAAACACACCTGGGGATACAAAACAGAGCTTTAGCTGAAACGAAGAGATGAACATCAGAGATCAGGGTTTCATTTTCAGACAACAAAATCATAAAAAAGTTGATTGGATCTAGTCCGATAGACTCTAAGATGATGTGCACCATGCCCTTTCCAGGGACGGGAATGGGGGTTGATGAGTTCCCCAGGTTCTCCACCTTCTTCCCTTTCTAAAAAACTGGTATAACACTTGTTAGTCATCAGGAATTTGCTGGCCTCCTTCCCAATTACCATAATTTGTCAGACATTATACACCAACCCCACCAACACGTCAGCCTGCTTTTTCAGGACCCTTGGGAATAGCCAGCTCCATGGATTTGAATACAACCACCTTCTGTAATCAGTCCCTGACTTACTGCTCCTCTGATGCTGTCTGCACTTCTTCCCAAACCATGCCAATATGCACACAGACCTCAGATCAGGCTTTGCTTGTGAAGACTCAAGTTAAAAAAATATCCATTACTTTTGCCTTTTCCTTTTACCAATGGACAAACATTTTTGCTGCATTTCCTTATACTACTACAGTACCTTCTTGTTAGCTTACATGTTTGTTACTCATTTGTCTCCAGCTGGACTTTGATATGATTTTGGATTAATTACTTAAGTCAATGTTTTCACAGGTGCCTACTGCTTTGGGTTAATAATTTGACTTGAAGGCAAGAACTGACACAAGCTTGCCATATAACTTAACTTGGGGGTTCTATGTGAGGAACCTAATCCCTTGAAACAAACAACAGACAGTGCAGTTGGAGCTTGCAGAAGTGGTGTGAAAATCCCCAGTGGCACTGGCACCTAGTTGACCAAAAATTCAGGCAGACTTAGCAGGTACAAAGGTGTGATTTAGACTTAGCAGATACAAAGTTGTGATTTACAGTGCCTCATGACAATGATTTCTGTGAAACAATTAAAGTAACTTCTAACTAGGGCCTCATTTCAAAACTGCATGTGAGCACTTGAACATTTCCAATAGACACTGCAGCCAAATGTTTATACTTTGGGTGGTCCAAGATCACATATTCTTTAACAAGGTCCTAACATTCCTCAAGGCTGAGGAAATCAAAACAAAAAGCCTTGCTCAGGATGATCCACCAGGTCAACAGCTGAACTGGATGCAGACCTTTGCTCTCTTCCCAGCTCCTTCAATGGCACTGGAGTGCATTGCTTGTATACAAAACTGAGAGCACAATATAATATTACAAAAGTATGAATTGCTAACAAAGCAAGTGGAGAAACATTTGCAGACTAAGGACACACTGCACAGTAAGACCACATTCTGTAGCTCTTCATGGATACACAGTCAGCGTAAAAACCAAACCCAAAACAATAAACCAAAATAAACCCTGGAGTGGCATAAATCTGTGATACACCACGTACACATCTAATATTACAAACAATCTCAAGACTAAGAAACAAGATCCCAGTCAGTCAGACAGCAGATACTAACAAGCATCAAGAACTACTTGAATTTAATTCAGTGTGTTAACTGGATCTCAGGAGGGGTCTGTGAGTCAGATCCTCTTGCAGGGGAATCTCACAATGAGAATCTGAAAGGCAGTAGCAGCAGCAGCATGAGAAATGTTGTATGTTGCAGAGTGAGTAACGCATGCATGGAGATCTCAAACAGGCTAACGTCAGTCAAGCAGCAACTGGGGACAGAAGTGGCAGCAGTGCATACGGAAACGCTCTAGTGAGTCATGTTGGGAGAAACAGAGCAGATTAAGCTGTTAACTCACTTGCACACACATTTACTTACTCCTCCTAAAACCAATACACAGCTATAATAGTTGTCACAACTCAAAGCCTCCTTCCACAGTAACAGTGATTACTCAATGCTTCCAAATGTTACAAGCTGGGAGACAAGTAATGCTAACAAACAAGCTGTCAGTTGTAATACATGGCATTAAAACCCCCTGGTCAGAAAGGGACTAGATCTTTCTAATAGCATGGAATGTTAAAATCATTAGAAATAATTTGTTAAGAAGACACTGTCAGGAATTTTCTAGCTAAAGACACTTTTATCTGAAAATGAAAATATAATAGAACAAATTTTTGATAGAAACATACCTATCTCAGTTATGCTGCCTTCTCAAAAAAATTTTTCATTTCATGGTGGAACTTCTGTTAGCAAAAAGAGGGATCAACACTCACCTCACCCAAAACAGCACTAGAATAGACAAATCCCAGCTATGAGTCAGACAGACCAGTATTTCAAGGCTGATACTCATGGGCAGGGAGTAGTCTAGGCTGTGGGCATCAGGATATACCCCAGGCTGTTCTGCAGGTCCAAAGGGAAGGGCCTCACAAGGAAACACTTCCAACACTTGAAAAGGTGTTGGCTTTGTCTCAACGTAAAACAGTTAAAGTCAAAAAATGAATTAATGACAAACAAAAACTCTCCTAAGATGTTCTTTTATTAACCTAATTCTTTCAAAGCCTAAAGCAATTTCTAGCTGTAGAAAATACTAGGGTAAAAACATAGGTTAAAATCTAAGATGTAGAAAAGCAGATAATCCAGCATCTACTTAATGCACAGTTTTTTGAAAAGACTATTCCACTCCTGGAAACACAGTATTAGACCTAGAAAGATCTGATCCAGCCTGTGTTCCCTATAACTCTCAAAGCCAAATCTCAGCTTTCACATTTGGGCAATTCCAATGTTTGGCCAACTCTTCAAGCCTACACGGGAAAACAGGGCAAGCCATGCCGCACATCGACACAATCTTACCACCTGTGTGCTTGGATCTGTCACAAGATGTTGGCAGCCTGCAGAATGTAATACAGAAGGCTAAATGCCCTCCAAAATCGCTGTATGCATCTCTAATGGAATGCCATGTGGCAGATCTGCACACTATACACTAGAAACAAGAAAGGAAATGATAGAAAGGAAGAGTATTTAATTTAGCAGATTACAAGTGGACACATCTCTACTGATTCAGTCAGGAGCAATGAATGAATTTCCAAAGACCATGTGAGATTTGAAGAAACTGTATGTAACTTAAGGACATAAAAGTTTTCAACAGCAGCACTCTGTGCTGTGAAGATTCAACTTATGCTTAAGTATCATACTAAACTAGAAAGCTGAAAATAGTGACTGAAAAAGAGCTAAAGGATAAAAAGAGAGCTCAGCAGACTTCAAAATTTCATTCTTTACAACTGTACCTCTGCACCACTGGTACTGCCTATCTTTCCAGAACACAGCTTTCCTGCCACTCATCCTACTCAAGGAAACCTGGATTGATCTGACACTTCTATCAGCAACTTCTGAGAGAGATGAACGTCAATGGCTAATTATAATGAGTAGAGATTTGGGTTAATCTTACAGTCTTTATAGCAGCAGAGACTACGCACCAAACGTTTAGGATTGGTCTCTTAATTTTAACTACTGAATTTTATTTGTTAGTCTGACAAGGGAAAAAAAGATTCTGTTTGCTAGGAGTACAAAAGGGAACAACAGGGACACTGGGCTAGCCAGCGGTCCCAAGCCTGACCTAACCCCCTTTATGCTGTAAAACTATCAGGTACTTACATTTGATGACCACCACCTTTTCATGCAAGGCAACAGCAAAGGTTATGAGCAATGCTAGGAAGAGCACATTCTGGCAGGTCTAGTGAGCCTTTTCACCTAATGGAATATATTCTATGTCACCATACTGACTAGTGCTGGCAACCTGTATTCAGACTTGGTAAGAGTCCGCTGCCACCACTGATCGCTTTTTGAAGGGATTACACTCGCTATAGCAAGACAGATGGATAATAATAATGAAATAGGAAATTGTCACATGTGTTTCTTTCAGCCTCTTCTAGTCTGTCTACAGGCACAAAACACCTCCAGGCTCCGTGGTGGCGGTGGTACAGAGCACTATACTTTTTCCCTAGGAATCAAACATTTTGGAATCTCTCTAATTGTCATGCTTTGCCCAATATTCAGAATCAGGGCAGGTTTTGCTTCATGCAGACAAATATCTGCTACTGTTTCCCAATGAACTCTGGAAGATATTTTAAGATGTCATACCTGCTCTGAGCAACAGTTTATCCTGAACAGCGAAGTGATTCCATCTGTTGCTCTGTTTTATCAGACTAAAGCCATAAACCCTCTCATTACAAAATTCGCTTTTAGCACTTGGAGAGCTGAAGGTTGGGATCCCAATTATGGTGATTTGATGAAGAAACAGCACTCACAGAGGAAAAAAAAAAGGCAATATAAACAATGTGATGACAAAAATTCAAGGTTCAGAGCAAAGATTCAGTAGGACAACGGCTACACCACCACACATAACTGTGACACAGGACTGCTGGGTTCCGAATACAGAGCTGTGAGCAGTCCCTTAACATTGCCAGTCTTCTGATCAGCTATCTGTAAGACAGCAGAAAAGCTGTCACAAAAAAACCTCATTATTTGACGGAGGCCTGAAGATTTTTACCTGAAAGGTGTTGCTGAAGTGCAAAGCACTAAATTATATATGGGTAAACCATTAGCATAACTTTGTTCTCTAGTAGCTTGTCTTTCTACCTTGGTGAACCTCTCACACTACCTACCCCCACCCCCAGGATAAGGTTTACCAGCAGCCAGCATTCAGAGTACCTAAAATCAACATCTATATCCACAATTTACTTGTCTGACTGTTACCGCTTGAAACTGATGTATGGAAATTTACTTTCTGTAAATTGCAAGGGAAATACAGGCCAATTTCCCATTCTGCTAAAAAAATAATTAAAAAGGAAGAAAAAAAAGTGTGTACGTGTGTGTGTGTGTGAGACTTTTAGGGGTTTTCTGGTTTTTGGTTTGTTGTTTTGGGGTTTTTTTTGAGATTTGAGAGATGAGGAAATTGAGAGATTTCCACATATTTCTTTCATCAAACTTATCTGCCACATGTTGCACACATTGAAACTGAAAGATGTAAAAATACTACATAGACACAGCCTCTGGTTTTACATATTTCAAAGGATGTTAGAAAAGTGAAATACATCTAAAACAGGGCTGCACTCCTGGCTGATGACTAAGACTTGACTGAAAGGCTACTAAGCTCTATGGACAGATTCATAATCAAGAGGCCTTGAAACAGCCACCGAAAAGACCTGATGCTACCCTGTTGAAGACATACACCATAAGATACTAATTTTTCTAAACATTAAAAACCTCCTGCCCCACGTAACTGATGCTACGCACAGCTGAATATATTCTTCCAGTTACCAGCCTCTTTAAGTGTTTTACAGACATTGCTGAACTCAGCCTTACAGCACCTATACTTGACAGGTTATAGTCTACAGAAGAAAGCAGCAAGTATGTTTTCAGCAGCTATCTGATCTTTTAAAATCTGTTTTGACTCACATTGTACCTGCTCCATGTATGTTTCCTGCAAGTATAATTATAAATACATTTACTACTACAAATAGTCACGGAAGAGCAATTTTAGAAGAAACATCAGAGTATTCATAACAATGCCTCTTCGGTGTCTCTGTTTTTGGGGAATGATGAATACCACAGGAAAAACCTAATTTCAAAACATTTGAAATATTCAAGGAAATACAGAGGGAAATACAAAAACCTTTCTTAGATTATTTCCTGAGTCAAGCTGCTTTACTTCTAGTGAGCTGGACACTGATAAGCACCTGGGTAATACACTGTACTTGCATCACAGATTGGGCAGCCACATTTCCTCTACAAAATTAAATTCCATATTTTCATCACAGTATGTCTTCAGTACAGTGCTAATTGAGATGTCCTCATTCACACCTGAGCTCCGAGATTAACCTGTTTCAGCCAGGCAACCTCATAGCAAATTAACTCATTCTGCAACAGTGCTTCACTCTCACCCTCGTTTCTCCAGAATTTTGGGGGCTTGTATCTTGACAACATGTGGGACTGCAAGTAAATTGAGTGGCTCAGATCCTCTGCCAAGTGATAGCAAAGAGGAAAAAAATTCACTTTCCTTTTGAATACAGAGGCAGGGTATCTTGGTGTGCCACTGTGGCTTGCAATCTCAGTAGAAGAAAAAGGAAAATTAACTACTTTCATTTAATTAGAGAGTGTTTCACCGGTTTGTAAGAACCATTTCTGGCTAGCAATAAAGTACTTTGCAAATCTCTTTCAACAAGAAGTATTTTGAAAATACACTGATAAGGCTATGCTGTAACATTACTAAGATGTTAATGATACTGTTAACGTAAGTTTAATGTAAATATAAATGAAGGAATGGTGTTGCTGATATGGATTAGATATCCTGCCATCTCGATGCTACATCATTAAGGCACAAATGCGAGCAGTACATAAGATTTGAGGGGCAAACTTTACGCGATGCTTCTTTGGAGTCTTCGCCAAGGCAACTACGTCCAGCATCCCATTCTGCCAGGCCACAACAGAGCTGCACAGGTAAGACAATGGAATGTTTCCAGAAAGCAGTAATTAGAAGAGTGGAATGAAACCAATGTTAACTGCATCTCTTGACTTCTAACATCAGCCTGGGCCTTCTGTAAGTTCAGAGTGATTAGTTAGTCAAAGTGTTAAGATGATACTTTCACCCCATCTAATCTTAGCCAGCCTGTCTGCTAAACTGAAGAACCTTCAAACAAACCACCATCTCTTCCTCCTGCCTTTTATATAAGCTCTTGCAGAAATTGGAAATAGGACCCTGTTCCCCATAGACTCAGTTTTCTGCAGCTTAACAGAGCAAAGAAAGAACTAGAAACTTCACTGACATACCACTTTTGGAACTACTGTTGTCTCTAACTAAGACTTTTCAATTTATACACCTAGCAACTAACACACTAAGAAAAAAAAATTATCCCTTTCTCACTTTCACATGTATTTGAAGACAAATTCCAAAGTGCAAGTACATATCAATGATTTCATTCAGAAATCAGAAAATGGAAACTGAGGTGTGCAGTCAGAGCCAACTAAACAGCTCAGGGATAAGAGCTGGAGGCTGCTTCTTGAGAGCATAAAAGGTGCCAAGTGGTAGACCACTTGTCTCTCCACTCAAAGGAGGAGAGTAGATGAAGATGAAGAAGGGACACTTCTTCCTCTAGGAAGGAAGTTAGGGGAGGAAGGAGAAAACTCATCATTCTAACAACATAGAAACAGCTTTTTGCTAGCAACATGTTAATACAGAAATTCTCAATGATATTGTAAACCTTCTTCCAAATTGTTGTGAAGACAACTGTGACCTCCTGTGCAAGGTCACAAAATTAATTACAGTGTAAGAAGGTAATGAAAATAAGCAGCTTTCCAAACACAGACACCTCCTGGGTAGACAGAGGGGAGTGGATGAAACAACTCAAAATTTTTAGGCATGGTAGGAATAACATAATTTGCACTTAGAGCACAAATACTGTTATGTGGTAATATCCAACTTCTACAACATGAGGTCTGCAAGTTCAGCATGGGAAACCACCCTTTACTAGGTATATCCAGCAAGTCTCATTTTCACTCTGGAATACCTTTTTTTCGTTTGAGCACAATGAAAGTGAAGAGATTCACATATTTGACTACTATTAGTGTAACCCAAACTACATGTGTAAGTCCATCAAGTAGCCTAGGGTCAACTGACCCATCATTCTGTGAAAGCATTATCTTAAATTTATAAGGTATAACTGATATAACCAGATAAATAAGTTCTTAATTCTGCTTACAGAAGAAATAGTAACTGCTGTCTTTCTTCCCTCGCTCTGTAATACGCACAATTCTCATTTGAAATAATAGCTGAATTCGCAATAATAATTTGTAATGTGAAATACTGTTAATGTGTTGCCTCTGAGAGTTCCTTTTCCAGAACATAGTAGAAACCACTTTTATTGCTCAAGTTTTCATTACAGAAATGCCATAGTACATATATCTTTGGTCCCACATGTACCTTGCTACAGAGCATGACAAGCTAATGACAAGGCTTTTTTTCCTGCCTCCTCTGCTACCCTCGTATTTTTACTATCATCAGCACACCAATATTTAGATAGATTTACTTTGGAGCAAATAGTAAATGACTAGGAAGCTGTTTCCATTTCGCATTCTCATTCTGATTAATGAGAAGAGGAACACTCCCTCCCTTCCTTCTCCTTCTGTGGCTGAAAACATATTGGGCTTATGCCTCTTCTACACCATTAAAAAATAATTTTAGAATTGCATTCCCTAGCTGATGGATGGGACTTGCATAATAACACTGATGGCTTTTCCAAAAGGGAATAAGGATCAGCAAAGCCACCCTTCAGCAATCATTCCAGGATGAAGGATGTAAGAAGATACAGTACCAGACTGTTGAAACAAAGTCAGAAAGCAAAAAGTATGTATTTTTGTAGTATGTATGTATGTATGTGTATGTCTGTGTGTGTGCCTCTCACACACATACAAATCACGTGCACAAGCCCATAAACAAAAAATCCCTCACACTACATAAAGTCAAGCAGAAAGAGAAAGAGAGAAAACAGTAACTTTTAGGAAATGGGACAGAAAAGGCCAGTTCCTGTATATAGTATAATACACATGTGAGGAAGGCACAATGAGGAACAAAACCAGGAATATCATATACAGAAAAGAGCAAACATCCACCATAGCTCAGTAAGTACTGTGAGTGGCCCAGAAACAAGACTAGAGAAGCTTCTGGGCTAGATGAGCTGTGAACAGCAAATTTTTATGGTGTTTGATGTCTCCAGTTTTCAGGAACACAAGGCTTTCAAATCAACAGGATGACCAAAACCATCGGTCTCGTTGCCAACTTTTCTTCCTTACAAAGACAACCTGTGGATCCTTCAACTCTGAATAACTATTCTGGTCAAAAAGGGTAACTGTATAAAAAGAAGTCAATTAAGGCTAGGCTATGTCTTTGCCCCTAAAGAACAGCCTGGACTTTCCAAGAGGATGTTTAAATTACCTTTCTAAGGTAAAAAGGCATAAAAAGCCATTTTACATCTAAACAGTGAAAAACCCCACAAACCCAAAGCACTCTCACTAGGGCTGTCACAGACAAGGAACAGCAAACAAAATACTTTCTGATGGATAATTGAGCAACAGCTGAGTAAAGAAGTTATTAGTTATTAACCTGCAAAAGTTATTACCGTGGCTTGCTGTGCCAATACTGAACAGTTACATTACAATGAATGTTGTTTGTAAAACAAACTCTATTATCAGTCAGTAGATAATAACTGAGCACAATCATGGCATAAATTATTACAGAAGTCTACAAGCAGAAGTCATTAAGAAAAAGTCAATACTGGGAAAATGCAGTCACATTAGTCCTAGAAACAAAACAAGTCACTTTGAAATCTAGCAATTTGACAGACAACTTATTTTTCACTCAATAATTAATAAACTTGTCTTAAACTAGGGTGATTTTTCTCCACAAAGTAACTTTACTCTTCAGTCTGAGAAAACATGGGACCTTTTGGCTTTGCTATTACTCTTCATTAACTTCAAGAAACACAAAGAATTTGTAAAGTAGCATCACAGTTGCAATTTTAAAGCAAAATACAGGTAATCATTTATCAGCACGTTTTACTTTGCTTTATATAGCTGACCTGTAGTATTTCTCTCAGAGTCAGTTCATCATTCAGTTGCACTCCCTTATGATACCATACTGCTGTATGGCACAGTCCTACAGAGGCACTCAAATGGTGCTGTTATTCCTGGTACAAAGTTTTCCCACCAGCACTCATGACGATGCTCCTCAAGTCATGCCACTTCCATGGCACACCACACCGTGGCTGAGGAAGACATGCTGTCTCATCAGAGGGATGAAGAACAATCCTTCTGGGAAAGGACATACAAACTTTGGTATACATGAACTAAGGCAGCAAAACAACACCCACTGTAATCCTGACCAGGTATTGGGGGTCAGCCCAATAAACCAGTATTTCACCTAGCTTGCCCTAAAGGAAAACACTTCATCAAAATTGAACTTCTCCTATGAAAAGTTCTGATTTCATGGAAGGTACAGTTTCTGGATAAAAGAAATCATGTGATTGTCGTAAATTACTTCCAGCTTTTCAGTTGGATACAACATGCTTCATTCCTGCTTTTGCCCCTTCCATGACATCCCTGAGACTCCATTATATACCAGGGGTTTCAGTTTTTCCAAATGGCTATTTCCTTCCTAAGTCCAGCTTCAAAAGAAAGGGAGAACTCATTTCACCGACTTGCAACATCTCTCCCAGAACGTAAGCAATGCACAACACGTTCTGTATTCTGGAGCTAAAACGTGGCATACCCATTGCAGTTAAGCCTGCAGCTCTGTCAGAAAAGGAAAACTAATATGACAGTCACCACAAAAAAAAAAAAAGGAAAGAACCAACTAAAAATCATACCATTTAAGTTGACTGTGGAGGCTGATAACTCAACTGAAAAAAAGCCATCAAGATTTTGCAATTTTAATTTCTCTGTTCATTGAAGCTTTCTACTTTAAGGCAATTAAAGCTAGGCATCAAAGGCACATGAAATCAGGATTGGATAGTGATTAATTTGGGAAAGAAATGTTCACAATTCAGTTAGACACAATTCAGACATCTGTGTCTTAGGCATGGGGAGTATTAATGCAATAAGGAGAGCCGGGAGTGGCATCGGGAAAAGAACATGGAAAGAGTATGTGCAATGCCTGTCCCCTGCAGGGCAGAAATGTATCTGCCATGCGCTGCTCATGATGAGGGCAGGAGCAGATGCACAGCTAGAACTTTTCTAGCCTATGAACAATTTTTTTTTTTTTCTCTTAACTTTGCCCCTACAAATAAATGCAGAATCTAGATTTTTTGCGTATGCTGAAATTCAGCGGATTAATGCCTGCTCCTCAAACATTGCTAGGCCACTTACCTGAGGTGATGGAGATACACATTAACATCTCTGCTGGAAACAATTCCTTTGACTCTGAAAATCCAGACATCGTTATTTGTCCCCATTAAAACCTGCACTCTAGTAAAAATAATTCCATAAATACAGTGCCACTCAGCCACACTTCTGTTGAACACCAACCTCACTAATGAGTTGCCAGATTATCCCTTTAATGCTTGAGTGTGTCCACCTGTACCGTACCACCTACTTCAGCGGGGTCTTAATGTTTTTAAGAGTCCTTCAGATCACTTGATGCAAGCGCTGCTGAAGCGCTACAGCATCACTTGCTTCATTTGTGTGGCCCGTTCTGTGAAAATTCACCTCAGTGAGGCTGGTTTGCAAGCCTCTACCCAGATGATGTTTGTGTACTCTCGGCAGAGATCTTCCTCCAGAAGCAGCAGATGAATTACACGAGGTAAGGCGTCCAGCGCTCCCCCGGGGTGGGGGTGGTCATACAGGGATAGGGGTTGAGCGGTTACCTCTTATTCTGCTTCCTCCTGTTCTTGTGGTGGCCCTGCTTTGTCCTCCTTTACTAAACAAGCTGGGTTTCGTGCCCCTTTATTCTTGAGTATAGGGGCGACAGATACCGACACGGGTTGGTCCCCATAATCATGGCTCAGTTTCCAAAACCCAACAAAACAGGAGTGGGGCCCCCTCCCATTATTCCCAGCTGCACTATGGCAGTGGCTGGCCTGCCTTGGACACTAATTTTCTCACAGTAAATGCTTCAGGCCGCACGGAGCACTCGGCAAAGAGCACCGAGGGGGAGCCGAAAGGCAGGGGCTGGGACAGGCAGCGGCCTGCCTCACAGTGGACCTCCGCTCGATCCCGAGATCCAGCTACGAGCAGGCACTACTACTACCAGCTGTGGGCACGCCAAATAAGCCACTCTGGGCCTTCCCCAGCCTCTAGGCCCAGAACATGTGAAGAATAAACATACATACCCGAGTCAAGGGCAAGCAGGACAGGAGCAAGAAACAGGGTGTAAAGATGAAGGGAGAGAGAGAATGAGACTTGTTGAGGAGCTGGAAGGCTTGCTTAGAAGAAAAGCCTAGAAGACAAAACTAGAAGGGAAGAGTATGTTGAGACAGAGACAGCAGGGAATGAATAAGCCCTGGGAATAGGTGAGAAGAGATAAAAGAGCTGATGGAAAGACAGAAATTCTGTTGCCCAAGACAACACCACTCTCCCCATTTTCAAATTAAGGAAAGAACTCAGCAAAATTACATAGGATATTTTTTTCTTCCTTTCATAATAGAATACTGACAGCAAGCATGCTGTAAGTGAAAAGAAAGCAAGATGTTCTCAAGAAAAAAAAACATTTAAAAATTGATAGCGGTCTGATTGTTGATAAACACTGAAGTTGATGGTATCTCTCATTGTTTGAACAGGGCTGTTTTACCAGTCATTGTCAACTGCAACTGCCTTGATACTGGCAATCAAAATCCCCTATCTAAACCAGGAATAGTTAAGAGCAAAGTCAATTCCCTTTCAAACAGTTCAGATACATGCCCCAGCCTTGACCTGGAGAAATTGCCTAAAGGAATGAAAGGAGCCCAAGTTCCCAGACAACTGGCTTTAAAAAAAAGGAAATCAACTTGTGTCATATGTTATCGAGAGACCTCTATAGAAATGAGCCTCTGAATAGCTCATCTGGCATGAAATAATAACAAATTGCAATCATCAAGGTTTTGATATGGATCTGAATTGTCAAAAGCATTAGCCCACAGTTCCCACACCACTGCCTCCTGAAAGACAGGCATTTACAAAGGAAAGGAGCAAAGATGCAAAAAACAGTTGCTAGATTTGAGAACACTGTCTCCATTCAAACTAAGACAATATCCAGATGGATCATCTTGCATTTTTGTTTTCTGGTGTGTTAGCACATTTAGCTAGACACTCTTAGGTTGTTTAACATCCTGAAAATAATCAGGTCATCCACTGCTCTTAATGTACTGATAGCAATCTTCTAGCTAAAGTTATCTGAACATCTCTGAGCAAGCACACTGCACAGGGAGTTTTTCTACACTTTTTATTTTTCTTCTGCTGAAGAAAATCAGATTATTTGGCTTCTTTATTAAAAAGTATTTCAATGTAAATATTTTGATAAAAACTTCCCCTTAGTGTAATTTTGTTCTATTATAAAGGCATCATAATAACTGGCCACTGATCTGAACACAAGAGACAGCTGAGTTTGTCTCATTTACTTTACTGCTTGCTAGATGAAGCATAGTTATAAAAACTTCATTGCCTCATGAAAGATTTAGACTTGCACCGATCTTCTGCAGTCTTATCCTCATGTGAAGTTCATCAAGGATGGCAGACAGTGCTGCTGGTTCAAAGTCCCAGTTTAGAATGCTTTGCCTTATCAAAAGAAACCTTATTATGCATCTTTGTGGCCTCAATCCATCAGCATGAATGGCATGCCAAGCCAGGGATGATCAGGAAAAGCTCCAATTACATTCACTAAACAAACTTCACTGCTGCTATTTCCAATAGAAAATCATATTTAGTCAGCCTGATTTAAGAGGCAAAAAATATAAGGTTATGGACTGATGTTTATAAAGAGCTGGCAACTGTACTCGGTGACTCAGAGAATTTAATGTCCATAAAGAAACACAGATGAACACAACCCTTGCAAAAAAGGTAGGGAAAAGGCAAGTACTTTTAAATGTGATGGGGAGGACTGTTCATTTCTGTGTACAAGATACCAAAATGCTGCTGTGCAAGCCATGAATGTTTATGGCTTTGCTATATTGATTCATTTTAAGAACAAGCATTACTCAGCAGTGTGGGGAAAACCCTCCTGCCACAGTGGACAAGTCGAGAAATAAGCAGTATGAAGCGGATCTGACAACCCTTTCTGAAACCTGTGCCTTTGGTGTTGGTGTCAACCCAAACCCATGTTTTTGCCAGACTAGCCGCTGACATTAACCGTTTGCCACTGTCAGTACAAAAATTATTGTTTGTTACAAGGATATAGTTTCTACTGTACCAGATGTGTGCCATAGAAAACAATAAAATTGCAAAGCAAATAAAGGTAGCTGTTTGACAGAAAAATGCTTTCAGGCATTGGCAATACTATTTAACAAATATGGTACATGAGTTCTAAATTCTTCTGAAGCTCTGCAAAGTGCTTCACGCTGATGTCAAACACTGCAGTCCTCACTGTATTCCTGCAAGAAAAAAGTCTCTTCAGTATTTTCCTTGATCACTGAGAAGAACCCCAAGCCTCCTCTACCACTACAGCAAGCACCAGAATCTAATCAGTTTCTTAGCCTTAATTTCCTTAAATTTTCTAATTAGGACATTTTTGAGAATTAACTTGAAATTCCTGCTGAATAAATCTTTGATTATTTTTTTTTTTAATATGCAGAAGTAAATTGTAAGCTAGTGGTCAGGTTTATCAGAGTTCTTTCTTCTTTCTTGAGTGGCAAATATATGATTTACAAGCACTTGAGAATAACAGGCACCATTTTTGGTGAGGCAGCAGTATGGACAGTGTTAAGTCTTGCAAGGTTATCAGCACTTAGTTAATAATTTCTCTCTGAATTTGAAGGAAGGCATGCTACCTTGTAAATCTTCTATAGTACTTACTACGGCAGGGTAGATTTGCCTTGGATGAGAAGGAGACTCTAAAGCATTAGCAAGGGAAGCCCCAAGGGAATTGTGCGCAATGACAAAACCACACTCCAAGGTGGGACAGCCGCAGAGGAGGTTGCACAGAACTCAGAAGGTTTTTAAGGTGAAAAATAAGTAGGAGACACAAAGGAATTATACCACAAGTAGTTATAAAACTTTGCAACAGCAGAATGTCAGAGAGCTTAGCTTGAGGGGAGCAGAAAAATAACCAGAAACAAGGCTGGCAATATGAATGAGGTGCATTGCCTAGTGTCTGGAAACAAACGTTGGAAGCATTTTGGCTGCGGGAAAGCATACTACAAGCATACACTATGTAGCAAAGGATCCTAAAGAGACTGCTTGCAATTCTACATAGCAGAAGGGACACTAAACGAAGAAAAGAAAAGAAAAGAAAGATGATAAAATGAAGTGTGTGTGCGTGCTCGGGAGCAGAGGCTGGGTAGTGTGTGTAGTGCGTGCCACCTAATAACTGTCTGATAATATGTATTAGAAGATGAGAAAGAGTGGTGGGCTGTTTGCTTGTTTAGGTATTAGGAAACTGAAATTCATCCTGGCACGTCTACACTGATTGTAAGTGCAACATGGGCTACCGTCAACATGGGGCTGTAAAGATTAGTTTGGGATGATTTTTAAAAATTGAAGTAGAAGGCTCAGGTAGAGAAGAAAATAAGGTATCTATCAAATGAGGGAAACAAGGAGAAGGAATGAGAGAATGGGAGAAAAAACCCAAACCCAGACTTTGGAAAGTGAGAACCACATAACAACTGAAAAGAAGAGCCTGCAAATAATTCTGAAGGATACAATGTATAAAAATTTAAGATTACAAGATTCTTTTGCCCAGTATAAAAGTGGGATTATGTTGCTCAACTGGTCTGAAGAAACTGTTTCAGCCACGTAAGAAGTAGTTTATATTAAGAAATCTTTTAGTTTCAAAAGAACAAATACACAAACCAGCCACTTTTAAGGATGCCCCAACTGTTACTATGGTCAGTTTTGCATCATTCCTACAGGGTCAGATGTGCCAGCCTCTGGTGTTTCATGCACAGAAGCAGCTTCCAGAGCTCAAGGAGGTCACCAACAGGTGCTGTGATTATTTCAGAAGCTACAAGGACCCTTGTGCCAGCACACACTGGGCATCCAGCTCACCATCTTAGCCCTCCTCGGCTACAGTGTGTTCAGCACTTCACTAAAACAGGAGAAAAGGCTACTCCACTAGGTATCCATAAACTTGAAATCTTACCCTGAAAAATAAGTTTATTTTGATTCTACTGCTCCATTCTCTACGCAATAAGTAATTTGCTTCTGTAGTAAGCCAAATTGTGATATGTTTGACAAAGATTTTCCTCATTTGCTACTGTTATTTCAACTTTAAAATGGCTTTTTTCCTTGTCCTTTTTTATAATTGTAATTGGAAGTAGACTGCACAACTCTGACCTTCCCGTTTGCGTTTGAACCTGGCAAACATCAATAAAAGGTAGCACTGCCACCTAATAACTGTCTGATAATACATGTTAGAAGATGAGAAAGAGTACTCCCCTCCGCTACTGCCCCAAACTGATTTCCAATCAGTTCGATTGGGACTGTAATCAACTGCTAAAAAAAAAAAAAAAAAAAAAAAGTAATTGCACTTATTCATTATTGAATTTATGTTGATTGGCTTTGGTTGGTTCAAAAGGTCACACAATACTGTTGCTTCACAATATGATATACCACAACAGTGAACGGCACTCAAAATTCAGTTTCTGGTAATATTAATATATCATTCTTCGTAATAAACAGTTCGCTTCCATATATACATCTGTAAGAGGAAATAAACTGCTACAGCCCAATCGCAATTGACAATACAGTAGATCCTTCTGGAGCAGTTTGAAGCTACTGCTTTGTTGTACATGAGGTGACATGCAAAAATAAGGCACGCTCTAAAGCAAACTAATGCTGCAGAAAATCAACAAAAAGGATCGAAGTTTATCTCCAGAAATAATATAGCACTTCATCAGCAGCAAAAACACTAAGAAGTTTAAAGCAGGAGCATACAGACATGTACCTACCTCTAGTGCTAAAGTGACAACTTAATCTACATAATCTAGTGCTCAGGTGGAATGGGAAAACAACCTTTCCACATCTGCAGACTTTTGTATATCAGGTTCATACTGTTTCATAAAGCTTTGACGGGCCCCATTTCACCTGATGCGTTCTGAGGGGGTTTGAGTTAAACCTCCTCATCCACTGAAAACAAATTAGCAATGAACTCCTCAAGGTGCCAACACCAACAGAGTTAAAACTTTCTTCAGATCCAGGCTTGAGATACTAAAAGAACCAAGGTTTTGTTAGGTGGAGATGAAAAAATTTTTTCCAAGTACAACAACTGCTATGAAAAGGACTGACTCCAACTCCTCACAGGTATCAAGGACAGTATCTTTTGAAAAGGGAATGGGAAAAGGGACACCAATATACCTTTTTTTTCCTCTCTCTCTTCTTCTTCCTTTGCATTTAACTTGGCAGACTGAAAGAGACTAAAAGTTGTCTAGTAGATAACAGCACGGGAGAAGTTTAAGTGCTAATTTTCTGTCTAGAAAATTGGTTTCCTCTCTGATTAGCAGTGCCTCGTCACTAAGGCAGGAGAGTTTAGTTTGTAATGAATCTCTAAATCCAGATTATTTTCCTGGATTACCTGAACTTCTCAAATATATAATTTAGACTAAATGACTTAAACCCCTGGTTTAGAATTCTCAGAGAGTAAAAAGTGCTATAAATTTTTTGAGACATATTTTGATGCATAAAAATGAGTTCAAATGCCCATATGAAGTACCCCAAATACACACACTTTAGTCTTTGTTCTCCTTATATTGTAGTCCAGGCATTTACAAAACAAAGGCTTGAACTCAGTAAAGGCTTGAACTTAGTAAAGTGTTTTTTCAAGGAAGAGGAGGAAAAAAACCTCATCCACAAAAAAAGCCAAGAAAATTCATATTACTACTAAGTTGAGAAAGGTACTTTAAAGGTTAAAAGGTTCCAGGAAAGTAAATTCCTTCTACTAAGCCCATGGTCTGTGAGACAGACTAGTGAAGCTATTGGAAAGAAGACAAAAAAGAAAAAAAAAAAAAAAAAAAAAACAACAGGAACAACACTAGTACAAGAAGAAACCTTCAGACTTCAAGACCCAAGGTCAAATGTGACAGATGCTAGTGATTTCTTCATATATTTTTCTTGACATCTATCAATGCAATCAATCTCAAGTAAAGTTGTAGATGCCAGAAAGGGAATAGCCTATCATGATTTGTAGTAACCTTCAAAAACAGGTGCTTTGTCTCTGTTGGAAATGCTCTGTGCAGAAATATACACGTACCTACTAAAGTACCGGCTCTATGGACTAGCAGTGTTTTATGGCTTCCTTGCTCATGCATGCATGTTCAGATCTCAGGTTTTATTTAAGAGACACCTTTTACTTCACATATTTACACAAAAGTCTTCAGGTGAATCTCAAGTTTGGTTAAGGCTCTAGAATAGTCTATAGAGGTCCTACTCAACAGCTCAAAAATCACATATGCCCTGCCAAGTAATTTTGCGTGGTTTGTATAGGTATGCATAAGTCAAAAGATGTATTAGTTCAGTTCCAACAACTCTTTTCAGGGATTCTACTGCCCACACCACCTAAGCGTGGGGTGACAGAACAGATCATGTTGATCTGTCAGTGCAACAGCCTCAACCTCCCTTTGCCTCTAAAGCACCATGAGGATTTGCAGAAAGAGACAGAGTGCCGCTAACATAAAGCAGTTACAATCTAGAAAGACGCACAAAAATATCTCAGCAAAACCACCCTGCCCTTTTCTATAGAGAAAAAGCAGCAACATGACAAAGAGGCAGTGTGCCCAGCTCATGCAGGAAATGTGGGATAGGTGTCAGAAGTGAACTCAGTCCAGTAGTTCTAGTCTTATCTTTTGAATCCACATCTGAACAAGGCTGGCATCCTGGTATTCCTGCTGAAGTAGCTGATCTGAGGATCTTTCCTGCCTCATATCTTCAGAGAGGCCTCAATTACCTTCAGTCATGTGAACACTATTAAGATCCACTTGCTACATTATTTTGGGGGGCAAGAAGATGCTAGTGGAATTAGTGATGAGGAAGGTCTACAATGAAAGACCAAACTGAAGTTATGTTGTCATTTGCTATGGGTTTATAAAAAAGTTTGGTTTGATATAAAGCATATAATACTGCAATTTACCATTAATAGTGCAGGTAGAGATGTAAAATGATAATGGTAATTAAAATGAACACTGCTATTTTTGTCCTCTCCCAACTCTAACTTCTCTGAAATACACAGCTCAAAAGAAACAAAAGTCAATCCTCTATTACAAACTCAGACCTTGTTGGCAAGTTTTGTTTTGTTTTCCCCACGTTACTAAGCAGATTTAGACTCTTATGAGCTTTATCATTATAAATTTAACAGATGGCAAAACAAATAAGAGGTGAAATGAAATCAGTGGCCACAGTGACAGTCTGAAAACACCCAGAAGTCAACATTCAAATTGCGGCAATAACTCTGCTTTGCTAAATAACCAATATGCTCCCTAAATGTACTTGCTGTCTCCTCACCTCCAGTAACAGAAAAAAGGAAGTTGATTAAATAGCAACAAGAAAGGATTGTACAGAGCACCACAGGAGCAGAAAAACTGCGAGAGACAGTACCCACATCTAGGGGCATTCGGGATAAATCAGAAAGTGCTGTGCTCCATGGCAGGAATTATAACAACTCTTCTGCCATTACAAAGGATCAATAGCATTGCACTGATGCTCTCTCTGTATCATTTGCAGGTGCTTGTATAACACAACAGAATTGCAAGAGATGCCAGAAGAGATTAACCATGCCAATAACACATCCACAAAGTCAGATCATCTAGAAATTCTATCATGCAACAAATCTAATTCTAACAGAATACAGTAATGGGTTGTCCCTCTAGAGGAGTCTTATTGATTGCTTAGAGAAGGTCTAACCAAAGGTGCTCCAAAGGCCATAGATTAAACACAGAGCAAGATCCTTCTGCTCTTAAAAAAAAAAAAAAAAGCATACAATTCTGTTGAACTGATAAACAAGGACATAATTATCTTCTGAACGGTAAGCATTGTTGCAAATAGTATGTAGAAAAGTTATTACTGCATTTGGCAAAGTTTCTGTATAATAAAAAACAAGCATCCCTTTGCCAGCCTCCAGTGTTTCATCACTCAGGAACCATTCACAGCTATCACTTCTGGCATATTCTTCCTGGTATCTGCTCCATCTGCCCTATCCTACTGCTATTTAATGCATCTTACATTAGCTAGCTTTCCTATGCGCAATAGATCCGCTGCAGTAAAATATGTCAAGTAAGAAAATAAAACAAATGTGTGTCTTCCACACAACAATTTCTGTAATGACTATGCATCACTATGAAATTGGTACAACTCTACTCCACAGGCTTGGGGTACTTTTTTCTAGGGCAAATGAGACCAGAGGAGCAAACAGAACATCACTAGTTCTGCCTTTGAGTCTTTATGCATGTCGAGTATCCATCAAAATTACGCCTGGTATTTTGCACACAAAGACAACACAGTTGAACCCTGGTAACAAACAAATATTTGGTGCCATGCTGCTTCTACCTAATAAAATGTCATAGCTTTACATATATTCAACTTAAAATCAGCTCCAAGTGCTGTCAACTGAATTCTTTGCTTGCCTGGTTTCACCCTGGATGAAATAGCAATACCTGACAGCATCTACTTTTTTCCCTTGTAAACGTAGGTGAACTGTGAAGACCTTTTAAGATATTAATATATGTGTTACGCACTTTAAAAAGACAAAAAGAAAAAAAAAAAAAAAGAAGGGAAAAAGATAGTGACACTGTGCATTGTCCAAGATATGAGAAAATCCACCCTGAAATTAATTCATTGCTTTACCACACTTCAGGTGCATTTGTTTCAATAAAACATTTCCTCCTATGAGTTTGATTTTAAGCAATGGCATGGACTCACTACTGCACATACAACTATGCACACTTTACACCTCTTGTTTGCAGTATGTAAAGTGCATAGAGTCAAAGTGTCACCTGTGAAACTTTAAAGTGTTTTTATTTCTAGCACATGCTCATCACTGAGGAATTCATTACCATGCACCCAGAGCTAAAACCCATATAACATTTTAGAAATAATTTGGTTATAGCATGATCAAAGAATTTGTTCCAAAACAGTACAATTCTTTGTAATTTCCAAGAGAAAATAAAATATTAAACAGAAAAGATTTCCACTGCAGGGTTGCCAGTTCATTTAAGAGCTTTATTGAATTATTCTTGACTTCCGATCAGCTACTCTTGATTCCTATCTAAAGAAAAAAAAATTTTACAAAAGTGAGATTTGCATGTTTTGTTATCAGAGCTGGGATAGTCAAATATTATCGCTCCCAACAGGGCACAGGAACACTCAAATTCTGGAATGAAGGTTCAGGGCCAATTATAAGAAACCGCTACCCTATCATCTGCGGCTGCAGTCTGTGGGTAGACACTGAACTATCCCTGTGTGACATTTATGTGGGCACAATATCAGAGCCTTTCTGCATTGCTGAGCTGGGGGAAGAGCTACTGCCTCTTACAGTGAAGAGACAAGACCAGAGGGGGGAAAATGAGCCAGCCAGTTACTCTAACTGTGAAGCTGTATAGCACACAGGGTACCAAGGAGTCAGCCATACCAAACCATGAAAGCCACAGGCACATCCTTACTGCCCTACATGCCACAGAAATGTTGTTGGGGAGCAAGCTACACTTCCTGCCAGCGTATGGGACAGGCAAGCTATAAGCAAAACCATCCTCTTCAAAAGCACAGACCCTCTTTACTGTGGTGACAATCTCCATCTGCAATGCACAGCTGAGTAGTCCATATTACCTCCAGCAGATGGCAAAGGTACTCATTTGTTATGGTAGTTAAAGTGATCTTTCCCTTCCCTTCAAGGCTCCTTACATTTGGCACTTGCCCTGTGCTCCTGGTGAGTTCTGCCTGCCCAGAAATCCAAGCTTGAGTTCCTCCATGCCGCACAGCAAAGCATTTTGCACACAGCAGTGTTCTCTGCAAGTGCCAAGGAACGCTGACATTGCCAATGCAGAAGGCACTTCGCACAAAGCATGTTTATTAGCTGTGACATAGAGCACAGCATTTGCAAAGACCTAAGGAAGAAGACAGCTGCTGCAGCTCCCCTAATTACCTTTCCCCAGACATCAACAGTAATTTACAATTTGGATGATGTTGCTGGAACTAAGTATGATCTAGATCTGCACACAAGCTCTCCTCCTCACTTTTATAGGCCATGTGTTATACGAGAATTACAACTATTCAAACTGTTTCTATGAGTTAGGTTATCTCCTGTAAGGTTTTTTATTGCACATTCTCCTTTTGCTACTGGAAAATACTGAATTTGCTGTAGACAGTAATCAGATAATCACATCTTGTTACAAGCACAAGCCAGCAGGACTTGCTATTAGAAACTCTCTAATCTATCACATCAAAACAAAGAACATTTGAGATGCTTAGTAAAAATTATGCTTCTTAACACACATTTCACAGCAGAAGTAAAAAGTAAGAATAAAAAAAATCAGTATACTTAACAAGCAGAACATTAGCTTCACATACATCCAAATTCAGTTCTAAGTTACTCCACTACCATAGCATTTAGAGATATTTACTGCATTCAGCTCCTGCTGTTTTGCTGCTAACCAAAATTTACAAGAATGCACAGGAAGTCTGACAAATTAAGACATCATCAACAATTAAGACTAATTGCACAAAGAGGATAAAACATTTCAAACAGTTGCACCCTTGAAAGATCAAAAGCTTTCCTCCTCTGGCAGTAGCTCTGAACTGCTTTATTGGCAAGAGACAGCATTTAAAAAAAAAAACAAAACACAAATCCAAGACAAAACTTAAAATGTTGCAGACACATGAAACTGCAAAGAGTCAGTAGATATTCTAAGCCCAATAGTATACTTGGGTAAAGAAGCAGTAAAAAGAAACCAGACAGAGCAAATTAGACAGAAAAGCTTTAAACTTAGGATGAGTATCCACATTATGTCTGTTCTTGCAAGCGCTGAGAATAAAGATGATGTTGACTTAGAGACTCACTGTTACACGGATCTAGTAGTTTGCTGATGTTTTGTATAATAACCACCTATCTCCAGTTTCTACAATAATTTAGACCCATGCAAGACACACATCTACTCGGTGTGTTGTCCGATGTGCAGCATGCATGTTGTGGCTGTATTGCTACACACTGTTTTGATTCTTCTCAACCCAAGCTGTGAGTCAAATGAGGGGATGAGACTTACCCATGTTTCCCTGGACTCTCTGCTGCTAAGATTTCACTGCTGCTTTCGTCAATGGGAAGGACACGAGCAATATATTCTCCGCTCTGCTGGTAAAATTTATAAACAGCCACTTGAACTACGCATTGGTCACTGCTGCTTCTCAGCCAAGGGCTCAGAATGATGGGGCTTGGTCTCTCTGATGCATTGAGAAACAGAAATGAACCTAGAACAGAGACAACAAGAAAGCTTTAGGAACAAAAAGAACCCAAAACCAAACAAACCAAAAGGCCTCACCGAGTGCTGATGAACACTCACAATTTTTATGCTGCAGCCCTTCCATAACTCCCAGTCGTCAAAGATCATCTTTACCAACTAGTTTGGAAAGTTTGCCCATTTTGTATTAAACCCATTAAGGTCTTCCCAGGCAGGCAATATTTCAACTCACCTTGGGCAGGTCCAAAACAAAGACTACATTTAGATTTAACTCCCAGAAGAAAAGGCATAAAACAAAAAAAAGCCACAAACATTAAGGGCAGGGAAAAATAACAAACAGTAACAATAAAACTCAATCAACCATTTGAAATTTAAGTCCAGGCAGGTGATTAAGGAGTTTTAGGTTTAGAATTTTGCTTTCATGTACCTAGTCTTCCTGGACTTCATTCCCATCTCTGTAACCTCTCAAGTATGGTTCAGACCCAAACATTATGGCCTTGGTTCAGTGGGATCCTGATTTGACAGCTCTGACGATATATATACACACACTATTTCTTTTTTAATAATATTTTGTATCTATTTCTCTCATCCAAATAAAGAACAAAAATTCAATAGCTTTACTTTTGCTCTTCTATAAACAGAAGAGTGCAGCATTTTTAAGTCATTAGAGCAGGATAAAGGCCTGACAATTTTATTTCTTTAGTATTTCATTCTAATGTATTAATTTTATATGCAGCTAATCCACATTAAACATTTCATCATTATCCAATACATTGACTCCCTTGGCCTAATTCTATTTCAATACAATCTGAGGCTTATCCAGCGGGACAGAGGTAATGTATTTTCATCACACTGTTGCTCATTTCAGACAAGTTAAATTACTCCCTTTCGGCAGCTGACTAATTTACCAATTTGCCCACAGTGCAAGCACACTGGGGTGTGTAGCTGGTAAATGAAAGGTGCAGTTAGGTAAATGAAAGGGACCAACCCTTGAAGCAAAAGAATTGTGACATTCCACAGATTCTAGCAAGACTGGTCAGATAATCAAGACAACAAGATTTCATTTCCTGAAGCACCCATTAATAAAGCCCATCTATTAAAACATGCAGTTCTGATTAACAGTTTAATTTCACAGGGTGAGAAACTAAGGCTCAACAGGGCTGTAATTTAAACCTCTTCCTAAGTGTATATGAATTTTAGCAGAAGCAGCAGCTTCAGCTTTGAAAATACCAAGGTTGAACCATCAGAAGAATGATCTACATCACTGAGATGGCTCAGCTGAGATCCAGGGTGTCTAAGAAATCCTGTAGAGGGGCCAGAAACTGAATCCTGCTCACCTTCACCTCGGTATCTAAGCTATGGACCACAAGATGCAAACTGGCCACTCTAAGCTCATCCTAAAATGGATCTGGTGAATTGTCCTTTGGTTGTTCCCATTTCTCTCCACTGAACCGTGGGTCAAGAGCACTGTCAGGTGGCAGTTTCAAAGAAGGGAATTGCACTCGTGCTCACAGATGTTCACTTTGAAAAAGTCCGATCTGGCAATTTATCTCAGGTCACACACAGGTTAATAATGGGAGGGCTAAAAATGAAACCTGGATTCCTGCCAACCACCACGTTTCCCCTCCCATACACACATTTCTCATAAACAGCATTTTTGCCATGTTTGTCAAAAGCAGCGTTCTTGACACAGGTGTCACATTAATGACATCTAAAGCTAGAAAACATTTGTACTGAAAGAAACATGCAGAAATACATAAGGTACAGCCTGCTCAGATGTCAAGGTTTGTAAACTGAGAGAAGTAAAATGCAGTTGCAGCATATTTTTTTTTAATAACAAGATTCCTTTATGTGAAATAATGGCCTTTAATCCGGTTACTAATGGAATGGTTTGATGAGTTTAAACAAACTCTGTTATTGTCACAGTTATATATACACAGTACTTTTGCTGGTCAGCAAAATAAAAACAAAACCCCAGCCACATGTATCATCTTTCTCTGTCTCTCCCTTTTGTTGCAAACAAAAGAGAATTAGAGCACTAAATCTTGTGGCTTTAATTGTACCATCCCCATAAGAACACTGAAATCTGTGACATGAAAGGGAGCAACGAGACTTCTGCTGGTGGCAGAAAGACACTAAGCATTGCAATAATAGCTGATGGTAACTTGCCAGGTGCAAGAGCCGTTTGCTCATCTTACTGCCATGCAACAGGGAGTCAGATTTTACAAATAACAAACAAAGCAAAGGCAGTTCTCATTCCTTCTTTTCTTGCAATGGTTCTAAATAAAAAGAGCTTCCAAGAATAGTCCCTCTTATGCCCTGACTGGGGGCCAGGCTTGAAACATTGGTGCCGTTTAGTAGGAGACAAGGCTAGCTGCCACAGCCAATTTGTGAGAGTCACTTAACCTCCTTTGTTTTGGCTTTTCTATTTATATATATATTTTTTTCTACTTACAGGGCTCACATTTTGCAATTGTGGCTTATTACTCATCATAAGGCCAGTTCCACCTACCAAATTACAGTGCTAAAAGGAATACAGTTTTGCCATAGTGAGGGCTACCCTGCCAGCTCTCCCAGGATGCTAGGGGGAACAGCCCCACGCTGTGCTGCTGTGGAGCGGTACCTAGAACATCACTGAAGGACACGGCTGTCACACAGTGCTGGCCTCACCACCCGTACACAGTCTTGTCAGAAAATCCCTCCTAGTGCATACTTGTGGCGAGATCGCCTACCTGGGCTGATGCTAGAGCTATGACACATTACCTTATTTTATTTTTTAAAAAAAATATTTTTAAAAATTTTATTTTAAAAAAGGAGAGAATAAATGTAACTTTATTTATTCTTACTTTTGAAAGCTCAACCATCTTGTGGGTGACTTCCCTGCCTGCTGCGGTGTTTTGGTTTTGCTTTTACTGTCAGTCCATAAGCACTAAGTTTTTTATTGTTTAGTCCATAAGCGCTAAGGAAAGAACTCTCAGAGCCACATTTGGCTCCGGCATTATTGGAATGGTTTCCAAAACTGAAATGAGGAGTACTTGCTATGAAACCACACAGAACGTGAAGAGGCTTTGTTAGACAGCAGAATTTGAAGATTCTTGTTCACGCACTACAAGTTAGATCTGCTTATTCCAGAGCAGACAGATGAGTTCCTATAGTAACCGGGCCTGACACATATAGTGTACATTAACGTCACACATACTCTCTTCCACATAAGCAATAGACTCAAAACACCAATTCAAACAAACCCAATTTCATGAATTTGCTGTCTCCAGAGCATACATGACACATCTGTCAGTCAGCTGCATACATATTCACAAATACACAAAGACAACAACCCATTATCAAAGGCCCAAATCCTCTTTCATTAAAGCTGACTGGACTTACGCTACTTAAATCAATGGTGTCAAACTCCACCGTGTTGGTTTTGGCTGGGACAGAGTTAATTTTCTTCACATTACCTGGTATGGGGCTACGTTTTGGATTTGTGAGGAAAACGGTGTTGGTAATTCAGGGATGTTTTAGTTATGGGTGAGCAGTGCTTGCACAGTGCCAAGGCCTTTTCTGCTCCACACACCACCCCAGCAGCGAGTCACCTGGGGGGCACAAGATGCTGGGAGGGGACACAGCCGGGACAGCTGACCCCCACTGACCAAAGGGATGTCCCACAGCATATGGCATCATGCTCAGCATACAAAGCTGGGGGAAGAAGGAAGGGGGGATGTTCAGAGTGATGGCGTTTGCCTTCCCAAGTAGCCATTAACGTGTGCTGGAGCCCCGCTCCCCTGGGGATGGCTGAGCGCCTGCCTGCCCACGGGGAGTGGTGAAAGCAGTCCTTGCTTTGCTTTGCTTTGCTTGCGTGCGGGGCTTTTGCTTTACCTATTAAACTGTCTTTATCTCAACCCATGACTTTTCCCACTTTTTCCCTTCTGACCCTCTCCCCCACCCCACTGGGGAAGAGTGAGCGAGTGGCTGTGTGGGGCTTGGTTGCCAACTGGGGTTAAACCACAACACCTACAACACCCACAAAGAAGTACTTAACATGTCTGAAGTGAGAAATTATACACTTCGAATACAAATCCTTATATTTCTCCCTTCCCTCTAAGGCACAATCTCTCAGTCACTGCTTGTCACTGTTTCATGACCTCCCACGGGATCACTATGACCACAATGTCCAGGATCAGATTAGAGATCACTACTTAAAGTTAAAAGATCACATGAAGATCAATTCCCCATCCACACCAAGGGAAAGAATATTCTGTTTCACACCAATGGACTTTCTGGGCAAAATTAGAAGCTACGTGCTCACTTGTATTTCCCTCTGGTGGGAGGGAATCCATGTGGCATGCTCTAACCAAGATCATTGTGTGGACCTGTAAGACTAAGGTTTCAGCTATAATTTCCTCGCACTTATTTTCTCCTATTAGCTGGCAGCTCTAATAGGGCTCTTGGGATCTTCCTGGGTGAATAGCTAGAAAAAGCACTCTAGCTTCAAACAAACTTCTGCTGCTATTTAGGTATCAAGGGATATAAGCAGAGATAAAAGGCCCCTTCACAGTACATGCTGCTAGCATCATGTTCAGGAGTCTGAAAGGTCTATTCACTTTTCAGAAAGATGCTCACCAATCAGTCATTTCAGGAGGCTTCCACTACAGGTTTTAAATTGGACTTTGGCTGCACAGCGCAATGCTGATATTAAAGAGATGCAGTTAAAACAATCATGTTGTAACTAGATACACAGCCACAGATCCAGGCACTTAGCACTTCCTGGGTCCTGAGCTCATTTATCATCATCACGCAGAGCCGCGTGGCTGCAGAGGGAACATCATTCAGCATTTTCCACCAAATACACCTGTGTTCATGCTATGCGACAGAAACCCTACTAGCTAATACTGCTCTGGGGTGCTTCAGAAGCTGCTCTAAATGCAAATACTTTATTTTCCACATCCCCTCTAAACACTGTGAGAGAAACCTACCAATAATGCTCAGCTTTTAATCATATTTTTCCCTACTTTTTAATACCTGCAGTCATAATGCAACAGTTTTACTCATCTTCCTGCATTGTGTCTGATAACATCTCTGGCAACTTGCTGTCACCAGACAAACATACATGAAAAGATATTTATGCTTAAGCACAGGGAATTGCTGCAGTTGACATAAAAGGAATATTACAAGACAAATTAATATATCCTGCATTAAACATTGCTGTTGATCCTTTAGAAGCTTGTTTACAACATTTTTACATTCATGTCACAAAAAGGGAAGGGTGGCTTATCATCTTAGCAGCAAGATGTTTTTGAGATGATGAAGACAGCTTTGAGTTGCACCGTTCAGGACTAATGGGGTAACAGAGATATTTGTAAACAAGAAAACCAATGCTAATGTACTGTGCATGTACAGATACGTTATGAACAAAGCACCTGTCCAAAAACGTTTGCAAATGAAGGGATACGGACTGGTAAGGCTTCAACTCTAAACCACACTAGCAATGAAGCCCATTCCTGGCCCAATATTCTTGCCTGATACAGACACACAAAAATCTGAAATTTGTGCCAACGAATGCTGAGGCAACCCTGAGATGTTCAAAAGACAGAGCCATCACTTGGCCCTAGGAACTGGGCAGACTTAGTATCCTATTGCTAGCTCCTTTAAAAGCCAGTCATCTGATAGCTACCCAACAGATCTGACTGCACCCTGCCAACAGCTTACACCCCAAATCCTTCCTACTCAGTCTCAGGGTAAATGCAGTACAGAGTCAGGTCAGGTTCTTCTGCTAAACAACCCCATGATGCTCAGCAAGGTCAGTGCACCCTATTGCAACCTCTGACCTTTCTGAGGCAGTGGTCTAGGAAAGATAGCTGCAGCCCAAAAAGATGTCAGCCTGAGAATTTACAACGGAAATTAAGGTTCTCCAGGAACATGTTCACTGCAGAAAGCAGCAACCAGCTCTTCTGAGACAAACACATGGAGGCAACTCCTCAACTTGCACCTGAGGTCTAGGATTTTCAGCATGAGATGTTATTGATATCACACAGTCAAATTAATCCTAAAGGCATAACATCAAAGAGGGAAATGGGACATAAAAATCAGTTACAGAAGAGGCATGCATTAGATTTCATGACTAGGTAAGTTCACATTATTTGAAAGTATTTAGCATCACACCCAAGCCAATAATACACACAGACATCCATATACCTGATACAAATTAAAGTGTCCCCATGCCAATTCAAGCAGATTTCTTCCCTAATAGCTAAAGACCATATTTTTGTTATTTTGACTTCCTTGAAAAGTAAGTCTCAAAACACATCTAGGCTGACTTAATCTGATCACAGTTATAAAGCAGTAATTTAGCAATCCTTTGCAAAACTGATAGATTGTTGTTCTGAACATAAACTCCATCTTCCTACTAAAAGGATTTTATTACCTTTCACATACAAGTTCAATACTCTAGCAGATTAAATTAGAGCTGTAAAAACTATTAACAGTCAATGTCTGATGGGGACTGTACAGTAGAAAAAAAAAACTTAAATCAAGTTTTATGGTCTTTGGAGATGCTGACTGGAGAGAACGTTTCCACTAGTCTCACAAAACATCCCACAGAGCTGGTCTTTGGATTCGTCAATTTACACTTAATTTCCAAATTAACTATTTAAGGAAAACTCTCATAGCAGGAGCTCAGCAGTTGATAAAAGTCATGGATGAACTGGGCACTAGCTGAGTGACAACATTAAGAAAAAATACTGTTATACTTTTTCTAGGCTTATTTATACGGATTTTCTAATTGCCTCATCAAGGCTCTGAAATGTGCTGAACACTAAGAATGTGAATAGTCTCCAGTGCTGAGTGCAATGTGACTGCATAAGCACCAGAAGATTTGCAACATGCTATACTGCATCTGACTTAAAATTCATGAAGGTAACGGCCTTTGAATTATTACAAAATTTGGAGCTGGAAAATTCTTAACAATCTAATTATGGTAATTGGATGATATCTTACCTCTTTTGAAGTCGATCAGAGTTCTTGCTATTAGCTTAAATAGAACCAGGATTTCACTTCTAATACCTAGCAGGTATGTGAGCACGTTTCTTTAGATGATGCAAGAGCAATTCAGAAACGCTAATGAATTCATACTAACTCTTGTAGGCATGTAATACATTTCACAAATGGACAAGTTAAGGCAGTCATTAAACAACTGCAAACAGCATGTGGCCAAGATCGGTATCAGAGCAGAGATCTCCAAGCCAAAGGTCTTTAAAATTGCCTCCTATTCAAGTATTTTTTATTTCCTGAATATAAAGTGAAGACAAATATTCCATCAAAGCAAAATAAAGTCAACAGGCAAATTTGATTTGCTCCAAATGATTTCTTTTAAATTCAAAGACTTCACTCATACAAAACCTCTCTCAAACAACCAATATTCACTGTGATCCTTGGGAACTGCAGCAGTGCTACAGAAACATAACTCCAAGTTAGGAAAGACAGGAGTCCTCCCTTTTCTCACACTCCAGTCCCGGAAATTTTCCTTATTAATTTACCTACTCCGTTAGAGGCAACCCTGAAGCTTTACGCAGAGGGAGCAGCCTCCTGGCAGTGACCTTCACACAGCTCTTTTACAGGTTTCCCCTGTTGCTTCCCTAAACTGAGGCACAGTGCATGCGCTGAAGTCCAAAGGAATACTATTTATTACTATTTGTTAGTTTAAATTTCAATAATCCCTAGCATATCCATATGGAAAGCTAAATCCCGTCACACTACTTACTTTAGATTGACAACAATAAAAGATGTTTTTCTCACACGCATTTTACATCCGGTTTTTCAAAAGGGAAAAGTCACAAGTAAGAAGAAAAAGAAAACCAAACAATCAAAAGCTCCAGGTATTGCCTTCAGTAGTGGGAACTAAAGCCAGATGCTGTTACAGCCCAGTTCCTAAATATCTCAGCAGTGTTTGCTTCCAGCTGAAAAGCACCAAACTGAAAAAAAGTAGTTAGTTAATTAAAAACTTAAATTTCAATGTTGAAATTAAAATCTTTCCTGGAGAACAACAGAAGAGTGTTTAAGTAATTCACCCTCGGACAGCTGATTAACTAATACGCATCTTCTCTTTCGCTGCTGACAGAGGGAAATGGCAAGTTACTTTTGAGATCTCTGTTCTGAGGCTAAAAGATGGGAGAATTTTCTGTCATCATGAGCAAGACAGACCTAAAGGGAAAGATAAGAGGAAGCTGGTTCTGTCATTAAAAACAGAGAGGCAGAAGGCATGTTCAGTGCTTCACAGTGTGCACAGTAGTTAAGGGGAAGGTGTGAAAGGAAGCCTTATGCTGTGCCTCTAGCTGCCACTTCACTCTGGAGTGTGCTTATTTGACTACACTCAAGAGGCTAGAAGCTTAAAAATTAAGAAGTTTGACAATAAGCTGATGCACAACTACCTGAATAGAAACAAGCCTGCAACAGAATGGGTATTGCAACAACTCACAGTTCAGTAATGTCAGAGACCACATGAGACAAGTAGCAAGCACTATGAATTATTCCCCTGAAGAATTAGAAAAGACACAAGAGAAGGCACATAATTAAATCTATTTGGTGTAGTCGTCCTCCTTTTTCAATCTGTGCCAGGATTAAACTCATCACACAAAGCTGACATGACAGCCTCTAAGTGCACAAGAATCATAACTCAGGCCATCAGAGAATCGTGAAATTGGTCCACAGATAACATAAATAAGATAAATCTTGAGGAGATGGTGTATTTTAATGTCTTACACATTTTAATCTGTCCTTGTCAGCCTCTCGGCTACATACATACATGTACATCCATGCACACAATACCAGGAGAGAATTAGTTGGCCAACTCTCCCCCAAAAGTATTGGAAAAGGTGATGATCCTAGCCAGGGCCTGTTGAATGTCTGATAGCATAAAGCAACTGTAGCCATATCCCTGCACATCCTTCTTCCACCTCTAGTCTCCATGCTGCTTCCATCCCAAATCTGCCTTTCAGTGACTCAGTGACCAGCTCTGCACTATCAATTCTGCATACCAGTTTTGTCTGGCAGACCCTTTTCCACTCATCTTTTTGCTCCAGAGCTTCCTTATATTTTCTGTGCTTTCCTAAGTCATCGTTGCAGGGATGAAAAGGGAGAAGAATGCCTTGGGATACCAGTTATAAGATGGAAAAAAATGCAGATGAAAGAAACCTTTTGAGGACCACTCTTCTCTCCTGTGAAAACTGCGCTGGCTGATGGTTTTCCTTCTGCTGATTCAAAAAACCCACTTGACCTTCAGGTATAGGAAAAAAGCAAGTTTCGCCCACACACCACTTGTCAAGAAGCAGACAAGTGAGGGGACAACCACCCCTTCCCCCAGGTCTGACAACAGGTTAAAGCTTCTCTGAGCGTTGACAGACATTCTGAAAAATGACATGCCAATCAATAAAAGAGAACAGGAGTCCAGGAGCTTACACATAACGACTTCTCCCTGGCCATTCCAGATCACTTACAAAAAATGTTCCCCAACAACAGTTAAACTTCACATTTAGATAGCATTTTATAAATACAAAACATTGCACAAACATTAACTGATTAAGCCTTAGGAATCTGAAAATTCATTTTTCAAATTGGAAAAGATAGCACAAAAGTGAGGGGCTTGCTACCTTAATACAGTAAAATCAGGCATCACACAGAATTAGCAGTTTGAACTGCTCAAGTGCCAACAGCATTATTTACGATGGCAACATTCATTTGAAAAAGCTGGTTTCATCTGCTTCTTGCAGTTAGCTCTTTAATTAGAACTCTACCCCCTAAATCTGTCTTGTTTGTGAAAAAAATCCTGCAGATTCTCCTTTCTATTCTAGAGATATTGGCACAGGTGAAGGAAAGAGGAAGGCTGAGATGAAGGTACATGTCCTGTTGAGATCAGATCTCAATAGACTGGACTCCAGCTATCTGGTCTCGGTTCTGGCCCTCGAGAAGCTCTTCCAGCCCAAGGAAGGAAATGGCCTGCCCACTGCTGTCGCTTTTAAAATGGAATTACTGAACCACATGAACTGGAAGGCCCCTCCACTGGTCTCCATCTAACATCCTGCTCCAAGCAGCACTGTCACCAACACTTAGATGAGGGCAGCTGCAGCTTTGTCCAGCCAAGTCTCCAAAGCCTCCAGGCATGGAGATTTGACAGCCTCTCTGGATAACCTGTTCCAGTGCTGCACCCCCATCCTGGTGAAAGTCTTCACTAAAGCCCAACCTGGGCCCCCCAAACAGCGAACTGTCACCACCACCTATTGTATTGCCCGCTACGGCTGAGAACTTTTTGTCTCTGCCGCCTCTGTATCTCCCCAGTGGGGGTGGCAGGCCACGACTAGCCCACCTCCCAGGCACCCCTCCCCGGCCTAAGCAAGCCCAGCTCCCTCCACCTCCCCGCAGGGGCATGTCCTGTGGGCCCCTGCACACACGGGCAGCCCCCACTGGGCCCGGCCGGTTTCCCCACACCCCCCTTGACCTGGGAAGGGGATCCAAGGCTGGACACAGCAGCCCAGGTGTGGCCTCACCACCACCAAGCGGTCCAGAATAAATAATGTCTCTCTGTGCTGCCTGCCTTCCTCCTACCTCACTTAGGTTAGACAGCTGCCTACCCTATTCATGATGGGTTGGGTCCTCTGTAACCTACAGGTCCTTTTCAGCTGGACTACTCAGGCCACTGCTCGCCAGCCTGGTGGGATGCTGCACCAGCAGGTCCTAATCCAAGGACAGAATTTCTCACTTCTGGTGACTCCACAGGGCTCCTGTTACCTCAGTCCTCAGGTTCATCAAGGTCCCTGGAGCAAAGCTCTGCTGTTCACTGCATCAGCCAAGCCCCCTCTCCTCTCAGCTGAGGATCATCTACAAATTTGAGCAGTGCCTTATCATCTGGGTCATGGATGAAGATACTGAGCACTACCAGCCCCAGTACTGACTCCTTGGCTCAGGTCTGCTCAGTGCCGGCTGCTGCTGGGCATGAAGCCACCAAGTATTATTAGGCCCTGAGCCCAAAAGTATGGCCAGTTTTCAGCCTGCCCAATAGGGCTGCTCAGCCACCCAGACCTCCTCAGCTCCCACATGAGAATGCTAGGGCTGATGGTGCCTAAAGCTTTACTAAACTCAAGGTGAAGTACAGCCATGGTTTCTCCTTTCCTCATATAGCCAGTCAGTTGACACAGAAGGACATCAGGCTGGTGAACTATGGTTTGTCCTTGGTAAATCCATGCTAAGTGTTCCAAATTACTTTCTTGTCCTCTGCCTGTTTGGGAATGGAGTCCACGAGGACATGCTCCATGTTCTTTCTAAGGCCTGATATGAGGCAGACGAGCCTATAGTTCTCCAAGTCCTCCGTCTTGCCCTTCTTAGAAACGAACGCACTACTAGTCTTTTCCAGTTGTCAAGGTCCTCCTTCAATTGCAATAATTTCTCACAGATTTTAGATACAGCACCTTTGGGTGTACTTAGTCCCAGGGATCTGAATGCATGCCACTTCTTTAAGTAGTCCCTAAATTTGTGTTCTCCCAGTCCTGGCTGCCCCTCTCTTGAAACTGTGTGGTTACATGCCAAGGTCTGGGGGCTGTCTTGGCTTGTAAATGCAAAAGAAAATCACTGACTAGTTTCACCTTATCAGTATCATCTGTCACTAGGTCGTGCTGTCATCTCCTCCTAAAAATGCTTTAAGGTGTACCAAGGAAGACCAATGGATCATTTTTAATACCTTTTTTTTTTTTACAGGGCCTAAGGGTCTTACCGAAGGCCAGACCTCTTTGCAGAGAATACCTTATAAAGTCGCTGCACCAAAGAGTCCAAGAGGATGAGGGAAAAGACAGCTGACAGCTACGAATGGACAGACAGTGACAACAGCACACAAGGAAACAAAGAGGAGCTTCAGTCATGTCAACAGTGACCATTAAAACACATGTATCTCAAAATATTTTTACTATAATACCAAACTGCAATTACCATGCCTTGTCTCTTCTCTTCAGTTTGCTATTCTTACTGTGATTGCACTGTGTTTCACTTAGAAATTACATTTCTGCTGAGGAAGAGCCATTTCTTCTTTACTTATTCTGCAAACTGCCTATCACACTTTTGGGCTCGGAATACGATGAACTGACTGAAATAATAAAGACACTGCTTTTTCCAGTGCAGACAACCAAGCCCTCCACTCTTCTTGCAGGCAAATACCCATGGGGCTTCAATGTGGGTTTCACATGAGTACAAATGGTAGAAGTTCAAGCTCTCGATGAACATTATGGATGAAAGACTGTACAGCATTTTTGCTCTGAAAACAAAAACACAGCCACAGGGGATCTGCCCACTGAACAGGGCATGTCAATCATCTCACATGTTGTAATCCTACCTTATGACTTCTAAATCAATTCTACTTCTCAAAAGATAAATGTTTATCTTAAAAATACCCAACAAATTTGGACAGCACAAAGCCTATCTATAATGGAGGAATTTTACATGAAAATCAATTAAACAGCACTAACCATTACACATCATACACATTTTCTTCTTCGTGAACAATCAGAAAAGAACGCTTTAAAATCTCTGAAATGTCATCACAGCCCTACCAAGCATCTCTGCCTCAAAATCGAATTGAAGATTGAATTATTGCTGGGGAAGAGATGGGTGGAGGTGTACCTGCAGAGTGGCACAAGGCTCTTCTGACCACCTACATTCACTTTTCAGTCTTACTGAAACTACCTAATGAGAGAGAGAAAAAATCAAATAGACTTATCATTCTGTTGGCATCCTGAACAAATTACCTTTAGCTCACTGACATTCTAATTTTCTAGAAACAGGCACAGTTATGCTAAGAAGGTTATGACTTGTGTATCTATCTTGGTTACAATTATTCCATCCTCTTTTCACTTCCCTAAGATATAGCATAAATGAGAAATTCCATTCTCTTTGTTTTCTGTTGGCTGCAGACTGAGAACTACTGTCTTATTAAAAGACTATCTCCCTACTCCAGTTTTAGGCTGGAGATAAGAGAACAAGGACTGGATGGCAGGGTGAACTGGAAATGGATTGTGACTCATAACGTGGATTTTACACAGCCCAGGATGGCACTGCAGAGTTTAGAAGCTGGCTCTGCCTGACAGAGTGATTCCAGCTGATGGTTTCAGTGAGTCCTCATCGCAAAGCCATTACCATTATCAGTACTGAAGCGACATTTTGGTGAGGTGGTGTAAATGAAACTTGCGTAGTTCCATACTGCAGATACATAGTGGATTTTGATCTCAGTGCTGTCTCATTCTACCTGCATTAAGCCCTAAATGCCTCCCACTGCTTATCCCTATAGAGCAAAAACACAGCAAATGTTACTTTTGAAATGAACAGGTACATAAGATAGTATGTGCAAGAGGTACAGAAGTGATGTAGGAGTTCAAAGAGATCTGGCCCATTAGTGGGGACAGCTTACCTTAACTCAACTATCCTTGCCCTCAGCTTTTCACTCTGGTGATAGACGACTTATCTGCTAGTGAAGCACTAGTAGAAACACCTCATTTCACAAACTGATGCAGTATGGCAAACTGGTGCAGTGTTTTATGCAATACAGCATAGATGACAGTCAAAAGTAAGCAGAATGAATTTAAGGTACCTCTGGGAAACCACCCATGTTATCTTTAAAATCACAAAGGTCACTGGTGTTCTACAGAGCGATATGGAAAGATGCTGAAGACTTAGTTTTAATAAGGCTGCTTCTAAAAGCCTGTACTGTACATTACCGTATTACTAAGAGAGGAATCTTACCTGTTACTCCACTTTTACACCATTCACATAATTTGCCTACATTTGGCATTTCACAGGCAGGTCAGTTTTCTTTGCCTGACCATGCTGCCTTCCTTTCCTAATTGGAGGCATTAGCACAAGGCTGCCAAAACTTGTGGCAAGGGATAAGTTATTTAAACTCAGACAAGATTCTGCCTTCTTTGACTTCAAATAAAACCTTATGGCCACCTGTCAAATGATCCAAGGTTCAATAAACCCATGGGGTTTTTTGAAAGCATTATTTTTGGCCTTAAATCAGTCTGGAAGACTTCTTTTAAGGATGGAAAATAAACTCCCCTAGGAATAAGCTAGCGCAGGCAGCAGACACATAAGCTGTAATACAGCAATGAAGAGCAAACAGAGAGTTCTGCTATTTCTTGTGACATCCAGCCACATAGGATTTACCGCTATGGCTTTTCAATAACCCGAGTCCTACACAGAGCAAATGTGCTACGGGCTGTTACGAAGTGGTTGGCAGAGACTCCATAAAGGTTACAGGAGATACCCAAGCTTCACTGAATAACTCTTCCTCCTTCTCTCTTTTCCTTTTAGGTAAAAGTAAATAGCGCAAGGTCATATACAGTAGAAATACAATGCTGACAGCACATCACTACACGGAGGCACTAATAAGCCCATAGGTATTTGTGCATATATGTCATATTTGACAGCATGCACTTTTACAGTTCCTGCAGGCAGTATTTTTCATACTAACTGGCAAGGTTTTAATGCTTTTTATTAAACTGGGGGGTTTTTTTGAAAAAGGGAATAACATTGTTATTCTGTTCATTACAAATGTAGAACTGATCCTGAAGGGAACCTTGCAGAGACTTTAAGGCTGAGGCGGCTTTCAAACCATTTCCATCTTTGAAGATGAGCTATCAAGGTACTTTATTTAAGTCTCAGTATGGTTGTAGCCCTTGTGCTAGATACAGTTGACAGGTTTTTTCCTTTAGGACAAATGTGTGAAAGGAAACAAATAGAACTGCTGAAACAGAAAAAAAGCTGCCACCCTTTGGTGGCTGAACAACTACCACCCAACGTGACTCCTGCATCAAGAGAAAAGGTACAGTAGTCATTTTCAGCTCTTGGCATTCTAGTAGGAAAACCAACTGAATGGCAGCTCTGAATGCAGAGAGATGGAGACAAGAATGCTGGCGAGATGCATGACACCAGCATCTTCCTTTCAGGGCTATAATTCAGCATTCAAGCACAGACAGATGAGATGGGGAATCTTAGGACCACTGTGGTTTGAGATACTTGCTATTCAAAGCCTCTGACAGAAGGTAAGCACCCCTACATGATAGCCAAACATGGCAAGCTTGGCTCACAGGGAGCATCTCTTGCTGTCCTACAGACACTGGCATGTTCCAGATCGCAACCAAACTGAACATGTATAAATGTGCCAGTGAGTCTTCATCCATTTTTAAAGTTTGCACAGAGTATAGTATTAAGGCCAGGATGAGCACTGGACCTCATACTTAGAAAGTTTAAATAAAATGAGCCAATTCCAACAAGGTTTTTTTGAAGTGGCCCTTACCTGGGATCCCTTTCTAGCACTCTCTTTCAAGGATAAAGGCTTTCACACACTGTAGATACTCTAAGGACAGTTTCTGAAACCAAGTTTGAAGCACAACGGTAAATTAAGTTTTCACTGCTGCTTCATGTACTACACTCGTCTAGTGAATATGAGTGGCATTATTTGCAAAAATATCAACATAGCACATTTGACTAATTTTGCAAAGAAATTAATGAAAATCCACAAACATTTTCAGGGTGACCCTAAAATAAATTATTATAGGATGCAAACCATCCTATGAGGTTGGAAGGGACCTTAACTATCATCTAGTTCCAATGCCCCTGCCATGAGCAGGGACACCTTCCACTAGACCAGGCTGCTCAAAGCCCCGTCCAGCCTGGCCTTGAGCACTGCCAGGGATGGGGCATCCATGTCTCTGGGCCACCTGTGCCAGTGCCTTACCACCCTCAAAGTAAAGAATTTCTTCCTAATATCTCATCTAAATCTACCCTCTTTCAGTTAAAACCATTACCCCCCATCCTATCACTACCCTCCCTGATAAAGAGTCCCTTCTCCCCATCTTTCCTGTACGCCCCCTTTAAGTACTGGAAGGCTACTACAAAATCTCAAAATTATGAATTACATCGCATATATTCTCTTCTTCTTTAAAATACTGTATAAGCTTTAGCACTTTTGAAGGTTTCAATTACAAACTGCAGAATGTCTTTAACTGGAGCAATGTCTTCCTTTATTTGGAACAAGAAGAAAAGTAGAACTTGATAGCCATTTTACATCATTACACAGTCCACAAAACCAAGAAACACTCCCTTGAGAAAATACAACCTGGTAGAGCTAGATGGAAATCAGATGACACCTTGTATTATAATAAAAGCATCATCTCTATAGTAAATGAAGCACACAAGACCCAAACCACACAAATAGGGTGGTGAAGAACAATATACAAAGCCATAAAAGACAACCTTCATGGTCCTATACAGTACAGTCTGCAGTCCTCAAATTAAGAGAGCAATATACAGCAAATTCAATTTGATGCTATTGCTGGAAATATAAAGGGTGTTCAAGGGATTGACATCAGCCTGCTATTTGCAGGTTGTAATACCTTGTGCAGGGGAGAGATGAAGGCTGATCAAAGATCATGGTTCATAAACACTTGGAACATAAACCATATTGAAATATAACAGCACTCAAAAGAATCAAAATATTTCATATTTTCTAGGGAGCTAAAGTACTGCGTAAAGCTAGCACCACCTACACTACAGCATACAGAATAATCTCGTCTTTATAGAAATAACAGTGACAATTTGTTCCTTGGCCTCTAGACTTCCAGCAGGGCTATCAATTCATGACAGAGGTCTTCTGTCATGTGGATACTTACCCAGTCAGAACCAAGTTGCAGCTGCTATTTATTTCATGTAGATCATCCTAAAGCCTTCACAGCTGGTAAATTTTGGCCTTTTTAATTCAGATACTTCTAATATAGTACCTTTTCTCCCCAAGCCAGCAGCTTCAAAAAAATCAAATCATATCTGCCTTTCTCTTTGTCAATGATGCATCCTCTCACAGGCTGTGACACTCTCTTCAACTTTGCAGCTACTATTTCAGATTGATTAGGAAGATTACCACCACCACCACCTTAGCACTTAGTGTATCAGGGAGACTTAAGAGGATCTCAATTATAAGAGAATTGTTAGTTTTAGGGGAGAAAGAATTATGTCATATCATAGTTCCTTACTATCAGGGACCACTTGAAACTAAAAACTTTATATAGTGAGAAAACCAAGACACATTTAGGTCAACCTTTATTCTTCTACAACTAGCAACGTACCCTACTTCTGTCTTGAATAAAATCAGTCTTTGTCTTCTATAAGAAAGGAACTTTTCCACATTTTCCCTCTCCCTCTTTAAATGTGTATTTTCATACACAAAGTGCCAAGGCTACCAACTACACCACTCTTCAAATGCACATAGCACTTGCTGCAAGGAGAGAACAAGATGATCACATACAGAGAATGTGCGTGCAGTGGTTTTGGCTGGGATAGAGTTGACTCTTCACAGTACCTTGTATGAGCTACATTTTGGATTTGAGGAAAATTGTGTCGATAATTCAGGGGTGGTTTAGTTATGGGTGAGCAGTGCTTGCACAGTGCCAAGGCCTTTTCTGCTCCACACACCACCCCAGCAGCGAGTCACCTGGGGGGCAACAAGATGTTGGGAGAGGACACAGCCGGGACAGCTGACCCCCACTGACCAAAGGGATGTCCCACAGCATATGGCATCATGCTCAGCATACAAAGCTGGGGGAAGAAGAAGGAAGGGGGGATGTTCAGAGTGATGGCGTTTGCCTTCCCAAGTAGCCATTAATGTGTGCTGGAGCCCCGCTCCCCTGGGGATGGCTGAGCGCCTGCCTGCCCACGGGGAGTGGTGAAAGCAGTCCTTGCTTTGCTTTGCTTTGCTTGCGTGCGGGGCTTTTGCTTTACCTATTAAACTGTCTTTATCTCAACCCATGACTTTTCCCACTTTTACCTGTCTGATCCTCTCCCCCACCCCACCGGGGAGAAGCGAGTGCGTGGCTGTGTGGGGCTTAGCTGCCCACCAGATCTAAACCACAACAGTGTGTAACTGGACAAAAGGAATTATTTCCAGCACCAGGCTGCTACTTGTTGATGGGGTAAAAATACTTACAAGACAGAATTCTGACATCCCACAATTTGGGGATATTTTAATCCATGTCCTGGATTTGTTTAAAAGGTTGAAATACACACACTTGTGTACTGTGTCAACCTATAATTTAGTACTACTTTTCCTGTTTCATGTAAAGGTAGCTACTGAATATATATATATATATGTATAAGTACAATGTTCCTACTACATGGACAGGATATATAGTTTACATAAGAAACCTATTTGTGTTTTTTCATTCAAGCAAAGCTTTTTTTCCAGTCAGCTTTCCTTACCTCACCATGCCTGGAACACTCATGTTGACAGGTGATTGCTTTGTGCTACCTTGATAACCAGCCAATTACAAAGTATCTGAAAAAAGTGGCCTCCTATAAAATTACCCTGTAGTTAATCAAGCACAGATACTGCCCCTAAAATGGAAAAGAAAACCAAAACCCAAGACCCAACAACCCAGAAACCTGACTATTACATATACTAGTAATCTGACCAAGAAACGTAAAGGTTTGACATCCCATAAATTGCAAGCATCCAGTTTGGCTGTCGGGAAATTGCTTGCATACAAGTCACCTGAAATCCAATAAGCTTTCCTGAAAGTTTGATTATAAGTGAGATTATAACTCTATTATATTAATCACTGCAGAAACAGCAGACAAAGAACCCCATACCAGACAACACCCTAATTGAGAACAATAAGAAAGATGAATAACGTATGGTAGTTCACATAGGTGCCATGGCTTTGTAATTGCTAAATTCAATTAAAGGAAAAAGAAATTGGAGATACTGCTACTGCTGTGATTTGCATAGTGCAGTTCAAAAAAGAAAGCCTTTCAAAACCTAGACTGTACTGAAATCAATCCTGCAACACTAACAGCAAAAGCCTGAAAATTTTTAGATAATAAATGTCAATATGAATTTGTAGCAAATACGCATACATTACAAGAGAATTGTACATAAAAACAGTAATATTTTGCATTTCTGTAGCACTTTTCATCGGAGTCTTAAAACATGATTCATAATATATTAATTCTCAGTACCTACCTCATGTAAGCAAATGTCATATAGGAATTTAATTTCCTCGCTCAGAAAAGCATCACATTTTAAGGAAAGGCCAGCAAGCCTGTAATGGTGTTAAGTAACACCAGGAAACAGGGTAAGAAATGAAAAAGCTCTTATCCAGCCAAGTAAGATCTAGAGAGAGGAATGTACCACACGTCAAGACCTCAGCTATTATTTGCAACTGTCTTTTCCCAAAACACAGCTGTCTGCTGCTCAGGCGAAAGAAGTAAGACTTCCTTGCAATCTCATAAATGTTAGGCTCAGGTCCATTTAAAATTAAATCTGGTGAGGGATATCAAGGACAACATGAAGGGCTTCTTCAAGTACATCAGTAGCAAATAGATGACTAGGGAAGCTGTGGGCCCGCTGCTGAAAAAGGTGGGTGCCCTGGTGACGAAGGATGCAGAAGAGGCGGAGTTACTGAATGCCCTCTTTGCTTCAGTCTTTACTGCCAAGGCTGGCCATCAGGTTTCCCAGACTCTGGCGACAAGATAGGAAGTGTGGAGAAAGGAAGGCTTTCCCCTGGTAGAGAAGGATCACATCAGAGACCATTTAAGCAAACCTGACACCCACAAATCCACGGGCCCCAATGGGATGCACCCCAAGTGCTGAGGGAGCTGGCATATGTTATCGCTAAGCCACTCTCCATCATCTTTGAAGGGTCATGGAGGACAGGAGAGGTGCCCAAGGACTGGAGGAAAGTCAATGGCACTTCAGTCTTCAGAAAGGAAGACCTAGGAAACTACAGGCCAGTCAGCCTCACCTCCATCCCTGGAAAGGTGATGGAACAGCTCATCCTGAAGGTCATCTCTAACCATGTGGAGGAAAAGAAGGTTATCAGGAGTAGTCAGCATGGATTCACCGGGGGGAATCACGCCTGACCAACCTGACAGCCTTCTATGATGGAACGACTGACTGGGTAGATGAGGGGAGAGTGGTGGATGCTGTCTACCTTGACCTCAGCAAGGGTTTTGACAGTGTTTCCCGTAACATCCTCACAAGTAAGCCCAGGAAGGGTGGGTTAGATAAGTAGACAGTGAGGTGGACTGAGAACTGGTTGAATGGCCGAGCTCAGCAGAGTCTCCTTGGAGGCCTGTAGCTAGTGGTGTTCCCCAGGGGTCAGTACTGGCCAGTCTTGTTCAACTTATTCATCAGTGACCTGGATGAGGAGACTGAGCACACATATCAGCAAGTTTGCTGATGATACGAACCTGGGAGGAGTAGCTGACACACCAGCAGGCTGCGCTGCCATGCATCGAGACCTGGACAGGCTGGGGAGTCTGGTGGAGAGGGCTGTAATGAAGTTCAACAAAGGCAAGTGCAGGGTCCTGCCCCTGGGGAGGAACAACCACAGGCACCAGTACAGGATGGGGCTGACCTGCTGGGGGGCAGCTCTACACAGAAGGACCTGGGAGTCTGGTGGGCAGCAGGTTGCCCATGAGCCAGCAGCGTGCCCTGGTGGCCAAGAAGGCCGGTGGGATCCTGGGGTGCACTGGGAGCAGCGTGGCCAGCAGGGCGAGGGGGGTGACCCTCCCCCTCTACTCTGCCTGGTGAGGCCACACCTGCAGTGCTGTGCCCAGTGCTGGGCTGCCCAGGTCAAGGGAGACGGGGAGCTACTGGAGAGGGTCCAGCGGGGGCTGTGAAGATGATGAGGGGGCTGGAGCATCTCCCTGCTGAGGAAAGGCTGAGAGCGCTGGGGCTGTTCAGCCTGGAGAAGGCCGAGGGGGATCTTATCGATGCATACAAATGTCTTCAGGGCGAGTGTCAAGGGGACGGGGCCAGGCTCTGTTCAGTGGTGCCCAGCGACAGGACAAGGGGCAACGGGCACAAACTGCAACACAGAAAGTTCCATCTGAATATAAGGGAAAAATTCTTTAATTTGAGGGTGGCAGAGCACTGGGACAGGCTGCCCAGAGAGGCTGTGGAGTCTCCTGCTCTGGAGATACTAAAAACCCACGCGGATGCGATTCTTTGCAGCCTGCTCAAGGGGAGCCTGCTTTAGCAGAGGGTTGGACTAGATGATCACCAGAGATCACTTCCAACCATGACCATTCTGTGATTCTGTTAGATTACAAATCCTCAAAAAGGAGGAATACCTTTTGACTTTGCCATTTTGCTGCTGAAGGCAATCCACCTCCATCACTCATGTCCTCACTATGGCAATCACATATGCACTATATAATACAAACTGACACATTTTGCCCTGGGGAGAAAGATGGAAACAAAATGAAATGTTACTGATGTTACTATCATTGGTCATTCGGAGAGCATTACTCTTAACTGCCAACGCACCTCACAGAGATGTTCTTCAGAAATGTGCACACCTACAAGATTAATGGAGGGGCTAAACAGACACGTAAATGTCATGGCACACAGACATGCACATGAGGACTTGCCACAGCTAAATTACAAAAGTAGCAAAGAGTGGCAAGAGGATGCAAGGTGAGTACCTACGGAACAAGACAGAACCAGGATCAGAGAAACTTAAGATTTATTCTAAGCAGAAGGACAGGACACTGAAGGTTTGTTTGTCTGTTGGTGGGCTTGTCGCTCAAAGTTATTATTTTTTAGCCTAAACAAAAGAATGGCTTTAAATGAATTAGCATTAAGCATACTGTGACCATTAACAGGCTAAACAGCAATATGCTTCCAGGGCACCATGCTGCCTCCAGCCAAACCTCATTATTCTTCTGAACTCTAGTTAGAGAATAAATGGATTGACCTATTTATTTCATGTCTAAATTTTATTAGAGGATCAACTTATCTATTTATCATTCAGCAATGGCAACAGCAAAGGTATTTGTAGTCTGTGAAGTGGTCTAGGAGAGGTGAAGGGGGTGTCTGAATGAACTTTGTTGACGCAACTGGATCAGTTGCGCAGTGCAAATTCCCCTCTCTGCTCTAGCTGCTTGCACACAGCAGCCTTCTTTCTGGTCTCACACTCTCAGTCTTAAATCACTGACATTAATTTTGCATTTTTCTTATCTCTGGTTTTGGTATGTTCCCATCCTGTGCATGCTGGTTTCTCTTTAGCTATTACCTTCTCTGTTGCAAGTAGTCTTCCTGATACTTCATCATCTCTACCAGCTTCTAAATCCTGCTTGCCACCATGATCCTCTACTAATTTCCTTCTCTCTCCCTTCTTTGGGATTCAGCCATGAAATCAAAGATGAATCAGATACCAGACATACACATTAGCATCAGATTGAATTTATCACAGCTACATGTTCCATTGCTGTAATGAGTGAAACTGAAGGAAAAAAAGAGAAAATACTATGAAACATCTGATAACCACCAAATTTATCTCTGTAACCAAGCTATGCTAGAAGGCATACACAGCCTAATAAACGCATAATAAAGTGTGTAGAAGCCAAGGCCGTAACTCAAACGTGATCTGGCTTCCAGCACAGCAGACCCAGCAGCAAAGACTGCCTTTGAGGAAGTACAACTGCCATGCAGACCAAGTCTCAGTTCTGAAGCAGACTGTGGTCTTTGGTAAGACTTTCTTGTGTGCTTTTTTTTAAAGGCAACTGAGGCAGGAGTCCTAAAGCAGGTGATGAGAAACTTGACAGTAATAGAGTGAGCAAGCAAACACAATGGGTCTGTGTGACACTTCACCAAGCTACTAACGCCGCTGACCACTTACATGCCCCAAGCCCTCCAGAAAAGCAGTTTGTTTTACAAGTTTTTATCTATAGACTTTGGATCCCACAATATTGCCTCAGTTTTCCTTCTTCCCCCAGCAGAAAGGGGCACTTATGCCCAGCTACATTTGATCCTTGAAACTCGGTGGACAGATAATCATCACGTGCAAATCTAATGGCATGCCGAAACAAGCAGGTCTCTACTACAGAATCTGCTCAGGAAGGTGGTGGTATCACAGCAACAATTGCAAAATCATGAGTGTTCAAGAAAATATGTTTTTCCCCCTATACTTGATCTGTAAATTCAGAACTAGACTTTCTTTTAAGAACTTTAAATCACAAGAAAACACCGGCAGGCAATCAGAAATATTTCCTTATAAATAAATGCAATCCTATAATAAGAAAATAAATACTGGGCCTCATCCAAAGAGCACTGAAATTACTGGAAAAGTTTCCACTGAAAGGCCTGGGTTTTGTAATCTTCTCATCAGTTTCAGGGAGCTTTGAATAACCTTTTTCATGTAATCTTCTACAACAGGAGCGTTTCTTAAATGAATTTAGTACTTCCCTTCCCCAGGGATATAGATCCTGGAAACCACTGTACTACAAATAATACGAATCATGAAGTAAGTGTACCTTCGATGTACCACTGGAACTGGTGTGTCTTGTTTTGTTCTAAATACAGCTGGTCTTCGCTGCACCTCTTACCAGGCATTTCTAAGGTGCACACTGCCATAAGAGAGTAACGTAGGAATATGCTATTAATTTAGCCATGAATTATCTGCAAACAGATGGGAAGTTTTTGCAAACATGTTCTGTACTGGAAATTATCTGATGAGTGTTTTGTGTGCAATATAGATTGCTCAACTGCTTAGTAAGTATGCGTCTTAGAGAATTCAATATTCTTAATTCTCTGTTTGAACTTTTATGTTTGCACTGTAATGCAAACGCACCCTCTGACTGGATGAGCATTAACTCTTAGGAGGCAATGCTCCTTTTTAAGATGGACTGACCGAATGCACCACTTCTATGCAAAACAACAGAAGATAAAAGATGTAGTTCCCACCTAAGAAGAGTCAGACAGGAGGAAGAGATTAAGCCACAATACAAATAAGCTATTTCAAACAGAAATCTTTAGATGAGTAAGCAGCTGGCTTAAGACAGTTTTTGTAAAAACATGCCATTCTGCATTCTCCAGGTAAGAAACTGCTCACTACATTCTTGTTACTGGAGACCTCTTCTTTACTAGAATCAGGGTGCAGAATATTTGTTTGAACGTGGACAGCAGGCTTTCCTTAAAAATCCTCCTTACCAGAATCCTATCCTGCAAGACACTCCGTGACCTACTACTGATTTAGTCCCACTAGCCAGCTATGCAGCTACCAGTTTTTCTTACTCACACAGTTGCTCGGGCATGGGGGGTGTGCATCTTTCAGTTACATCAAAGGAAAATACGGTTTTCAAAAACTGCTGTCCTGTATTTTTTTGGAAAGAGATTCAAATAAATGCAGCATTCACAGCCAATCTCCCAGCTCAAAGTATGAAAATCATTGCTTTTCTTAGAACAAGCATATAGGCAAAAACTTAAGAAAACGTCCCCACATGCTACCTTGCTACCATGATATGAGTCCACTCAGGACTGACTGACAGGGTAGCTCAGAATCTTTGGCTTCACTACTGAAGCTATCAACAGGGGTGGCCAATTAGTGCCAGCTCCTGTGGACAGTTCTTTGATGGAAAAGACAGTCCTTCAACACATTTTCCGGTGACTACCAAATGCCCTGCAGACAGCAATGACTTCCAGAACCTGGTGACTGGCTGAATCTGAACTGATGACTCAGGTCTGAAAAGGTCTCAAAACCCACTGCCAGACTCCTGTCTTACCAATATTTTTTTTGCTGTGAAAGCAGAAAGCTAGTCCTACCGGTTTGCCATGCTGCACCCAAGCACACACCTGTACCGGTAAGGAAGCAAAGAGCACTTCTCCAAGCACTTTGTTTTGTTTTGAGCTCCCCACTTGGAAGTGATAGAGGTGTTGAATAAAGCCTTGGCCAATTGCATAAATCAGATTTAACGTAAGTAGGTAATGTGAACCTTGGGGGGAAGTGGGGAAGGAGATTAAGTGTTCATTTCCAGAGACCAGCACATATTTGTGCTTCAAAAGCATTTGAAAGAATATAAATCAAAGCAGAATATGAACTGGCAAAGCTAATTCACTGCCTAGATGTTTCATTTCAGTTGCATCTTTCTCCATCTCCTCAGCCAGGTAACATGGCCTTTCCTTGAAAGTTACACAACAAATCAAATAAGTGGGTGCTGGGAAAAAAAGAAGAGAGGAGAGGTAAAATTTATTACTGCCTAAAAGGGAAGGTGACTCATAAGAGAGTGGTATTAACAAAGTGACAGTATGAGACGAAGAGGGAGTGCTTTGAACTCATTCTAATGATCTAATGACTAATATAATCCATTAAGAAAAGCAAGGGCAAGATCTTCTCCACTGATTAACGTTGTACCTTACCCATGTTTTTAATAAAAGATTTAATATATACTGCTTCTCGGCTATCTGCATGTTTAATTAAAAAGCTGAAAGCTTCCAGAAAGTGTTCATTTCACTCCATCAGATGAAATAGTGAAATATCCAACCCTTCACCATGGATCTGGAAGCAGCAGGAGAAAGTGAGAAGGAAAGAAAAAAAAGGAAGAACTGTATCATATTAAACACAAGAACACCCACTGGCTTAGCGATGTACCTGTTAGGTACAGTATGTGAAACCCCTAAACACCATATAAATGAACATAATTTACTTTTAGGGACATACATGACCTTCAGGTGAACATAATCACAGCAATTAAGAACAAAACCAACAAACTCGACATTCACCATTTACTCTACAATTGTATATAAACCTCTAATGCCCTCAAACTGAAATTAAAAAGACGACTCACCCCCTTGGTGTCTATCCAAGCACTATGCAATCACTTAAAATTGAGTTTCTGCTATCAGAAAAGATGCATCAGCATGTGGGCAACTGAAGTTCTGCTGGGCGCTGTATAAATATCTTTCCTGTTCAGCCTGACCAAATGCCATAATGCATTTTAAAAGCAGCAGAACACGTTATTAAAACAAATTCAAGCAAGCAGTTAAGCTATTTCTGGTTCAAAACAATGGCCAGGGATCCAGATTTCATATCACTTTACGGCAGCTGGACTCCTTGAACATCATCTTGAACACATCCAAAATGGAAGCCTCTTGCCAAGGCAGGGCTCTGCTGACAGACTCAAATGGTGGCGAGCAAAAGGTTTTTTCAGACACAGTCCAGCCTTCTGAGCACTTTCCTACCATTAAACCAACATACTCAACTACCGATTCAGAAGCAGTCTTTAGCAACAGCAATTAAAGCTTATTTTTTTTAAGGTACCAAAGTAGGTATGAAGTATACAAAAAGACTGCTTGCTGATTGTTTAACTCTTAACTTTTCAGCAGCAACCCCATCTTATTTACAGGTATTCTATTAATAAATTCAGACAACAGTGACTTTGTTACAGTTTTGAGCAAATCACTGTACATTGAACTTGTGCTTTTTTTTTTTTTTTTTTGCAACACCCCCCTCCTTTATTTTGTTTTGCTTTTGGTTTTTTAACACAGTCAGTCTACTCAGGGATAACACTGGCATATTGTGAAAGTCATGGCTAAAGGTGTTCTCTAAAATCTTAGGGTTTATAACTCCTAGAATAACAGGAAATTTCCAAGTGAAATGCAACGTTACACCAGTATCTTTAAAAGGTTTGAAGAGGTGATCCTGAGAATCAACATGGGACAGGTTAAATGGATTCAGAACTGACTGAGGAGTCTTACAACATGATAGGCAGGAGACAGCTACTAAGTAAACATATTTTCACAATGGAGAGGGGAACAGGTCCTGCTATGTAATATACATCAAGAAGAATACAATCGGCAATAAAGCCTGCAATTAGCACAAAGGTAGGATAATCATAAATAAAAGGTCAAATCACTGATTAAAAAGAAAGCCAGTGCAAGCAACCTATACTTTAATACTGTTCAGCACCAAATGACATGCAGGAAGAAAAACACGGCAGTAGTGACTATATGAAAATACTTGTTCTGGCAGTGACACTGAAAAGAATACAGTCATAACATCAGATGGTCAATTGAACTTGCGGCTGCAGTCACGCAGTGCCACCAGCTGTGTGAGAGGCTCAACCTGTGTTGTTCTGACATGATGACTGGACTTCAAGCACGGTCATGCAGAAGTTTTTGGGGGCTCGTACCCAGCTACAGCTCTCAGTATCAGCAACATGGTTTTCGGTGAGGCAGTGAGACAAAGCAGAGATTGGAAGAAGTTGTACTATAGCCAGCTAAACTCTTTTACACAGAGGTCCCGAACTTGACATCTTTCAAAACTGTTCTTTTTATAAGGCAAAAATACACACTTTTAGCCAAGTAATGAATTACTTTTCAGAATAACTGCTGTATAAAGGATAATCCCAATGTCCCTTCCACCCCCCAAAACCCTTTTAATATCTTTTGAGTCTGTTGAGATCCCCACGTAAATTATAAATGCAATGTACCACATTATCAGAAACCTGGCAATGTCCCTCTTCAAAAACTGAAACAATGCAAGACTTTGACAATGTTTACTGTACTTTGCACACTGCCACTGAACACAGCAAAGCAAACACTAGCCATCTCTCACCAAGGTGTATTTTTAATAAATAACTTATTGGAATCAATACAGAGATTACTAGGTCAATTTCTATACACCATGTACACAGGAGGTCAGATGATCTAAAGTTCCCCTTTGGCCTTAAAATCTATTAACTAATTTGTTTTCCACAGATGACCAAACATGACTCCAAGAACAGTCTTCACAGTCTACTACCCTAGCCAAGGAAAGAGCACAGGGAAGCTACCTTGGTGGGGAAATGCTTGTTACTAGAATATATTAATTTACAACTGATACCATTCAGTTTCGGTATAAATTGGGATATAAATGTGGAATCTGACAGCACTGACCCGAGACGATGAATGATGTTCTAGATGTCTGCGAGGAACTCCCAGACAAGCATACTATCAGTAGTGATATTTAGATTAAGTGTTTTGTCTTTTCCAACATGAAAAGTTATGGCAAAACTGATTAGAAATCCATAGCAGAAGCTGTCCAAAAGAAAAAAGATTAAAGATATACTAAAAAACGGTGAAGTCCAAAGTAGAAGTGATTAATATAGGAACTACAGTTTACAATGCATAATATGATCACTGGTGTAGCTCCCTTGGAGTAACAGTGGCAAATAGAATAAATAAGAAAAAAAGCAATTCAACATGCAATGCATGCATGCAATTCAACAGCAGCATACTGACCATGAGAAATAATTTCTTAGCAACATGACTCACCAGCTTTTCTCAGAAGGCTGAAGGCTGCTGTATTATACTATTACTAACAGTAACTTTATTCAGCAAAAGGTTTAGAGAAGTGAATGTGAACTTCAATTACAATATGCAAGGTCTATCCTTTCATCTGAAATTATTCACCCATTTTAATGCTTTGTTGCTATATAAAGTACCCTGCTGCTGCTGTGTAAGATGGTATTCATTTAGTTTTATCCTATCATCTTTTAACTACTTTCACCAATTTAAAAAAAACCTCAGACATTAAATCAAATGTCAAGACAATCATGTCACTGAAAAGCTTTTCCCAAGCTTAAAACAACAGCCTGCAAACGCAATCTCTCTGGAGGCTGACTTGAACATACTGCAAGTACTCTTCCTAACAACGAGTACGGCTCCTACTACAGCTCCCAGGCCATATGAACCTCCAAGCGTACGAAGATAGGAAACTGGTAGACTACAAAGGCAAATGACTGCTAAACCTACATTCTGGGGAAGAAGAAAACCCCCAAAAACAAACCTAAAAAACTCCCACAAAAAGCAATCTCCCCCCAAAAGGAACTTTGAAGAATGACCTACTTATTAAGAAAAACCCTCACAATAATCCCAAAACCTTTAAATCGCAGGGTTGGCTTGATTTCTTTATATGATCACATCTGCAGCAGCATGGCGGGGGGGGGGGGGGAACTCCAGGATCTCAATCAATACCCAATCTTATTTGAAATGCTATGCAGCACCAGCAATCCTGTGAAGTGTGCCTGAACACCGACCGGCAGCAGCTTGGGAGTAAATCCCCATCTTCAGGACAAGAACATTTTGAAGCAGGACTGCCCAGATTTATAAGAATGCAAAGACAGTGCAGGTGTGCCACTGCCAGGTTGACAAGAAATCATTAGAAAAGATGGAGAAAATTAAGGAACAAAACAATTGTATTTGGGGGTGGGGGGTGGGGTGGGCACCAAACTATATGAGATTGCTACTTAAAGCAACGTCCATGAAAATATTTTTGCAGTTTTTCCAAGTTTAGTCCTGTAATATCATGATCATGCCATACTTCAATTCTTATTTTGAGGCCACTGAGCTGAAATATGGAATTGCCAATGCTGACACTGTGATTTGCTAGGCAGGACTATGATTAGGAGTGTGATTGTACCCTGAATTAGTAATAAAAACATGTCTGATCATTCCCTTTAACATCAGTTACTCTGTACAGTAATGTATACAGAATCCTTTAAGGAAAGACCACTTGTCTTTTGTAAAATGGATACAATTTTTAAGTATTTTAATGTCCTTTCTCTCATAAAACTATCAAGCTATCTAAACTACCAAAGACCATTATAAATTTTTATTAAGCTGCAAATACAGTTCAACTCAAGAACAGGTAATTGCCATTATAAGCATAAAACCCCAACGATGATGAATGTATTACAGACAGAAGAGAACTGGCTGCAGAGGCAGAGCAGGAGGCTCTCTGAGTGCCCAGGATGCCCCAGGGCAGTCCAAAGCAGGACTGATCCACCCAACTCCAATGAAACAATTTAAGCCAACTGAAATGTGCAATCTTTATGAAACCAGGATGCTTCCTAAGCTTATTTGACAAATGTTTCACTGAGAAGGCATCTCTATCAGGGAGGGGGTCGCTAGTCAAAAACTGAACAGGAAAAACGGTATTTTTTCCCCTTTGCTTTTGGGATAGTTTAATCACAGACATCTCTTTAGTCAAAGATTACAAGTCTTCTTGTATGCAACCAGATGCAGTGGAAAGGGTTTCTTTCTGTGAAACCCTAAGGGGTATTTCTGCAAGGAAAACAAGAAATTTTGTGGAATAATAAATAAAAAAAAATACAGTCTGCAAGATCTAGACTGTGCTACTTAAACATGTTTTGCCACCATCAAAAAATAAATCAGTGTGGCTGACTGCTCTTCTTGCATCTTCAACAAAGAATCTGAATTTCTACCATTTTATATTGATTTCATATATAGTAATTTAGAAACCTTTTCTTTCTGTAGCATATAAGATCATACACAGACCTTATGCAGGCTTTTTGTTTTAAAGAGATACCAAGGACATGAAAGCTATGACTAGTTAGAGGGAGAAATTTTGAACCTTTCTGTTTTAAGTATAGACTCTAAGCACTTTCAATCATTCACGCCAATTGTTTTCTTACATTGATTCCCTGTAAAGACAGTGCTTCCAGAAAAGCCAGTTTTACTTCAGATTTGAGGGTGTAAGGTTTCCCTCGTCTCTTCACCCTAACTCCAAACTTCGGTTTGTTGTTTCAATTAAAAAAACCGCTCATTTCCCAAGACATTTTAGTTACATAAAGGACTTTTGTCCAAAGTTGTGTGCCTAAAACGCGTGCACTTTTGTATATGTCCTAAAGCATGCCAGCGAAGGTTCCCAGGAAGGAGTTGTTATAATTGTTCATTTGCAGTCACTAACCCCATTTTATGCCACTGATGGGAGAGGACTTGCCCCCTTTTCTTGCTATGCCCTAACCTTTGCAGATCCACAGCTCTCATGCTAAAGTCTGTTTCCTCTGCAATAAATTTCACCATCACAACATCTGCTCAGCCCCCTGACAGTGTTGCTCCACACTGGCAGCAGATAGGACAGTCCAGAGTTTGCGATTCTAACCGACCCCCCTCTCCTCTGCCTCTCCAGGCTTCCTCCTTCCCTTGAACAGCTCTTGAAAATAGTTTGGTCTCACGTTAGCTTGCAGAAATCTGTTGCCACCTTCTCTGCTTTGTACCATTAATGAAACTTAGGTACAATTCCACATGCATTTATTTAGGTTTTTAAATAGAATTTTGAGAAAAGAAAGAATACACCTTCCAGTCAGTTAGCTACCATATTGATGGCACAATCTCTTTACAAATAAACTTTGCTCTTGTAGAATCTGGCTTTATATCAACTTACACTGTAAATTGCAAACTAATGAATTTGTATTAGCAGAGGAAAATGTTTCTGCTTTTACAGACTACAGCATTTACTAGTAAACAAGATTACTAGGAACAATTCCCAGTTTCCCCAGCAACTTAGTTACTTGTCTCTTACAAGGCTCATATGTTGATTCATTCGTCTCTGTGGTCCCAGTGTAATGAGTCTACTTCTAATCACCAGATAAAATTATAGCAACTGAATGCCAAGTTTTGCAAGTTCTGATATTCTGGAAAGTTAGAGTATACCCAAGTGCTGGGCACAGGACTTGGTTGTACCTTGATCCCACACCACTGCCCTACCTTTCTGCTATAGGAGCATCCCTCCCTCAACATTTTTACACGTCCTTTCAATCATTAAGCTCAAAAAAAGGATATGCAGACCAAAATCAGTATTCACCTTCTTAGTCCTCCTCCCATCTCCCCATTTTGTAAAACCACAGAGACACCCTTAAGCTGTGAAGCCAGAATTACTGCACAAGTGGGAGTCTACCTACAGCTTTTGAGCAGCGGCCCTTGTAATATATTTCCTTGTCCCTCTCATCGATGTTTTCCAAGTGCATTTTATTTAGAATAATGGGAGGACACTCATTTAACTTTCTAGGCACTCCAGCTCTCTGAGGGAGTTTTGTAACTTGAAAACTCCTTACATTTGCCTCTGATTTTTACCATTTATAACTGAGTTTTTTGTAGTAAGAATTATAAAAATATGTACAAGTTACACAATCAGTAGAGTATGACCAGCTAAAGTCACATTGTTGAGAAAAAGCAATGATCTGTATCTGCGCTCTTTGAAAGCTGAGTGATCTAAGAGTAATGTTATTTTATCTGAGAAATTAATTAAGCCACAGTAGTTCAATAGCAAGCTTCTGAAGTACCACAGACCTGATGTACTTGCACTCAAACTATTACAATAATGCTTTTTAGCAGATTTGCTAAACCTCACTGAAAAGGGAAGCACAAATCACCTTGCAAACTATGGAAGAAGTCCACAAAATCAGTGAAAAGCTTTGTCCAGATAAAAACCCATTTGTATAAAACATTGTAATTAAAGTCTGGCAAGACTTAAAGAAAAAAGGCAAATAAATAGCACACATCTGCTATAGACAGATTTTTTTACAGGCTGTTAAGTACCTAACAGTGCTCAGGTATCTCAATCCCATGGAGATAAAGCAGAGTCAGGTTCTGAAATTTTTTTTTTTAAATAATTCAATAAACTTAGTCTGCTTTTTCTCTTTTTATTCTTTATTTTTAAATCAAGGAGAACATAATTTCCTGTATGTTAAATAGGTCTCTGCTAACATAGGATGAAGAAAAGTCTAGCCATTGAAATCTATCAGTTTGAAAACTGATAAAAGAAAAAACTTACATAGAACACACTATTAGCTTTTGGTACTCACTGCAATAAGGCATTGAAGCCAAAAGCATTTAAAAAAAAAAATTCAGAGATAAAAATATCCACAGCTGTAGGGAGATATGAACGCTTGGTTATGACAACGTAAGCCATCCCTGCTGGACATGGCTGGAAGTTGGTTTTAGGTGCTTATTCCATACCTACACAACATGACAGCTTCTCCACCAGCCCCGCAAAGAGTATGATATAGCAGATACAGTACCAGTGCTGCAACAGTATCTTAGGTGTGGGGAGATACTAGTTCTGTGGCATGAGAGCTCTCACCTTCAGTCTCAAACAAAATTAGAGATATTACCATTGTCGTTCCCAAATTAGGGCCTCCCCACAGGTTACTTCACCAGACATCACCATTTACTCTCAGCCTCTTCAAAACTAGCAGGAGATTCTGGTTTCATTCCTAAGAGTTTACAGAGGCAGACAAGTCATGTTATGAAGGCTTCTCTAACAGTACAACCCACAGATACCTAAACATATATGCTTACAACAATCAAAACAAAAAAACAAGTTTATGGCCATACAGATTTTTTGTGCTTTGATAAAAATCTGTAGAATAACGAGAGAAATTTCCTACAACTTAGGAAATGCTAATTTCTCTCCCACACTGTCATACACCTCTAGAGAAAAGCCTGAATTCTTAATGAATTGATCTAATATACTTCATATTCTCATGTTTCTGTCCCAAGTTACAGATAGGGAAAGAAAATAAAATTGAACAATAACATATTATCACACTGCAGGACTTTCAGCCAGATTTGATGTTAGACATTGCATAAGTATTCCTCCTTCTAAAAGTCCAGCCTAGTCTGACGTCAATGGTATGGATGGTTGACATGCACAAATGTCAAAGATATTAAGGGAAGTTACTTCAGTTTGCTTTTGGTTAAAGGAAAGTTGAGCCTGCCAGTATGTCTGCCCTAACAGTTGAAGTTCTGTATACCTTCTGTTATTTCTACCAATTTTATTAAGGCGATGAACAGTAAGACTTCCCTTAGAAAGATCAGATGCAAATTTCTCTGCCTTTAAGGCCATTAAAAAACATCAAGGAAGAAGCTGCTGCACGTGGGAACTCATAAAGTACTTGTTCAAAGGACAAACATGACTCAAAACCCACACTTTTACAAAAGATGGTACCATGTTCAACCACAAGAAGCATTTTCAGAATCTAAGCACAAAGTTTAACACACATATAAAACTAATCAGATTTAATTTAGCTGATAATTTCAATGCCATAATAACCTGGTACCCACAGACCTCATGCAATTACTGCATTATACTTTCTATGTTTGTCAACCCATTTTCAGGCACTAATTTACCAAATGATGATTGCTGTTTTTATGAACTACGTTAGCTGCAACATAGAGCCCTTGAATTAACTTGTTGTCTTTGAAAGATCTTTGCCAGAAGTTTAGTTTTTGGACTGAAATTAATGTTTTCCTTAATTTTTTTCTTTTAAGGAAAATGGCTTGTTCTGTCTACAAAACTGATTTTTAGCAGACCAAAGGATGTTTATACAAGTTCATGCATATTTTTAAGTTGTCTTGCTCTAACTTTTAGCAAGAATAAAAAAATCCAGGTTTAGTTCATTTAAACCAGTTACCATAATTTAATTATGTTCACAATGTTGAGGATAACTTGTAATTGTAACATTTGTTCATTCAGGATAATTACACTTCTGTTAATATTTTGAAATTTCTAAGGCAGAAAAGTACACTCTTTATTTTAATTTTTCTCAGCTAACTCCTTCATAAGGATTAAATTTTCTAGGTGGATAGCCCTCAATAAAAACTAATAAATTCCAAAGAGGATAGCTCAAGCAGACGTTCAGAAAAATCAGTTCAGGTAAAATGCTGTAATGTAGCATAATTTTTCCCTGTCTGCCTGACTCCTAGCTCATGCCAGGCTGACATGGATAAGTTGTGCAGCTTTCTGTTCAGTTTACTGCATGTTCACACAACACCTGATACTGTGAGGAGTAACGTCTAATGCCTACTTTGAGACTGTAGGACAAATAAACAATTAAAATTTCATCTTTAGTCATCACTGGACAGCAACACTCAAATTTTCAGGGCTGGAAGCACAGAATTCCACATAGTAGCACAAATGACAAAGACACTCAGCTATGAATGCTCGTCAAGAGGCCTGGCATGGGCTGCCTTGGGTTTTATTGGGATAAAGCTACTACAGTAAAAACACGTTGCTGAGGTGCTTTACACAGTTAAAATTAAAATCATAGACAGCCTGCATTGGAAGGACCCTCAAAAGATCATCTGGTCCAACCTTTTATGGGAAAGGGAGCCTAGATAAGATTATCCAGCACCCCGTCCAATCGCATCTTGAAAACCTCCAGCGACAGGGAAGTTCTTCCAGTGAATGATGGTTCTTACTGTAAAAAAAATATTTTTCTTATGTCAAGATGAAACACCTCCCAGTGCAACTTGTATCTGTCGGCCCTTGTCTTCTGCATGTGGCTCCTTGCATAAAGAGAGAGAGACTTTGTCTCCTGTAGCTGCCCTTTGAGTACTGGAGTACTGCGCTGTGGTCCCCCGGAGCCTTCTCTTCTCCAGGGAGAAAAGACCTAACTCCTTCAGTCTCTCCTCATAAGTCAGGTTCTCCAGCCCTTTGATCATCAAAATTATGTTCTGTGTAAAGAAATCAGGTCCACATTTTTGCACATTTGTATGCATTTTTAATTTCAGGGGAGGTCAAAGACAATTCTTGTCCCTGAGAAGAGCACTATAAAAACTATATTACTGCACTCAAAACTTAATTCTGTTCTTTCTTTGACTTTGTTCACTACTCAGCAAAATGCCTTCTTGTTAATTATCGACTTCATCATCGAGGGACAGTGTAATCACCAGACTGTCTGCAATTCAGGCTATCACAGCAGTACTAGCAGGGAATCTTGCACAGCACATAATTGGCCAGGTAATTAGAATACAAGATCCTTAACTGCTCAGTTACCAACTGTAAATGGTGCACCAGACAGTATTTGACTGGTAGAGGACTTGGGGGGACTAATGCACATGCCATGTGCCCACTTTTACTTCTTCATGGCACAGCTAAGCAAACAGCACCAGTGGCTTACTGCCACCCTGTTCTCTTGTGTGGTGGTGGAAGCTCTTTCATTCTGTGGTGTAAAAAGAAATTGCATTATATCAGGACATCTAAATCCACATGAAAATAAAACCATAAAACCAGGATTTCTGAAAAGCAGAGAAAACCCAGCTACTGGACAATGGCAAGTCAGAGCCGATATACTTGCATGAAACAGTATCAGTGCCAGAATTGACAGCGCTACCGTGTGGCACATGGTGCAGCACTTTGTACAGGTTCTGCATGGCCTGAGCTACAGGTGTTTTCAGTTCTGTATGAACGGACAGGTGCAGTAAACAGCTGAGCAGTTAAACCCTGCTCTAATAACTGCCTTACCACCAATTCAGAAGTTAGAACAGTAGAAACTTTCGAGCAAGAAGTACACATAACAGTAATACCAGGAAAGGCAGTACTTTCAACTGTTGATGGACAACACGAAGCGTTATGTTAAAACTAGCTAGATTACAGCTCGCTTCACTGCAAGGCTGATGCACAGCTCTGATACTTGGTAATCTTGGTCACATTTCCATGCTAAATCAATTTGTGGCCTGTATTTGCTCACATGTTCCTTGGTCAACACTTGCCCTCCTTCAGCTAGCTCTCTTCTGTAATTCAACACTTACCTTTCTTTCTTCAAATACATTTATAAACATCAGTATCTACTCCTCCCCTCAGCAGACCAATAAGGGCCATTTTGTAATCTCACCTGGTGTGGCAAGAACCCTGCTCCCTAAGCACCATTTTAGGAGCCCTTTTCTATATCTTTTCCTGGCTTAGATTTTATTTCTCAAACACAGCTGGCCAGGCTGGTACACCGTACTCTGCATTAGGCGCTGTCACTGTTTTATGCACTGACAACAGCATATTCTGCTCTCTTGCAGAAAATCTTCGCCAGCCTCGCAGCTGACTGCTGCGGCAATGAACAGAAACTCTCAAGTCCTTCTTACTACTTTGACTTTTAGCCAATAAAACCCCTGCCTGGAACAGAAATTCTTACTATGCTCCATGTACCAGAGTTTTCATTTTCTGCTACAGTTTTTGCCTCCAGGACTCCAGTCCTAAAGGCATCACATTCTTCCTTAATTTATCCACTATTACATTAGCAACGCCTCTCAATCTTATGTGGCCACGTTTATCCCACTGGTTCTGTGTTCTCTACACTGTCTAGAGGCAATAACTCACCAATTATTGTATCAGTTGGTCCAACAATCCTACACTTTTCTCACTGCTCCTCCTCCAGGAGTTTCTCTCTTCAGCTTGTGAAGAAGCCGCAGTTGCCCACACAGGCTTTCTAAACGCAACTACAATGCTTCGTTTGTATGGGAATGGGGTAAGACATCTCCAGCCACAGAACAGAACTGATAAAATTTGTTTAGTTTTTAAGAGAAGAAAGTTGTTAATTCAGGGCATTTGCTACTTGTCAATGTTCTCAAATTAAGCCTTCCTTCAAGGAACCAAAATAACAGCGTGAAATTCTTTAACAGACAAGCTCTACAGAAAGCTGCTTTCTGGATAAGAACAAAAGAAACTTTTGCAAGAAGCAGGTAATTCAATTGCCTGTTGCCTTAGCATCCTGGTTACGTTAAACCTGCACAACACAATTCTCCACTGGAAGGAGAAATCACGAGCCAGACATACCATTAGGCAAACTCAATCCTGTTTATATTATTCCAATAAATAAGAACCTACTTTTCCTTATCATTGTAATATGTTTGATAAGCATAGTGTTTATAACAGGGGGCTTGAGAACCCCTTTCTTCTATTGTAAGGTTGCAAAAGATAAAATACTGGATTCTCAATTCCTTTGTAGATGCGATTCAGCATAACACACTTTGATACAGTCTAAAAAAACAACCCTGAAGTAATTGTATACAATATTTGTCATTGAGCAAAGACAACTTGCCTTTGAGAAAGGAAGTCTGATCTGAACCTGTGATAAACTGTGTATACGCTCTGCAACAGTAACACTTTCTACCAGTGTCTTAAAAATTTAGTGGAAATATAACCAATACATAAACAGAACTTATTTTCTATTCTAGGTTCATATAAATTCACCATTATTAATATAATTAGAAGCTCTATACCACAGAGTAAGATCAAATATCCTGCAGGTATTAAGTAAATTATTTCATTAAATTAATTTTCTTTATAAGCAGCTATACTAATGCAGATCTGTCTCATGCTAAATAGAAAAAACACTGAATTTCAATAGGGATATGCTACCTTACCTTAAGGTAGTTTAGGATGTTATTCAGAAGCTAATTTGACTTAGTATAAACCATGGCCCAAACTTCTCCAAATACCAGGATGAAAACAGTCAAGCTTTCAGAGGAGTTAATCATACACATTGCACATTTCACATGAACAGGACTTGCAGGATCTCAAAACTCTTAAACCAGCAGATTTTTTTTAAAATATATATTTAGCCACATAATTATGTTCCAGAGCTTTGGATAAATAACTATCTGAGGATGGATATCTTTTAAACCATATTCATTTAACAGTAACATTTTCTTGCTAAAAACCTAGACTTTTTTTGCTACCTGAATTAACACAGCAAAACCAGTTCAACTGAGTATATCAACCTTACCTTATAACAACAATTCACAAAACGTATTTGTTTACAACAGTGGCCTAGATGTTATATAACTAATCTAAAGGTCACACAAGTCAAAGCTAGAAACTTAATGCATGCTTTACAAGTTCCACATCTTCATATCATGTTTAACTAAGTACAGTTCAAGAATGTTCTCATTAACCTACAGGAGTTATGCAAATACACGACTGTATTTTAGGATTCTTAAATCCCCTGGCTACAGTCTTCATACTTAATGAAAAAAAGAATAAAAAGAGAATTTGAGACTTTCGATAAAAAAAAAAAATCTGTTCTCACTGGAATCTAACAGACTATGGAAAGCCCTGATGATAATCTCAGCCTCACAAAGCTCTCAATATTCCTACTATTTCTTTTTCTAGTTTCAGAAAAAACCCACATGCTACTCCCAGTCTACATACAGTCTGCATGTCCCCTCGAGGACAAATGACTAAGACGCTCTTTATATATTTGAAGTACCTGGCCTGCCTAGAGAACCCTGTGATGTGAAAAGTTATACTTATTTCACTGGGTACTTTACAAATTTACCATCTTTTTCATTTGCAAACCATAGCTATGCAGTCATACCAGCAGTATCAACTAACATAATTTATTATTAATCTCCAGCCCTCCAGCCTTTACTGACTACAGCATGGTTCTATTAAACTTCGTGTTTCATTGTAATATGATTTCAATTCAGTGACTCAACATGTTTACTTTGAATTAAGATTCACAACTACCCAAGACAAATGCTACTAAACCCATCGCCCGTATCATGATGTTGAGTCAGAAGAACCCGAAATAAGTAAAAGTTTAATCCAGAAGTGAACTGGGATTTAACTCTTTTCTGAGATCATTACAGCAAGACCATTCTTAATGCATTTAGCAACAATTAATTCTCAAAGCCAAAACAGCTGCACATTGCTGATGCTCTCCAGATGCAAGCTAAGGAATTAAATCATGGGATAATTCAATTGGAAAATTGCTTGTAATTATGGAGAATGCAGCGTCTGCTTGACTCCTCGTGGTGATTGGTAGTTGCTTTAAGAATAGTGAGGTACTCTGTGCAATGCATAGTGAATACAAATAAGTAGCTGTGTTAGGAGAAATCTCATTTAGTTTCACAAAGATATGGGTTTAACATTGTTAAAACTGTATTTGCTGACATTAATGATAATCCATTTTCACCGTCCCATTACTGTCATCGACCCACTATCACTTACACACAGAGCAGTAATGTTAACTTATAGCACCTTCCCTCTGAAGGAACTCAAAGTACTTAGCAGAGATACAGGATGTGGCCCTACTCTAAACAACGATCTGAAAAGGTTTGTTCTTTCTCACCTCATTTAATATACATGCAAGCAAACAGGCTTGTTCTAACATGTAATTTAAATCTCCGATGCCACAAGGCTGACAACTTCTGGGAATGAAGAAGGGTGCTCCTCCACTTCAAATATTAAAACTCTCAGTTAGGATTCAACAGAAGTGCAGGCTACACAAAGGTCTAGTCAGAGACCCTCTAGTATTATTGACAACAGGGAAAAAAATCCAGAAGAAAATGGTCTTTTGGATTGACAGTCACCAGCACAGGAAAAAAGTGATCTTGTCATCTGTAAACTGAGCACATGTATTCTTAAAATAACAGGATGATGCAGTTTTCTACTCTGTCTTTGTAAAATAGTCTTATTTTACAGAACGGATTCTTATTTTACAGAACGGATCCTTATTAGCATTTCAACATTTTGACAGTCTGCTGACTATTTTAAAGTCTTGCTTATTGGCAAACTGAGGGACAAAATGGCTGCAGTATGTGATCATAGTCCTACTGAGTCAGTGATAGAATGGGAAAAACACCTAGAAATCCTGACTTCCAATTTCGTGGTTTAATTATTAAAACATAGAGCTCTTAGCTTATAGAAACCCAGCTATGGCAGCAGTGGTTACTATGACACATTATATTATCTGCCTTAGCTACTGGTATGTTTCCCTGAATTTTTTTCTCTTTATTTTAAAAAGCATTAACAGAAAAACCATTAGGGAATAAAAGATCAATTATTTACAAGTGGCTTCACAAATCAATCATCCAATATCAAAGTTGAAGTTGTTATTTTTAGCACTATTAACTACACAATAATTAAAATCGATTACAAAGTCACAACCCCTCATTAAGTTGCTGTCAATTAAGGGAAAATTCCTCTAAAGCAATATTTTTTCTTTTTAAAAAAGTGATTGTAAAAAGGTTCTCATCAATTAAAGAGCCATCTGGTAATATGGAAAAGGTGATCAATTATCTCCTCGTCTCACTGCTAGTACTTTGTAGACCAAAGGTGGTGCAGGGGAGAAATGCTTATCTCCACCCGAAAAGGAGTAGGAACACCATCGTGTTGGGGCCAGTGACAAGTCATTCTCCTTCTATCAATATGTTCTGTGGTGACCAAAGCACAGGTCTCCGTAGCAGAGATGATACGGTATCAAACAGACAACACGTTCTGTGAACACCATACTGCAAAGAGGCAAGCCATGTATTTCAACCTAACAAACCCCTTAAGCACATGCTCTAAGTATTTGATAGTCCTAAGAAATACAGAGAAGTTCTTTGTGTATTTTATTGTCACACAGCAGATACTGGCCCTCAGCAGGACTGAGCCCTACAGCAGAGTTTTTCCAGTAACCAGATATGCTATGTTTCTACATGACGCACCCCCTTTGCTACTCTCCTAGTCTTCCCCTCCCTGAGCTATATGCCATTGGCTTAGGTTTAAATTCCAGAAAAAAAAATATAAAAATGGTGAGTCCCACCAATCCTTTCATATCATTTTCCAAACTGCAAAAGAGTTTGCAAAATATGTTACTTCCCTCCTGAACCTGTTTCACAAGCTGGCAGTACAGGCTGTCAAGCTGCCGTTGGGCTAAGTTGCTGGTCTATCACTAGCTCTGTAAGGGATCAGTGATGATTAGCTGGAGATCACACTCAGAAACACCCTGTGCAGAAACAAACCTCACTCCAGCCTTTCTTCTGTCCCTGATCCCACGCAGGAAGTGTGGAACATCCACGCACATAACAAGCACTCATTTTCCTCAAGTATACAGAGATGGGAGAAAGTGGTGCAACATTGCTTCCTTATGCTACCACCCCAGCTGGCATCTCTAAGTTAAGAAAGGCATTGCACCCATGTTAAAAAAAAAAAAGAAAAAAAGAAGAAAAAGCTGTCACTATGCTTGCTCTCACCTGCAGCAAGGCTGCCAGCGACACCATACACATCTGTATGGCCTCATGACAGTGTCAGGTGCCAAGGAACATCCCAGACTTCAGCTTAACATGATCTTTTAGCCAAATGATGAGAAACTGGGAGCTACTTCAGCAATTTCTCAAACAGGCCCATTCCAAATACACCTGGGCTAGCAAAATGCCACTTCCTGCAGTTTGTATCCCTTCATCCAGCAAACCCAAGATGCTTTCAAAGGAGAAAAAGAGGACAATACCTGTTAAAGATCAGAGGAGGGAATAGGATGATGCTTTTCAGAAAATGCAACCAAAAACAGAACAAGGCTTTGATTACACTACAAGAGTGAAAGGGTAATCTGTAGTTCACTAAAGTTTCTGCAGTCAGTATTATGAATAGTTGTTTTAGCAACAAGAAATGATTCAGTAACTCAGTTTCATTTTAAAAAAAAAAAAGTTTGGCTTGCTGATAAAAGTAGTGTACCAAGCAATCAACAAGTTAATTTTTGCAAGTAATTTAGATCATTCCTGCTGCAACGCCCATTAACAGCTTCACATTCAGGGTGATTCTTTGATGCCCCACCCTCCCCAAGAGTTACCGGCTGTAACATTAAATGCAATCAATTCATACCTCTAATGCAATACATTCACCTGCCCACCCACAAAGTACTCTGAAATGTATCATTTAAACATTCAGATTTTAAAAAAACCAAACACATAGTAGAGAGCAGTTAAAAGTGTTGTCTGTAATGTGAGTCTTTTCCATAGATTTAATTCCATAGATTAAATATGACTTTGCAATTGGATTTCTCATCACTACAAGGAAAACCTGAATGCTGATCCCCAAAGTTTCATCTGCAGTGAAATACCCTTTAGTCCTGTCACCGCATCCTGGCAAATGCCTGCTGTACAATGGAACAGGAGGTTTAGTGTTAATAGAAGCCCAAATTCAATTTCTATACAGCCAACTTTTTAACTTTTAGTTCTTGAGTTTTCCTTGATTTTTAAGGCAATCAAGAATAACACTCTGAATCCAAGCACCACAAATATTCCAGAAGTCCATATTCAATTCACGACAAAAATCACTTGAGCCCCTTGGCCAGCAAACACCTACTGTTAACCATTCATTCTGCATGCTGCCTACAGACAGAACCGCCTGCAGCAGGTCAAACAGCAACCTTGAAAAGTCTTGGAGGACATTTTAGTCATCCTTCGCCTCAAAGCCATTCTGATCACTACTACTTCTTCATGATGTTTACAGGTAACTGTGATCCAGATTTTCTTTTCTCTAAACAGGTGATCAATTCCTTCAGCAAAGCTAAAACTCCTTCTACACCTCTATTCACTTTTCTCCAGGGATGGATGAAACAGCCAGCTACCTACACTACACGAGTATTCATACTTAAATAAATGTCTCTAAAGAAAATTGCTATTAAAAATGTTAATTGTTTCTGTTCACTCAGCTGTTGCCATTAATTGCAAATAGTTTGTCATCTTTACTAAGTAGTTGTTTTTACAATCTGCTCTTGCTTAACAGATACTGCTTTGGCTTGGTTAGTCTTTGGAAAGGTCATTAGTTTAGGTGGAAGCCATCATAGTTTACAGTATCTTATTCTAGGACTCTTTTTTTTAACCCTTAATTGATGATAAAACAAAGATTAATTAAATTGTTTAAACTGTTAATTCTTCAGGAATCTTGATTTGAACATTACATGACAAGACTAAATATATTGCCCTTAGCCAGCTGGATAGATAAACCAACAAGTACAGAATTTAAATGGTTTTGCACTAGTGTGTAATTAGGCAGTGTGGCTAACAGAATAACTTTTCCTTTTCCCCCAATCTAAGAGAGTTCAGTACATAAAATTCCAAGCTCTGTAAACTTTCACCTGTGAAGAAGTGACCTTGCTGACATGCAGGATCAACTCAGGCAGGCAGAGCCTGCCCCATCCACAGTTGGCAGCCTGAAAAGCTGTAATTTTCTAGGGCAGTCAAATATAAACCATCCTCTGCCTCCTCCCCAAACACTTTCACACCTTCAGGAAAAAGACTGAGTGGAATTAAACCTGCATCATAATGTTGTTTTAACATGGCCTTTTTATCTCCTTCAGTGCTCTGAAAAAACACCTTGAAACAAGAACATCCTTGAACCTTCAGCTGCTTAAAATCAATAGTGGAGTTCTGCAGCTTAGGCTTTTCTCTGATAAACAAAATTACTGTGACAGGTGAAAAGGAGTTCTGATCTAACCTTTATTATCCTGTTTATGTGCCTTGCAAGGTTCCAAATGACTGCCAGAGATGACTAGCTGTGGTACGCAGCAAAATGCTTCCCTTCATTGCCCGACCTTTCCACTTTCCCACTGGAAGCACACAAAAGCATCAAGATGACCCACACTAAAAGCAACATACAGAGTTACTGTAGTTCTCTCCTGCATCAAGTTTATTATTTTTAACACAGGCAATGGCAAGCAACAAGCCTTCTGGTTCTGCTGTTTGCACACCTCTTCAAATCTGGAGAAGTCTACTCATCGTCTTGTTTACTTGTGTTTACAGCAGATAATTTAGAAAGACAGCCTCTCACTGTGTGAGAAGAGTGGGAAGATCTGCTCACAGCCACAGAATAGGAAGAAGTAAAAACGTAGAACAATGGCTAAAAGCCCACTATCACACTTCTTGAATTCTTAAGGAAATGCCATTTACAATTAGGTGGTGCTTGCTTCTCTCATCTCTTGACACTGGAGCATTCAGCTAACAAAGCTGACTTCCATCTGGGTTTGCAAGTGATATGAGCCATTCATATTGAGCCAAAATGAATTATTATTTTTTTTAATAGTCTTTTTTCATTTTAAAAAAAGAGAATCACTTGTATTTATCTTTTTTACATTCTGTTTATTTAGGGAAGGTGAAAGACAAAGGTCAAGCATTTCTAGATTGCTTGCATTTGATAGACAAGAAAGACTGCCACTGAGACTAAAGGGACTTACTAGGCCTTAGAGAAAGTGATTTCTTTACAAGGAGAGGGATGCACAGTGTCATTCACTGCATGGAAAGGCAGTGTTGCTCAACATAGGAATGGGGTCTATATGGAGGGCTATACCCTATTGCTCCCCTCAGTGCACAATCTCTGATACACGCAGGTCTGGAGAGCGAGAGAACATTCTGGCAAGTCTGGCCATAAATTTACTTCCCTTTCCTGCTCTCCCAGGATGGCCATTCTCATGTTCATACATTATACCATCTGTTTAATCACTGTGCTCTCAAAAAAAGCAAACAAAGAAAACTGATGAAACTTCAGGGATAGCTTCTAACTCATAATTGAATGGATGATTATTCATTAGAATCTAGGCAAGTTGCTTGGGGCTACCTAAACAGGCATCGCATGGTATTAAGAAAAATATTTTTTTAAAGATACAAACCCATTCTCATTCAGTATCTTTAACACTGCAACATTCTTCGGTTACTTTGAATAGGATAAATTAAGCATGCCCAGTTCAAGCTGCTATAAGAGAAAAGTTGAGGATTATACAGCTAAACTCACAGGTCCTCTTCCCCTTCAAGGTAAAGGTAAATGAAACTACTTTGGTCAGCTCCAACATTAACAATTCCTGAGAGTAAGATTTAACCTCTGAAGGCGTGTCTGGGGAATACTTGCAACACCTCTGAAGTAGTACATGCAATTGTGTCTTCCCAAAGATGAGATACCATGCAACCATTAGTACCAACATATCCATCCAAAACAACACAAATTTAACCAGAAAACCAAGGACAGAAGTAACAAAAATCTATTTTATCTTTCCTTACCCAAATTTACTTCTCTAGATTACGCAAAATGGTCAAACTGCACTTGGGTTTAGCTTAGCCTGCCCTAAGATCCTGACTGAATCATGATATTTTCTCTATCCCAGTTCCAAAGCTGTTTAATTAGTTGTGCTTTGCTCTTGGCAAGAGTCACAGCAGTAAAACCTCTCAGCTTTCAGAGTTCTGTGACTCTTAATTCAGTCAAGCATAGGTGTGTAAGATAGCTACTGCAACACAACAGACACATTACCACTGATGCGAAGAACAATAGCAAAAATATTCCAGTTCTCGTCAATTTACTGATGCTTTGAACATAACCTCACAGAACAGTTCTGTAGAAAATCCCATATGATGATGTCTTTTTATTATAAGTGGGCTGAGCCAACTTCATGACAAAAATACTGTAGAGCAACAGGCACCTAGCAGTTAGTACAGGTTAAGGTACCAGAATTTTGGCATAGCTAGGAGCACAACCCACCTTGGGCTATTGATTTAACCACACTGTGCTTTAGTTTCTCTTTGATGACATGGAGAACACTTCTCCCAACTCTTTAAAACCATATGAAGTGCCTTATTCAGTAAGGCATTCTCAGAGCCTTATAGGTAAATTGCTAAAGAAGCACAGGTTATTGTAGTAATTGGCAACAGATTTAATTAGGTTATGGTTGGTAAGGAGTGGAAATATGCAGCCAAGTGGCTTGCTCATACTCCTTTATCATACATTGTATTTTTACATACAGAGCCATATGCATGAGCTGTCACTGGCACGGTAACAAAATACACAGAAAATAGAGGTAGCAGGCAAGTGAAAAAAAATAAAACTATCAAATAACAATTTTTTAGTTAATTGACTATTCTTTGCATAAATATGAGTTTTCTATATTTGAAAAGGTCAATTAAAAACTCCCAAACACAACATATGCATGGATGTACACAAGCATTTGGGTATAAATAACACTGCCCCTACATCACAGAGGAAAAAAATAATAAACGTGTGTTAATCCAGTAGTCTTTTCCTATAAAAAGGTCAAACACAGGCAAAAGCAGGTTATGCTTCCCTCCAGCTGTCCTTTTAATATGCCTCTCATCTCACCAAGGAGAAAGCGTCTCTAGGAGTGAGAAAGAGACCATTTTACAACCCATTTATTCTTCATTGTCGATGCCTTTTCTGATATACTTGTTGAAGTACATTAGTCACAGGCATGCAGCAAGCCATTAGACCATACTAACATCTGATGCACACTGAAATTAATTTTTCTTTTTCAGCTTGGGGAACAGAATGCCTCATGTTGAGTTTGCATGCAAGTCTTCACTGAATTAAGGAATGAACAAATAAGATTTCTAAAATCAACAAACCCATGTGCTTATCCACAGTCCATATAAATACATACCTAATCTATAAACAAACACTGTCCTACAGTGAGACAATAATTTGCCTCTTTATAGCAGGCTCATTAAAGGGAAATAATTTTGCAATAACAAAGCACAAGTGTAGTACTAATGAGAAGAGCAAGCTGCAAAATGCTGAGAACACCTGGTCCATTTCTTGTACTGTCAGAGTATAAGCTGGAATCTGACCATTATAAAAAGTCTGGTTTTTTATTATTATTATTTCTTCACAGCCCAATAGACTCTGGAAGAAAGTTTGGTTTGCGTTTAGTGTATTAATGTTGTATAAATTCCTATGGGACTGTGTTGTAACACTTGATATGTACATGTTGCCAAGTATCAAAATTTAAATGAACTAGAACAGACAGAACTATTCACTGTAAATAATATATTTTATTTTTAAAACCTCTCTATTTACAAAGAACTTGATAGTCTTCCCTACAAATCCATAAATCTCTCGTTCACAATAAGATCCATAAAAAATTTTCAGTCCATGTGTTGCTTCCAGATCTCACTTAATTCTTCTACTATTCTACTTGTGGTAAGTAGCTGATCCTTCAACTGAGTTTTTTCCACAGACTCAATGGCTAAATCTTAAAGAGGAAAATAACTACCAGAAAACCGAATCCCGCTTTGGCTAAATAAAAGCGTGAAGTTTACAAATCTTCATGGAATACCTATAGCTTATCTGAATAAATAATACTTAATAACACTAAGGTGGCATCATACCATAGCAGTATCTTTTTAAGGACTATTCAACCATCTGGACTGAATCTTTGCAGACTAGGACATTCCAGATTGTTCTCCAGCATTAAAAAGAGGGGGGCAATAAACAAAAAAAATAAAGTTTTTTGTTAAAATTTGTGATAGGTTCAAAACCACTTTTCTTCAAAAACAGAAATTCTCCTGAGAATACAATTCTGGGCTTTTTTCAGACCCATTCTGTCAAAACCTCAAACTCCATGTAATGATTTACTAAAGAAAAGAAGAAATAGCCTGACTTCTTGTTTAAAAGACACATAAGATAGATCAATTCTATGAGATCAAGGTGTATCCTCAAACCAGTCTTAAGGATTAATGTAGAGGGAAGATTTTTGTCTGTCCAGCATAAGCCCAGCTACACTCTTTACCCTTTATTCTTTCCCCAGGTAAATAGCTATCTTTTCAGAAATAAGTTTTTCTCCCCAATTTTTAGTGGAATTGTGTTACAAGTGTTTTTCTTCTTAATAGTTCTACATGAAAAATAACTTCTCAACTACTTACTTCTTACAAACCCGCATTGATTTATACTCTACTGTTTTGTTAATAAAGTGATAATCTGAAACAAAACAGTATTTATTATCTGCCTCATTCTTCTTTGTCTGAGGAATCATAAATTAAAGTCAACAGCCATGTTATAATCTTCAGTTCATTATCTCCCATTTGCTAATATGCTCGGTACCTTAGCCTTGCTCCGTTTCTTTAGTAATAATTACAAAAATAAAAACCACATTAATGCAATGTGCAGATACTTCTTATTTTAGAACTTATGTAAAAGCTTTTCAACTAATCAGTGGCTCGTTAGGACACTGTCCTCATTCATCTCCCACTTTCCCTGCCATCCCTCATTAAAGTTTAATCTACATTTTCCATTAAGGAGTTGTCTCAATTGGTGTTCACATTGGCAGGGTGGCTTATTACTTGACTCTTGTTTGAAATGGTGGTCATACTGCCCCAACTTATCTCTGAAATTTTTATCAGGTAGCTGCATATTTTCATGGTCCTGAAATCTTCAGATAACAGAAGCAGAAACTCACTCACTTTATCTAGAATCACAAGATTTAAAAGAGAGGCACGCAACCTGCTTGCATCACCATAGTCAGGAGTGGTCAAGCCTCTAATCCTTCTTAAGTTTAAATCTGTATTTACGGTTGGAAACAGATCACACTGACACTTGATCAAGCACAGATGTGGATCCAGTTTGTGTGTACTTCTTTTGGGTCCAGCTGCGGCTGGTCCCTCCTTCTTAAATACACAAGATTAAGTTTCTACTAGTGGTTTCTCTCTTCCTCTTCCTTGTAAAATTTGAGTCTGAAGGAAACCACAACTGTGCTCCCAGGTGACAGACCACAATTACTGCCCTCCACACGTCCACCGGCAACACAGCAATGCAATGTTGCTGACAGGAAGCTGAACCAGTGGAGAAGGAAGGAAAGCAGGAAAGAAGGAAGGAAAGCCAGAAGGAAGATACAAGCACTGCAACGAGGTAGCAGGAGAGATGAATTCTGTCAAGGCACACTTTCTGATGGATGTTAAACCACCATAGGATACTCAGAGCTGTATCCTAGAGGCCCCCATAGCACAGAAAACCCTGGGTTTGAACCAAAGAGTTGAGAAGCACAGAATTTATAACTCATTTGACCCATCTCAGGTTTATCAAAGGCAAATGACTCTTTGACTTGAGCATGACAAAATCCATACATCCACACAGCTGCAAAGTGTAACTTCCTTGGTCTACAGACTCTGCCATTCTAACCACAAAATGGGTTGTCTAACCTGCCTCCTTAGGAAATAATGCCCAGTTGCAAGATCTCCAGTTCCTTGTATTTCATTACAATAGACTGCAGTACATTTGCTGGTATAATCTATTATGAAGGATCATAAATAATTAAGAATTAATCACACTTGTCAAAATAAATAAATGCAGTCAGTGTTGCAGAATGCTTGAATTTTTCATAGCATCTTTTTGCTTATTCATGAATTAAAAGAAAAGAAGTCTAGTAATTCACAATGGATTGCCTACTCATTACAGTTCATACAGGCTTGATTCAGATCCCAACGCTGGAGGTTTTCCTATCAATCTTTGCACATCAGTGGAGTTTTAACCTTAAATCTCTGATTCTGCAGAAAGTTACATAAGTTTGACTTGGAAATATTAGTAGGTCCAGCAGATCTTCATGTAGCGTGCAAGGCCCAGCTGGCAGATACAGTAGTGGTTCCATCACCCACTGGTCCACTTATAAGATGGCGGGGAATGGAGGAGAGCGAAACATTTTAGCACAAAATTTTCAACCCACTCCCCACCCCCTCCCCGCAAAGTACCTCGATAGCCTTCCTTCCACAGCCTTCTAAAAACAGACAGTCCTGCAGTTCTTCATACCAAATACCCAATATTTTTGCATGATTTCATACTATTTACAAAGCTTTAACAGAATAGCAAATAATATTACATGTTTAAATAGCACCTTTTCTCTGCCTCTCCAAATTGGCCTGCAACCCTCAGTGCATTTCTCTACTTTTTCAAAGGGAAGAAACAACTGGGCTGGGAGGTGAGGGGGACTCACACCACCACACCAATTCTACCAGCACAGACCAAAGATCCATTAACTTCAGACATCTGGCTCTGAAAACGGACAGGTGTAGATATATAGGAAAGAAACATGGACATAGAGCGAGCAAAATGTTGTACTTCCCCACCCCTGGCCTTCAGGACTCTGAGCCAGAAAAAGTATACTTGAGAATCTAATAGCTGTAACCGTTCTTCTTCCACGCACATATCTTGTCAATTTGCATACCCACAGAAGGTTTTAGCACCAAAAATACCCTGTGGAGAAAAGTTCCACAGTTTTACTGTTATATACTGAAGGATCTCCTTTTGTTTTGAACCTGACATCTACTAATTTAATCTGATACTAGTCAATTCTGCATTAGAAGAAATAATGAATATTCTTTCTGTACTCATCCGTTTGGTGTTTTAGAGAGACTTGGGAGTTTATAAACCTTTACACATATTTTATAAAATTCTGTGATTTTTACAAAACTCTGCCTTGTATTCTTTCAGATGTCTCTTGCAGGGCAGGGCAGCCCTAGTTAATTTAAGTGTTCCTAAAAGACAGCCACTACATACTTTAGATCATCCATGTTTCCATTCTTTTAATAACTTTCCCAGCTGTACTAAATAATTTTTTGATGCATGGGAACCAGAACAGAATGCTGTATTCTAGATACAGCTGCCCCACACATTTATACCACAGCATATTGTTCTTATTTTCTGTTCTCTTCCCAGTAAGTCCCAACATTGCATTTACTTTGCGACTGCTACTGAGCTGATGTTTTCCCAGCTCTATTCTTACCCCATAATCAGCTTAGGTGATTACAGCCAGCTCAGAATCTGTCCTTATATATGCCAACTCTGTTACTCCCACCACCTCATTTCAAACAGTCCACGCTAAATTTCACCTGCCATTATTATCCAGTTAAGCATCCTTTTTCAATTCCTTGCAAACCAGACCTCCAATCTTTTACCCTGAATAACTCAGTATCAAACACCGCCACCTCACCGTCTATCCCTATTCACAAGGCCAATGATTTTCGTGACACAAGATGCTGAGCATGCCAAGTGAGCGGAGCACTCTGATGTAACTAACCAGATGTTGAGACACCTGAAACTAGTTCTACCTTTAGGTAGCTTGATCCATGCTGATGTGTTCCGATTCCTTGAGACTGAGCTGTATCACGCTGTGGAGACAGGGGCAAAAATACAGTTCTTCCAGTGTCTCTCTCTGGGAGATGTACCAATGATTTCCTACTGAACCTTTTACAGAAACTTATACGAAGCACAATGAATCATTCCCAAGGCATTTGTTTCTATCAATGTCTTGACATGACTTGATAGCCAAGTGACAAGGATGAGCTAAACCATCCCAAAATCTAGTTATGCTATCTGTTTATCTCTGTGCATTACTGTCTGCAAAGGAGATGAAATGAGATTGAGATAATTGGAAGTACAATTTGCAGGAAACAGTGGGGGTTGGAATTACTGGGCTTAATTATTTCAGATTGAAACAGACCACACAACTATCTGTGCCAAGCAGCTGTAATTAAAGTGATTTAAAATAGAGAGATGCTAGCTCCAAGTGTTGATTTTCAAATGAGTCTTTATATACACAGGAGTTACAGTCATCTATGAGTTGCAGACCTACAGGCCTATTGGGGGGCTTAAGAGAAAATTACTACTAAGTCCAACATGCCTGATCATTTAAAAAAAAAAAAAAAAAAAAACCAAAACAAAAAAAACCCCAAGCAAACAAGAAAAAAATAAACCACCCCAAACAACCTACCCTGGTACCCCACAAATCTAAATCCACTCAATCAATGTGACACTGGGTACCTGCCCCTCAGAACAGGTGAAAACAGAATACAAGATTCAACCTAAATTGCCTATATTCCAGATGAAGAAAAAAACCCTAACATTTTGGTCTTAGAAATGGAATTTTATCCCAATAGGCAATTGGAAATCATCAACTGATACTACACTGAGTTTTGGGCTAAGCATCAGCCAACAGTCTCCCCTTCTTCTGCTTTGACAGACATATAAAGCTGAATACAGAAAAAGGTACAGCTTTGCCAAAAAGAATCCAAAACATACATTGATAACACGCAGCACTGCTCTTCACCTGGCACAGTATTTTATTTCTTCATGGGTTTTCCCCATTTTTTCCCCTATTCCAGGAAAGTGATAGCTACTCTTCCCTATTCAAAGCAAGCACATTTTAATTCCTAAACTTCAGCAGCAGCTACCTTACACTAGAATTTAAGAAAAAGGAGAACAGCAGCAAACATTCTGATTTACCTCAAACTTTTGCTTGACTGTATCGTTGTAGCAAGAAATTTGGTATGCGCATGTATGTTCTTTGATGTGAAAATTAGAAGATACTCGCATGCATCACAAATGTGGTCCATCTGCTTTACACACTACACAGATCTCACCAAAATGACTGTTTGCTGATCAATCAGTACTCAAGCAATGGGCCTTAGAAGTTAATTTATAATGGCTATCTAGAGAAAATTACTGTACTATTGATATGGATGAGAGAACAGAATTAAAGAACATGCACGAAAGTGGCATTGAAACTTTTCCTGAGTATTTGCCTGAACATAAGAACTGTTACAAGTAGTCAGACTGCAAGCTGTCAAAGTCAAATGCCATCTCTGACTGGGTCCAGTTCTGTTCAACTTAGAATGACCTGGATGAAGGGACCAAGTATACCCACAGCAAATTCGTGGATGATACAAAACTGGATAAAGCTTGTAGTCCCAACTCCCTCGTTTCCATTTTGTAGCTTCATTCTCATCAACACCACCTGACCCTCACAGGTAGAGGTTTCAAACAGGTATTGCTAACAGCAGGAAGGACATTAAGAATTTATCTGTGTTCCCAGCAGGATTAAAAGAGCACAAATACATCTAAAAATCTCTTTGGAACTTATAATCTTAATGAAATACGTTGCTGTTCAGACATGATGATGAGCAGAAAGAATAATTCCAACAAACCAAATTTTCTTCCAAGAAAGGAGAAAAGTCTGTTGCACTCCCCTCTTTTCAGGCTTCCCAGCTCTCTTTAGGAGACAGGAACTTTTTTCTTATATTAAGGGCAAAACTCCTCTTTTGTTTTCTTACCAAACAGAAAACCTAAGCCCTGGACACAAGGATATTGCCTAAAATGGTCTGCAAATAAGCAAGCAGTAAACAGGACCTAGAGCAGAGTTGAAATCACACTATTTTATTCATCTCTCCCAAACACTGAATGAACTCAAACATAGGCACCGTAGTACTGTTCTCATCCAAATACCATCCAGGGCATGGGTCAGCCTGAATCAGATTTTACACAATACTATATTTGATAATTTGCTTCCCATATATATGATGCAGATTGCCTTTAGACAAAACCAGATCTTTCATATGCAGAATTACTCCCTTTGTTTGCCACACTGTTTGCATTCATTGTTTGCTGCAGTAAAAGGATTATAGCTGTGTTATTATTTTAGGAGGACATGTTTGTTTGGGTGGGGTTTTGGATTTTTTTGTTAGGGATTTGTTTGGGGGTGGGAGTAAGGGTGTTTTGTTTTTTAAACTGAACACTACACTGAAGGCATCACATAGTTGTACTCATCTTACCTTTAGGTGTATTCTCAGAGTGATCTCTCTCTGGCCCATCTGGGATGTTTAGCTGTGAGATCTCCTCTGCACTCACTCTGAGCCAGGTGCTGTTGGGGGTTTCCTGATCTTTTGAGGTAAGGGAATATTCCAGCTCACAAGGAGATTCAAAATTGCAGTCAAATACTGGAAAAAGAAAACAGACATAGAACATACCAGGTTAATTAAATCCAGCTTCCTCTGTGCTGGAAGGTGTGTATACACACGTGTGTATACACATTCATTTTACACTTTATTAAGTTAGGGCTTGCTTCTTTCCATAACAAGGTAGAAAGAAATGGAGGAAGTCCACAAACAGACAGGCAAAAATGTGTCTGAAATGGACTGCACAGAGAGGTTCATTGTGGAGGTAGCAACAAATCAAGAGGAATGCCCAAGAGCCAGTAATTTCCCTTCAGATAAAAGGGCATCATAGGCTAAAGCAGGGAAAGGTATCATCTAGACTGAAAAGGAAATAGCTTAGTCAATTGATAAAATCAGACAGAAAACCAGCCTCTTCTGGGATGCTGGTTCAAATTCAACCAGGACCATTATCGTACAGACTGTTAACATGCTTCATAGTCATGTTCCATATCAGTGCGCATGACACTCTGCAAAGCAAGTCATACATCCTGGGCACATGGGACATGCTGGTAGCCATAGCGACTGGACCCTCAGAACAACCTTCTGACCCCCTGGGTTTGAAACGCTTTACTGAGGCAGCAGAAGCCTGATCTGGTGTTGCAAACTGTAGCCTCCAGGCAGCACAACCAACATCTGCCTCCAACACCGACATTTCTTTCTGAGATGTTTCTTTTTGAGAAACCAATTACCTTGCCAGTGCAACGGTGATTCACTTCCCAGTGTCCAATTTACTATCACACCATAATTCATGTTGCTTAACACAACATGCAGCGATAACCTGCACAGATTTTACTTTTAATCATCAAGATTACTAAATTTTCTGGAATGCCCTGTATATATTTACTTTTGTCATCACAGTCAGCACTCAACATGATATTCTGGAAAGTAATGGAAAGAAACTGTTTCTAAACTAACTCACTATTTCTGAAAAATCTAGATCCATTTGAAAAAGCCCAACAAAAAAAAATCCAGGTCTTTGGAGTTTTCTACACTGTCTCCTGTTCTGCCATAGCCATGCACGTGGAAAAAAAAATCTGAATTTACATTAGTAAAATTAACTATTTTTTTTTAAAATTTCAATTACATTCTCTATTAAACATCTAATTTCTTCTTAGTGTGCACAGATTTATGTAGTTCAGCCTATCCTCCTGGTGATATAATATTTTCTAATCTGAAGGTTAATACCGTTGCCCTCTCACTATACTCTTCCCAGCTAATTTGCCTTTTTAACAGCAAGCTAGAAGGAGCAGAGTCTATTTTTCCAGTTTATATTTGATTTTCTTAATAAGGTGCTTTATCATTCACTCAGCTTTTTGAATGCCTCACAACACCATGGAAACCATATAATGTAAGGAATCCATATGTCACAAGCAGCAATAACAAGGATTATACAGATTTTCTTAAATTTGAATGCACAAGTCTCTAACTCTTCAGGCCTCTATAGTATCAATATAAATTTCATGATACATGAAGCACACTTCAATTTAGGCCACAGGGAACAGTGGGTATATTCATGCTATACAGCTTACTACTGCAATATCATACCCAAACCTCAGACCACTTATTTCTGGTCCCTTAGATGTTCTTTAAAATAAAGGAAAACCCAACATTTTTTTTAACCCTATAAAGTGTTTAGAGTCTATTAAACTTTGTCTCAAAGCCCAAATAGGCAAAAGAGGAACCAAACTCCCAACTACATGTTACAGAAGACAGATCATCGTTACTGTGTAGTTTTGTTACCTTCAGTAGCACGAGCTTTAAGGCACTGTCAAAAAAAACAGCAGGGGGAGAAACACAGCTCATGCAAGGACAGAACCCACAGGATGACATAAAGCAAAGTCCAGGCCAAGGACAACACGTGGCAAGAGCAATCATTTCAAATCAACTATTCCATTCTTTGTGGGCTTCTCTCTCCGGTCAGTCTCTCTTATTTTCGTGAACTTTTCCAGCAGTCACTGCTTGCTTCCACTCCTCTTCTGTGCAGCTCCTGGGAACAGAAGCCTTTGTGCTCTCTTACCCCCAAGCAGAGAAGCCCTTCATGGACATCCACAGGCACTTTCGTTTTCCTCCTCCGGCCCTCTCCCCCTGACAGTTTGATTATGGTGCCTACACGTACTCGATAGCCAGCTCGGCTCCCCCATTCAGTCTTCCCAGAACCTCCTCCTCAAAAGAGAGCTATCAATCAGTTGTGGAGCCTTTAACGCAGCAGGCCTCTGACCTACAACTGGGACAACTTAATTGCGGTATGTGATTAAATAACAGTCGTCACATTTAGCGTTATGACCCCTGCAGACAACTAAAGTCTCTGCCTGAAGGGGGAAAAGTAAAGGAAAAAAGGCAAGTAGCAATGCCATTTCCTTCCCTTGCAATGAATAGCCTACAGAGAAGTGGACATGATCTAACATGCCTGTTATGGTCAAGCTGAATGGCCTTTATAACAGGTTATTCCTTGAAAGAAGCAGCGCCTTTGGCTCATACATCTGAGAGTGTCTGCTATTTAATGAAAACATACTTGCATCTTTTACAGAACTTGATAGTCGCCCCACATCACCAGAATATCTGCACTCTTCATAGGCTCTTATTTAAATTAGTCTCGTATCAGACACAAATTTCAGTGCTATTATCCTATTCAGTACAAAGAAATGATGACAAAGACATGCTATCTGATGCAACACAGCAAAGTCTATGCAAGCAGCATCCAGTCTTCCAAGCCTAACGTTAGCTTCCTACCCTCAGGCTTTCCTTCTTTCACAATGTCTTTCACTACTGACAATGTAATATACTTTATTAAAAAAAAATTATATAAAATACATACATTTTTTTCACTGATAAGCTGCTCTTGGTGTGGCAGCTGCTATAAGACCATATAAACCAAATCTGAAAATACAGAACTTTTACAAAATTTGAATTGCTGCCACAAGTCATCTGCCATTTTTTATGCTTATGCATAAAAAAGGTCTTTCTCTTTCCTTTTTTACTTTTGTCTTAAATGTTTAAATGTGACACCAAGTTTACTCTTTTGTTGCCCAGCTAAGCGTATAAAGAAGTAACCATGTGCCTTCGGAAGCTGAATAAAGCTATTCTGCCCTATTCTGAGAAACAACAGTCACTTCAGGAAAGGTAATTAAATCCAACACAACTTTTAGTGATTATTTTTTACACCTACTACCAATATACATTGACTAGATACAGAGCTTTAGACCTTGAATAGTGTGCTTGGTCAGTAAAGTGTTTTTTCTGTGATTTTTGGTGTGTTTTTTTAAAGAGATGTCACAGAGATTTATATCTGGTATATGTATTTATGCCACAGCTATATTGGCATTATAGATCCTAAATGCTGTATAGGAATTTAAATTCCAGAAAATTGCAAAGTATCTTTTTAAATATATTGCAAAAACCTCAAACCCTTGTCCAACATTTTTTTGCACTGGCAACCACTGGACACCAGAGAGACAGAACAGCTCACTTACTAGAAGTCTATTTCATCATCATTACACCTTTACAGAGGAAACAAAAGTGATGCTTATAATCAAACCAAGATAAACATCTGTTTAAGAAAAGCTGAAGGTATCAATCATTTCAGTTTCTAGTATGTGAGAAGATACAGGATACCAATGATAGACTGAAAAGTAAACTAAGTACTATCGAACTGAAAAGACAGTGGTATCTGTGTGTGTGTGCCTGATGATGTCAGTCCTATGAGCAGCAACTACTTCTGTTTCAGTTAAACAGACTACTGTTTTCTAATAAACAAATGACTTAAAATAGTAGTATAAATAATACCCCAAAACACAATAATCTGCAGGAAATATCCCTTTACATTGCTGCAGGTCAGATTATGGATCATTCGGTCTTTGGATCATCTTAGATCATTTGTGTAACCACAGGTCACAGAAACATGCCTTACCTAGAACAAAAATAATCTAATTTAAAGAGAGGTAAAAAAAGCCAGTTCTTGTTAAGAAGCTATTCTGATTATCTTTTCTTCAGCTGCCCAACAACAGGCTAAGTTTATTTGTTTTAAACCACAAGTCCTCTGAAGCACAAAAAATTTACCAGCAAGTAATTTCCACTTAGCCTGCTCCTTTCTAGTTCTACATGTGTCTGACTTAAAAGGGTCCTAATTCACTCCTGGTCTGCTGACTCTTACAAATCACTCCTCCTCCATTACTCTCAGCTGGTCAACTCTTTGAAAAGGTGTGGTTGCTTTCTTACCTCACTATAATAGACAAGAGAGCAGGTAAAAGGTTTTCTGTTCTCAGAAGGACCAGCCTGGAGATGTACATCCTAACAAGCATCTCATCATCTTAAACACGCTAATCTGTACTACACCTACAGCACAAGCACACGATGTAGAGGTCACTTACACTGGCTGATCAAAACAGGATCACAACCTTCCTCATGAACACACCTCCTCCAGCAGCAGCAATCGCAGCAACAGTGTAGAAACAGATAAAATATTCTTGTGCAGGATGTCTCGTTTTATACAAATATTGACAGATATTCCTTGTGGAAGAGACATAATTTAAATTGTATAGTAGAGATGTGCTCTGCTGAGTGAGCTTTGAGACCTCCATCAATACCCACTAACCTCTATTATACTCATGTTATAAGGCCTATAAGCTTTTAATTTATGACAGGGAAACGACAAATTGATTTCCCAGTTATTAATCCTACGGACAGAACCAGTTCCTAAAACCTTCCCCATTCCCTCTGGATAGAAAAGGGCACAGGGCATTCAATTTAAGGGTTTTGATTGCCTCATCAGGTCCTTGTGAATTCCTATCCGCCAATACAGGGGTACACATGTCGGGTGACACAAGGAAGCCTGCAGCAGTAAGCACTTCTCCCCCAAAATGGAGCATAAATAGGAGACTGTGGTCTCTGGCTGTCAGCTCACCGGCCGGGTGAATGCCCAAGGAGACAGCACATGGAGGCCAGGGCCTTGGAAGCGAGCATCGCCCCCCTGGCACGAAGATGGGGTGAAACCCTTTGCCAGTGGGTCTCTAGTGACACTTTCCACCGTGCAACTGGAGATACAGCAGCAATTTAACATGAGCAAAGCCACCCCACAAGATGGAAGAGCACAGAAAAAAAAAAAAAAAAAACCACATGAGGGGAAAGGGAGAAGATGTCAGTGGCCATGCAAATTAAAGAGGAAAAACAATGGCAGGGTTTAACTGCCTTTTTCCTGCCGAGAAAGCAAGCCTAAAGAGCCATGTTCACCTTCTTCCATTGCGCAGCACTGAGGAAGGGCAAACTGGCACGTTTTAAGGGATAGTATGACACGTATATGCCTGCTGGGCACCCCAGGCCTTACTACCCCTAGCAACTGCCTGTGCCGACAGAACTGCCGGGTCTTTGGGCTGCCGCTCCAGCATCCCCCTGCACCAGCAGGGCTTTATGTACGCTGCCCTGACCTTAAGTTTACTGACAGGAACGTCGCCATTCCCTCATGACGAGCCTCTCCTCGGCGTGACACACAGCTCGCCTCAGCCACACGCCACCGCAGCCACCATTTTGTGGCCTTGTGGAGCGGGCCAGGCACAGGCCCCCAGCCAAACCCCAGAGCAGGGTGAGGCAGCCTCACCTCGCCTCACCTGGGTGACGGGGACGGGTCCTTTCAGCCCGCAGGGGTACGGAGGGGGACAGGAGGTGTCCCGGTGGGGCTCAGTGAGGGGCTGGGCTCTTACCCATGAGGGGACCGGCGGGCGGCAGGCTGGCCCTTGTGTGTGCGCACCTCTGAGGGCTCGTCACAGCTTGCTGTGTGCGAGGAGAATTTCAACGTGGCCAGATTGTCCCCGCCATCCTGGGGGTGTCATGGGGGTGTCACAGGGGCATGCTCCCTGCCAGGCAGGGTCAGAGCTGGCTGCGCCAGCACTGCTCACCCCTTCAACACTCACCTTGAAGGAGAAATGCTCAGCTTTTCCTCAGGAGGGGCTATCAAAGTTAGATTGCATCCTGAAGGAAAAATGTTTTAGAGGCGGCATAATTCCACCAGTTCCGTAGAAGAGGGAATCGCCCCCAGGAAGAGCGCTGGGGCCTGGGTGCCCGGCGCAGGGCGAGCTGCCTGCCTCCCCTCATGCCACAAGCGTTTCAATTAATCCTCTGGGGAGCAAGCCACAGCTGGACGGGCCACTGCTTAGCGAAAACAGCAATAATGCAATCATTCATTTATTTGTTAAGAGACTCTTTAAAATGACAGCATGTACTTTCTATCCACCCAGCTCCTCAGTGTGCACCAGGGACTGAATCACCAAAATCTCTGACAGCTGCTTTGTTCAGTGGAAATCAAGCTACAAAGAAGAGGGCCAGGACTCCTTTATCAATCAATTATAAGCACAGTCTTTCAAGACAGCTAGATAGAGAGGTGCGATGAGGGGGTGTTGGGAGAACAAGCAGCAATAGCTCTTATTTTCATTCCTCCTGCTCCAAGAAATGACAGAGCTCATCTTCCACACAAGAAACATTTGTCCACCAAGTCTCCCATGCATGCAGCAAAAACAATAAATTAAAACGCATTCCTAATGCCAGGGCGGGCCAAAGGACTGAAGTACCAACTAACAGCGATTGTTAGAAAATATGCTCCAGCTGGCACAAAACAGTGGTTAGATTAACTGTCATATTTTGACAATTCATACAAGGGACCTCTTGCATTAAGATTGAAAGATCTCTAGAGAAAATGAATACTTGAGAGACAGGGAGAAAAAACATTTGTTGTCTTTCTGTATGCTATTTTATTACTGAAAAAATTTTGAGCTGTCACTGGTGTATTATCTGCAGATGAAAGAGTCTATAAGAATAATTTGAAAGAAAGTAAAAATCTGTCCCTAATAAGATTTTTTCTTTCTAGCTTAGCACAGCCTTCAGTTTAGCTAGGTTTTCCTGTAATTTTCCTCCCCCGGGATTTCAGCATGATTGCACATGGCAAAAATACCATCTAATTGTTAAACAAGAATTCTTGCATATGTATATGGGGTCACAGCATCCACTATTTTATATGGAGCAATTCTATTAATCTGGTGTGAATAACTGCTTTTAATTGAAGTCTTGCCCTAATATATTCATAACACTATTTCCAAAACTATGTCAAAGTACTTCTAAGATTGTAAAAAGGATGTGTTTGAATTAAGGTAGCATATCACTCTTGCAATCTCTCTTTTCTGAGAAAGCACTGATTCATTTTTCCTCTGGGACAAAGTGTTACTCTCATTCCTCTCCTGACTCTCTCTCACCCTCCAAACAGGAATTTGTTGTAACAATTAGTTCATATCCATGCATCTCACTGTGCCATGCTGAGCCAAGTATCATGCTAGCTTTATCATTCTGAAGTTGTCAGTATTAGTCTGATTTGTGGTAGATTTATAAAACGAGTAGTCATGAGAACCTAACCATAACACAAATTCATCTGGCTGGTGCCCTCTTTCTCTCCATCTTTGCTTTGGCATTCAGACTCACTGAGTTTCGTGTCAGCAGTATCTATCTGATATCCAACTCACATGAATGAAATGGTATTTTGAATGGATGCACATGAGTATTTGAATTCAGCAAGTTGCACACAATCTACCAGGAAAAAAAAATTAATAATCTGACACCTCGCTGAGCAACTGCTGTGCCACTAAGCATCAAATACGCAGTGAGAATGACCCCAAATTATTCCACACTAAAATTAGTCCAACACTTTTTTTTTTTTTTCCTTTTAGAAAACCCAATTCAGGAAATCATGAACTCATCACAGATGACATTCCATTAGAAAGTGTAAAAAAACAAAAAAAACAAAACCAACCACCCTGTCAAATTAGTTTTCTGAAGACACAGGGCTGAGCGAAATTATTAATAAATTGTTAATAGAGGCCATCCCTTGGATTATGCTTTCAGTACCTATAAAATCAAAGCTGTGAATAATTATGGACCCTTGAAGGTATGTGCTCCTCCTCTCTGAACTCACCTTTTGTAGACATTTTTAAGCACACTAGTCGTTTAGTAGCCAAATCTGCTATTTCCCTACTGAGTTTTAGTCCCAGCTAACTTTGGAATCCAAACCATCACTATTTTGTAAACTTCAGAGGGAAAAGAAAGAAAGAAAGAAAAGAAAAAAATCTTAAATTATACTGCAGAAGTCTGACACAGCCTGAAAGAGGTACTTCTGTATTTTGCACAAAGCTGGTTCAGAACAGCCAAGGAGTTCAGCTGCTACTGGGGGATCTGGCAAAGAGATGCACAATCAGCACGGTGGCATAAGAATAGTTAAAAAGCAAAACCCATCTGCTGTTTCCCAAACAGTCCAACATGGCAACACTTATGCCTGTTACTTTCATGAAACGTTTTTCTTTCAGAAGAGAATTTAGATGGGCTGAAGTGCATTTTATTTTTTTTTTCCAATCAGTAGCACTTTCCACAGTTGCCAGTGTACCCTGCCAGGATCACGCTCCAGGTCCAGTGCCGTTGGCTGGCCGGGGGGATTTGAAGGGTGGAGCACAGACGGGTGTATTAACTGCACGAAGGCTTCCAGGCCTTAAGGGGCACCCATCATCTGGAACCCCTGTTACAGAAGCTTAATGGATTTTATGCAGTGGACAACTGATTCCTTATACAATACCTATCTATACAGAAAGGAAAATTAATATTCAACCAACCAGGACAAGAAATGAAATATGTGGCTGGGTGCAGTTAATCATGTAAGCCTCAGGACAGAGTTCCATCAGTGCCGCAAACGGGAGATTAATATGCTACCGTAAGTTCACATATGCAGAATGCATTAGAAGTTTGTTCTAGCCACAGGAAATAGTCTGAGTGTACCTCAAAGAGAACAAAAGACAACACAAAAATATGGAGATTTAAAGACTCCTTCCCTGCAGGCTGAATTCCCAGATAATTTTGACTTCATGTGGTTTGTCTTAAGTCTTTGTTTTCTGAAAGGCAGGTGGATTTTGCATCTCTGAGATGGTAGATAATTAATCAATGCTTGGATAGGGACAAATCTAGAAACCTCTAGACAAAATAGAAAAAAAAAAAGGTCTTGTGAATGCATCACACTAAAGTATCCTGTTGTGCCAATGATTATCTTTAAGGATTGCTGCATATACTTTCAAAGATATCATCAAGCATGGTTCCTGCCAGAACTACTAGATGCAGTCTGTCAGAATGTTTAATTCTGAGAGAAGGAGCAGAGAACTTCGTTGGGCAGAGGGAGAGGGACCCTACACGTCAATTTACTCAGCCTTTCAATCAAAGAGATTTCTCCAATAGCAGAACAGTGGGAAAAGTAATTAAGACAACTAATATTGCCCCACTCTAGCAATGTCAGCCAGTTATATTAGACAGGTCCCATCAGATGATTAGGCAAACAAAGTTTTGACAGAAGTTTTATTGAGCACACTGTAATCACCGTCACACTGGGAGCAGCAAGGAAAGCTTCTGACAGAAGAGGAAAACACTCTAGTAGTAAAGGACTGCTGGGTTTTATTTCTGCTAATGATTTGTTGTGTGATTTTGGATTAACCACTTAATCAGAAGGCAGGGGTGTGTCCTGGGACAAGGTTACTTGCCTAGAGCTTGGGCAGTCTAGCTTTATCTTCTGCCTCGCTCTGCCGAGTCCCTGTGTGACCTTCAAGGAGCTCCTTAGACCCAGAGCCAATAATCAGCTGCTGAAAGGCACTGTCCATCCCTGTCATGCTCACAGCAGTTCTGGACAGAAATCTAGATCCCTGGGAAGTTTACTAATGAACATTCAGATGGATATAAGCAGCAGGTTTGCAGAGGAATAGAGAGTTAAGAATTGCCCTCTTAGGCTTGGACTGTGCTTACATGCTCTACTCCATGTACCCACACTAGTCCCCCGCACCTGAAGTGGTCAGCATAGTGATGGCTATGGGGTGTTCCAGTCAGAAATGCCTAACTTTGAGGGCTACTGCTTCCCCTTTAATTTAAAGGAGGTTCTGACAACTTTTAGAAATGTTAAAGTGTAAAGCTAGAAAAATTAATCCTGCCCCTCTTCAAAATTCTCCAGTAGTTTCAAGGTATTTGTCCTGAATTACACCTACTGAGGGAGAAAGCAGTTCAGACTTGCCCTGAGTGAAGATTGTATTTTGTGAAACACCTCATGAAATTCCTGCCTTTCCTTGCAAAACAGATGGTTGGAATATGGTAGAATTTGGTCTTGTGCAACCAGCTAAAATCATAATAAATCATTTCTGCTTAGATGCAGTTACATTTATCTCCATGTGATGTTGTCAGATAGAATGAATGCTTTTAGGTTTTAAGAACAAAGCCTTCCCTTAGAATAGTATTACTGAGAAACTGAAAGAGTTTAGGAAGAAGTAATAAAGGATAAATTAAAAACCATTCTTGCAACTTCTGAGAAAACCAAGTGAGGGGAAAAAGATTGTACTACTGTCCCTTCCAAAAGGAAATTGGTGTGTCCTCATCATTCAAGCAGATACAACAGCTAGGAGCAGATATTGTATGCCAGTGGAAAGAATATATATTGCACACATAAAAGGCTGCAACATAAATTTGAAGAAATATGGGACTCCTTCATATAGGTAGGTCAAACTTTTCCCTCAAGCAGATAATTACAGGCTTGGGGTGAGTAAATCTTATTAGCCTCTCAGCACCTTATCTCCCCTCATAGAGAGTGGTAGTAGATATATAGTAAATATATTCTACTTCAGTCACTTTCTGGATTGCATGTTAGATACAGCCTTATGCAGTCCAGTCCTAACCACAACCATTGTATTTCACAGTGGAATGGCTATGGATAGTCAGTAAGTAGGTCATACCAGAGAACAGATGAAAACACATTCCCAGATTTTGGAAGGGATGAGAATTACAAAAGGAGATGGCAGGAAAAAATAAGTTTGGTACACAGCTCATCTCTTTATAATATTGCTGGATTCCAACATACCACTCAAATATCACAGTCTAGCAATACAGTCTACAGCCCCTTGCTTTTGGGGGAACAGGGCAGGCTGCGGCAGCCCAGGCCATCAGGTACCTCTGTAGAGATGGCACGGCCAAGGCCACATCGGACTGGGCTGGGCTGAAATGGGACTCCTGGGCCCACGGGCAGGGCGGGGAAAGGCCCATGTGGTGGCTGGTAAGGGGCATTAAGGCTTATTAGTGCCCTATTTTATCAAGAATCATTTGACTTGTGCTGTTTCGCTCTAGTATTGTACCAATATCCTTGGGCAATTAGTTACAGCCTCTTTAGGATAACATATAAATGCTACTTACTGTGTCGTCCTCTATGGGAGTAGAAAGGGGATGTATCTCTCATGACCCAAGTCAAGTTCCAAGCAGAGTAACCAGGAGGAAGAGGAGGGCTGTTTGCTGGGAGATCCAAACTGCTCAGACCTTTCATTTAAAAAAAAAAAAACCAAACATTATGTATGACACAGCTGTTTGCATGGTACACATCAATGCAAAGATCTTAAACAGCTTTATAGACGCACGCAATAAGCCTTTATATTCAACTACTTCTTGGTCAGTTCTTCCTTCCTGATACGTGCACTCACAGAGACAGGAGATTAATTGCTTTACATCACAAAATTACTATCACCTAGAAGAACTGTCAAGTTTAATCCCACACTGATTCCAAGTTCTTTTTCACCTTTCAGTCCCTCAATTTGTTGTTCTTTGAGGTTTTTAAAATTTTGTTAGCATGAGGAGATCCTGTACGCATGACAAGCAAATGTACCCAGCTTCTGTTCAACAGCCCAATCCATCTCAAAGATGCTTTGGGGAATTAGAATACGACAGTGACCCACAATAGGCAAGAAGCTGTACAAACCTGCACTGACTCTGCAAGACCATGATGATATTAGAGGGGCAAAGAGAAACAGTATGTGAAATAGCACACAAGGTCAATGAGCAAAGCAGAATTCTATAAGCTCAGAAAGCACAGATTTTCCCTGTGAACGTTTAAGTTGGATTTTCTCAAGACAACAGGATCTTGAGTATTCTCATCTCATTTTTTGAGGTCCTCAGGGGAAAGGTAGGATTTAACTTTGTAGAAATACGGACAGGCAAAACTTGCATTTGGGAGGTTTGTTTGATGGAACAAAATAAACCTCTGAATCGCTGATATGTTCTGATTTTTCACAGAAGCCATAAAGAATTTGTTTTTCAGAAGGAATACAAAAAGTACATTTTTGATCTATTCAGTAATTTTTTTTTCAAGTAAGAAATACTGCAGTTGCTTGCTTGAATCCTTCTAGTTTAGATGCAATGCTAAGCTTTCCTGTAAAAACAGTAAAACAATTTGGTACTACCTCAATAAAAAGTTTGGTAAAACTTTCTGTAACAATAGGCATTAACTAACTTAGGGTAGTAATTAATTCAGAGTGCTGAAGAACTGTCCTATTGAACGGATAAATAGTGACAGATAATAAAAGATACATTTAAGGGGCTAATAGTAAACAAGGTAAATGGCTGAAGCCTTGGGGAAAACACTGCTTTGATTCTGTTAAAGCTCTGCTTCCCACTTCCACTGAAGAAAAACTTGCAAATTTCAGGTGGACTTGTCAGAAGCTTAAATACCAAGTGTTAGTTGTGCCCCATCTCATTCTCAGTGCAAGCTCATTTTTAGCACACTCCTGTAACTGAGTAATGCTAGCAAAACCAAGGGAAAAATGACCATTCTTATGTAAGAGCTGTAACTCTTGCGCATTGCTTAGAGCAATAATCTTCAAGACAAGAATGGGCTTCAGGCAGTATTTTAAGCAATTCTTGAGTGGAAAAAACTTAATGTGCCTAAATGGCTCAAGTAAACCTGGTCTCTATGCTAAGTTATGGTACAATAACTAAATATCCCCTATTGTTGCCTGGAACACAGCAACACAGAAGATCAGGCCAGTGATTTATGAGGGTAGGTATCACACCTAGTGTCCTGCCTTCAGCTGTGAACGATGAAGTGATAGGTAACTATGGAATAATCTTTATATTGGCTTTTCCTTCCTAACATCAAGACATAGATGACGTGTCATTCAGTAGCCCCTGGGACAGCTGGTTGTGGCAAGTAACGTCAGGTTTCATTACAGTAGTTATAATAGTTGCTAGAAGAAGATTTTTTTACTACAAATGTGCTTCACTTTCATGCTAACATAAAATAATAATAAGAAGCAGCATATTGATAAAAAATGAGCTCCTGAAATAAGCTAGCGTTAAAAGCAATGTATGTTTTGCCACATGTGAGATGCCTGCCCAGTATGGATATCCATGTTATACAACACCTGTACCCAGGGATTCTCCAAAATGGGTAATGATTTAATGCCCTGATCACAGGTCTCCCACAGACAAGGACTCTGGGGCCTCTTTACCCCTAACGGACCCAAATGAATGCAGACGTTGTCCATTTACTACTGATAGAGAGCCAAGCTGTGGGTTTGCAATCCTGTGAAAATTTCACACCAACCTGAATAACTGAACTGCTCCCCATCTCTGTTCCCATGGCAAAATAACCTGAAAGTCACTGAGGTGCATTTCCCTCCCTAACACTGCAGCCACAGAACTCAACATTAAATCACTGCTGCTACCCTGGCCAGCCTCACCTGGGAACCAGTGAAACAATGATCAGCTGCAGTACCCCAAATTCCCCGGCACTCCTCACATTCAGAAAAATGCCTCTGCACGTTGTGTTCTTCAGAAATCATGCCTACCTTCAGCCTCCGCTAAGTGGAAATGTTCGCTCTGTCACCAAGATATGCAGTGAATCATGATAAAAAATAAAGTTGAACATCTGGGCAGAGAAGACAGGGCAGTCCAGGCACCTGAACCTCCCCTCTATTAGCAGCAAAAGGCACATAAGAGATAACATGAAAAATTGGAAGTTTTTCTCTATTTTTAAGGATTGCAATGTATTCAGTTCAGTCCATTTTAACCTAAGAACTCCTTTTTCTCATATCCTTTAGGATTAATTTTGGAACTTCATCTCAAATGATCCGCTTGGGCTATTGGTCTGAACTTGAAGACAAGAAGATCGTATCAGAAGTTATGAATCTTTCCCAATTAAGTTATCTCCTGAGGAAGACGCTAGGTAAAACGTTTTTGTATAGCCAAGAGGCTACTCTTCACGGTGAGGAATGATTTGATTTTGAAGTGAGCTATAGGTTAAGAAAAGGAGAGACCTTTCCTCTCCCGCCTCCAGGGCATTTTACGTCCAGAAAGGCAATAACAGTAGACTATCAGCTAAACAAACGCATCTTGTGCAGCAAGGGCAATGCAAACGTAGATCACGCTGCAGCCTTTTTACAAAACAAAGGCTTTTCCCCCTCTCCAAAACTATTCATATTGAAGCCAAATAGCACTAAGAAAATTCTGCCTCCTCCTTTTTAAATATGCTATCCTCCCATTCTGGTTGTTTGTACCAGGGTGCTCTGTCACTTGTCAACAGTAACCCTAACCTTTAAAAAAAATTAATGGATTAGCCACTGGAAGCTGACAGCTCCATTTTTAGTAGCCAAAAGTATGGCAAGGTACAACAGATGTTTCTTTGATATTTCTGCCTAAAGGAATATCCAGGGCCAAATCCTGACCCAAGTACTCCATCACAGCAAGAAACATGCACCTGAAGAGAACATTTGACATTTCTGTTTTTAAACTTGCGCAAAGGAATCTCCTTAGGGGATGTGAAATTCGTTCAGCTCACCAAGTTTTGGTAAAAACATAGAAAATGGCTCGTGTACTGCAGTCAAGCCTCAAGGCCACAAATTCATTAAATAAAATATTTACGTATCATTTTAATGAAAAATATCTCTTTAATAGAATAACCTGGCATGTTCACATAAAAATGGAAAACAGGAAAAGCTTTCTATTTGGGTCATTTTTAAACAAACAGGATTTCCTCCCTTTTTTGCCCTTTCTAGAAAAAGCAAGTATATCCCCAGCAATTAACATATGTACTTTTCTAAAGTTCCGTGCAGTGCAGAAATGTAATTGAACTTTTATGAAAACACCCATGCCTTTTTAAACCAAAACCTGCACCTACATGTAACCGAATACTGCTTATTACTACCTTTGGATATTGCTTCATTACTCAGAGGATAAGCTTTCTCCCTTTGCTCAGCTGTATTACTGCCAGTTTCTCAGTGGTAAATGTGAGGTGACAAACCTGCATATACCTGTCCTCTAGATTTCAGAGTTGCAACAGATGTGTAAATTAGTAACTGGGATCCACATCTCAAAATCATTCATGCTTGCATGGAAATCAGAAACTAACATTAGTAGTATTTGTGGTTCTGATTGATAACAGCAACCAACAGAGTAGTTGTTAGCAAATATTACAATGATATGTTCAGAAACAGCCTCCATTAAGATGTGGATTTTTCCAGTCTCTGGGAAAGCCTGACATTTCAGAAAAGGTTATTCTAATTCTAAGTAAAAGGTACCAATTTTCCACAGAAAGAATATTACAGAAGTTATTTTCTCCCCTATTATAAAAAAAAAAAAAAACCAAAACAAAAAAAACCCTCAAGCCAAATTACTTGGGACCAAGGCGACTCCATTTCATTTCAACAAACAAAAAAACCTTTACAGGCAGCTGACTGCCCTAGGTATGGAAAACTCTGCAGACATCTCCTAAGATCCAGAGGCAGGCCCAGGACCTCCTGGGAAGGGCAGATCCAGCACCGTGAGGCCCTGAACCCTTCTCCACCCTGCAGAAGCGCTCTCAGGACCCTGGCTTTTCTGAAGCCCTCGCTGGCTATGATCAGCAAGATGTCTGGGCTTACCTCAGTCTAGCTGAGAGTGTACACCCCAGAGGTTTTTGATAAAGGATTCCTGAGCTTCTGGCTCCACTAAAGTTCTTGGTTTCAGTTTTAGGGGGTAAGGGGATGCAATCAGGGGGAAAAGATCCTCTGAGGATTCCCTGTAAGCTCTCAAATTCACAGCTGATCCTCACGATCAGTACTCATACAGCCTCTTAGAAATTTTCATTTTTCTCCTCTTCCCACCTACAAACATACCCAGTCGTCCATGAAAGCGCAAAACCCACATTATATTGAGGTGACCAAGCAGCACCAGAACCAACAAACAGCCCAAGTAAACTGGTGAATAATCCAGAGACTCAACTATGCTCATACAAATAATTGTCTAAATGAGATTCAGAAGCAAAATTCAAATTCTGTTTGCAGTCAAGCCAGAGAATGAGGCAAAGGGCAAGCTCATTCCACAGTTTCTTGCTCTCAATAGTTGGTAAGCTTTAGTTACGTTAATGGGTGGATGTACTCCCAGGTTTCTTTTTACAACCCTTTTCTAAAGTATGAAAATGTTCGCTGACAGTCTGTCAAGTTTATCTTTTTCAGTTGGAAAATATATTTAATAATGCATTATGTTACAATGATTTTATGTCATACTGAAAGCCTGATGAGTGCAAATAAACGATAGTATGTGTGTGTCACCAAACCCGTGCTGGATTGCTGCAGAGAAGAAATTTGCATTTAGTGGGCTGTAGCAGACCTGTGGATAGTGGATTCAGTCAGACGTGGTGCACGAGGCATAGAAGCGATCAAAAACGCTTACTGGCAGATACTTGATGAGTAAATTTGGGAATAGCATATAGTTCTTGTACATGAAGCATGTGTCACTGATAAAACTGTATTTATCTCAACAACTGTGTTATCCTTCTGGCCCTGACTACTTTTGTTTGTTTGTTTTTGTCTTTGTAAGGCTTATTTAAAATTTTCTTTTAACCCCTTTCTGTTAGCAATGTATTTTTTCTCCATCTCCTTTTCACAGAGAATTTTAACTTTTGATTGAAAAAACCCCAAATGCCTCAAACCTGACTATTCCATCAGCAGACAGGTAGTCCCAGCTCCATTCTTTACCAGCTGGGCAGTCCCTACCTACCACGCTCTGTGGACATTTACTGATGCAAGGAGAGTCAGTGCTAAGTCTTCGGAGATGCGGTCTGTTCAGCAGACCTTGGCTTTGGAAGAGGAGCATGAAACACCCAAATCACAATTCCGCCAAGGCATTACAACAGCAAAATACTAACCAAGTACTGGTGTGTTGTACCTCATTACTGGGGGGGGTGTGGTGGTGGTGAAATTTAAACTCCTACATTTTCCTGTTAAAACGAAGGGGAAAACAATTTTGTTTTCTTTGCTGCTTTCTGTGAATTCTTAGCATTTGCATATCTATTGTAAAATACAATAAATTTATAATTTCTACTTTGAAAGCAAGTGGCATCCAAAGAGTATTTAAAAATAAATAAATAAAAATGACCAAGCTTATATTCTACCCAGTTCAACTACCATAGTTTAAAAATCTACTGCCATCTAGAGCATCCTGCTGCACCTCAGCTGCTCTGCAGCTGCTGAAGGCCTGCCCAGTAAGACACCAGAAAACGGCAATGAATCACTGATAAAGAGCTCAGGGTCTCAATTAGAGACCAGACTATGAATGGCTTAAAGTTGTTATTCATCTGTGTGCGAACAAGAAACCTTTAAAAAAATCCAACAGTGATCTGATCTTTGCTGTAATAATCTTCTACAGCACAATTAAGCATCTCTGCGGGCAACACAGAGAAAACAAAGGACTGAGTGTTAGTAATTGAACTGCTCTCAGTTCTGGTTTGTCCCTCAAAAGCTGAGGCCGCTGGCAGGACCACGCCAAGGGATGTGCTTCTCCTGCTTGTCTAGCCTGCAGCTCTGCTAAACAAAGGCAAAAAGCCCTTTGGCAGCAAAGCTCCGTGTATAAATGTACCTTTTGAATTTTGGATGCTTGCGCATTGTATCAGCTTTTAGATATTTTAGGATCACAACTAGAAAAGGAGTGTTGGGGGGTGACTGTGGCGCTGCTCTGTTCAACACAGGGCAATACACGTCCTCGCATTTGGACTGATAACCAATGGATCTGAATTACCAACCAGCTACGCAGTGAAAAGCACAAGCCATTATGTCCAGCTGCTCCCTGCAGCACGGACAGACCTCCAGACACTGCAGACAGCAGGAAAACACAAGATAAAAGCCTGTGGAATTGGTAACCTTCCTACTAAGGCTCACTAAAGTACTTCTGGTTGCAGATGTTCTGAATTTTTTCTCTATGTGTAAAAATAAAGCGAGCCCTTCCACTCTGGAGAGGTTGTCTGAGGTATCTGTCTACTGTAGTTTAGAAAAACCTCCAGCAAACCCACTGAGAGGACACGTGTGTCAACATTAGAAGTTCCTCCATGTGCAGTTGTTGGAAGCCCTTCCAGTGCCTGCTGGGCCAGCACCTAGAAGGACTCTCCGTTACAGCGTTCCTCATCCAAAGGACTTCAGAGCAGTTGCTTACCAGTATGATTCCTATACCAGTATATATGCTATATCAGTATGATTCTCATCGGTCACAGCTGGGGTCCTGATCCCACACGTTCTCAGCGTCCATATATTTGCACATCTCAGATCAGTCCTCTGTATGGAACTTTCCCTTAGCCTGTACCCAGTTAACATAACCTCTAGAAGCGTAGTGGCCAGGCTCAAGGAAAAAAAAAAAAAAAAAAAAAAAAAAGAAAAAAAATTGTTTTGACAGCATTTTAATAATTCATTACACATACTGACTTCAAACCGTTTAGTGCCTTTACCTTGGATTTCTGCATAGCTGCTTCCATATTTAAAACATACATCCAGCTGCACATACAGATTTGCACACTTCCTAATCATTCTAGGTAGTGAGATTAAGGAAAAAGAAAGAAGCAAACCTAGAAACAACCTCCTGCTCTTTGTACACTTAAAACCATCTACTACATTGTACTACACTGACTGCATACTAACCTGGAACACATGCACAAGCTTACACCACTAAGCAGTTATCACTAACACAGCTACAGATTTTAGATACTCAGTGGCCCACAGTCTCTACAAATTTTAATACAAGCTCATATTTTTCTCAACGGCTACCTTTTGATCTGTCTCTCTTATTTTCAAGGCGTGGCGATCTGATGCTCACTTATTTTTGCCTCCATGTTTCTTAAGTGTCAATGGACCCATTTAAAAATTTCTTGAATATTTAAATTCTGGGGGAATTAGTATTTGAAGGTTTTGGTGCAGATCTGCACCAAATTTTTTGTGGTCTGCACGAGGCTTTTCACCCTCAGAGCCGGCAGCCTGCATTACCTTGTAAAGACTTCTTTGATCAGGATGAAAATGGTGGTAACTCCACCTTCCCACGCTTTCATGTCAGGTCGGTACCTCTAACTCTAGAGACATTTGTAACCAAGTTTAGGGAACGTTTTTTGCTTCCATATATAGCCACTAAATGCCCTCCTTCAATCCCAAATCCAACTACAGTCACACAGGACCTCACCATTTAAACCCACCTCTTCCACCGCACTGCAGCATTGAGCTTGGATGGGGGATGGAGAGGAAACAAAGTTCATTTCCACACACTTACTGCATCTCAGAAGGAAGGACAAACTTTTTTCCTATCATTCCCAACACAGACACAAGAGACAATTCAAAGGTCCCAGTTTAGACCAAGTTAATTTGGGAAGTGTCTTTACTTAACTCCAGCTGATTTATCCATCTTTCCCCAGGAACCCACATTCCCCATATCCCATACTACTACATATGTCCCTTTCTTCGTGAAAAGAGTTTTTTGGACATGTGCACAATCCTTCTTCCTCAAAGAGCATGGGGTAACATCCAGAACAGTCACTCATCCACCACCTGGCATAAACCCACCTCAGGCATAAACGTAAGTCTTGTTTTGCTGCCTGGAACCGTTCAACAGTGCCAGCTGCAAATGGTGGTCACTAAATACTAGTTATTTGGAAGAAAGAACAGCAGTGGCATAAGTCAGCCTTGTTTTTCCTCATTACTATCATTATTACCATTATTGCTTCTGTGAAAGGAGGGAAATTCTATGTTTATTGCACAAGCGCATGTGAAAGAGAGTGTTTGCAGAAGGCTTAATAATGGTCCCACATATAGAAATACAAATCCAGGGATTTTTTTTTAAATCAAATGTCCCCACCCCTTCACAATTACAATAGATCACAAACAAAGAAAATAAAATACAGGAACTTCAGGTAAAAACTGGCGATTTCCCACACAAAAGACACAGAAATCCTGAAGTGATGTCTCCTATAGAAACTGTGCCTTGACTGTACCACGTAGACAGAAGCAACACCTTTAGAAAGGTCACTGCAGCTCCAGAGGCTTTGTCCAGCTTTAATACGTGGAATAATTCTGAAACCTTGCAATCCAAAAATGGTATTTTAGAAAAAGAAACTTTTAAAATATGCCTGTCGTATCAAAACATAAAGTGAACACTCCAAGGAATTATATGAAGCCCTACATATGTACAACAGACACAAACTGTGAAGCAGTGACAGTTATAAATTTCCTGCCATTTGTATGGTTAAAACCATTTATTTGCTGCATTAGGCACTTCTGTTAAGATATAGTGCTGCAGAATAGCAACAAATGTGCAGGGTGTTTTGGTACCAGAGAAAATACTAGACATTTGTTATTGGTAGGCAAGCTGCATTATTTCTAGAAATAGCAAAAGGGTTCGATGACTATTTCAATCTAAAACACAGCTGTCTTGGCAGTAACAATAAAAACTACTTCATATTCCCTTTACTGGGAAAGATGCCAATGCGCTTAGATTGTCTATTTTCACTGCAACATTTAATTTTGCTTAAGGTAAAGGACAGCATCTCTGACTACAACCGGGGTGTATTTAGATGTGAAAGTACTTCTCAAGGAAGTTCTGCAAGTGCTGCCAAAATGAAGTCCATGAAGCACCTGAGTGAGGCATGAGAAACTGCTGTCTTCACCCAGATAGACACCTCCAAGTTGACTATGAGTAAAAATTGTAAAAGGGAGATTGCTCATCATTCTGTCTTTCAGGTACAAAAGAAAAATGAGCAGCGGTATCTCTGGAGATACTCTGATTTTTTAAAGTGGTTTGGTGGTTTTTTTTACCATTGTGGCACAATTTTTCTCTGTATAGCTGCTTTCCAAAGATCTTAAGTATTAACTAATCTTCAACATTCGCATAAGAGAGGTGAGTGATGTTGTGAAGCAGCTGATACCACCAGCCACCATCCTCTGCTGGATGGCACAAGAGCAGCTCAGTTATGAGATACAGAAGACAGTGCTCAGCTCCAGGCAGGGCCTTCTCTGTGGGGCAGGATGGCCCAGGTTACCTCTGCTGATACAAACCATGCTGCTGTGAAGTCCTACTCAGCCTTCTATTTGGCTGCTAGTATAAAGACCACCGTCCAAATATCAATGACATACAGTCTAAGATGAGTAGTGTGGTGGGTTGACCTTGGCTGGACACCAGGTGCTCACCAAACCGCCCTGTCACTCCCCTCCTCAGCAGAATGGAGGGGAGAAAATATGATTGAAAAAACCCTTGTGGGTCAAGATAAAGGCGGTTTAATGAAGCAATAGCAAAAGTCACGTGCATAGAAGCAAAAGAAAACAAAAGATGTTCTCTACTTCCCATCAGCAGGTGATGTTTGGCCACTTCCCAGGAAGCAGAGTTTCAGTACACATAACAGTTGCTCCAGAAGACAAATGTCGTAAATAACGAATGTTTCCCCTTCCTCCTCCTTTCTCTTAGCTTTTCTATCTGAGCAGACATCATATGGTATGGAATATCCAGTTGGTCACTCTGGGTCAGCTGTCCTGGCTATGTCCCCTCCCAAGATCTTGCCCACCCCCTGCCTGCTGGTGCCTGGGGGAGGCTGGAGGGACAGCCTGGATGCTGAGGAGCACTGCTCAGCAGTAGCCAGAACACTGGTGTGTTATCACCACCTGTGTAGCTACCCACAAGCACAGCACCGTCAGGGCTGCTGTAGGGCTCAGCCAGACCCACACATGTAGGAAGAGGCAGGTTACCATCATCTGCCTATCGCAGAAGAGAGGAGCGCTCTGTTCTCTCTGCTATGCGTGCCCACATACCGACACAGCCTTCCTCAGAAGTGGCAAACCGGGCGAGAAGGGCTGGTCCCAAAAGCTAGCCTTTATGGAAACATAAGGAGCTGTGAAACAACTAGCAGAAGATATGAACCACATGGGGAAAACTGGACATGACGGCTATATGGTAGAGTTATGTACCTCTTATATGCGAGGGTACTAAGAAACCATGGGATTAAATGACCTGCTCAAATTTACATCACTCAAAGTTAGCAAAGTTTAGAAAAGACGACAATCCTTACTATTTCCTTCTCCCCAGCGGTCCCCACTTCTGGTAATCCAGCCCCAGTCACTTGGCAAATGACTTCACTCTTGTGAAAGTGAAATTCTGTGCATCTGGAACAGCACCAGTGTGTGGATGGGGCTTTCATCTACAGGAAAATAAAACCAGAGGAGCCTTGAAGGAATATCTAGGAGAACAGGAAGATACTCTATACCGATTTTTTGGGGTTTAGTTTTCCTCAAGTTTCTGTCTACTTAAATCCTTTTCTACAAAAGAGAAACAACTTTGTTTCTTTTCCCCCCAGAACCTGTGCTGCTCAAAAAGAATTCTCCAAAGTGATTACTGAAAGGCCCATAAGAGAAATGATTACAAATGGCTGAGTTAACTGCTCTGGATGGCCTCATCAGTCATCATAATGTGGTCTCAGCACCAGACTCATCAGGACAGGCAACTTGTCATGACAGATGACACCTCTTCAAGAAGCCTTCCTCCCACGGCTTTTCCCCAAGAAAATCCTCCTGGGATAAGGTGCTTGCAAATAGCGGTCCTTAAGCAATAATCAAGGAGGAAGCATCACCAGCTGCCTTCAGTGAGCAGCTTTGGTGCTGGGGCTTCTTTTTTTTAAGTTTTACCTTTAGTCACCAAGTATGGAATGTTTTATTTGTGTGCACATCTTGAAATCAAAGTACTTTCATCAGTTGCTCTAAAGGTGAACTTAGAGATGACGATAAGGCGACAAATGAAGAGAGAGGAGGCCAGAAAAGGCCGAGGCAGCACTGCTAGCCTTATGCTGCTTTTCCACTGCCAGCCCCAAATGATGTAAAACAAACCTATGCCTCATTTTTGGCATCTAGAAAAGGAAGAGTATACAGACCTCTATTGTAAATCTGCTACAGAAATCGGTAAGTTGATATTTTTAGAGAGAGAGAGAGAGAGATATAGAGAGAGAGTTATACAGCACCTTCTGTGATGTGCACCACACTAATACCCGCCATAAATAAAAGCCTACTTATCATTCCATAGATACTGTTTGGGGAACTGGAACTCAAGAGAGCCAGTTCCATTTCCAGTTCTTCTTATCTGCAATGAGATCTCAGATAAATTGCGTAGTTTCTCCTTTTGCCTTCTTTTTTCTACTACTAACACAGAAGTAATGAAGCTCAATGGGCTTGGGAATCCTTGAAGAAAAAAAGAGTAAATATTTTTATGAAGAAATGTCTAAGCAAGATTTTCAAAATATCATTTCCATTAAACTTTTTTGTCCTGCTCCTCACACATAGTTTTTACTGTGGAGAGGGTAAAAAGCTTGTTTAAGAACAGTTGGCTTCTTAATAACATACCTCTCAGTCACAAAGAGGCAAACTATTTGCAATGAACAGTTTGTTTGTGAAATTTGGCACTCGTTGGCTGTTTGCAAATTGTTCATGGACAGATCGCAGTTGATGAATACTTTGAAATTACTCAAATATTTACTGGCAACAGATTTCAGCCCTTGGGGTTTTTTTGTTTGTTTGCTTTGTGTGGTACTCCAGCTATGCACCAGTTGGTCTTTCAAATGCCTGTGGTATTGAATAGGTGCTGGATCCGAGCAGCAGTCTGAATATCTGCTTTGCAGGAAACTCCATGATTTCTCTTTCTTTCCATTCCACATGTTGGAAGGAACAAGAATAAATCCAAAGTTTCCTGGAAATAAAACCTTATGTAGGAAAATAGCTTAGGAGCAAATGCTTTTGTGTAAAGGAATCAAAATGTAAGTGTTTCATGTCAATTTTACAGTAAAGTATACTGTAGTATAATTCCAAATTAAGTAAATGATCTAAATGTTTCATTGTGGTAAGGTCAAAGCATTTAATTTTTATTTTCTCCCAGACTGAAAAGACCTCAGCATTTTGTGTAAATTGAAATATTCCCATAGGAAGTCTAGTTTTCAAAATGATGGAAAATCTGCCATTAGAAAACGACTGAAGTCATTCTAGTTCCTCTGCATCTGACAAGATATGACTTTGCTATGCAGCTGTCAGAGCATCTCTCCGAAAATCCCCTGACACGGACCGTGAACTGGAGAAGCCACTCAGCTTGGCCAGTCTGAAAAAAACTTGTGAAGAGTCAACAAGGTCTCTTAAAAAATTTAGTAAAGAGCAAACCAGAATGAGCACAGCTATGGTAAACTCATGAAAAAATTCAAATGAAATAAATTCCCTATTAGCTACAAACTTCAGATGGATATTTATTTCTATTGACAGAAAGGGAGCTGCATGTCAGAGATGGCACAACAAACATTGTAGGAATTACAACAGACTGAATCCCCACCAGAATGATGCCACTGATTCTTACATCCATACCCTTCCTCGATACCGGCAGGCAGTTTCAGAATGAAAAACACCCATTTTTCTTTCCTCTGCCAAAAAAAAAAAAAAAATCGGCCTTTCTGTTTACAAGCTGCCCACACCTGTAGTCCTAGCTGTACCTTTAACCATCTTACCGTGCAAGCAGCTGATCCATCACTGAATTCAGTGAGCCGCAGAGAGACACTCGGCACGTTTGCGTCCCACCAGGGAGGCAAGAGCACTCAGCCTTTTCATAATTGCTGGGTTTGAACTGAGAGAAGTCTTTTGAAACATTCAGTTTTACAAACTTGCTGCAAGGCCTGCCAAATATCCTTCTGTCAATGACAGTATTAGCAATCACAAAAACTATCAGGATTTGGGGTATTTTGAAGGCTCTTTCCATACGGCTTAACAAGTAGAGATAAACAGCAGCCAGTATCACAGTCAGCCCTCCACAATTAGTTAATGAACTGACTATGCATTATCCGGAACTACAGCCTGAGACATTCTGGGAAACTATAAAATTACACAAAGAAGTAGTAACTTGTTATTCAAAACTGTTGTAGAGAATTATCATGCTTTAAAATAGTTGTTGCATGCCACAATGCTGTCTGAGAGCATCTCCCCCACCTTTAATCCACCTGCCATAGAGATGACCATGCGGGCTGTAGGCACAAACTGAAACTGTCCCACTTCGCACATGGCAAAAGTCACCCCAGATTCAACCCACTCCGAGGATGTGTCATAGATCTTAGAATCCCAAGTCTGTACTCCTAAGAAAGTAAGTACTCTGTGAACGTAAGCAGCCTTCTTTCCACCCCATTTACTAAAAGAAATTCAGGCAAGAAGTAAAACAGGAACATGCTTTTCTGCCATGATAACCTTATCTCAGGAGAGACTCTGGCTCAGCAAGGTGTATCTTAAGTCCGTAAAGACAACTGGAGCAGGTAATACAGAAAGAGACCACCATCCTACAGACGCGTTGCAACTTGCAAAGAGAGGGTATGAATAATTTTATAAAGTTCCTGAATTATACAGAGGTGACCAGATGACTCAAAAGAACCAAGCATGGTAAGAGGCTTTTTACCACCAGATCACTTAACTTTTCCACTTGGTCATCAAGACAACTCTAATAATACAGTTTGGTCGTCAGGAACCTGTTTGCTCTAGGACACTTCTCCCACATCTTGATGATAATAAGGGCCCCAGTAAGGTATTTTAATACCGAAAGCATCTTTTCTTTCCCCCCCCTGGTTCTCCTCAGTGCTTATCTGCCTCCACCTCAGGCATCCCTAAGCCATTATGCCTTCCTGCTCAAGGATGTCCTACAGTCACTCTTCTGGGCTGCTAACAGCAGTCTTCAGGAACTGGCTGTATCTGCTTCAGTTTTGCATTTTTTCTTCCCCTCCCCTCCTCTGCTCAAGAGGAGTACTAGGGACAGGCTCTCTCCATGCCCTCTTTTTTTATATCCCTGCTCCTGCCCAGTGATCGCGCGTGGGAAGCCTAGGATCTCTCATGCCATCGGGAGGGAACTGCTTCCTGGCTCTGGGAGCTGGGACCAGAGGCAGTACTGCCTTTGAGGGGAGGTCTAGCCAGGCATTTAGCAGCCAGGCGCCTCTCACAAGGGCAATGCTTGGTCCAGAGCACCTGGACGCTGAAGGGATGACAGAGTATGGAAGCAGACCGATTCTCACAATGAGGAACTGAGTATCTTCTTCTGTGGATGACACCTGCCTCCGTCCAGCTCGTGCAGCTTTCAATTAGTAGTTGCCATCTCAGATGCTTGTGCTCCCTGAGCATCTACAATCTACGATTTATCAGGGAAATAATGCCAGCTTGTCCAGTCTGCCCTTACTGCATTGCTAAAAATAGTCATTAACCTGTTTCTCTGCTCCTCGCTATCTCTGGAGTACACCTGCTTACACAAGGCTGATCAGAACCCAGCTCACTACTCCCAGGAATTAACACCATTATCTCCTCGTACAGACTGCCTGAGCTGCAAATTCACTTTCCCAGCTCTAAGTTTTAATCTGCCAGTAGTTCCTCTGCTTTCTGACCATTGCATCCTGGGCTGCATGTGGGAGCAGTCAAGAACTTTCCCTCCTTCCTCTCCGTTTCCTATTCTGAAATGCAGTCTGTCCTGCATCTCAGGTCACTGCCCTCCGTGTCTCCAGCAGCACCTAACCTGCCAGTTCCATGATGGCCAGCTAGAGCTGGAAGGTTTCTACACTGCATCCGCTAAAAGTGAAACTAAGTCAAATCCCTTCAGTCAAACTCTCCTGAATTTTGAGATGTGCAAAACCAAAATCCAGACTGGAACCCTGGCTTGGAGGGGTCTGTATCATCTCACATCCAGTAACTGCACAATATGATGCCACTTCTATTATAGCCTAAAAAGGATTTATCACAGACCTGTCACGATTGACAGGTCCATCACAGTGCTGTAATCAAAATCCAAACTGCTACTTTTAAGTACAAGAAAATTTTTGTGAAACCTTGACACCGGACAATCAGAATTGATACGGATGAAATAAGCAAGATTGCTTGGAATTTCATCTGAGCTTTTTAAGATAACCTGTTCGGCTTTTCTTCCTTTTTCTTTTCCTTAATTGAGTTCTTCTCTCTTTTAAGTAATGCTGCTTTTCCCATAATATAGATTCCAACTGTATCTTTACCAGCCACAGAAACAGATCAGAATGCTGCAGGTACACAGACTCTCTTCTCTTCTTCCATCTAGTTTTGCAGGTGTTGGAGGTCAGTATCCAAATGATCACTTCCTTAACCAAACTGAATGACAGCTCCCAATTTTCAATATAAATCTACCGCACAGAAGTCAGCTATGTAAAAATACTATAATAGGACTTTATAGTAATGCAGTAGCAGCACGTAGCTGGACAGTGAAAAATGCAATAATTTCCTAACCTGCAAACACAACCTAGGGTCAGAGTTAAGCTGGGCTGCTTCTGTCCTTGTACAGAGCAGATAGTAGCAAAAACCCTGTAAACTGAAATAATGATGTCAGTAAAACCTGCGCAGTCCCAGTGCTTTCAGTGGTCAGGGTAGGTTACTCACCAGAACCTGGGTTAACAGCACCATTATTGCTAGTGCTCAGGTGCCTGAGAGCCTCCGTGCTGTGCCCGCTGTTATTTTTGGTGTATACAATACAGGAAGGTGGAGATTCCAGCTTGCTCAAAGCTGAATTGGTTCTGCAGTGCTAACAGAAGTAAAAAGCAATAAAAGCCATCATGTTGTCACTAACAAATTTTATATGTGTCTGAATGTACATGGGGAGTTACTTTATTGATTAAATAAGGACCTTTTTTGAATAGTCATTCTCTAGAGTAGAATAGCATTTTAAGGTTGGTAGTGAATTACATTCATTTGGGGAGCTCATCAGGATGCTGTGGCATCCACGATTTCAGCATGCTCCAGTCTTGCAGTAAGAGCAAAACATCCTACAACACCTGCCTGCAAGGCTGGCTTGAAGTGGAAGCAAAAATTCAGCACAATCCATAGCTACTGTGGGGTCAAAAGCCAAAGATACTGCTAACATATATAAAGACTCCATGTGCTGGCTAAACATCAGCAATATACTTTACTGAAGAACTGGGGGAAAAAAAAAAAAAAAATCCCTGTGTGGTTTAAGCATTATCTCTACCAGTAGTTTAGCAATGGCTGAACTCCAGGCAATGCAGAACTAGTAAAAAAAACTAAAACCAAGTGGGATACAACCTAATGCCTGCATCCTCTGGCAGATCCAGAGAAACAAAGTTTTCTCTGTCAATGTATTGATTTTTCCAGGCTTGGCTCTTTTTTTTTTTTTTTTTTAGAACAAATATTCTTTGGAACTAAACTTCATCCTGAAATGGTGGTATGTAGGGAGGAATAGAATATTTATTTGCTTTTCTGTTTTTAACTGAAGAAAGTTGTGATCTGGCAGGCATCCATGCTCTGAAGGAGCTAGAGGGGTAAATTTACTCACTGCTGAAAACAAAGACAGGAAAGGTTTGCAGACCAGTGAATTTCCTTAAACAAGAAAAATTCCTTGTAAAACATTTCTAAAGAATCTTCTTTCTTCTTGCTAAATTTAGTAAAATCAGTGGAATTACATGGAAGATGAGTAGAGGCCACCAGTGCTTAGGTATTTTTTTCAATTTAAATTCAGTATTGTTTGAAAATAAAGTATGTGGATTACAACTAAGGAAGGGGTACAGCTGGTATGCCAGAGGGCAGGGCTGCCATCCAGAGGGACAAGGACACGCCAGGGAAACTGGCCAGCAGGAACCTTGTGAAATCCAACAGGGACAAACGCAAAGCTCCTTGTCCGGGGAGGAGGAACCCCCTGCAGCCGTGCAGGCTGGGCACACAGAGATGGCCAACAGCACCCTGGGCTGTATCAAGATGATCATAGGCAGTAGATTGAGGGAAGTGATTAGTCCCTTTTACTTCACAATTGTTAGACCTCTGGATCCAGTTTGGGACACCCAGTACAAGAACATCAGTTAACTGGAGGCAGTTCAGGGAAGGAGCACTTGCCCTGTAAGGAGAGGCTGTGATGCTGGGGCTCCTCCAGCCCAGGGAAGGGAGGGCTTGTGGGGGGCTGGCAGCAGCCCTCGGTGCCCAGGGAAAAGTGACAGACGTGGGGGGACCTTGCTGTGGAGATGTGTCGTGGGAAAACAGTAGACATGGGCATAAACTGGAGCTGGCACAATTCTGGCTGGACATAAGGGGGGAGGGGAAAATACCTCCCTGGAAGAATGATACAGAGCAGGACAGGGGCCCAGAGAAGACGTGCAGGTTTTCAAACCCTGAGTGGATAAAGCCCTGAGCAACCTGGTCTGAATTCATTGCTGGCGCTGCTTTGAGCGGGAGGCTGGAACAGAGACCTCCCATGCTCCCTTCCAACATGAATTGCTCTAAGATCTTATGAAAATAATTGTTGCGAGCCATAGTGCATTTTCAAGAGTACTTAGAGGACTGATGAATTTTCATTTAAGAAAATTATGACTTCTGATAGCTTGGTAGAAAACCTATTTTGAATGCTTTCCGTCAGTGAAAGCACAAAAGCAAAACTCTGCTTGCAAGAATCCCAGCAGGTCAGCACCAAAATATTTTGCCTAGAGATACCTTTTCTGGCTTCCCTGGTTAGTTTGAGGCACTCAGTAGCTTCATTTTGCAGATGGAGCAGCAGACAGTCAGTTTAATAGTCAGACCTGCCCATGTTTGTACAAATACCATACCAGAGTCCAAAGCTAAAAGGCATGATTTGCTCTTATTCTGCACCAGAAACACACCTTCCAAGCATTTGGGGAACATTTTGAATGCTTCATATACTACATAGAACCTTTGTGTAACAATTAGAATGTTTTTAAGACAGCTTCTTGGTGCTTCTTTGCAGAATACAATACTGTATAATTCACTGCTGAGAATAGCAGATACTCAAACCTCAGCATCGAGTTTTAAAACAAAAACCAAACAGAATTTCCTCCTTTTTATTTTTATTTTTTTTTTTCATTCTATTTGTGTTCTAGGAAACTGGCCTAATAATGCCACAGTAATTCTGTAAGTACAGCTTAATCTTAAACAATAACAACAAATGAGTTTTGTTTGATCTGTTCAAACACATAGTGTGTTTGACAAAAGCGCCAAGGGCTGCTGGTGTTGGAGGGATATTGGCAGAAGCCGTTTCCTCAGTTATGGAAAGGAGGAAAGGAGACCATTTTTAGCACTTGCTGAGGCAGTTGCAGCAGATTAACTTTAGATCAATGACTTGCTTGATTATTCTACTTCACTCTCAAGTCTCTTTCAAGGCTTCTCTTTACCAACCAGGAAAATAAATTTACAAATTTAAAACACTCTCCCAGTCTTTATCTTCATTCACAAAGAAAGGATTTTTCAAAGGGACTGTGTGTTACCTGCAGCAAGGCAGAGGTGCCAAAGTGTCACTGGGTGTCACTAACTACCTAGTGATGCAGGGGCACCCAGCAGCGTTTTCAGAGGGGTTTTGACAACTTTGACTCCCCAGGTTGTGGCTGTGTTCTAGTTGAGAAATAGGGGAAAAAAAGTTTATGATTCCTATTTTTGCTTATATGAATCCCTCTCAATTCTAAACTACCCTTACAACTTGTTTCCCTTTCTCCTTTTCCCTCCATGCTCATGAGTCATGTGGAGGACCTGCAAAATATTATACCTGCATGCATATCCTCCTGTCCCACCTTGTGCCCAGCAGAGCTTGGAAAGGGTCAAGCTGGGGAACACGGACCGTTAGCTGGCATAGTGAGAGCTGTACACTGGCAACCATGTCAGGAGGCGTCAGCTTTTGCCGACAGCAAACTGTCTGCTGAAAGATCCCTCAGTCTGCCTTCCCAGAGCTCCTTACCTCTGCTCCAGCTCTCCTGACTCCACGTCACTCACCCACCTGCTCAGATCCTGCTGCCTGTAGACTCAGCATTACTCCACCTGAGACCTTCCAGGCAGGCAAAAGAGCTGCCTCCTGCACATCCACCGTCAGTAGGAGCCACCCTCAGTCGTGGCCAGGATCCAACCAACCTCTGAAGCAGAAGTCTTTTAGGAAAGGCCTTTCTCTAAATACTGGTATCTGGCACTAGAACACCATAAGACTGGCAAATCTATTCCCTCTGATTTTAGCAATATTTTAACATGAATACTACCATAGAAACTTCTAGGCCCCATTTGACCGTCTTAGAAAATAATTTATGTCAGTATTTTGAAAGCTAATCTTCAATAAAACTCTCTCTAGAACAACCTCATGCAGCATATAAGACTTCTACTCACTGAAGAATAAGAAGAGTGAGGTTTGTGTCGTTATTTTTCGAAGCTATGCCTGTTTCAGAGATGAAGCCTGCTTACCAGGCAATTATTCCTCTACCTTTCTATGGCAATCTGCCTATGCCCTGAAGCAGAACTTAAACCATCTTGAGTTTGTTATTTTTCCCTTTTGTTCAGCTTTAGTTTGTTGAGTGTTTAAAATAAGATATACCATCCCTTTCTGGACTGACATCAGGTTCTTAATAAGAGTGCTCTGGGATTTCTCCCTTATCTGGCAAAGTCCTCTGTCCTTTCAGTTGCATCAAGTAATGGAATTTGTAGTCATATAAATGCATTAGTGCCAGGCAACGTGATGAACAGACTTATACATTTGTATAACACTGCAAATAAGCATCATACTGTTTTACTGCCTTGCAACTAAGAAGCCACGGCTACAATCATTTTTGCTCATCTCTGTATGCAAGAAATCCATTACTCCCAAGTATGTAAATAAAAAAGTTCACCAAACTGAGATACCTACGTAAAACAACTGATAACAACCACATTAGGAAAAAAAAAGCAAAAACCACCACACAAAAAATGTGAGAGAAACTTATTGTATCTTCCAATATGTACCTAGAAACAGGCAAGATCAACTCACTCCTTCCTAGACAATATCATTTTCCAAATTCTTTCAGTTCTGTTTCTGCCCGTGGTGACCTTCAACAGATCATGTAACCATTTAAGCCTTGCTTCTCTTTTGGCAGGTATTTTGTGCCATCATTTAAGCTTGCAAAAACTGAAGAGGATATGTTAAAACTTTACATTTTTCTGTCCAAAACATCTTATTTTAGAAACGCAGAATATAGCTAAAAATTTGAAAACATCTGACCATACAGAGAACAATCAGTTATTTACTATAATCAGATAAGTGGTATTTTATAACTCTATTAACAGTCACAAGCCAGAAGTCTATTAAGTACAGATGAATGAACTGGAGCAGATATAGCAATATACAGGTTGCTGATATTGCTTCTATCTAAACTCACAGCGTTACTTGCATTGCAGCACTTTCTTGCTGTTTTTTCCTCCCCCTTCTACAGAGACCACCTCTCATTGCACATGAAAACACAGACACTGCAGGGACTCCAGTGCGCCCTGGCTCCAGGTTAGCCAGGAATCTTGCACAGATATGAACTCATACGTGAGCCCTGCTTTTTCTTCAGGTGAGGTTTGGATTTTCAGAGGAATCTAAACAGAGTTAGCTTTGTATAACCCACAGAGATCCACTTGGAGCAGCCCGGTAGGTTGCATAGCACAGTATTTGTGTTCCAGCACGTGACTAACATGGAGTTAGTCCTCATGTGCTTTACATCCATCAGCACTTTCCCCTCCTCATTGCCATTATTCAGGTTGCAGTCGTATAAGAAGGGTCACAGCTAGCTCCAGATTCCCACAACCAGTTATACAGGATTCTTCATACACAGGTGACATAAGGGTGGCACTTGAATGTTTGCTCCAGTCTTGCAATTGCATTTACGCAGCTAAGCTTTCTGGACATCTCCAGGTTTCTTAGGATCTCACTTGTTTGGACTGGGAGCCAAGCAGTAAGCTCTCCTTTAAGCAACATACAACACAAACATTTCAGGGGTACGTCAGCACATGAAAACCACAAAGCAAGACAATTACATAGAGGCACTGTTCACCTTCCTAAACTTGGTTTAGCTTGCACGAGTATTATAAAGAATGAAAAGAAATAAAAGTGACACGCTGATCCAGGATGGCCCACCTGAAGCACATAGGACAGGGAGAAAATGACAACTAATGTAAAAATCAAAGGTATGCGGATTGTTTCCTTTGCCTAGGGGCATTACAGAAATAATTCGGTCTCCGAGTTCCCCACCGTGTAGCAATTAATTAGGAGAAAGGTATTTTCCTGTTTTACCACCTCTTCAAACCACTCAGGCAGTGGAAAAAGGCTAGGAACCTGGGAGGTCTTCATATCCCTCAAAGTGGCAAGATCCATTCAAGGATCTGGTCTTCTGGTGTTGTGCAGGCAGGTGTGAGCCTGGCTCTGCAAGCCCACCTTGCCTAAGTCAGGTGGAGAAAGTAACAACACAGAGACTTCACTACCGGTGCCAAACCAGGCGCGTACGTTCCCCCTTTCAGCAGGGCACACCGCCTCCACACACGTGTAGCTTTCCTGCGGTCGTGTATCCACCAGCAGGTTAAGAGCACCAGCACACGCCCTCCCATCTGCCTGCCTAACATCACGCAGACCTGCCTGAAGGAACCTTGTACTTCCTAACACTAGACACAGTCCCACAGCCACTCCTCTGAAAGCTGTTCAAACCTCTGTTGGGCTTCCAACCCTGCCCACCATAGGAACAAGACCTGGTTTGTTGGGTTTTTTTCTAAAAAGCCTGCTGATTTTCCTCAGACTCCTTCAGCATCTATCATACCTTTCATACAGGTGCAGTTCTGGCTACAGCAGACATGGTAGCCCACAGGCTCAATACTCCCCAATGCCCCAAAAGACAACTCAAAACTATTGTCACAGTAACAAAAAGAAACTGGCATCCTTGGAACTGAGCTAATGGTCCTTGCACACAGCCAAGGAACATCTTGGCAGCAGCTCTCCCTGAAAACCGTGTTAGGTCACCTGAGCCTTCTGACAAAACACACTAATAACTGATGAAGAAGAAAGAGTTCTTGCAGAACAGGAGGGCTGAGACGTGGGAACTCCCACTAATGTTGCTTCACTGTGGCGTTCTACATACACACAAAAATAAGGAGATATTTAAAACAAAGACTAATCTCCATGCGTGTGTATGACAGTGATTTCCTTCCCCCTTCAAAGGCTCCCACTTGCAAGAGAAGCAGAGAGGCTCAAGCAAGCAGACATGTCAAAATCAGTGCTTTCCAACGTTTTGATAGAAGCAGGACTGCAAGCTTCCTCTGGTGACTTCAAGTGGTGACTCTGTGAACACAACAAATGGATCAACCTAGAAATCTTGCTGATTTTTACCAGAAACCTCATTGATACTAAGCTTGATTTGAAAACAGAAAGGTATGCAATAGTCAACAGTTTGGTTCTCCGTGGTCTTACCGCTTTCCCATTAATTAGACATACGTGAAGCGGGCACAGATCAATTAAAGAATTCTCTCCTCTTTTTTTTTTTTTTTTTGAGGGGGTGGTGGTGGTGGTGTTTGGTGGGTTTTTTTAAAGCTATAGTGAGCCCCATAAAAAAAACAAAAATGAGGTTTTATTCTGAGTCTGCCATTCCAGTCTGTTCCAGGGCCTGACCAGCAGCTTCCTGAGCCTCGGACTCCATGGTTATTCAGGGCAGAAGCCTCAGCAGTTTGAGTAGTTCAACTTCTCTTCTGCTTACTACCAATGTAAGATATATTTTTTCCCTCACAGTACTAACGCAGTCATACTGCCTCCCTCAGTCATGTTGCTGTGTATTCCTACCAAGTTATTTTCCATAGCCTTGCGAAATTTTAAAAATCCATAAACATACCTATATGCATATGGTATACATGCACATACGAGCAAGTCAGCTGAGTGACTGGAGGTAAAATTCAATTATTTTTGGCATGCAATCAAAGCATTTACTTTTGGCACTTCAAGCAAATATTTTTTTCAAAACCTTCACATTCATTGCAATAAAAAAAATAATGATGCTGGGTTCTTTGTCCAAGAGCCTTCAGATTTCAAAAAGATACTTAAGCTTAACACTTAAAAGTTAATTCTCCCTTGACAATGCTGAGGACTTCCATTAAAGCAAAAATTATTATTAGCATTTTGTAACCCTTTGTAAACGGGCCCATTGTTCAAATAAACTGACCTCTGCAGCAATTGACCTTAACATTGCTCAAAAGCTTGACAGTCAATTATCTTCTGATCTCCCTTCAATGGGCCTTGTGGCTGGAATAACCAATCCATCATCTGGAAGGGAAGTATAATAGTGTCTCATGGGCATCTCCTCACTACTTATGCCATAAACACACTGCTGTAGAATAAGTCAAGATATTCTGTCTCAATCCCACTGAAGCATACCTAAAAAGCAACAATACACCAAGAAGCTATTCTCCCCTGCAAATATCTCCAAACACACAATGAGAACCACAATGAAAAATACCAAATGGCTTGAACACGACATCATCTACTCCTTGGTGATGCTATCAGACTCACACACGGTACAGGACTGTACCTCTGCCAATTATCACAACTCCATTAAGTCCATAGGACATGGATTTGGGAGTGCTGTAGGAAGATGCAATTCTTTCTCTCTCACTCTTTTGCTTCCAGTCAATCTGACCCCGCTGGGGGTCTGGGACCGGCTGCCAGTAAGGCCCACAAGACGCTTGAGAGCACCCTTCCCTCTTTCTGGCTTCTTCCCTCTCTCTGGCTTCGAAAGCACAATCCCCACTCCCCTGCCCACCACTGTGATGCCCACATTCCCTGTTCAGCCCCCAAGGACAGCAGCTCTCTTCCATCACTCTGCCTGGGCAAGCAAGAAGAGCCCCCAGCACAGCACCACCACTTTAACCCTGGGGAGACACAGGCACGGCTGGATGAATAGTGTGGATACTGGAATATTGCCGGTGCCCGAGCTTCTCACATTGTTTACTGCCCTGGTCATTTACAACTACAACACTGCGATGGCCTTAATACATCACCCTTCCCCAGTGCCGACTCAAAGCTAAAAGTGCTATTGCCATTAAATCTAGAACAGTGAGGAGTTTCTTTTCAGCCAACAAAAAAAAAAATCTCCAGCACTGGGACCTTTGAACTTAAGACTTAAAGGGTGATATAACTTCTAACATCACAAACTATACAATATTAAAACTATAGAAATACTGGTTTATTGCTAATAAAGTAAACCTCAGCTGTGCCCAACCTTGCTCACACAACAGAAATTAATCACAGCCCTAGTACACACATTTCTTCAGTAGTCTGCGCATCTTCACAGCACGGGCTTTCATAAACAAGGGTCCACAGAAACATGAAACCCATCGCAACCTTTGTCCAGTCCTCTTGTGGGGGAAAATACAGACAGTATCTTGGGAGCTGGAAAGAAACAAGTAAGAATAAACCCCCAGTTTTCTTGTAAAGACAGTAAAAAAAGCATGGAGAAGGAAGCTGGAGAAGCACAGCAGGCCAAGAGGCATCGAAGTACATTACACTGATACTTATCTGGGTAGTAAATTCTACACTGTGAATAGTAACCTTTAAGCCGTTCCTTAGGCCAACTGAGGTTTAGGGAAATCTGACAAGTAGCCCTGTATCAACCAGTACAAACTGTTGCAACCTTCGCTAAAAGACGAACTTAAGAGATATTTACATTTGAGTGTCTTCACGACTAGAGCGACTCACACGTGCACACACACACACTCAGTACTGTGCCCGCACTGGGCAGCTCACAAATGATGCCAAGACCTGAAATTTCAAGTAAATAAAAATAATCATTGCTAAGCAAAGGTGGTGATGGACAGAAAAGCAGGATGAGGTGGAGAAAAGGATTATTATAATAGGATGCAAGCATTTGAAATTAATAAAACAGTTAAGCTTGAGATGAATTGTCTGGGTGTTTCATGGTACCTCCTTCTTCTGACATTTCGAACATGCTTAAGATTATCCTGAATGTCAAAAGCAAATACGTATCAAGGACAACCACCACTGCACTCATCGGCAATTTGTCTGTTACTACTGAACTTACACAACTACGTGCAATAGAACACTAATGACTATAAAAGATTCCATAGGTTTCTGATCCTCAAAGGACCAGGCACCTCATTTTTTAGGTCTGACTTGTCTACATTAGGGTCTAACATTTCAGAACAAGCCACAGCCTCCCTGGGTGTCCCCTGGTATGGAGGCAGAACTCTGCAGACCCAGTACAGCTGCTCATTAGCTGCGGTGCTTTTCAGCAGCATCAAACAATTTAGGATTGAGTCTACAAGACCGTGCTCCACATTTACCTGCTTGTTCTTTCACATGTAAGATGGAGGGTGCTGACCTGCCTTTTGACTTCCTTTACTTGTCAGGACTGGGATCCCTAACTGGTGATCAGATTTTATAATTCTGTGGATTCTCAACTCCAAGGAACTCGGCCCCCTTGGTGGCATTATATTTAGGAAAATTCTCTGCTGTTCAGAGTAAACAACATTATGGTTCCTGCAAAGGCTGAAAGAAGCACCTGTCCTGGACCTCAAGTCACCCAATGCCAATAAGGGACATGCAAATTACGAAAGAGGCCATCAGCTACTCCAGGGAAATACTAATGGCTTTTGTCACTTGCACACAGCAAAACCCGAAGCGAAATGGCCACATTAGCATGGGTGCGAACAGCAGATTGTAACAGGGGTAGAACTCTGAAAATGTGCTGTATATATTTATTATAATGAGGGATCAATTGTAAAACGTGGGGAAAGTGCATCTTCATTAAGCTAAGCTCTGTTTTCCAGCTGGAGACATAGCAGCAAGTTTAGATAACAGAAATGAGGTCTGAGAAAACCAGTATAAAGTAGGATTACTTGACTTAATGCTTAGGTAGCCTACATCTACCAATTAGCTAGCTCCCACTTCATCTTGGCCATTTCTTCCCATTACTAGAAGCTCCCAGAGGAAGTAATTTTGCAAGAGAGAGCACCAGAAGGGAGAGTATCAGATAGCCAACTCCAGCAAGTGTACATAATTTATCAGGATCCTAGAAGACAGCATCACAGAAAAAAACTTTGAAGCTTTCATACAAAAAGTCCAGTCACAGGGGAGGAGAATTCCATTGATTGGCACTACAAGCATTCCCGACTGCTGTGACCTGACCGATCATCTGCAGCCAAGATCAGCTCTGTTTTTCTGTGTGAGAAATACATTCCCTGCCACCCCAAAAACTTTCTTTCCCCTGCAAACAAAGCCACAGACGACGTGTGTTGGCAGGAGAGAACTGGGTACCGCTGCACAGGTACTTTTGAAGACACTGGCAAAACTAATCCCCTGGCTCAGCATACAGGAATGAGTGTGGCGCTACACATACCAGCACCAAAGGTACGAGAGCACAGTTTTCATAACTTCTAATCAGTGAAAAACTCTTAGGATATTTTTGACAAACGAGGATGTGAAGCACAGGCTGCCAGCTAAGTCCTGCTTGGGAGAATTGCCTGGGGCTACACACTCAAGTTTTACCTGTGATTTCGTATGCATCATTACACCTTGTCTTGCAATGGCTAGGTACACTGCTCCCTTACACTGGGAAATAGCTGCTATGTTATGACTCTCCAGCAGTTGTTTCAGTGGGAAAGGTGGAAAATGTGTGAGAAAAAAAGGAAAGTCACCTGGCTGAGAAAAGTAAGAGAAAGTTTTGCTTTAAAAAAGCTCAACATGTGAAGATTCTTTAACACATAAGTGATATAGATAAAGATACTGTCAAACCGGTAGCGCATTGTGTTACCCATTCTTCATTGCTTGGTTATTATCTCAACTCTCATACCTGACCTTCGGATAAAGAAAGGAAACACACTGCGTAAGTGGTATGTGTTGGTAGGACTGCAGAAAGCAGACCTAGATGAGTTACAATTAAGTAGGAAAGATTATTTCTCATTCTTTATTATTTTTGAGATTTAAAAACTTGATTTTTAAATTCCTCTCTGGAAACTAAATAGGCCTTCAAGCAGGACCACTGAACAGCTAAAAGGTGTTTTTATTTGTGTGCTTTTAATAGCACAAATAAAGAATCTCTGGCAAGCCATGACAGGGTGACAAATAGGCAGCCCTTGCGATTATTATTAGCCCATCTGTGAATATCCACAGTGGAGTGCTCTGAGGCAAAAAAGCGTGAAACAGAAGAGAAAGAAAGTACCCTGCCATAATTTAAATTCATAAACACAGAAAATATGAACGCGTTTCATTGTAGTGTGTAGCCTTTAGTGCCAGGCACCTTGGCTCATAATAATTTAAACAGCCAACAATATAAGATTTATGGAAATAATTTAGCATCTCTTAAACAAAAAGTCTGGCTTACTCATCTCATATGTATGTAGAACTAACACTTGCAAAAACAAAGCAGATAACAAAAGCCACTGGTATATTTACCAGAGTCTTAAAATTATATTACTCGCTTAACTTAGGTCCCAGCTACACTGACTTGCCAATGTTAGTATGAATATTTTATAGGTATACACCAGCATGCATGTAGATGGTATTTTTCCAGGCCCAATTAGCATTAACACATGCAAAGACAAACAGAGATACGAAGAGAATCTGCAATGACCCATGTGTTGCCACAAACCCAGGAACATGACAGGCCAGCAAATGAGTGGACAGTAAAGGAGGCGGCTGTACAGGTGCTAAAGCTGATGCACAGGAAGGGGGAAGCTCATGAGGGAACTTGCATCTGGAGGATCTTCGAGAGGGAAAGAACTTGGCTTAGCTGCTGAGGCAGACCAGAGTTAGCTCCTGGTTCTGGGTGGGTTGGTTTGTTTGTTTTCAATGGGAAGAGAAAAAAAAAAAATTAAAGAATCTTCAGGCTATGCTGCTCAGGAAAACAGATGACTTCCAAAATCTCAGATGCATACACCTGCCCGACATGAAATAACTCCTGCCCTCACCTGGAAGCAAGCCTTGTCATAAATTCATTGACATAGCTTCAGATCTAATCTGTGCTCCTGTGTAGCAACCGTCCTTACATTTCAGCCTGTTGCCCCTTTATTATGCATCATCCCTTCTGTTTAGAACAGATCTGCCAGAAAAGGCATCCAGACTTGACCTGAAGGTGTTGACAGGGGAAGGACCTGCTGTTACATTTTGTTTCAACACTACCCTGCCCCCTTTCCCCTTGATAGAAATCTGTGCTCCAAGTTGAGATCTGTCACTTTGCACACACAGGTCCTTTTCCTACCCTGCTCTGTTGGATTAACATCCATAGCTATTGCCAGAAGGAGAAAAACGGGACACGAAGTCTCCCAAAGTGACCCCTTGATCTTTTCCTGATCACCTCAAGGGACCAAGCACTTCAATTCCCTCATGCTAAAGCATTTCCTTTGGCTATTAAACAACATGCAGGCTTTTCTTCATTACAGTCCAGAGCAGGTGAAGGGAATGGATGACTAGATATGACCTTCAGGTGAGAGCATTCAACCAGGAAATGGGTTACTGAGGTTCTGCTTCAAAGAATATTCAATAGCTACACACCGAGCAAAATAGCTTCTGGAGTAGAAATTGAGCGGAAGAGTGCTTGGCCAGCTGAGATTATCACAAAAAAGGGCTTAGAGGTCACCTGGACTTCTAAAGTCCAGTATTTTCATCTGCTGCCTCCCCAGTAAAAATGGTTTGTTCATTTTTGCATAAGCACAAGCTTTTATTTACGTTCTGCATCTGCTTTCAGTCCTTTCACTCTTCTACCTCTCTGGAACTTCATTCTTGACCCGCCTGTGTGTGCATAAAAAGCTTGTGTCTGTCAATCGTTTGGAACCCCACTATATTGTATGAGCTGAGGCCACACTCTTCAATAATGCATGAAGCTGCAGTACTCGCTACTGTGTTCAGAAATGCAAAAAGGATGTCTTTTAAATGGCTTGTGATGTGCCAGCAACAAATGAAAAGCAAGTTCAGTAAATATCAGCCTATCTCACCGCAGAAATTCACCTCTCTGTAAGGATTCAGATGCAAGTAAAAAGTCACATCAAAGTCCCACTGCTGTAAATTTAGGTTAGGTACTACGCTCTGAATTTCATGGAGGATTTTTTTAACAAAGCCTAATGTCCTTACACATACTACAATAGCTTTTACCCAAAATTCACTTAATCAAATTCAAGGGTCTGGCTAGACAGATGTATTACGGCAAGATAAACTACACATGGATTTACAATGCATTAGCCACTCCATAACTGAGCACGTCTGCACTCTTACCCAGCAGTACAGGAGGAAATAGCCTACTCATTCTGAGGATGCCCTGTACATAGGACACATACGATTTGTCACATTGCTGTATTAAGACCATGTCAAATACAGGCAGAGCAAGCTCCAGGATGTCCAAGTCCATCCACACCGATATGCTCTTAAACATCACTTTCAGATGCAGGATGCAGGGTTTAATGCACATGATTATGCCTCTCTAAAAGATGGTCAGAGGAACGTGAAGAACCTGCTACTTCTCCATGGCAGTATGAGACCCGCAGCTAACATAAAGGCCTGGCTCTTCGGTCCTGTTGTCCCTGCTTCAAGCCTCCTGGATGATGAACACTATCTCATACAAATGCCAACGTGGTACATTATAAACAAAAGATCACTCCTAATAAAATGTACAGTGATAGCATAATCTTTGTAACAGAAAAAAAAAAAAAAAAAAAAACCAAAAAAACCAGACAGGCTGGGAAACGTTTAGCTAAGCTAAACTGCCTTTTCTGATGGGGGAAATTTCCTGGGAATTTTGTTCAGGACTAACAAAACAAATTAACAACAAAAGTTGTGGGGGCCTTGGTTTTCTTAGGGTGGGGTATCAGTCCCATACGGCTGACACCGAGTCTTAAAACAGGGATTAGAACTCTAAGTTCAGGCCAGTTTTTCACACAAAGCATTTAGTTTTCCTGTGAAGAGGACCAATTTGCAAGCAAAATCAGCTGTCCAAGATTTTTGTAATTCCAAAGTTGGTATTTTTGTAATTATTGAATAGATAACTGGGGGAGACGGACGATGGGGGGGGAGGGGGGGGAGGAAGGGGCGGGGACGACACACAGGACCAACCCAAAACTCTTCCATGCCTTTTCTCCAGATAGCAGAGATCCTCCAAACAACAAGAATTTATGTGGATTTCAGCAATTTCACTGGTTTTGTGTAGCCCTCTACGCACACCCAACCTCAGCTGCCCTTCTAAAAGGTATTTCCACAGAAGCCTGAAGTATAGAAAATCAAGTGCTACCTTGAACTGTCATGTTTCCTTGAATTAAGGTCCCCGACAAACACTGAGACTTATGGTAAGAAATTGCTGGCTGTCCTGTTGCTAAATGAGTTCAGTTCATATCCATCATAATAAAAGTAATTTGATCTAATGCAGCATTAATGCAGACACAAAAGGTACAGGAGAATCTATTGCCATTACGTGATTCATTGATTTACCATTAAGGTGTTAGCATTTTAATTTATTTAAATTATTTGTCGCATGTTAAATGAGCAAAATAAATATGCACGTTGTGTTTTGCTCAGCTCCTACTGTTCCCAGAAGCAGTGTCAGCAATATGCCCTGCTCACATTTGGCTCATCACAGAGACCTCGCTGGAGTAAAAAGTCAAATGCAGCGTTCAAAGTCAAGGACTGGAAAGTCAGACAACTCAATCCACACTGAAGTCTTTACAAATGCTCTGAGGCTTAGCTGTGCCGAGCATCTAACAATAGGAAACCACAGAAACGCTCCAAAAAATAGGACCCCGAAGGTGAAATCTCCTTTTCAATGTCACAGCTTTGCAAAGTACTGCATCCTCATCCCACACGGGATCATAAGACATGGCCCCTTTTCTTTAGCAAACTTATGTCTGGCTGCGTTACAATGCTCATTGCTTAACAGAGCTCACCTTGCTACTGCTCGAGTCTAGCTGATGCATCCAGAGCATTAAGCTTGCTGTTTACCTTACCTTGCTATCTGCCTCATTTTCATATATAAAAGTCCAGTTATCTATTCAATCAATTGCAAATTTTGCAATTATTTTACAATTTCTCCAGATTTCTGATACAATAATGTTAGGTAACAAGAAGTTTCCGGGAAATCCTGTGTAGAAACATTCCCTTTGTACAATAACTTGTTATCTCAAAGTGCTTAATTTACTTAAGACGGACTATATTGCTTTATGTAGTGCTTTATCAAACCTGTCATATTGGATAATGTAAAATGCCTCAAACCCATCTTAAGCCGTGCTAGGTCAATACAGTAACTTCGTGACATTATAGAATCTATGACTAAAGCTTATACTGAGTCAATTTAAGAGCAATGCTATTTGAATCTGTTCAATCTTTATTTTTGTAGTTTGTCAAGGAAATAAAAATAAAAAAAGGATAGATGGGCAAAGGGGAAAAAACCAAATCTATTTGGGGTCAACTAATGGGTATACCATGAAAAAGAGCGCCCCAGTAAGTATGATCTCTCCGTGCAATTTCTCACCTGCTGGTGATGGCTCAGACGTGGTGTGAAGACGGGCTGCAGCCCCCACTCTACCTGGCTCGCAGCGGGGCTGGGAAGGCTCAGGGGCATGTCCCAACGCAGCTGCTGGGGCAGCTTTACTTTTGCTCTCCATCTCAATCAATACACAATTATTTTAGGTTAAATTCAACTGCTTTTGGAGGGAGGGAGGGAAAGAATGCTGAAACGTGCCCTGCAGCTTGGCAGGAAGGGAGTCTCAGAGGCAAAAGTGCTGTCCTGAATTGAGCAAAGATCTGAACACAGGTCTACTACAGATCAATCTCTCTGATAGCAGGGAGAAGTAAGGCTCCTTGGTTCCTCTATCTCGTGCATCTAAACAGCAAGATGCAAGGGGTCATCATTTTTAACTTCTCTTTCATTTTTCATTTTGATTAAACTGTTTACTAACATTACACCCACACCCCCATCGTGCCAACGCTTTTTGTAGCTGAGATCCTGTTTCTTGCCTCAGCAGCTATTACCTTCAATCAAAACGAAGCAGAGCACATGCGCTCCTGCAGCAGTGGCCTAACTCAGGCCAGATTCCTGATTTCTTCGCAGGATCTAGTCTCCCCAGCAGCAAGCCAGCATGCAATGCCATGCTGCATTTGGTCCAGCCACAATTTTGTCCTTTTTTCCTTAAGAACACCTCATTCCTTCCCCTTCTCTTTTCCCCATCTTCCTTGTTCACTTTCGTCACCTTGTACTGATGCAAATGTGCGCAGGGCTGCAGCTGAACTGGATCATACCCAAAGAACAGCACACTATGTTAAGTAGCTTAAGGATTATTTCTTTTTAAATCCTGCTCACTTCATTGATTTTTCTTCCAGTTAAGACCCTCAAATAAGCACGCTGGTACAGCTGTGGGGAGGGCCAGAAGGACACAGGCTGGAATGAGTGGACATGGTGAAAAGTCAAACTGTCTTTGCCACTGGTGACACCACAGAGTCAAACCTTTACCCCTGGTAGGGTTTTCAGAAGATAAGAAGGGGCTTTTTAATGACACCTGACTGATTCAGGGCTTTCATTTTCTACACTCACCAAATTGCATATCTGCACTTTGCACAAAAATTTGAGCAATGGTACCAGCAGGGGTAAAGGAAACAGAAAGATTGAAGAAAGAAAAAAAAAAAGAAGATTGACAAGGCAGATTTGCACTTGTGAATGAACCTTCAGAAAAAACTGGCAATTTTTATAATGATGAATGCTTAGTCTCCTCAGTTCTTTCTTAATAGGATCACAAAACAAATTTACCATGATCTATTACAAAATGATCAGGCAAAGCTTCAAAAAAGCCACACAACCAAGGCCAATTTCAACATTGCTTTAGCAGGCAATTTCACCTGGAGATGAAAAATTCCTGGAACAGCTAAACCAATATTATGCAAAAAGTATGTTGTATTTACCAAGAGCCAATTTTGAGTCTATCACCATAGCATCTAAGCAAACAAGATCATAGCCTTGCAATTATAATAAGGATGAATTGATTCTGTCTCCCTTCTGCAAGCCCTGGATTTTACAGTGGCCTTCAACAAAATAACATGTTAATTCAATGCTGTTTTCATTTTAACTATACAGAGTCCTTTTTTCTTTGCTGTAAGAATGAAGTATTAGGACTTATACTTTGCCTGTGCATTGATACAACACTAGGTAAAGGACTATGTAATAAATCATTATTTTCTGTCCCTGTAGCCATGTGAAGTTCAGTTTTTCAACAGTTTGGTCAGGATGTATCAAAAAAAAGGAGTAAGACTATCTATTGTTAACAGTAATATTACAAAGCATTGTAGAAGGAAAAATTATTCTCCTACTGTCAAAGGCGGCGCAGGTTGTGATATTGGCGGAGGTCCTAGAGAGATGTGACTTTCATGAAATGACAGCCCCACCCTGCCTGGTAGGTGTATTCAGGCCCATGGAACTACTTGATTGAATTACATTTTACAGGACACACAGTCCTGGGCCATTTAGTTGTATTAGGATTTTTCTATCACAATCAAGAAGGCAGTATCTGGCACCTGTGGAGGAGCAGCTACACACAGGCTGCTGAAAGCAGTGGTGATCATAGAATTGCTTAGGCTGGAAAAGACCTTTGAGATCATCAAGTCCAACCACTAACCCAGGACTGCCAAGTCCACCACTAAACCATGTCCTTAAGCACCACCTAATATCCAACCTAAACCTCCCCTGGCACAGCTTGAGGCCATTTCCTCTTGTTCTATCGCTTGTTATCTGGGAGAGGAGACCAACCTCCCCTGCCTATAGCCCCCGTCAGGCAGTTGTAGAGAGCGGTAAGTCCCTGAGCCTCCTCTTCTCCTGATAACCCCAGCTCCCTCAGCCGCTCCTCATCAGACTTGTTCTCTAGACCCTTCACCAGCTCCGTTGCCCGTCTCTGGACACGCTCCAGCACCTCTGAATCCCTCTTGCAGCGAGGGGCCCAAAACTAAGCGTAGTGTCCGAGGTGCGACCTCACCAGTGCTGAGTAGAAGGAGATCAATCACTTCCTCGTCCTGCTGGCCACACTGTTTGGATACAAGCCAGGATGCTATTGGCCTTTTTGGCCACCTGGGCACACTGCTGGCTCATGTTCAGCATCAGCCAGCACCCCCCAGGTCCTTTTCCATCAGGCAGCTTTCCAGCCAGCCCTCCCCAAGCCCATAGCGTTGCATGGGGTTGTTGTGACCCAAGTGCAGGACCTGGCACTTCTTGTTGAACCTCATGCAGTTGGCCTCAGCTTATCAGTCCAGCCTGTCCAGATCCCTCTGCAGAGCCTCCTGCCCTCCGGCAGAACAACACTCCCCTGCAACTTCACGTCGTTTGCAAACTTACTGATGACTCCATGTATGAATGGGCTGCGGTGGAATCCTGCTACAGCTGCCACTCAAGAGTGAAATCTTGAGCCATCCATTTTCCTTGACCTTCCTGTGTGTGCTTTCCTATTTTGGATTCTACCGTTCATATTTATTCAGCGTTTTGGATTGCTTTACTTCCATCCTCCCTATGCAGTTACTTGGAGGAAGTTATCAGGCTCCCATCAAACTGCAAATAAAGTCAGGATATTGGATCACAGTCTTCATAATCCATCAGACATTGCAATTGAGGGGAAGCTCTGTAGGACCTGCTCGGAAGATGAGGCAGAATCTGAACACTAATAAAAACGTTTCCTAGAGGAGCCAGTTGGATTTGGAGGCATATAACGCACAACGCTGCTCACAACTGTTTTAAGCAGCTGTGCCTGCCGTCCAGAGCCAGAGAACAGCTGCAGCAGCCACTACTCACGGTTAAAACAACCCTTGCGCCGTGCTTAGGTGTGCACCGTGCTCGTGCTGTGCAGGTGCACACTGAGAACACAGCACCAGGTCCACTGCAGGCCACTGAGTAAATCTAACGCCTCACTTGTCTTATGTAGTTTTCTTGACAAATTACATCTTTATTAATCTAAAGCAGAAATTAAGCAAGACTGATCTCTCTGGAAATAAACATCAATGGAAGTAAAGGAAACATGCAAGAAATAGCACTACAAGCCTTTCCTCCTCCATAAATCCTCTCCATTCTCCTATTTAGCTCCCACAGTACTATGAATTAGTAAGTCTCAGCATGAGATAAACAGCAAGTCATTGTCGCCATTGCATGTGGAAGGAAAAACTGAGGTCCAGTTGGTAAGAAGGCTCAGATCAGTAGCAGGCAAGAGACTAAATGGAAAACTCTTGTGAGAGTAACGCATTCTCCTTAGAATTCATGGGATGACATCCTGTCAGCATGACTTAGTCTTGGCCATCTCAGGTTGGCTATTAAAGGAAATGTCTTAAGAGAACAACCACCAGAACGGGCCTATATCCTCCTCTTATCTGTAACAGCAGGTCAGAGATGTATATGAGTACTTCTCAAATGGGAACAAAATGGTCCAGACAGGGTTATTCCAGAAGTTCTGAACCAGAAAGTCGTAATTCTTATTCCAGCCACTACTTAAGACAGTGAGGCCATCAAATACACTCAAGGAGGGAGCTAAAGCACTGTATCGGCAGACCCAAATGTCAGTCGACACGAGGATAACAGCAACGCCTGTAAAATGCAGGGGAGTAGGACTGGCTCACCCGCAGAAGATGCAGTAATAAAGCCAGAGAAGTCATGTATTTCTCTGAATTACAGTCAGAAAGCCCAGCAGATAATCTGTAATATTGTCAGTTCACAGAAAGATAGAATTTTTGGCCAAGTAATTCTGTTTGCTCATCACTTCCATGAGCTCATTGTTCATGCAAACCTCTCAGTTACTTTAAAAAATGAAAGCAAGCACAGGAGTGAGCTACTCAGATCCTGGATAGAGGAAAATATTCAAGTGGTTTAGAAGTGAGCAGAGACTAGAATTTTAAAGAGGCTGATTATTGCTTCAGCAAGTTTCACGGAAGTGAAAATACATCACAAATGGGACAGATCAGCCTTTTTGAAGAAAATGGATATTGCTTTTAAAAAGCAAAGACCTCTTGCAGGCAGGCAGCATTTGTCCAAGATGCAAGACGTCTATCTGCAGGCATGTAGATCCCCTACAAGACATGTTTGCAGATTCTGCAGTCACGCTGATGAGAATAATTCAAGGCTTAAGAAGGGCAGAAGTGACTTTCTGGAAAAGGGACATGGGGGATGTAGGCTGAGATGTTGCAGGAGAAGCAAATCTCAGAGCCTCCCTGCTGATTTCCTGGGTGGTCAGAAACAAAGCTTGGTGGGATGTTACAAAATGCCCACTGTTTTAAAAGAGCTGTTTTGGAAAGCATTCGCTTACATCTACAAAAAAAGTTGGTGTCTGCAGAGCCAGTATCTAAAGGGTATAATCTCCAAGGGTAGCTTACATACAGACACAAAAAAGAAAAAAAAAAGAGAGAGGTACTTGCATGAGTGAGTAGATCCCTCTTCAAGGCCAACCTTCAGGCACAAGCTGACCAGCTGAGGTCCTTTTAGGTGATCAGCCCTACGCTAACAGGGCCAGCCCTTGTTTCTTACCAGGCAAAGGGGCTGAGCACTGTCTTTGCTGCCTCCCACTTCCTAAAAATTTTAGAAAGAGTGTAGGAAATGTCCTGCCTATTCCCATCTTCAGAGCAGAAGAACAATACAGATCTCTCTTTTTCCAAAAACAGTTTCTAGCATTGATCCTTCCAAATCTTGCTTTGAAATGGAACATAAACCATCAAATATTTAAAAAAAACCATAAATTCCTTCTTCTCCAGTGACACAGGAAGAGCCACACAGAAGAAAAGATATTGAAATTTCACCTTTTTAGCATTTTATGTATCAGTCCTTCCAATGCAAAGGAACAAAGCAATCAAGTATTTTCTGCAGTACTTGTAAACTCAGCATCTAACCAAGGCACCAGTGCACAAACCAGGACTGACAAGGAAAACAAAAAAGCAAAACTCACTTGTCTTATTTCACTGGGGAAATAAATGATGAAGTAATAAACAAAATAGATGGTTAAAAGTAATTATACTTACATAGCACAATGCTTTAAGGCACCTTTTTTTTCCCCTCTGAAAAACGGAAACTAGATTTTCAAAACACTTGTACAACTGGTAATTTGCAATGTTGTTCTAGTGAATCTGCAAGACCGCTTTTTTCATAAATATATTATTTTTATCCTGAGAGTATTTCATCAACAATGCAAATAAAGTAGGCAGGCAAAGAAATGAATAGCAGGCGAGAAAGGAGGTGGGGGGGTGGAGAGAAGGGCAGAGAGGGAAAGGGAAAGAAGAGGGGAAAGCAGAGGAAAGAAGGGGGACAGAAAGAGGGCTAAGCCAGCTAGCTAGCTTCAGTAAAGTCAAATAATCCCAAGTAGTAAGCAGTAACAGCAAGTGTATATGGGGATCAGGATGCATAATATATGTTTGGAACAGAAATAGAAAGAACAAAATAGATCATATTTCAAGGAAAGCGAGAATTGGAGAATGAGGAGAGAAGAGCCGGGAAGTAATATAGTATTTTTTTCCCATTACTATAGGACCAAATCTAGAGGCTGTACATCAGTGAAGGCGGCAGTTAGAATATTACAGAATGGATATAAAATCTGTGAAATATATGCAGCATTATTCAAAATGTATTTTCAAGCAGAATAGTAACTGCATATCTCCTGGCTCTGGCTATAACATGAGGCTGTAGACAAAGCATGCTGGGGAAATAACCGAAAGGAAGGAAATGGAGAAATGCCCAGCATGTTTCAAGGACTAACAGGAATGTCATCAGCAAACAAGGATAATAAAGCCTAACAGATGATGCCACAGTAAGGCTATTTGCGACCACTGCCACATCCTAGAAGTGCCCAAATATGACGCAGTCTCGTGGCTTTCCAAATTTTCCAGATCTGTTCCATATAACGACTCTAGCTTCCTCCTCTGTCTCCTTTCCTCCACATTGCCCTCTCTTCACCTTCCCTCAGAACTGGTTTTATTAAAACAAGGAAACCAATCAACTACATTGAGAACAGAGCAAGGCTTGGCCTGAACAGTCTCCTCAGCTTCAGGTTCTCCCGGAGCTCCTGCCTCCCCTCAGGACTTTATCGAGCGGAGCACTGCGCCCTGCCTCCCTCAAACGCGCCGTCTCCCCAGAGTGGCATTAGCAAGTCACCTTCAGGACTCATTTAGCACTTTCTTGCAGGACCAACCCCAGTTAATAAAGCTGGTCCACAAAACCATGGAGAGTTATCCCTGAGGCTACAGGAGAGAACACCTCGCATGTCTTATTTTCTTCCTCATCTAAGGAATACAGTGCAGCCAACTTCTCCCTTGCTGATCAGTGCTTTGCTTTGCGAGTAGCTGTACTGAGATTAGTGTGCAATGTATTAATTTATCACCCTTACAAGAGCTGCCATCAGGCCCTGCAGGTAGCCTTTCAGCAAGCAACCTTGTAAGCACAAACTCCCCAAGAGGAAACCCTCCATCGGCCAAACACCAGTGATGTGTCAGGGTATGAGCCCTACCTTTACCTTCTTCCAGCTGCTAGGTTTTGCCAGAAGGGCTCATATCATCTGCATAGCACTGTGTCCTCCTGCCAGCTCACCCCAAAAACAGCTAAGAAATCATTTAAAAGGAAATGCTATGGAACCATTCAGAGACAAAGAGGGATTTGATACTAAGATGCAATGCTCAAGAAACCAGAGTTTCAACAGGAAAATGATAACCTCACTGTGAAATCGAACAGCTTTACCTTCACACTGAAAAAGTGCAGTGAATATACAACCAGAAGGAAAACGTTCATTCGAGAATAGTGTTCGGGGCTTTTTTAACTTCAGATGCACCTGCTAAAGCCACATAAATTGCATTTCTGACCTAACAAAACTGTGCTTGTGGAGATGGTACCATTTCCCCAGACACTTTTCTTCACAAATTTCAAACCTACAGCTGTTTGATTCTCAGATATACCGCTGTTTCCTCCTCCCAAACCCACGGACAAACCCTGGGCACTTTGCAATCATGGGTCATCAGTAACAGGAGGAATTGGTACCTTGGGCAACATCGATCAAGAGTCATCACAGCGCTCCCCAAGTGACAACCACAGCTCGCTGGTAGTACAACCAAGGCAACCACCTCCAAATTACAACTTTTGCCTGGCATCTATGTGCAAGTGCCTGGTATTACCCTCTGTACTCATTCACACGGTATACGGGGAAAATGGATATAAACCAGCTTCTGGAGGGACAGGCAGGCACCTCCAGCCCTGGCACCAAACCACGCAGAGGAAAGCAAACCAACCGTGACCAACCTGAGCAAACGTAGAGTTGGCCAACAGATTAGTAAAGAGGGGAGAAGTTACGACAAAGATCAGTGAGATGCGATGTGCGGGGAAAACTGCAGCAATATTTACCAGCAGAGCTTCATTCTTGGTGACTTTTGATAAATCACATTAAGTTGTGTAAATAGCCATTATGTTGGCCATGTATTTACTTAAAGCCCAGAGATTCAAGGTGGGACAGCTACCGTGGGTATTAGTTACGCAGTCGTTATTCCACTGTGCTGGGAGCACACAATCACGTTTCTCACAAAGAAAAGAGATGACCTGGGGGAAAGGTCACATGCAGTGTCTGTTCTGAGTGAAGAGCTGCTGAACTCCATGCTTCATCATGCTGCTGATGCAAAACAAAAATAATGAGCTGAAGAAATGTCTGGTTATTCATTGCCTTTTGCCATTTATACACATGGTGTACAAGCAACTCTGCGAGGACTGTTCCTACGCATCTGGCACAGCTACACATATAAAGAAAGAAGCCAACGACTTCACAATTTTATCCCAGCCTGGCATTAACGAACAACCTTAATGAGCTTTGGGTAAATATTTCAGCGCTCCAGCATTCATTAGTCAACTTCCAGTCACCATGTGTGGAGTCCGCAGTCACCACAACAGCTGCAGGCTAATGCAGATATATACTGCGCCGGCTTTAAAGTAACACTTAATATCCAACCACCGCAGGCTGCAAAAAGCCCACCTGAAGGGCAAGGCGCATAGCCCAGCTCTGAGCTCCACGATGCCATGGGTAAGCTAGCTGAAAGCTGTCTTCTGTAGTCCTGAAGCGTACCACAGTACGATCTCTTAACACCAGCAAAATTTGACAGCAGATCCGTATCCTTGTTGTGGTCTCTTCTTGTGAATATGCTGCTGGGTCTACTAATATGGGGACTTCCCAAAGCAGCAACGGGAGGCGAATACTCTGACAACTGGAAGAAGTTTAAGATTTGAAATCACAAGCATTTGCAGTGGAAGTCTGTACCATCACCCCTGAAAGCTGAAATACAGCAAGTGACAGGGATATGACAGTGCTTTCATTCAATCTGCGAGAGTTTCAAATTACGACTGTCAACTACGTTCACTGAACAGCTTATGCGTAAACATAAGCTGGATGCATTGGCATAATAAATGGTCAATCAATAACAGTGAAAGAACAGATTAATAAAAGTTGCTTCTGTCAGAGGACAAATTGAGGACACGAGAAAAGATTAAATTCTATGAATACAATTGCTTCCTGTGAATAGTAACATTCAGCTCTTGTTCTGATTAGATGGAATTGGTTCAGATGAGCATCAAAAACTTCTGAATGCTTTTCTAAAACTGCTGAGGCTTGTCAAAAATGCACTGCACCAATGCCAGAAAAAGACAACAAAGCAAAATACCAAAAACTCTCAAACCAATGCTGAAAGAATCCATGGGATTTTGCAGCCGTCCTTATCTGCCCCATTTGTGCCTTCCAAGTTTTCTTATCTGCTCAGTAAATTTGTATGACAGGGTACCTTCAAACTCTGAATAGGTTTGTACGAGTAAGCTGTGCGCTGCTTTGCCTCATGTGACTCTAAGAAAAATAGCCAGTCAGTCAAGCCCAGGTTCTAAACTCTTTACTGTGGGCAGAGATTATGATATATGGGATGGAAAAAAACCACAACTTGATTTTTCTAAAAGCAGCATAAGCTAGCCACATTGGCAGTTAGAAAAAATCATGTTCTGACTTGTAGTGCTGAACAAAATTGATGGATTAGTCACTCGCTGAGAACTGATATAGAGTACCAAATTACTGTATTGGACATTCCTCTGAACACAATACATTATATTAAAATATATAAATGTCATCATTTAGAAAGTAGCTCTCTGGCAACAGTCTTAAAGAAACAAGACTCTTATGTGCCCAGCTGCACAGTATTTAGGCACATGCACACGTGTGAACAAAAACATCATCTGAGTCTTATCTGAAACATTTTCTTTATCCTGTCGCCCTAGCAAACCATGTACTCTTCATGAAAGCAAAAGAACACGTTAGTGGTTATCCTCCACCTGCTCAAAATGCAGAAAATCCTCAGGTAGAATTTGGAAAGCAATGGCAGAAGAGAGGTCTTTTGTCTTTAGACAGAGAAGTTGTACCCATGGACAGCTGGACATTAATAAGGGAATACTGCCTAAACAGTCAAGCTATCTCAAACGATAATCCGCTTCAACCAGGAGTTACAGAAATTATTAACTACTTGCCACCTTACTCTTTGTCGCTCTTGTCCACAGGGGACAAAACTGGGGTGCTGAGAAACAGTCACTAACAGGAGCACAATACCTAGGAATCGGTCAAAATGCCTCCTAACACTTCCAACCTCGGAATCGTTGCTGGTGGCCCAAATACTTAATCTCCCTCACTCCTGCCGTAAAGGAAGAAAATAATATTTCCTTCTTAGAGAGTGAAAACTTACTGAATTTACACCAAACAATAATACAAAACAGCATATTATATGCAGCACATGGATGCTACGCTGAAAACTTAATTTTTACACATCCTCTGAGGTTTGAGAGCTTCCATATCCAGGATTTGAAGGCAACGTTACACATTACATGCGGGAGTGCAGACCACTGCTGCAGGATTAAGGCCACAACGAGATAAGAAATAGCTCAGAAACAGTCAGGGATACTCTCTCCCACCCCTATCCAGCCCTGAGCCCATGAGTCTTTCCACATTTCTCATTGCATCTTCAAGAGCCAGGCAGAGGAAATGCATATACCCTACAGTGAGAAGAGTCATCAAACTTGAAGACTTACGTAGATTTAGTATTTACCACTTTAAAAAGTAAAAAAAAAAACAAACCAAAAAAAACCAACAAAAAAACCAACACACCACCAAATAATCTTTAAAGGATTTCAACATACTGTAGTTAAAAAGGTAGGTTTTACCAGCAATCCCAGTTTACAGGCAAAGGAGGCAAAGGGGTTAGGCAAATTGGTCCACGTATACCAGCCTGCAGACTTGGTGACAAGAGCCCTCACAGCATCTAGGACCATCGCGAATGACATTGTTCTCTCTTACTTTGCCTTCTTTCTTTAGTGTGGTCTACCTGCCCTCAAACCCAAGATTACTGCTACAGCCAGCTTCATGAATACGGCAGAAATTCGGTAGAACAAAGAAAAGCCACAAAGCTTTTAAAACGAAAATCAGAAGTGGCAAGGTGTAGGGTTGTGGCCCAGTCTTTCCATCATCGCTTCCTAGGACTACACCATTTTTGCAAGCTTCTGGACAGAAAAATGAAAGCATTCTGGTTTTTTTTCCTCTGAAAAAGCAAGGTTTTCATGGAGTCAGAATTTTCAGTACTATTTTGTTAATGAAAGTGAATTGCTTTTCTTCACTGAAACTTCCTATGAAAAAAAACAGAAAAGAATTTCCTGATACCGCTGAATTATGCCATTACATACTATAGAGGCTGTTTCAGTCTTGGACTGGAAAAGAAACACAGAATTTTGTTTCTGTCCAGCAACCTCTCTGCTTAAGAGTCTCCTAATATATTCATTACAGCCTGTTCCTATTTGTTCTCTGCCATAAGGCACATGTAATTGCAAGTAAGCAGCAAAGATTTATTTTTTTTAAAATATATCTATCAAGTAGTGGTGGCACCATACGACCAGAGATACAGCATCTATATTTAGTAAAAAGGTGGGCGATCCAGATATACAGACCTGTTAGCATGACCCTGGCAGAATTCAAGGCTGAACAGGTTCTGAAGCACAGAAGATTGTGGTGGGAATGGAAAAAGGGTTGAAAGGTGTCTTAGGTTTAGCAAAAGCTGACGGATCTAACACAGATATTTGCTAAGGTAATTGATTTTCTAAACAAGGGCAGTGCCTTAGATTCCACCTGCAAAGACAAAATATTTGAGACAGCGCCATGGAGGGAATCTGAGACTGGGAAAGCTGAAAGTTAGTGGAGAAGCCAAGAGAGAAACAAGGCAGTAGCTAAAAGCAAAGTAGCGATAACCAGCTGTCCTGCTAGGGGAACTCGCAATGACACATTTTCACACCATTCCTGCAAAAACTGCTGGATACGAATTCTGTAGCTGATTTCCAGCCTGAACTGAAACAACCATGTATTACAGAGCTGTAAGGAGTGTTGAGGAAGTTACCTGCACACAGAAACAGGGACTATTTCAGTGCTATTCACAATGACAGTAGCTCATCCTTCTGGGGAGAGGAGGAACATAAAGCCTTAAATGAAAAATTGGACGCCTGGATAGAAGTACCAGACTATGGAGAAAGTGCCTGTACTGTCATATATCTAGTGAGTAACAGTAATTATCAGCCAAAATGAGACTTAAGACACATCTGAGCCGTCGGTACTTATCTGCTCTGGTGCATTCCAGCAGGATGAGTTTGACTTGAATCCCATGCATGGCTTTTAGTGTGAAGAGAAAAAAGCAAAGGGACCAAAAACCAGATAGGAATACAGAGTGAAGAAGTAGAGGACTGCTGTCTTCAATATGTCTGGAGGTAAAGAGCAGGGGAAAACAGAGTCATCAAAGCCAAACGGCATTATTAGCATGTGAGCAAACAAATACAAAATGATGTTAAGAAAGTACACCTGGAAATGAAAACAAAGCTTCTGAACAGCAGAGGCATAAGGTTCAGCAAGAACATTTTTGCAGCAGTAATGGGAAGCAGGAAGAGAATCTCAGCTGCTTTTAAGGGGTTACTTAAATCTTAAATGGGATTACAACTGAGACTGTGGGGAAGCAAACATGATGACCCAGTACACCATTGCTCCCACGCTAGGTTTGTCTTAGTTCTGTGAACTAATGAATCCTCCCTGTTCTTTGTGCAGACCATCTCTTCTTTGTCATGAGACAAGAGGACTGTTAAGAGTCCTGCGTTAGCAATGCTACCTTTGGCCACTGCAATGGTTAATTGTAATACCATCACATCGGGCATGATCTTGGATGGTTCTAAAGCCCTTCAATTCACATGAAAATCAATAGCAGCTAGAGTAATTGATGTAAGGGACTTTACCAAGTCCTTTAACACGAGTACATCTTCCAGAGAAACCCCATGTACATAGCAAGCACCTGAAAACTATTCAGCTCTTAACAGCCACTCTGTCACTTCACAACTTTTCCTTATTTTTGGCCTTTTATAAAGCGTCTAGTTTCGCTGTAAATGTATTTGGACCCAACAGAACAGCACACACAAGCAACCAAACAGCAAACCAAGCACAAGGAAGACACTACGGTTCAATTGCTGTCATTCCTGCATCGTGTGAACAAGGTGGCAGTGTCTTCTGAGTTTTCTACGAGATTGTGAACAAGGAGGAAAGTTGGGGAAAATGCAGTCAAACATGTTATTCTCATCATTATGTGAGGTTAACCTTGGGCATGTATTGAAATCATCATAACACATCAACAATCAGATTTTTTTTTTTTATTACCCTGGCATAAATTGGAAGACTACTGTAAGGTGGCCCAGAGACTACCTCCACAGTAAGCAAAGGCTACGGAGAACTGCCCACACAGCCGGCCAGCCCATGGCTCTTAGCCGTGCTCAGCAGCTCGGTAGTCCATTGGCAAGAGAACCGTAAACCACAAAGCGCGTGCGCCTGCTGCCATAACGGCAACTCCTGTCTGCGTGAGAATCACAGCAGCAGCTGAAAACTGTGGTCACCCAAGATCTGTTCAGGGATCCAGTGAAGGAAGGAATTGTGCTAGAAAAGTTGCTGCAAGGAGGCTAATTCAGTGTTACGTATTAGAAAACAGCAAGCAGTGGGAAGGGAAAATACTCACATCTACCTGGGCCACAGCCCAATGGACAGGGTGGCGCAGGGACCAACAGTGCATCCAGGGAGGTCTAGGGCTGCTTACGTTCCTGCTGCCACCAGAAGCCCACCTGAGGCTCTCTGGCAAAGCATCGATCTGTGGATAGTAGGAGCCCTGGAGTGCCAGACAAACATTTTTTTGTGCTGTGGTTTCAAATTTGGCCAGAGAAAGCATGTGTTGTTCACTGGGGAAATACACTATTATCCTTGGGGACGAAGGTTCAATTCTCTGCCATAGGACTTGTTATCAATCTCCTGCTGATCCGATGGGCCTCTGGACTCTGCGAGTCTAGGCACCCACATGGTATGGGCTGACGTTTTCTAAACCTTATTTAAGATTTTGAAGATGGGAATACCAACCGCTAGTTCCCTACCTCCCCTGCACGGTTACTGCATGTTTGTGCAGTACCCAGATGTTACGATATTAATAACTTAAGACTGACAGAAATTGGTCAGCCTTTTTAACATGGCCTTGATAATTAGTAGATAACTGAAGAATCTACGCAAGGCCCACTTCATTTCTCTTGAAAAAGCAAGATGAAAAAGGTAAATTGAGATAATTGAAGCACACTAATCTTCCCTAATTATCCATATTTCTCTTCAGTACCTTCCATCCTCCCACAACCAAGTCCTGCTTGCTCAGGCAGTGATCACTGCAGGAAATAAACAAGATTTCAACCACACCGTCCCTGCCTGTATCCCCATCACAGCTGCAATGAAAAACAGGCTGACGAATGAGGAGAAAAAGAAGCAGAGGGTACCCATTAACCTCTTCAACAAAGAGCATCGAACACTAGGTTTTATTAGGGAGAGCAGGACAGCTTAATAGTTAGCACTCCTTGCTGCAAAATTTAATTAGATAGTGATCAACAGCCCTAGTATATTTATCCAACAAGGAGTAAATTACCCAGTGCTGCTCTGAGAGGCCTTAGACTTCCTGTTCATAGTTCCCTGAAAATATCACAACACTCAACAGGAGTCAAAAGTCAGCTTCAGAAAATTTGCAAAAAGAAATAAAGAAAAACCAGGAAACATCATTGTATTACAATTCTGGTCCCATTTTTCCCTCTGAGATGCCTACATCTTCCCCTCATTCTCAAAACAGACATGAAAGAGCTAAGAAAGTTTCAGGCAACAAAAGGCAACAAAAATGATCAGCCAAATGGCAGACCTGGAGAACTTAAAATAAGCCAGAATTCTTCAGCCTGGAAAAAAGGTGACTGAAGTGCTTTATAATAAGGAAATATGAAATAGTGACCGGCAGGGGAAAGATGGTAATTATTTTTCTTAAGTCAAAATCTAGGAATTCAGAGCAAAGTCATCTGACTACTTTTAAAACACAAGTGTTTCTCAAATGATACAGTTATTAAATTTGACACTCAGGTCCACAAAATGTCATGGAAGTAAAAGGGTTCCAAAAGCAATAAGAAAAATACTTGGAAGAAAGGGCCATTAAAAAGTATTAAACAAGATGATGCTGATGGAAACTTCCATCTAAGGAAGTTCCTCTGCTACAAACTGCTGGAAACTGGGTTATAATAATACCAAAGAATGCAACATTTTATACATGCTCTGTTCTTACACTTTAAAAAAAAAAAAAAAAAAAGAGAGGTATGACCACAGGCAGACATCATAGGTTCCTGGTCTGATCAACTATAATCATTCAATCTTTGAATCTTGTCAGCTTTTTGTGGAAGCCAGCAAGGATGATTATGCCCACTTATTGCACAAAATCAATATTATAAAGCTGTACCATCAGACTTCTGCCTCAGTCTCAGAATTGTGGTACAGCTACTACATAGAGGATGTCATTACAAGACTGCAAAGGGTAAGAGTCACCAAGTACAGATTGTTGTCCCAGCTGGTTGCCATTCAAAGTCTTTACCTTTTCTCATTTCTGTATTTGTATTACTCAGATATTCTGGTATTTTACTACAGCCGTGTACCTTGTCTCAGCAAGAACAACTGAAAAAGTCTTCAGTGTTACTTGCACAGTTAATAAGATCAGAAAGTGCAATGCGATTCAGCCAAATGACAGACTCCATTCACACACGATTAATTTTTGTTAAGTCACAGTACCTAGCTGTATCTAGAGATGTGTAACTGGTCTTCTAGTTGAGGTTAAATATTGAGGCAATGCTGAAAATAATAATAATGGGACGCAGGGTATTTTTAAGGCTTGTGGCTGAATTATCCCAGGGTGGAAAACAAAACATGACAAGCCACCGAAGTGTGCTAGCTTATCTATCAGTTCATCCAGATGATAAGACTACACAATCTTTGCTGCTTGCTTTCATTTGTGCTTGTATGTCATGGTTTTAGCATTCATAAGATCACTCAGGCTTACAGAAGCCTCATGCAATATTAAAGTGTTTATGCAACCCCTTTCTGTGCTTTAAGCAGCAACAACAAGTTCTGAGTGTGCAGAGAACAAGAAAAAAAAATAGGTTCCACATCTCAGGAGAAAACCCTACTCCAGTCAAACAATGGTCTCCGAGCCATCTTACGATTAATCAGAGCAGTAATTTCTGCTCAATTAGCACCATTTGCATTCCACCACTCTACCTCTCTTGGCATGTGTTTTGAAGTTGCTTCTGGGCTCAGATGCATCAATAAGCTAAAGAACATGCTTTTATTTCAAGAAATTGCCTCTTCAAAATAATTCTGCCCCTGCAAGTAAAGCATTCAAGCTACATATGACGAGTCAAAGATTAAGATATGTAAAAAAGCATGCCACTTTGACCTAAGCTGCGTTTTACAGAACCACTTGATGCTTAATGAGATGCGTTATAGGCAGCAAGCTTCAGAGGGTGATCTGGAGAAGACCTCCACGTGGACTTTGACTTAGCAGCATGAATTGCTTCACAGCAAACTATCATGAACAGAGTATAATGAGGTGTGGGTGGGTGGGTGGAGAGAGAAAAAAAGAGGCAGAATAGGATTCTGCTTACTGTGAAGGGACACTGGTGCTAAGAGGACCAGTTTGCTCAAATACACAGCTGGAATGGGACTGTTTCAGATGCCGGGAGGGCTGAAACAAGAGAATATGGGATAAACAGAGCTCTACAGGAAAGTGGTACACTTGTACCCTCTGGAAGTTTTGTGCCAGTGTCTGTACCCGTACATACCTGCCTGAAGCCTTGGATCACGATTCAGATGGAAGCAGCAGACCTCCATACCATGCAGGTTTTCATCAGCATATTGCTTTTCTGGTCCTCTCTACTAAAGAGATGCTCCATTTACATTGCATGCAAAGCTCAAGACTCGGTTCCCAGCTCACGTCTGGCTCTCACGGTTAGCTGCAGTCTCACCATAGCAAAGAAGCCAGGCTTAGTCGTAGGTTGGGGTTACGTACACAAGGGACCGTGCGATCCTCTCTTTTCACCATTGCCTACTGCTTAGCAGCACGCTTTATCTATATGGTGAAGCCAGACACTAAAACCAGTCTAGATGACAATCAAGAAATTCTTTACCTTCATTTCCATCAGCTCTTTTTATGACATTTCCTCATCAACAGTTAAGTTAAACATCTTACTATGTGTTTGTCCATTAAAGATTCAGAACTCTGATAAAGCCAAGTTGAAAAATTTATGCTCTGCACTTGATTTGACCATGCCTCACCCAGCTGCTGATATGCTTGACTGGGGGCCCCCCCGCTGAGCACAACGAGCTGCACATGCACTAGCAAATGCCCTGCAGGCACCCCTGGGCTGAGCAGCAATGCTCAAAACTGCACTTCAGCAAGGCACCAAGAAGACTCTCTAATCCCACACTGCCGCCTTCTGAGATGACCACAAGAAGGGTTCAATTACTTTTTAAAAAAACAAAAAAACCAAAACCTTAAAGTTTGATTCATTAGAACATCAGGGTTTGCATCCTTCAGTAACAGTTTGGAAATCATGGGTTTGCAGACCTCCTAATGAGGCGGTGCTTGTTACAAAGAACGCATTAAGCCCCCGTCTCCCAAGCCTACCCGGTAGCACGCCTGCAGCCAACACCGCCGCTGCCTGCTCCGAGCCAGGCCATCACATCAGCAACAGTCTGAGGTTTTCACACTTCACAGTTAAGCACAGCCTCTAGTTGCTCTTTTTAACCCAGCCAGACACTTCCTGGCAATGCACAGTCCAACATGCATTAGCACTGGTTGTTTCATCCAGTGATGAATTCCATGTATCAACCAACCAAGATTATTGATTTTTTTCAAACTTGTTTACTTTCAGAGCTTCTTAAAAGTGATTCTTTTCTGAAAGAGTTTGAAGACACTAGGCTTCACAAAAGGGGAGAAAGAATGAAAGGCTTGACAAGACTCCATGTAGCATTCACTCAGCCTACCAAAAGAGCCGTAGGAAACCAACACCTGTAAATATCCAGCAGTGTTTCCCACTTTGTTCCTAGGCATAGCTTTGCCTCATTTAATGTCACAGACAGCTAAAAATCAGTCTAAATACACTTGTTCTATTATCGCCTCAGCTGTTTGCTCTTAAAAAAAAACCCGCAACACAAAACCCTGAACTGCTCCTTCCAGAAAGATTTGCTGCCTTCTCATGCTCTTTTCTGCTTCTCCAAGTCCCAACTTGCACAGCTCTTCTCTGTTCAGATTAATGTTACATGAGTAATTGAATTCTCAGTTCTGCTGCAGAACTGGGAGAGTATATGTGTGGCAGGGAGGGGAAGTCAGCGTGGGAAAGAGGGTGCAATCTTTTTGCATCCAATATCCCTTGCTCTCATCCAGGTCTTGAGACCTGCTTCCCAGGAAAGTGCCCTAACCAGTAAGTTACAAAGCCTTATGAGGTAGGTCACCTTCAGTTCTCCTGCTGGAGTTGTCCCTTTTTTTACAAAACGCTTGAATATTGGTGGCCAGTCCAATGGAAAGATGACGACACAGTGATCTTCTGGAGACATGTCTCACCTGGCAGGTGGGACACTGCTGAAACAAATATTCAAGAGCTCTGCACAAAACAGAGCAGCATCAGACAAGGATGCAGAGTCCCACCTCCCCCACTGAATCCAGCGCTGCTTGATGGCTTAGGTGCTCTCCTGCAATGTGGGAGCTGCAAGTTCAAACTCCTTTGGGCACAGAAAGAAATTAAACCTGGAATTTCTGCAGCCTGGGTGACCACTCTAACCAGTTAGTTAAACAGACAAAACAAAACCACTGGCATTTTTAACAAATCTAACTCCTGATACTTTTTTCCAGCTGCAGCTATTCATTTAATAGGTCCAGAATTTGTAAATAGTTCCCAGAAAGAATGGATTTCTTACTTCATCAAAGAAATTATTCTGGAGAGGCACAGCCAAAGAACAGTGAACTGTAATTTAGACTGTGACTTCTCCACAGCAAGGATGAATGAACCATACTCTTTACCTAACGCCAAACACCAGTGGAATCAAGATCTGATATTGTCCTCAGGCAACACCCTCAAGAAAAGAATTAACAATATTTATTTTATTAACTTACACTCAAACAATTAGGGTGCTATGAGATAAAACTCCCGATCAATGCAAAAGGCACTAGGAAGTCTGGTTAACAGGGACCGGTAGTCTGACACCCTCAGCTCCCCACAGCCCTTGTGGAATGCAGCTCCTCCGGGGCTGGGCTCTCTGCAAGCACCTCTCCTGCACTGCACCCACTTGTGCTGAACTACCTCACTTGGAGCTGCCTTAAATAGCTCAAGATGATGTGGCATGGTGATGCGTGGACAGTCCCCAATGCACCAGACAGCAGGTTTGGGGTTCTCAGCCTTCAGCTGAATTGCCTCAGTGGGATTTATGTGGAACGTAGGCGCCCAGAAACCTTTGTGGATCTGAGCCCAGAAAACTTTAAAAATGTATCAACACAAATTAATAACAATATATTAAAGTGTTAATGTTTCTGGGGTGGAAGGTAATTGCCCATTCAGCTACCTCCTTCCTTCTCGTCTCATTAGAACTGCCCAAAGGATATTGGAGTTGCAGCATTTCAATCAAGGTGTTCAAAATACAGCCTTGTAAATTCAAATTCATCTTGAAAACCAGAGAGAAAGAAAAAAAAAAAAAAAAAGCCCACAAGAACAGTTCTCCCAATCAAATACAAAAAACTCAGCTTTAGAACATATTTTAGTCTTTTTAAGTTTAAAACAAAATACATCAGGACGGTAAATATCTTGTCTGCTTTTTAAAAGCTAGAAAATCAAATATCTTCCGCTGGTGAATTTGTCGTATTTGATTTGAAAAGCACTGATTTCTCTCTTCTGTGTTTCATTTCTAAATGAATATATACAATGTAAATGAATTTATGTAATATATACAGCCTCCTTTCAAAGAGGGCGATTTGTCAATGGTACATTAGCTAAGCTCTAAGCTGCTAGCACAACTGACACAAAAATAGAACAACTGCAACATAAAACTACACGCAGCTCATTGCAGATGCTGAAACCTGTTAATGACACATTAGCAAGTTACAGAGGATATACTGCCATATTTTCAGGCAGTATGTGACCAAAGTATACCTGTTTGTACACAAGTGCAGCATCTTCTTCAAAATAGTATTTAATTCCTCGAATGCTTAAGAAAATTTTCTGAGTGGTGGCCAACTCTTCCCCTGCCCTTTGACAGAAACTGGCTGAAAAAAAAAGTAAGAAGAGCAAAGCAAGGGGGGAAATTTTCTCCTCCCTTACAAGGGGGGAAATTTTCTCCTCCCTTACATAAAAACAGAAATGAAAATTCTTTTTGAAAGATCTGGCTCAGCCAGGTATGACTCCAAATTGGAAGCGTTGCTACAGTGGCTCGCAGCCGCCACAGCTGAAGCAAGTCAACCTGCTGCTCGCTGCTGCAGTCCAGCCCCTGCAGCACACTGAACCTCCCGGGTCAGGCAGGCTCAGCTATTGTTGATATCCCTGGCTCACATGCACCACGGAGGGTGTAGCGGAGTTGATGCCAACCCCACGGGGGGGCTCATTTCTCCAAATACTCACAGGCAAGCATCCAAGTCAATATATTTTTGAAAGCTCATGATTTTAAACCCAAATATTGGAGGCTGGGTGTACTTTACTTCTCCTCCTCTCTGCTACATGAGGAAGAGGCTGTCTCTTCACAAAAACTTAACAGTTCCTTCAATTCCAAGAGTGGCGGGTTGGTTTGTTCATTGGGATTTTTTTTTTTTTTTAAGAAGAAACATCAAATACTGTAAGGCTCACAGTAAAATTGCAGGAGTTGGCAAAAGTGCAGCTGTAATTATAAAGGGTTATTATTCTCTATGAAGTTGCAGAATATTTATGTACGGGTGGCATCCATCAGCTAGAAGCCAACAGACCAGACACCCCAGCACCCAGACAGCCACTGGAGCAGTGCCAGGCAGCAGACAGCACACCAGCCTTGCTGGCAGCACCGGTGCCTGCCATTTCGGGTGCCCAATACCAAGGCACCATCTACAGCACCATCTCCATGGCATCAGTATAGCTTTGCTCACAATTGCTGGTGCTGCAACAGCCCAGAATACAAGTTTTAGCTGTATGGATTACAAAAGCAGAGATCTAGTCTTCACAGAAACAGTATTTGTGATTTAACACTAAGACTGTTAGGAATTATCTTTTTGCATGCCATCCATCCACATTTTCAAGTGTGCAATGGTTTCTCTAGAAAGAAAGGCAGCAAAACCATGATTAAACTGTTTTTCTATGTGATAAAAGTGAGATGGCTACAGTTCAATGTTGAGATCAGCTTTAGCCAGTATTAAGAGAAAGTATCATATTTCAGCTGTATATTTAGACATGTAGTTGGTTGACACCTGGGGTTTTTTGGCTTAGTTATGGAGAACTTGGATTCTCTTTGAGTACACAAGGGCAGCAGGTACTAGAGCACAATCAGATTTCTAGGAAGCAGAATCTGAATTACAATTAGATATATCTATCTAATCAAGAGCATGTCTTAATATCCTAATTATACAGTCTCAGGGGCTGGATGAAATATGAGATATTGAGAACCACTGACCAAGCAATTTTAAAGGTTGGCCTAACGTTTTTTGTATTCAAGGCAGGAAAGAATAAGTACTTCATGTTTCTGAGGAACAATGAAGTGGTGATGAAAATAGTGATCATGACTGACTAATCTCTAATTGCCAAATAAATCTGTGTAGCTGTCCGATACCTGTATAAACAAATGCTTACTCCACTCCTATAAAGCCTTTCCATACACTGAAGAGTTCCTATAGCCTGGCTCCAATTATTGTTGGATTAGAAATACCATTTTGAAATAGCCTGTAGAAACAGATCTGCAGCTTGACATTGGTTTTAATTCCCTGGAGGAAACCTGCCACATTAATGTAGCAACTATGCCTCATGTTCTGAACCTCTATCTGCTGGGCATTTCTGGTCAGGAGAAAGTGGGATTGGTTTAATGGTGGCAGTCCTCAGGGCTGAACTTCTGCTTAAGGAAAATATTAGATGACCCCTCTCCCACTTTAAAAAAAAAAAAAAAAGTTAATTTACATACTAGTGAGTATAGCTGACAAAAGCCCATTAATAACCTGCACCTAGAGGAAAACAGACACATAAATAGAAAAGCATCCTCTCAGCCAGTTTCCAGTCACTCAGACTTCAGTAACAAACTGTACAGTTACACTGTGGAGTAAGAGATCAGGGGAATGAGAAGACAGTGCTGAAGGATACCTTACGTCCAAGGTAAGGGGGCAGCTCATGGGAGAGAAGAGGGGACAGTCTGCCCCCTCACTCTTCTTCTGTGCTCCTCTGCAAATTCCTACCCGTGCATTTCCCATGTTAAAAAGACAACCAGACAAAAGAAGGGGAGGGGGGAGAAGGGCAGTGAGTAAGTGAGTACTACTGAGAAAATACAGTCCTGGAGGAGGTAACAATAAATAATACCTGAAAATATTTTTCTTTTCATAAAAAAAACAATTGGGACTGAGGGAATATGAGATTCAGCTAAGGTGTGATTTAAACTCTGCACCTAAAATAATGGGGGGAAAAATATATAGATGATAAAAATAAATACATGTCTAATGTCCGAACCACTTTGTGTGCATGAATCCAGAGGCCCTGATCTCTCAGAGGACTAAATGCTCTTTGTTTCACAACCCTGTGCTCCCCCTGTTCTTGGAACAAGTCCCTCACTTGGTGCCTGCCCTGCTCCTCACGATGCCTGTGCAGAGACCTGCCATAGCCTTCAGCGTATGGGTCTGGGGTCCAATTTGTGACGTCAGAGAAAGTATTTGCAGGGAAAAGTTTTTTATTCTCTATAAATAGCATCACCAGAGGACCAAGACCTTCCCGCACTGGTCATTTTGCTAGCATGAACATACATAAAGGTAGTTTAGCTCAGGAAAGAAAGCAAGCTCCACATCACCTACTGTGGATCTGACGTGTGCAGAGCACTGCCTGCTCCAGTGCCTGGGTTGCCATAACCATGTGCCAGAGCAGCCACGTCCCGAGTCACCCCCAGTAATCTCCAGTTATTTTGGCGTTCTGTTGCCATACGGTTTGACTGTGTGAATGCTCACACAAAGCACTACGGTATCCAGGTTTGGGCCACAGAGCTTTGATTTACACGCTGATAAGCAATTGTGTACACTGTTGTATTAGACTTATCTATTGCATCACAGATGGAGATCCATTTTAATGTGCTAATAGTCTCATTACCTACCCATTTCAACCATGAACATTATACACTTGGAGTATTTGGGACTCTGGATTTCAGAAGAAATCCTTGATTAAGAGCCAACTCATAACCTTTAATTAATTAGCAGACATCCAAGCACAACATCCTTGAACTTTTAGGAGAATTAGCGTAAGAGATCCAAGCCATTAGTTAGTGCATTTCAGAATCAGACAAGACAAGAGTGCACGAAGGGAGAGAAAACATTTTTCTGAAGAGATAGCAAGATATAACCCCTATTCCATTAATAAAAAGAAAAATAAAATCAGATGTAAAAGTACTGGTTCTAATTTCATCAACATTACCACCTTAACATCCAGAGTATTCCGTGCCTTTTGAATTTTTGCTAAATAATCAAAGTGCTACTGTTGCCTGAACTGCAGGCTTGGCAGTTCAGGCCAGCTCCAAGAGTCTCATCCAGACTTGCCCAGTTCAGGCCAGCTCCAAGAGTCTCATCCAGACTTGCCCAGAGCCATCTCTCAGCAGAAGGTGCAGTAGGACCTCACTGGTGAACCCCCCCCCACCCACGCTGGGGCACAACCAGAGATCCCACGAGATCAGACGCCAACACGCCTGTGCAGTTAGGAGTACCAGCAGGACAGTCTGCTTTACAAAGCCCCGCTCAGTAATCCTAGGTAAATCACTTAGGTGTAGTCTACACATTTATATCATCTGCCTACCTAATAGAACTGTAATGAGTAATCATTAATTTTTCAAGTGTTTTGAGATCCTTGAATGAAAGCAGGATTTTTTCCTTGCAGTACTTTAACCCTGCTAATTCCAGACTACCTCAAAAATCAGGAAACGGGACATGAACGAAACAAAAAGCCCAGGAAGTATTTCCGTCTCAGAAGGAGATTGCATCAATCTAACCTGGGGGAATTGCTGGCTGTCAGCCATATTTTATACCATCTGAAATAAGAGAGGAAAATGACATGTTCCATTCCCATTCTAGGCCACTTCCAGGGAAATTTCATAACATCTGTTGACGTTAAATACTTCAGACTAGGAAAATCTATTTAAGACTTTTTTTGCAAGACCATACCATTCTCAAGGGTTACCACTTGGATGTATTTAAAGGAACCACCCCTCACAAGGTTATTTCATGCTGAGAATGGGAAGGCGGATGAAGACAAAGATCTTCCTGCTGATTTGAAATGTGTAACGTCACTGGGCTACCAGATATGGCACATTCAAATCCCATTTGTCATCCATGGCCTGACATTAGTTCAGCAGGTAACAGGGAGCCTGTTTGAACTAAAAATTGATTAAAGACAGTTTACTACTGCAGTTTACTAATCAGTATGTTTTTGTGACACAGACCTGACTTAATTCTTTCCATTCATGGTTTCTGGAAGCCCTAACAATTTGCTTTTACCAAAATCTTTGTCACTCTGGGCACGGAAAATGACCTCTCTAACATCTGTACATTCGGTTCCATCTTACTCAAATCCCAGGTTTTATCTATTGCTTTTCAGAAGTAGCTTTTAATCTAAAATTGTAAAAGCATTTAAGCAAATTATGTGTTCAATTCCCACTATATATCAAACAGAACTTCAGTACATCCCTTTTTCTGGTAAGCTCCTAATCTAAATTTTGAGTCATATGCAAATAGTGAAAATCAAAAGAAACTTAGCTGTTCAGAAAAACCTGAAGTTCCTCACATGACAGTTAAGATTCCTAAAACAGGAGGCTGGAAGGAAATAATACATTCAGAGTAGCTTTCATAAAAGCTGAGCCTCGAAATGCTCACTCAAGAGCGCACATTCAGGCACCTGCATACGTTGCTTATCTTTGCATGCACAGGTAGCCCGGGTTGCACTTGCATCTTTTGTTGACACAATTTCATTTGCCATTTTTCTAACAAACCCACACAGAACCAAGTTCTTCACGCCTCCTTAATCCCAAGTTTAGACTAAGACCACACTGGAGATGCAGAAGCGGGAAGGCATTGCTGGGTTTTGACTTTCACAGAAGTGTGATCACTGCATTTCATACACTATGTAGAAGGATACACGGTCTGTAGAGGAGAGCAGTGGTTCCAATTTTTTGTTCAGCTTGAAACGTTACATAGACTATCTCTATGGACTTTTACCCCATCTGGGGGAATTTTCTCAGCCATCTTCAGGCTAGCCATACACAGTCCTTAATACCTTTGTGTACTGTATGGAGTCAAATCTTTCAGTAATTCTGTTTAACTTGACAAAAAAATCTCACAGCACTCCAAAAAAAATATGTTATAGCCACCAGGGACAACAGGACCCAGGGGCTTCTGATGGTTTACTTAAGAGCATGCCACAGGGCAGATGCATGCTCACAGGCCTCTCCTTAAGACAGTAACACAAGACCCGTGTTTCTTAGACTGACCTTCAAAAATTATTACTGGGTTGCCACAAGATCAGTAAGACCTCAGTATACCACTCAAGAATGCAACTATCCACCAGTAGGATTAGGTGTTTTTCACACAGAGAATGATGTCCCTCTGCAGAAGCTGTTTAAGTAATAAAGAAGGTGGTCTACACATTCAAAGGGCTGCACTCGTTAAATTTTTTCAAGAGGTAAAGGTAGGATTTGTGAGAGATTACTTCACCAAAGGAGAAAAAGAAAAAGAGATCATACAGAACGATCCATCTTCATATAGAAGGTCACAGAACTTCCAAGGTGTCCAAATATATCACATGAGAAAGATGTATCACTTGTTCATGAATAAAGAACATTTCAGAGAATTCAGAAAAAAATTCAAACGTGGCCACAGTTATGCAAGCCAAGCTAAATAAATAAATAAAATACAACAAGGACACCCTAAAGGAAATGTGTCCTACTGGGAGACAGACTTAGCCTTAACTTCAAGAAGCTCTGTAAAAGTTTATCTTACACGACTGATTATCACAATCTCTAGAGACTTCAACCTATTTTAGACCACGTATATGTGCTTCAATAGGGGAAAAAAAAAAAAAAAAAAAAAAGCAGGCAGCAGAGAGCAGAGGAACAAATGTTCCATTGCATTCTGTGCAGTATTTGTATCAAACACAACTCACAATAGGATATTAGGATGATAATTTTATACATTATAATGTCCATATGCATATAAACACATGTCCCTTAAGATCTTTTTTACTTCTGTTAATACTTTAGAAATTATTCATCTGATTAATGAATTATACACTGAATTTATATATTAATGCCTAATACTTAGGCCCAAATAATTCCTGGACTAATATTTTATTTAAAAGCATGTAGGAAGATTAGAAACTGGGTTAATTTACTAGTATCTAGCTTCGGGCTTCAATTTTCTTCAAGACAAATTCAGTACACGAACTGGCAATTGGACATGTGAGACATAAAACTTTCAGATGTTTCAGTTATTAGAGCTGTTTAAATAGATTATCTATATAAAATGGAGATTACAGTATAAGTCATACTTCAAAACGGTAAACTATGTACTGAAAACTAAAAGCTCCTGAGAAGCATGTCATGAAGTGTTGAATACCCAAAATAGATCACCATTATCTGAACTAGGAAGAAGCGATGTCCATGGCTGCAGTGACCTTTCAGATCTTTGCTCTCAGACACAGAAGCAGCTGTCCATATTCTTGTACTCTGGGGCAATTGCAGTGTCAGCTCTAACTCACCAAAAATGGAGGGGAAAAATAAAAACACTTTGTGTCACAGCTACATGCAGGACACACTGACACGTAGGCATGCACACCACAAAAATCACCTCCGCTCTGAAGAAACCGTTCCTGTCCCTGCAGTTCAAGGCTGCATTTTTCAAAAAATTGTATCAGATGGAAGCCTGACTTCTTTTTCTAAAAAGGACATTTGATTGATTTTAATCTCATTAGTGTCTGCAGATACCCTTAACAGAGATGTTTTTGCACTTTCACTTCATTCCAACCTTAAAAACCACACATGCACACAAAACCAAGCAAATGTTAGGGACCGATCAAACTGATGCTGTTGATTTCATGGGCTCCATCTCAATTATATTTTCCTAAAATAGACACAGATCAACTACATTTGAAGATTTAACAGTCACCATGTGAGGGGGAAATTGATATAGTTTATAAGTGTTTTGCAGGTTTTACTTACCGAACAAGCAATTCCTTTTAATCAATACATTGACTTAAAATTGCTGCCAACCTTTTGGAAGACCGAAGGATGGCTTGGCAAAGCTTTTCCCACTGTTTTATTTATACTCTTGTAAGTAGTGGGACTTCACTATTGCTGATGCTGCCATCAGTCCTTCCATTGCAGTGCTAGCTCCATCTTCCTCAACTCAAAAGAGTGCAGGGAGTTATCAATTTCTTTAGAATTCAAGTTTTCCCATAATAAAATACCTTAATATGCTTATTTTTGAGAGAGGATAACATGTTCTAGCTGAAACATTACTTGAAAAGAGTCTTTGGCAGATGATCAGCATGGAGAATTCTCTTTTCTAAGCTTTAAAGGCTGAAAATTATAAGCAAAGAACATTGTAAGTGGAAAGTTTTGGGCAACATTTTCTGTAGGCACCGTGATCTGGGCTGCTGTAACATTAGAGTGCTATAAGATGCCTCCTCAAAATACTGCATTTAAATTAATCCTTTCAGTAGCTTTTACACCATGTCTTTTAGCACAGGATATGTTTTACACTGTAGGCATGTACTAAAATGTGGTATTAGCAGTTCCATACTCTGTACTCATTCAGGAGTTACTACTCCATATCCACAATATACTGCACTTATACAGCGGCTCAATTATTTCAATATATTGCTAGCTTTCAAGGGAAAATGTTCTTCCCTAGACCCACTACTCAAAAACAGTTGCATGTACAGACCAACAATAACGGCTCCAAGGAGAGATAATCAACTTAAAAGTCAGGTCGATGAACCACTCAATAGATTTACTTGATAATTGCTGCATGAGAGGAACTCTTCCCACCTTGGAGTTTTACATGATTGCACCACATCTTATATCTTTCTCAAATAAATTCTGAAGTTTCACAAGCTCTGCATTTTAGAACACTGCAACACAAAAAGAGCAAGGAAAGGCTTATTCCAGCATTTGCTGTACAGCCAACCATAAATATTTTGAATTCAGCTTCCCTAAGTGAGAAAAGGGTAGAAACTATTAAATAGAAATCAATGGTCATGCTTCATATATTACTTGATGTTTTACTTTTTCCAGGGCTTTGATTATAAAACGTAGCACAGAATGAGCAGATGTGCATCTCCTGCTTTATGCTATATTTTTTCTGCTTTGCTGCCTTCCCTGTTCCTTGCCCTGTTGCATTGCGTCCTACGGGAAAGTGGATGAATTTCTGCAGGGAGATGGTACAGTCACCGTGTTTCTCTAGTTGGACAGCAGCACTACGTGCACACTTCTCCTGTTGCAGAAAAGCCCTTACAGACGGGAAACAAACTGCACAGTATGAGCTTAAGTCCAAACTATATCAGGGATACTTCCAAACAATCAACTTTTTATAGTTGCCAACTGGCATATTCAATATTTAACACCAGGTTGAGTGAAAAGTGTAATGGGCAATTGCTCACTCCCTAAGACCATCACCACTGCAGCCTGCACTCCCTGTAGCAGTCTCAGCAAAGTCCAAAGACCGTGAGCTAAGTGGGATTCAATTCCTTGTTGCTTCTAAGAACAATCCTATAAAAGCAAGAATGAGGTCTCGGAGATGGGAGCTGGTCATACCACCATCTGTGTTACAGCTCCGCAAAAGGAGTTCAGGATTTAGGAACTTCAGGGGCATCAGAGCTTTTAAAAATTATATTCTGTGCTATGTGATCAATCATATACGGAGAAGAGTGAATAGCCAATGCAAACATTTTACAAACATCCCAAGTGGTGAAATACATCCACCAGCTTCTGGACTACTGGTTTTGGACCCGATGCATGCAGTCACCAGTGATCTGGAAATACAGTAATCTGTTAGAGCTATACACAGAGGTTTTATTCAATTGATAAAGAAAGAGGGATATGAGCAAAGAGGAGTGAAAGAATATTTTATTGAAAACAATACTCCAGATGCATCCAGAAGAGTCATCCAGGAGACATGTAAAACGTGACGTGCAGAATAGAGTTTTTGTGTTCCTCCCAAAGAAATTAAAAATACAATATAACTTGTAATTAGCTCAAAGAGAAACAAGGTTAAACTCACAGTCATATATTGCCAGAACGAGTCTAACAGGCTGAATGAAAAAAGCTTACGTAGGCAGAATTTCAGTGAGCAGAAATATGAGGTATTTATCTGAGTTACAAGACAGCGAGAATGACAGAACCACTAAATTCACATGCAGGTTTCTAAAATTATTTTTTGTTCATATAACGAACTGCCAGATTGCTAATGTTGAGACTATATACTTTGGACCCACATACATCTCTCATATTATGTTGTTCTTGTTCTTTTAAAGATGACTATTTTTTTCTTGCTCCAAACATAGTATTTTAGTTTTTCTCATTGATCAGGTGAATCTCTGACTAGGAGACCCTCCTGACGGAAACGGGTGGTGGGGTTGGAGCACAAGATAGTTTACATAAGTGCATTGCAATTATTTCTCCTTAATTATGCATGCAGCTGGCTGTATTTTAAGACATGCCATTGCACTGCGCACACAAGCACTAAGGGTATCTGTCGCTCCATGTGTCAGGCCTTAAACATTCTCACCCACCTGCCTACAAATCACTAGCAGCAACCAAAAAGATGCAGTTAGGCTTGTGGCCACCTGCCATTTATCAGCATTGTATGAATACTGCTGGTGCCTCTTCCTGTTTCTCTCATGGCAAGCTTTTTTTGCACTGTATTCAAAATAACACATCAATTTGCTCTTTACTACTAAGTTACTTCATGAACATCTCATTTGTTATCAAACTTAAGCAGCCTCGTTTTTGAACACAGATTCAGACAAATCTGCCAGTTAAAAAGTTGAATTAGTGCAAAATATTTACATATGTGTTTATATTAATTAACACTTGCTTAAGAAGCTATGTTAAACACAGCTTTAATCTCCTCTCAAATGACAGTGCTGTATTTTTTTTTGTTGTTTTTTTTTTTTTTTTTTTTTACTTCCCAGCAAAGGCTCTAGTTTTTGTCCCAGGTGTTTTGTCCAGGTACATACTGAGGAAGTGCTACATTTGACCAGGCTTCCAGAGCATGAGGGAACCTTACCTTTGGTAGGAGATACTCATCCTGTTACACTAGTGCTATGTGGAGATGCTCAGGAGAATCAGGTTCTTTCCTCAAAAGGCAGCACCTGGAAACCTCTGCCATCCACAGCACAGGGACATGTACCACAGCCATAAAATACAAGCACAGTAAGCCTGAAGCTTACCAGTAAGCCCTGGTTCTACTATCTCCCCAGAGACAGAAAGTCTCATTCCTTCCTGGAATCCCAGCAGGTCACTCCTCCACTATCACATCTGCTCACAAATCTCTTCACACAGATGCCTGCATTGCTCACTGCCCCCTGCCCAATGCCTGCAACTTCTTTGGGACAATGTATCTCATAAGAACATTGCTCTCCTGGCCTCACTGCTGAAGAGCGGACCTTATGACCCAACACGAAACTGCAGAGAATGGTTAATAGCCTAGTAAGAGTTAGAGACACCTAATATAATTCAAATAATGGGCTGTTCCCTAACCTGATACCCTATAAACCATTTAGCTAGAAGCAAGGGTCTTTCGACATAGGATTCCTACGTATGGACTTGTCTTTTGGCATTTGCAGTACTATCCATTCCCATTTTGCTAGAAATATCCTGTGTCTGGGAAATGAGCTTCCATGAGTCTAACACACGTTAACTGCAAGGCAGTATCCAGCATCACTACCTTCTCTCCTCTTCTTTCCACTCTTCCCCTCCTGCCTTCTCCCAAAAAAACAAAAGAAATGGTAACACAGCTGGCAAAACAAGTCAGACCTCACCAGAGCTAAGGATCTATCTTGTAGTGATTGGAAACTGGTCCCCATCATCAGTCGTTTACTTGGTGAACTAGTTCTCAAAGCACTGTGACATCCCATTATAGTGGGTAGAAGGCGGCCACTAGACTTCCACAAACCATCCTTTCTTATCATTGAAGCTTATTTTAATTTTAATTATCATTGTTATTTGTGTTCCATTTAAACAATGGCGTGTAAAGCTATGAACTTATCTTTTCATTTGTGCTAAAAATTATAGTTTTCAACATTGACTACAAGTCAAATGCAATAGGTCCTTAGATTGCATTAAATAATCAGTATAAGCCCCAACCATGTGGTAGGCATTATATACGACACTAAACCCGTTATTTCATTTGGTAATGCATGTAACAAAAATTATTTCACCTAGTTTTGAACTTTTCTTTGCAATGCTGCTGTGAAAAGTGTTCTGCCTGCCTTTGGTATTACATCCTAGACAGAAACATGGGGAAGAGACTGATGATGCATCCATTCAGTAAAAAATTAGCTTTGATCACACAATAAATCGTTAAAACCATGTGTGTACTACACAGGTCAATAGCTGCTATGGCATTCACCACTGAAAGTCATTCATTGACATAAAAAAGTCTAAAGGGTTGCAGAAAAACAATATACAGATGCATCAAACACCTTGTTCTAACAGCTATTTTTGAAGCAAAGGATATAGGCTATTAGAGTTCAGTAGATTATGAAACCACACAAAATCCAGTCATTCATGGGAATAAGATTTATTGAATGGCTAGGACACATTCCCCCTGTTCTTTTAAGGCATTTCATAATGACACTGACAGATGAAAGGCTTGAATGCCTGGCTCCTTAGCCCATAACACTGCCAATACTCCAGAATTTATCAAAATGACAATTCAAAGCTATTTGCCCCTAGTTATTATAGAAGGGTCAGCTGGATTTTACACAACTCATCTTAAATGATTGATGAAAGACACTGGAAAGACAGTCACCATTGCCTTTCAGGTATGCAATCCATTGCTCCAAGCTGAAATGCTAGACACACACACCTCGGGATGCAACACACACTTTATAAAAGTCATGGATAAAACATGGGCCTTGGGGAAGCATCATTATTTTTTGCTAATAACAATAAACATTTTCTAATCCTGTGAAATGTATGTGTATCTGAAAGGATGTCTGAGGATGAACCAGAAGAGGGGTGGGTTACAGATGAAGGTTAGACTAGAGCTGGAGAAGCATTCAATGCTAAGGCCTTGCAAAACAAAACGGTGAATATCTTGTCAAATTCATTTTTCTCTAAAGATGTGGAGTGGCAACATATATATGTAAGGAGGACACCGTTTAAAGAGATTTGAGCCATATGCAACATAGAAAGTAACATTTGAAGCCGCCTGGAATCCTCTCTTCTATACCCTTTGTACAATGCCAAAAAGGCCAGCCAAGAAATTACTCCTTTTCCTGAGATTTTGTCTACTTTCTTAATAGAGTCAAGGCCCAAGTAGAATGCAGGCAGTTACGTGATTAGTCATACAGCCACAGAAGAACACAACCCAGCTCAAAGAGCAAATGAGGAAAGCAGCGTTTGTCCTCCCACCGCCTGACTCGCCAATGCCCCAGCCCGATCCCAGGAGGCAAAGGTCTGCAACGGGGCTGGCAGCCATCTGTGTTGGCATTCCCAGTAACGCTAACAGCATGTAGCTGAAAAGAAACGGCAGTTTCTTACGGCTTTTGCTGGGTTTTTTGGTGTTTGGGTTTTTTTTTTTTACTTTAAATATACAGACAAGGATAAATATCACAAAGAAATTAGCTATCTACATCAATGTCTTGAAGCTAATCCCAATACAGTACAGATCTTGCCTCCAAGAGGCTTTGTCACCTATATTCTTAGCAGATGTCTATTCAAAAAAAAAACAAAAAAACCCCCCAAAAACACCAAACCACAGCTGAAAGCCTTGAGGTCACTTTTACCTACTTTCCTGCAATGCATAATGTTCAAAACTAATTTCATTTTTTCACGATAATTTTGTGATGCCTTTTGATGCTGAAAAAGTTATTTTCTTTTCTTTCCTGGGAGGAACTGCATTTTTAATCAGGCTTCCCAGAAAGAGCTTTTGCTGATCTTAATGTGAAAAGAAATCTAAAAAAAAATATATATATGTATATATACACACACACACACAGAGGAAATGTTACTTCAGAATGACAGAGTTTATTTGACAGCACAGAAGATGAAATGGCTTAGGTCCTTAAATTCTCTCTTCTCTACAGACCACAGAAGAGTGTTTGGAAAGCTGAACACTGAAATACAGTTATGTTGAGAGGCTGCCTGGCTTCTACTGCACATCACAGGAACATCTGGAGAGATGCGATTAGAGCACAAACAGCTGCAATGCCCCTGCTTGCTAATCTGAATTCATTGTCACCTCGTGCTCCCTCACCGACTGCTGCATCTACCAAGTGACCTGCATTTTATAACTCAATTCTCAACTGTGTGGTATTATCATACAAATATTAAACAGCAGCAGGTTCACTGGTCTGTTGACAGAGTGGGCAGGCGTCAATGGGCTGACCTGCTGTCTCTGCCAGTCAGCCAAATACTAGTCCTGTGTAACCACCAGATACCCAAGCCGTGCCCTAAAGCAGTTAGAGAACTCACGCATGACTTGGGATTCGATGATCTCATCAGAAATCTGTCACTTTCCCAATGAGAGACACCGCTTTATTCTGCTGACGTGTGTGGAAAGCAATCACCTATGCCGAGTACCATAAATCCAAGCACAATATTCCAAGCAGCGATGCTCAGATTGCTGGCCTTCACAAGAAGACAGAATCATACAGTTAGGAACAAGTACCACAGGGTAACAGCACAACTCAAACTGTCCTGAAATGGCCTGGCCAAATCCTGTTTGACCATGTAGTCACAGATCACAGAATGGTTGAGGTTGGAAGGGACTTCTGGACCTGTTTAGGAATTGCAAAGACAGAACTCATTAAAAGTTTTTGGCGTGCCAAGAAACTGACCTGCAGCTCCTAGAACAAACTGTAACAACAGATTTTTGTACTTCACGTATCTCATCCAGGTAGAGAGGAAAAAGATGATCTTTGGGTACTACTCAGCGGATGTTTTATTACAGATACCCAGTTCCAACTGGGGCAAGAGCTTTAGTGACCTGGGGAACCTCATTGCCAGAGCCCAGGCCTATGGCAGCACTGCTGGCAATGCCACCCATCACCACACATAATCAAGCACTGACCTGGCAGGTGCACCAGGCTGCAACTCACTGCTGGTTTTAACGGGGGTAGTAACATTCATTTATCAGAACTAACAGGTAAATTACAACAGATCCCAAAAAGAGCGAGGAAAAGAATAGAGTGAACTACGTGAAGTGTTCAGAGATAAAGAAAACAGGAGACAAGAGCTTATCTTCCCTGCAGTATCACAGATGTTCCCCAATGACACAGATCACAGCACAACCTATTCAGTGTAACGCCTTAGGAGAAAGCCAAATTCACTTCTATTCCCTCCTGCTTCTGCAACATTGCAAGGTTCGTTGATGCCATTATTTTACTGAAAAATTAGGATCGTGAAAAACTATAGAACTGCTGAAAAACTTCACTTTCCACCACGCTCAACTCTAGCAATTTGTCATTTTCTTGGGTGTCACATACTTATTTTGACCTCCTCAACAGCTCCACTTATAAACACTTTTAAAAATGCATTTCAAAGAAAACAGTTAACAGGTGAAATCTTAGTTGCTTAATATATTAGTAAATATATTCTGTTATTGAATAGCACAGGAATAAGCATGAATACTGGTAAAAAATGGAGTCCCTCACTATCAAGGCATCAGTCTAAAAAATAAGTAACTCTTCATTTTATGGATGATTGTGGCTGATTGTGAAACACTGAAAGTGCCCTTATCTCTCAAGAACAAATGGGTTTGCCTAAGAAATAAAACCAAACTTGTTTCTGTATTTAAGGCAGGTGAGATTCAGATCACTAGAGCTGAACTTGTCCCTGTGCAGCTCCAGCTTCAGCTCTGATCCAGAAGGCCTTTTACCTGCAACTTTTTACAGAGGTGATTTTCAGAACTGAGCCGTCAAAAAAAACTAGCTCCAGAAGGCAAACATCCTCCCTGTCCTTGGGCACGCACTGAAAGGAACAACTGACAATCCCCTGTGTGCGACCCCAGCAACCTGCACCAAACAACAGATGATACAGAGAGGCAAGAAATACCTGCAGTTTATGCAGAGAAAACTGAATTGCTTCCAGACCTTGCAGGATTCTGTTCTCAAGAGACACAGTGATCGTTCCAGGATAATGGAAGCATCCATGAGGATCTGGAGACAGGCTTTAGGGAAGCACCGACCAGGGCGGTGAGGTCAGTGATAAGGCTCTAGACAACTGTGTTCTCAAAGCTACCTTGAAAGCCAGGCTTTCATCGCTAGGATAGGGATGTGCCTGGAGCAGCTAAAAAAATCACCTTATAAAGCTTATCCTCCGAGAGCATCAGCATGAAAATCCTGAGTTAGAATACAAGTTTATACTAAGATGGCTTGCAGCGCACCCAGGAGAGAACTCTTGGTCTTGCCATGAAATCAAAACTATAAATAAAACAGATGTTTCCCAGGATGTTGCCCCAAAGGAACAATTGATGGACCAGTTTAGAGACCAGGAAAAAATATTTCTGAATTATTCTAGCTTGAAGTAACACAGAAGATTAAAAGGCACTTCCATGTTAGTTGTAAGAGTTTTTGTTATGCTTTAAGTACTTTGCCTGCTCTTCCTGCCGAGAATTCTCCTGATGGGGCTTTAATATAATCTAGTCTGACTTTCATATTATTCTCCCTGCCCTTGAGCATTTTAATCTGTACCCCACCCAATGAAATGCTTAATAAACAGTAGGCATAAAAATTTTAAATGGTAACTTATCAGAATTTTCTGTTTCTTCTGATAAGCCTGACAAGTGCTTTCCTCCCATCACTGGACTCTGGAGAGCTGATGGGTTTTCCCTTTGTTTGCACTAGGATGTTCTTACTCCTTCCTTACCCTTATTGGGCTGATGCTTCCCTTGCTTTCATTCAACTCAAATCCCAGACGTAAGATGCCAAAGGTGTAAGAGCTGGCTACAGCAAGAGGTGTTTTGTAGAGGAATGAAGCTGGGTTAATGAATATAGATAACATACAGCTGTGGGCTGGCTTCAGGGGCAGGGGGTTGGCCGATGTAGGTAAGGTGCAGGTGTGGCTGGTTATGTTAAGGGGTTGGGCAGCCAATGAAGTGGTTAAGAGCCAAGGAAGAGAGGGGAGGAAAAAACAGAGAGAAGAGAGAGAATGCACACCTGGGATGAGGAGAGACTAGGAGAAAGCAGCAGAGGGACTGGCACAAAGAGTATGTTGGTATGAGATGGTAAAAGACCTTGTTGCAGCTTGATAGTTTGGAGAGTGCTGCAACACTGTTTAATGGCTAAGACCCATGCTACAGTGCAACAGTTTATGCCCAAAAGCCCCTTCCACAAAATAGTGAGAATTCAAGAACAAGGGCTCTCAGCATCTTGAACGATCATTTGGCCCGTGTAAGGACAGCACAGACAATACTGTTTTGATCACTAAACTTAGCATCAACATCATCTTTTGCTTACCATCTAGACTAAGTGCTGACATAAAATGCCAGATCTATTTTTAATTCTGAAACAAAAAACGAGATGTGCTGTGTCTCCCCGGGCACTCACAGCAGACAGCCTGATAGCAAAGAGCAGGAAAGGTGGTTCCTGCCCAACCTGGCCTTACCCGAGAGCAGGAGACTGGAGCAGGTGTACAATGGGAAGGTGCCATTGGCTTCAGTAGGCTTAGAATCAGCCCCTCATGCCTCCCATCAAACACCAGTCCAAGTCCTTCAACAAAACCTGGAAATTATGACTGGATGGAAGAGAAACCCCTCCCTATGCTACAGCCTAAATCTGGGACTTGTCTCCACTCAGATTGATCATTCTTATGCAATGACAGTCATTGCTTTCTCCACAGGACACTATACTTCAAAGCAAAGTAATGTAGTGCCTTCAGTTACACTAATGCAATCCCCTTTGATTTATTTCTTCTACCATTTCAGTCAACGTCCCAGCGAGTCATCTACTTACCAGCTGCACATCTGCTTGACAGCTTTAGGGATCTTTCTCAAGCAATAAGTCCTGAATGTCTTTCCAGGGTCTTATGCTCCAGCTCTTTACTGTTTAGAGGATATTGCTCTATTTATTCTCAGCTTCATAGTCCTCTTAATGTTTATCTACCAGCACTGCCATCTTTCAAGCCACTGTACTTAAAGATAAGGCCTCCTGCATCTGATTACTGGTCCAGTTATTATTTGTTAGTTTGTCCTCTGTATTTGGATGTATTTTACATGTTTGCTGGCTTCATTTCCACACACTATTATCCTTGTCAGAGATAGAGAATAACAGTTGCAGTCATAACAATGATCCTGTAGCCAGCTCCACTAACATTTTGCTAATTTTTCCCCCTGCTCCTACCCCCTTAGTCGTGATATTCAGAATTAATAACAGCTTACAACTTACAGTGGAAGGGAAAGATGAATCACACTTTCACCTGTTGGGTATTTTATTATTCCCAATAAAAATACCAAGATATTTGTTGTCTTTTAAACTTGATCTTTCTACTAGTAATAAAATACACCTTTAAACTCTTACTAAATATCTGATTGAAAGAGGACCTAGTTGGTTTTGGGTTTTTTAATTACCTTTCACTTGCATGATTTGCCTAAGGTCCTGAGTTTTCATCTCCACAGGAAAATCTGGCTAGATGAGATCCAAGGACGATCTTGCTGACTTCAGCCTCAACCTTACACCAAGTGCTCAGCGAGATACTTAAAAGTACTGGGTTTTGGTTGCAAAATAAACCCTACGGTGCTCAGACCTAGCTATGTTCTACCACAGTCTCATCCTGGTTTTCATATTGGCTTGCACTTCTTAAAACAAGATTCCCATTTCCTTCACCTAACACCAGCTTGACAGATAGCCCTTTGACAACCTGGTCCCTTGGAGTACCAGTATACTCGCTGGTGGACAGAGTGAGAGTTAGTGTGTCTGTCTCACAGCTGTTCTGTGTTTCCCACCTAGGAAGGGACTCCACAAGTGCTCAGCACTACTGCCTGCAGAGGGAACCTGATTGTCCAACTCCTCAAAACTCCATCTAGTGTGTCATTGTCTGTTTTCAAGCCTGAAGTGTGTCTTTCATTACACTAAAGGTCTCCCTTCCCATTAATCTTGTTGAGCAGCTCTCCTCTCCAAGCTCTGCTGCCCACAATTTGTGATTCCTTATTGTTGAGCATCCATCACACGTAAAATCAGTTCTAAGCACCCCATTACTCACATATTTAGAGATGTCAAAGCAAGACCTCCATGTAGCTCCCAGAGCACTTTAGAATTCCCTTCTGCTTTCCCATCAAAAAGGCAAAAGGACACAAGCAGACAGCATCTCATATGAACTTACCAGGGAGGCAGATTTCCTTATGCAGAAAGTTATGAGGAGGAGCAAAGCAAAAAAGGCAACTATATAGTACAGTTACAGTTAATGATGCATGAACATCACATGGTTCAGCTGAGCAAGGACCCGGTCCTGGGTCCTTCAGGTGACTTTTTCAGTGCCAATACAATAGAACTTTCTGTGACAACTCCATATGGAAACTAAGACGAGTTTCCTTTCTCATACTGTAATTTATATTAGATCATTAGGCACAGAACTTCAGGACTTAGAAACTACCAGAGCTTTCTTCTGCTCAACCTGATCTTCAGTTTAGTTGGAGACCATCTCCATATACAGTTAGGACACGTGTACATACAACTATGTCCCAATGAGATCAGGGAAACTGGGAAACTTGGACAGGGTGGGAATCACAAATATAGGGTGTCTAAAGAAGTTTCGTACATTCAAGAACTTCCATTATTGGGATAAGCCTCAGGAAGTTGTGAGGCTTGTCTCTAAACAGCATCCTTGAAAACTTCGAATTCACACACTTAATATTGGAAAGGAAAGGATGATCAATTGGTCTCCAGGGTCTGTACACTAATGGATTCCTTTTCCCAGCACAGGACTGCTGTAGCTCATTCATTCTCTCATTCATTCATTCATCACAACTCTGCAGTTGCGCAAACAGACTCTGTAAACAAGAACTCTCAACCAGCAAACTCCCAGCGTGCTGGCAATATTAAGTGGCAAGCATATGAACACCCTGCAGAGAAGCAGAGGCAAATAGTTCATTGATATTTCTTTTTCCTCTTATCGGTATCGTTGATACTGCTTTACAACTGATGTAAAAAGATAGGTTATGCTGGTAATAAACCTCAATACATTAAGGCTCCATACAGACTGGTTGCTGAAGGCTTAATATCAGTCATAATTATTATCCATAAAATGTTATTGAATCAGATCTTAAAAGTTAATGCTGCTTTGTTTCAGGAGATAAAGAACAGTAGGCTGGCAAGGCAGAGAAGGAAACATTAGGCTTTTGATCAATCTTTGTGCAATTTAAAACTTTAACCACAAAAGGGACTCGGCATTTCAAATATTATCCAAAATCCAAAGAGCTGGCCTAAGCAGAGTCCTGTGGCAAGAGCGATTGCTCAGAGGAGGATTTATCTTTTAACTTGGTATCAATGCCCAGATGGAGGATGTAACTTTTCCTGAACTCAGGACTGTTGAATGCTGCCCTTTCAAGACACTGTGTCGCACCTCAGACTGTAACGTGCACTTAGTAGGTACGTCATCCCACCACCAAGGGGCTTTCCTAAGCAGCAACCTCCCACACCCATTTGAGCCCTTGCTGCTCACAGCATCCCCTTCAAAAACAGGTATTTGCCTTCCCAGCCCTCACACTAATACAAGAGCTCCATATCTGCAAAGCAGGTGCCCAGACAGAAGGCATCAGGCAACTGTTTAATGGAGCACGTAAGATGCCTTAGCATTTACAGCTAATACCCTCCCTGTCCACAAACGTTTCAATCCACTTTCTGCACTCACAATATCACTCAGCCACCTCTCCCTTTCCCTCTCTGTAGTACAGTATTGCAACAGTCTGCAACCATTACTCATCTCTACAAAGAGCCAAAAGGAAGAAAGCGACAACATGAGAGTGAAGCCATAGCGCTTCCCAGCAAGAAAAGGACCTTGGCTCCTGCGTAAAATGAGCCTTGTCTCTTCCTTTCCTTAGTTACTCAGGAAATACGAATCATCACATGGACACCTTGGTGCCCTGTAAAGTGAGGAGGGATTTTTTTTTTTAAGGTTGATCACAGGCTCGAGTCCTTTAAAAACAAAGGGAAGCAAGGTTATATGACTTATGTGCCAACACTCTCTAGCCAGACCTGACTGGATTCACTCTTTGCGTCTGTGATGTACCTGTTTTGCAAAGCAACCATTAACTTTGGAAGCTTCATGGAATATGACATTTTTGAAATCTAAAAAGTATGCCAAGGAAATCATGCAGAAGGGTAATAGGAAATACTTGCAGGGAGACCTATTCTGAATTGTCTACACATAGATAAGGCACAGAATTCCTTTCCTTAAAGATTTTATTAACCTTTTGCTGATGGAAGGAGATTACTGATTGAGAGCTAGATGAGGTCAGTGCAGCAATTATATTTCGAATCCTCTTCAAACAAGGTTCTTGTACAACGTAAGAAAAAAAGTTGACAAAATGAGTCGTTACTTAAACCGAGTCTTTTAGAATAATTAACCTATAATAACTATTCTGGCCTCCTCTTCAGCCTTGAAAAGTAATCCTTTCTCATTAGTTTCAAGTTTAATTAGCATCAATAATGAAATGTCCCTCAGAAATAACCATTGCATCATACTCTCTAATGCTGACATACGCTGCCCTACCAACAGAAAGGCCACAGGGTGATGTCCAAAGGGGAGAGGCTCAGCAGATCACAAATGCTCCCAAAACGAAAAAGCAAACAATACTGTAAAAAGCATGGAATATGACAAAACCAGATTTATTTGCAAGACAAGTATTGCAAACACAGGGTGGAGCACAGAAGACTGGAAGATGGTTTTGCCAACAACTGCTGCAGTATTTCCAGTGAGCTACCAAGCCTCTCAACTCTAATTTTTTGTTCTTTCTTGGCCTTTTGGCTGAAGCAGAAAGAGACATCGCAATTTACTATATTCTATATGAGAAAATTGTATTCAGCACTTGCAGTCTAACATAATCAAATAATGCTTTTTCCATCCCTGGCTTCTATGATCTCTCTGTAAAAAAGATATAATAGTGCTTAGCATTGTCACCAGGGTGATAAGACTTAAAGTACTTTGAGGATCTAACATGAAAGAGGCTATAAAAAGCCCAGACATTCTGATGCATCTGAGATAGCCTGTTACTTAACAGGCCAGTAGAAACAGCAGGCGAATGCCAATGTACAAGCTGTAATTAGAGGTCTGCTGCAACTTGCAGAGCTCTGAAGGATCACCATGGATTTCTGATAGGTGAAGTCACAGATATTCATTTGGTTGTATGTCACAGGCACTACACTGGCTGCATTCAGAAGAACCACGCAAGCTTTAAAAACTGAGTTGGAAAGAAATCTACAATAACGTAGAAGTCCTGAAAAGGAGTATGACATACAGAGAAACACCACTTCTGATATGCCTACGGACGCACATCATTCAGTACGTAGTTAGGCTAATATCACCTCTTCCCAACAGACATCAAGAAATACAAAGCACAAAAATCCACGCACAGCCATATCGCACCGTGCTCCCACCACGGCAGTAGCCCTGCTTTTTCCCCCTACACTCACCACCACATGTTCTCTGCTCTTCACCTTGCACAGAATCACCTTCTCTCCCTTTACCCAGCTTGTAACTTGGAGTCATGGTTTTCTTTCATGACAAGGTTTTTTAAGGTATGAGACCAGAGTGAGTTGCTTGTCAATAAGAAAACAGGGAGAAGCTTGCAGGAAAAGCCTGCACCTCTCTTCACACTGCACTGCTACAGTCTGAAACAGATTCAGCATAGGTCCTTGTTTGGGCAGGAAAAGGTAGTTCTGCTGCCTCGATAGAAACATTCAACTACCACTAAAAGACTTTTGAGAGCTGCAAACTGAACTGGAGAGCTGTTAGAGACAAGCTATAAAGGGATGCACCACATTCCTAGAACCATCTAGATGAAAGGTTCATCTAGTATCTCCACTTTGCCACCAGCAATAATCCAGGAGGAAACAGGCAGGCCACTGAAGTTTTACACAACCTCAAACCCCACATTCTGTTAATTTCTCATACCTTAAGTAAGAAATCATAAAGGACAAACCTTTTTCCCCGATGTCTCCATGATGTTTTCTGTTCCTGGAACAGCCAGCACTCAGTTCCCTCAGCTTGCTCAGCTCTCCCCAGCAGCCACCAGCAACCACCACCTGCAGCTCCTCACTGCAAATGAGACGGTGCCCAGCTGCAACTCCTAAATGCACTCTGCCCAGCTGCCCCCCGACAAATTAATCACAGCCTATCCTACTCGCCCTCACCTCTTGCGGGGCTACAAGTAACCCTGACCAAGCCCTCACAAAGTATTCAAATTGCAAATCTAAATTTGACCATTTGACTTTAGTCAAAGGCAGGGTTAGTAATTTTTCCAAAAAACAAACCCAGAAACTCAATCTCTTTTAGCATCAAAGAAAACCAATGGCACTTTTAAGTTTCAGAAGTTTGCTATCACTGAAGCGAGGGAAATAGCAGTCCTATGGTTAGCGCTGTAGAGATGGGAATAAATCAATATGGTAGGCTGGTTTAGCTTTTCCCTTAGAAATCTGAAAGTTCAGGCTGCACCTTATTGTCTCTATTGACGTTCTTAGAAAGCAAAAGCACCAGTAATCCACAAAAAAAAGCACCTTCTACCAACAGAGTTCATAAGCAGTCAAAACTACTCTTGCTTCTGGAAGTATTTTGTGTGACATGACACGTTAATGGCAGAGCTGTGTATACACCACCCCTCCTCTGAGCCCGGTTCCTCATGAGTCTCTCCTCCTCGCTCTGTGCCACGCTCACTGACGACAGACCCAATACCACAAGATAATTAAGCTGAAAGTCAAAGCAGAACTTAATTCTTGCAGCTACTTTGGCAGCTACCTACTGAAGTTCTTCAGCAAAAGGAAAAATAAATGCAAAATACTGAATGCTGTTTTCAAACTGTAAGGATCGCTGGATATTCGGTACCAATTTTTCCATGCTCGATTCTGTCTTTGTACAATAATTTACCATTTCATTTCAAACACCTGTTGTTAGAAACTTGCCTGAAGTCTGCCTGCAGCCAGCCACCAGCTCTTTCTACTGGATACAGCTAGAACACTTCAACCACGTGTCACAGATCCTACACGTCTAACAAGTGAAGATGATTCTCTTTCACTACAACTGTCATAGTTTACAGCTCCTGAAAGCAGCGATACCCAAGTCCTATCCATGCTGTCACAGGGGATTTCTGAGTAGCCATGCTAAGGAGGATAGTGACAACCATGAAGCTACGCGGCTGCCTCAGTCATAAATCAAAATACTCATGTAAATTAGACTGTAGTCTCAAAATGTGTTTCTTGCCTAAATATTTAAACACATAAATAACCTCCAGCCGTTCCAGCTTGTCATTTTAAGCTTTCTGACATTTATTGTTCGCAAGAAAAGAAAGGTCAGACTTATCAAATCTGCATTTATGCTTCCATGACATTTTTCTCCAACCAAATTTTTCTGAATTAGAGAAGCAAGACAAATGTGGCACATTTCATAAAGGACCTTTCTCAGCTCAGCACTGCAGTCTCAGCAGCCCCGTTGAGCTCAGAAGTGGCTTCTCAGGAAACAGATGCTGTGGTGCAGTGGATAGAAAGAAATTTGGGAAGCAGGCCACCTGAATTGCTGTTCGCTGCTAGGTAAATGACTTGTGCCAAAAAAGTAGATCTCCTGGTCACAGTACTCTAGTTCTGGGCAACTCAAGCGGATACTTTGGTATGAGATTTAAAGACAGGAAATATCCAGGCACCATGTGGAATTTGCTGCCAGTTGGGAGGAAAACCATAACTTGGGACTCCCAAAACACCACCACCACAAACGATTTGGCACCGATACTGAAAAGGTAATACTGTCTTTACTATGATGAGGCTCGTTTATTTGGGAATTTTGTAAGTGCTAAATACTGCCAGTCTCCCCTCACTTTTTCTACTTTTTTTTGGCTAATTCACAAACACAGATTTTATTTCCTGTCATGTAATGTTCCTGTGAGATGTGCAGTGAACCAAATGACCAGATTACTTCAGGATACAATTCAATCAGATGCTGCAAAACCACCTTTCGTCTTGAAAAATGTCTCCACTTTTGTATAATTAATGACTTAAGTGTCCCAGTGCACTTCTTTGCTGTATTTATTCCCTGGTTTTAAGGATGAGGAAATAAAAACACAGCAAGTTTAGACAAAACATCTTTTAAAAATGTGCCATACATGTCCATTAAAATAATAAAATAAATAAACACAATAAACTGATACTTGTGCCTCTGCTGGTGTTTGTTTATGGATATTTTACTGAACAGGCTTATGAATAAGAACGATCATAAGAACAATGAGCCTAAAAGTAAGCAAAATTTGTGGAAAACAGACCTGGAAGTCATAAACACATTAAGCGTTATCTAGACTCCCATCAAAGGTCAGCAACACTGCATAACTCTGGTCCAAGCAAAACCACGTGGAATAGTGACCACGGCATGTTTTCCATGAACCACTCAAAGACTGAGCACTATTTCTAACACTATCTGCCGAATAATTGGCAACAAAGCTGCAAAGCCCTAAATCTTTGCAGTCAGCATGCAAAGAGTGAACATGGCACCATCAGTCAAGAGAGTCATATGCTATGAGTTTTCTTGGTGCTGACAGAGGAGGAAAGTGACTTGGACAGACACAGGCAGGACAGCAGCAGGACCAAGGATCATGCCGCCCATGAAGCCATGCAAACCCACCACTACGCAACCGGATTCCTCTTCAAGAGGTATTTACAGTTCAAGAAGAGGCACTGTGGACTGACTAAATTCATGCTCCTGGAGAGCACCGGTGACTGGAGCCCTAGAGGGAGGTGCTACACACCTAATATTCAGGGCAGGAAGGATGGGGAAAGATGCTCCTAAGCACACTTAGAATTCACTGTGATTTAGCAACTGGTACTCAGCATGCAGCATGCTGGCACCCACGACAACCTGAGGGCAGAAAAGAAAAACTTCATTTTGCACTAGTTCATGTCTAGAATAAACCCAAGTGTAACTCAGGCCCATCCTTAAGCTTTGGACTGGCAAAGCTGGCCTGATAGCTGAGGCAAAGCCCAAAACCCCAACAGAAAAGAGCAAAACCACTTGCACTACAATGAAAGCCTTTCAGAAGCCCTACTGCAATGCTTCAGTCTTATTTATCAAGTTTTGCCACTGATTTGTCAGAAGGTCAGATTTCAGATGTTGCATACAGTCAAGGATGAGAGAAAAAGAGAGCAACTGCAAAGTGACATCTCTTACCAGTTTTCTGCTCAGTACGGCACAGCTCCAAATTGTGTTCTTTGAAACCAGAAAAACAAAACTAAAAAATAACAAAAGAAAAACGTAACTAAGAGACCTTGATTAAACTCCGATACCTCTAGAATATGCAGAAAGAATTCTGCAGGCTTTACTACAGTCAGATTTCAGCTTGGAGCTCTGATTTTCATTTACAAAATGTCCACTTTCAAGCCCACATTTTCATCTAGTCTGAAGTGCCTTCTAATCTTTAGGCAAAGGGTTCCTCCTGCAAATGAGTTCAGGTGCACGGTAGCAGTACCCTAAAGATGTAAAGCCTAATTGCCTCAGCATTATAATAGCACTGGTATGTAGTGAATGCAGACAGTTTCAGGGAGAATACATGTGGCAAGTTAATAAAATTTTAGATGAAGGCCACAGTGCAGGAGTAATATTTTGCCTAGCCAGAGGATGAAAAGTTATGCATTGCTATTTAAAAAATATAATTGGAATGTTAAATCTATTCCATGAATGAAAGTACATTGACCTTTAGAGGGAGGAATGACTCATTTTCATCCCTGTATGCCCCTTTTTAACATATGCTTCCCACCTTTGCATATGTAAGTAGCAATTAGTTCTCATGGGAAGTTATTTTATGGCCATTTCAGCTTATTAAACTTCCTGGGTAAACTCTCAAGAAATCTATTTAGCAACATTTGTGGCTCAGGTGCCCTACAGTGAGTGGATTGGTTACCTGTGACGTTAATATGAAAAAAATCCAAACATCAATGCAGGGTTAGGGTGCAAGGGCTGTGCACCACCATGGAGCCTGTGCGAGTGTAGAGCACTCACCTTGGACCAACCCAAACCCATGGCCACCCACACTTTATTATTTGTGGGATGGATTTGCCAAGGTGGCCCTCCCAAGACCTCTGCACAACACATGCTAGCCTATCTGACCCTCAAAATCCTAAGCCCAGCAGCAGAGGATCAGTCACGCGAGGGAAGGGACAGTCAGTCCTGATGCTCACAGCTCTTTAACTGACAGTCTCTATGTAGAGAGAATTGAGGATTTTTTTCCCAAGAAAGCTCAATAACCTGTCCAGAGGGTACACTGCTAGAGAAACCCACTGTGTTTCAACACTATATAGCAAATCCTGTAAGGCCAGAACTAAAACTGGCCAGGACTCTGCTGACAGAAAGGTTCACTAGCTGTTCAGTTTCCCAGGGCAAAGCACTGGTTTTGATTAAACTATTTTGCAAAAGGTTTCCTTGGAGTTAGGGTGGAATTTCCAGTCAACACCAAAGGCGATGAGAGCAAAGCCAACAGCAACCTAGTAGTTGTGAGGTTCACCTAAAATATGGGAGATCTGCAGCACTGTGATCCTCTCTGAGCTTGCCCCTCCCTTCCTCTGCATTTTTTGTAGTTTTCTTCCACAGAAATTATTGAAATAAATTTGATTTTTTTGTCCCAGAGAAGCACTGGGGGAAAGAGAAGCCAATACTAATTCTGAAAGCATTTCCAGGAGAGGAAAACTCTCTCTTACCCGATTTTGAAAATGCCAAGCTGACCCAGAAATGGTAGATGGGCTGAAGACCACAGCTTCTCTGAATGGAAGCTTTTTCTTGCAGGATGCTCTGCTCCCATGAGGATGAGTGTGAGAGAAATCTGGCATTGACAGTATTTGCAGGAAAGCCCTGTAGAAATTCCTGTGAACTTTATGGTTTGTCAGTTAAAAAACAGCAGTCCAGTAAGTACATCCTTTACTAATTGTTCAGTAACACACTGAGACAAATTGCTTTACGCTTTGTGCAAACATGCTGTTAAAAAGGAAAAAGGTTCACTCCAGTTAAATACCTTTGAGCCAATATCAGAGAGTGTAACAGTTAAAGAGAATAAAGCATTATTTACAGGACTGTTGTCACCCTTAAAGTCAATAGGAATTCATTCCCTTGCAATTTTTTTCTCTTCCTAAAACATAATTCATTCTCCATTCACACAGAGGATAATTTGGCAAAAATAATTTAGCAAGGTAATTACATCTTTTCCTGGGAAGTACTGAAATCCTGGGCATCTCCAGCAGAGGAGAGGGGGGAGGGAAAAAAAAAAAAAAAAAAAAAGAAAGAAAAAAAGAAAAAAAAAGCTAAGCGTCAACGCAAGTGAAGCAGCTTTACATTGTTGATGGGAGGATTGTGTTGTTTGAAATCCATTTCCAATTAGCTTAACCAATGAAGGAAAGGCTCAGTTGCCTTAGGAAGGGCTTTAGTTAAGCCCCATACACATTAGCTGCAATGGTGTTAATAATTGCTGGGATCTGCACACTTACGGGCTGGTGGATGCTGTGCATACTGTTATCACTGTGTCAGCACATCCTGCTGTTGGCAGGGCTACACAGCACAAATTTAAGCATGGCAGTGACACATGGTGTTCACATAGGCAACACCTTTGCAAAGCAGAAGGAACGGGGGTTTAATGTTTTTAAACAAATCCACGTTAGAAATCCAGTGCCAAGCCATGTAACACTAAGACGCTATTGCAGAAAAAGCAGAGATGCAATTTTATAGTGACACAACTTCAGCACGTTAGCAACCCTGGTGGAGAATCCAAGAAGAGACTAGGATTTTTACATGTTATGAACAGCTGCTAGCAGAAGTTATTACTGTGATAATAGGTAAATGAGGTCCATACTCCTTCCCTCTGCTCCTCCTTCTCCTGCACCCCCTATGATTGACTTCGTATTACTGCGTTGCAGTAAGGACAGCAGAGCCTTGTCTCCAACACGATTTTTCAGGGGCATTGCTAACCACTAATCCATCTGGAAAAACATGCATTTTTTTCTCAACAGTGAGACAACAGACAACATCCAGAGCCTGTGGGTTTTACTAACTTTGGTTAAAGCTCCATCTGCATTGTATCCACAAGATCAGGGCACCTGTTAGTCCACCTGTATACCCTTCACCCGGGTTAAGCACACCTTCCTCCTCAAAGACAACAAATGCACGCCCTCCACCTCCCGTGCTACTATAAGCACGGGAGTCAAGATGGCATTAAAAGCTAAGGCCGTATCTTCATTGCCAATGAGGGAGATCCATAAAGCAAAACAACTGCTACTTACAATAAATTCCCCAAACAGAAAGAAAGAGACGGTAGGTTTTGGTGTCTTTAATTTTTATTAATTGTTCTTTTTTTACTGCAACATGGCAAGGCAAGACCTGCTGGAAGGTAGGGTGTGGTGGCCTCACCTAGCCACCTTGTGGCAGGCAGTACCTCTGTGTTATCCCTGCCAGAACTGACACACGAAGAGCTAGCCCAGGTATCTCACCTCAGCTACAAGCCGAAGACTGACTTGCACCCAGCCCCCTCCAATGGTCTGCTTTGATTTTTGTTTCAAGCAGCAAAGAATGATATGGGTTCAGTTTGTAGTTATTAAGATTACTGGCCCAGCTTTTCAGATGAGCATCAAAAATCAGTTGCTCCAACTCTGTATTCAAAGCCCAACACTTGCTTCTGTCACATCTTGCGAGTTTAGTTAAGTATATTCTGTGGTCCATTAAGTATGTGACTACTTGGGAACACACCATTGACTTCTACACAGCCTCATAAAAGCTACCAAACTTAACTCACTGTGACAAATTATTTGGCCCTTCAGTCCTCTAGGTATTATATTCTTTTAGTGGGAGATCCCGAATCAGAGCTTGTGTTAAAAGTACAATGCACACACAGAATGGAAATCTCCCTCAATCACTGGCCCAAAGCAAAGCTTTCATGTGAGGCAACAGAGCTGCCTCTGACTGCAAATAACCACTGCCCAGAAACAAAATTTTAAGCCAGGTCCTCTCTTCATAGAGGTACCAGGGCTACATGTATCAGCCTCCTCAGATGTACAACTGGTCTCACTATAGCTGGTAACGGTGCAGTTTGCTAAGGCTCTTCTGTGCTTTTAAAAGGGACAGAAATTAACTTTGTTCCAGATACAGGAAACTCAGAGGAAAACCTGCTTCTTGCAGGTTTGTCCGTCAGCCATTACCCCGTATGTGTAAAGAGTTAATAGTATTGATATCAATAGCCCATACCACGTACCAATTTAGCGGTCAGCCTCAGCTATGGAAAGCTTTGTGCTGTTCCCTGAAGTCTGCCTGCATGTAACCTTGCAATCACTTGCAGCACTTAGAGGAGGCTTCCCTTTTTAAGATGGTATTTTTTAAGTTTCAAAGAACCCGATCTTGCTGTCCTTAGACTAAGGACACTTTAACCTCCGAGTCTGGCTTGCGGCTGTCTGGGACAAACCAACTCCTGGCATTTCGCAAAAATCCCTCAGCGCTTTCAGAATAACCCTCCTGGCCCCACAGAGGCTCCTCCACACATTTCACGCCGCTAGAGCGCTGCCCTTCAAGACAAGCCGCTAGGGAAGCCGCGACTGCTCGGGGGAGCCGCGCTGCCCGCAGTCGCCGGGCCGGCAGCGAGTGGGGCTCCGGCGCGGAGCTACGTCCCAGCAGGGGGTCGCGCCGCACCGCCGGGGGGCTCCGCGGGGGCGGCCGCAGCGGGGGCAGGACGGGAGCGGGCGAGGGGCGCGGTGCGCGGCATGCAACGCACGGCTCACCTGCCGCCGAGACGTGGAAGAGGAGGCGGGGGCGGGCGGCGCGGATGGCCGCCGACAGCCCGCGCTCGCTGCCCGGGAGGGCGCCGCGGCGCTCGGGCATCAGCCGCACCCGCAGCCGCCCGTCGCCGGCGCGGAGCCACCAGGCGAAGAGCTCGGTGAGGTTGAACTCCAGCTGCGCCCCGGCGGAGCCCGGCGGCGGCTCGCCGGCGCAGCCGTCCCGCAGGCTGCCCTCGCCCACCTCCAGCACCAGCTGCTTGGCGCGCCGCAGCCGCCGCCCGGCCGCCGAGGGCCCGCCGGGGGGGGCGGGCGGCAGGGCCCGCGGCAGCCCCCCGCGGGCGGCGCGGAGCAGAGGCGCGCAGTCCAGCCGCAGGCGGCACCGCGCCGCGGCTCGCCCCGGCGGCCCCAGCACGAGCTCCCGCACGTAGGTGCGGAACAGCGAGGGCACGACAAAGTCCACCGCCAGGCTCCTCCTCTGCAGCCGCGACAGGCCGGGGGTCTCCCTCGGCCCCGCCGCCCCCGGGGCCAAGCTGAGGGCGAGGCAGGCGGCGGCCAGGAAGCGGGCGGGCAGCCTGCCCCCCGCCATGACCCGCCCGCGGCGGCCGGCAGCGCCCCGTCCTGCGCCCGCGGGGCCGGCGGCCACGGAGACGGCGCCGGGGAGCGCGATGCGGAGCCGCTGCGGAGGCCGGTGCAGCCCAGGGCCGCCGCCGGGCCGCTCCGCCCGGAGCCGCCGCTGCGCGGGCTTTGCCGGCTCCAACTACCCGCCACAACGCAGGCATTACCCAGCGAGCGCTGACATCACGCCCGAGCCCGCCCGCCAGCAGCCAATGCCAGCCCCGGCAGCCGTCATTATGCAAATGTCCAGGGGCGGGGCGAGCGGAGACCGGGCGTGCGGCGGGGGGGGCCGTTCATTGAGAAAAAAAATGGCCCAGCGGCCCCCGGCGCTCCCCCGGGCACGGGGCTGGGGGAGCGGCCCGCAGCCGGAGGCCGGCGCTCTGGGAAGAGCAGGGCTGGAGCCGCACCTCCACATGGCCCTGCCGCCACCCGCGGGTGGTGAGGGGGTCTGAGGTCCCGTCCCTCGCTTCTGCTCTCTCTTCTCTGTCCCTCTGTGCAGGTGATGGACGGAGCTGTTCGGTTTTCTCCCTTCCCTCTCTCTCCCCTTCCTTCCTTTTCTTCCCTTCTTCCCTTCCCTTGCTTCCTTACCTCCTTAAAGGCTGATGTCCTCAAAAGAATCCTGGATGTCAAAAAAAAAAAAAAAAAAAAAGGTGAGGAGGGAGGGAGAAATCCTAGAGCATAAGTGATTCTAAAAAAACGAACAAAAATCTTCCATTTCGGAATGAAAACAACAGCCTTAAGAAAGGTTCATGCAGCAATTCTCCCCCTTTTTTACCTTTAATAAATACAATATAATTACTGTAATTACATTAGTGCCTTAGGATAGCTAATCATAACTCATTCATATTTCTGGAAGTTGCCTATAGGAATTAATGACTTATTATTATCTCTTTAGTTTGATACTTAATGCATGTATATTTTTATAATCCAGGTACTTTAACTATATAATCATTAGAGTGCAATTATTCTGTCATGCAGTTATTCTTCTGCTTATATCAAATTAATGTTAATATACAGATATTGTGAGGCAGAACCACAGTGTAATGCCTCCATAATTGTCGTGCCGAAGACCATAATTACAGGCGTGATGCTAGAAAAGGGAACCAAGCTCTCTTCTGTGCAGAAGAGTTGAGGAAGTAACTTCAGGGCAAGCGCTGAAGGCTTAGTTAGATAACACGCTTCAACCAGAAAAAGCCCCTTTTGTGCCGCATTCAGCCTCATACACATGTGCTCATCTGCAACCCGTCCAAGATGGTGCCGTTTCCCCAACTGGAGGTAACGGGCTGCAGACACAGCCGCGTTTTCCCCCAGCTCTTCTTATTTCACAGCCCGTTAGATGCACTTACCCACTGTGTGTACCCTAACCCTTCACTCCCGAGTTCTAGAAATACTCTGGGGCTCGGTCTTCCTTTTGTTAGAGGAGGAAGATGACTGGAAACTTACTGAAATACACATAAGTGTTCTGTAACATAAAATCCAACACAGAAGTATTTCAAATTGATCTGTATGCTTCTATTCCTTTGAGCTCAGACTCCTTACTGGTAAAAAATGTTAAATGGACTGAATTAATCATGAGCCACTGGTCTTTTCATTCATCCTCCTCTTTTACTCTAGCGGATAGTCACATAAACACTATCTCAATCACGCATCGAGAACTACATCCTCAAACCTGCCCTCTTCACCACATCATTTTGGACTATCATCTTGCTCTGCCTGAGTATCACATGCTAGTGAGAAGAATTCCAATTATTGCAGAAAATGGTATGCTGGGCACAGGAAATGTTCTAAAAATCTCTACGAACAGTTTATTGTGGACTGCTTTCCTGCTTGCGCAGATCAGATTGCCATCACATGAAGTCGCTGCTGTGGGACTTCTATGGTTTTCAGTTCTCAGTATTTTCCTCCAGGATTCAATCGATTTGAGCCTAATACTGGGCTCATTTCGGTCACTGGTAAGTCTCCCATTGACTATAACTGGGCAGACCCAGGACACAGTTCAGATTTTCAGCTCATGCTAGGAACAGAACAATTTAATTGATTCCTTTGTGCTCAATGTCTTGCTAAGACAGACCATGTCTTTTCAAATTTACTCTTTGTTTTGGAAATTGTACAGGCATCTCACTGACCATCTTAGCTGGGAAACCAAAGCTGGCGCCAACGATAAGTCAGGCTGGCATGACTAAAAACTTTCCTCTCTGATCTCCCCTTAGAATGAGATAAAAAATGCGTGGTGGCACACTGCAGTCTTCTCCCGCACTCCCTGTTCATATTTGTGGGTGCTGTTGCCTGAAGTTGAATCAGTCACTCCATCTTTTCAGCCTCTGCCTTCTCTACTACATTTGCCAAAAAAAGCTGTTGAGCAGGAGGAAGTTTTGTGACATTCCTGACCTAGGAGTAAAGGAATTTGTTTCTGGTCAGTGTCATCGGTGTGGGTGACCTTTCTGGGGGATGTTCCCTTGGGGACAATATGGAAAAAGCCCTGAGATGCCTGGGGAGAAGACAAAGGGAGGATGATCTTTGCCTGCATTTGGGTGGTGATGTAGCCCTGCATTCCTAAAGCACACAGGGCACTCAATGAAATAATCTGCATGTGCTTGGGGAAAAAAACAGTAGGGTGCTGAGACTCATGGCAGCTAACAGTCTGTTATTTAATAGTCCCAAGGAAATTAGGTATGTGTACTCTTCCCACTGTATTGCCCTGTTTCATTCCTACAAAACACAAGAAGGTTAGAGCTGAAAACTGAAATTAAGAGGTGTCTTTATTAATAGGCTTTAAATGAAATAGGAACAGCTGTTCATACATCGAAAGAGTAAAAGTGAAAATGGACCCATTAGTGAATGAAGAGAGGCAAAGAAATCAATAAGGGATCTCCAGTGGTTGAGTTTCTGGCCTGCCTTTTTATCTCCTTTTTAAATTGGTTTTTAACAGGGAGAGTGTTATGGACATTTGGGAAGGAATAGAAGCCTGGCCAATACAGCTGCTAATAAAGGCCAGGTAAGGAAATACTTTGTTCAACTCTGTGATAGGTTGGGATCAGCAGATCTCGACAATATGCTTCCAAGGTTTTTAATTTAGCTAATGAATTGACTCTGTCACTGGCAATTAATTTTGAAAAGCAGAGGAACACCAAGGAAGTCTCAAAGGATGGGGGAAGGGAATTAAATATAGTACTAACCTTTACAATGGAGGAAAAAAGTCACATTGGTAGGTCTACATTTCAGCGCCAGCAGAAAAGTGAAAGAGAACAAGCCAGACATGGAACTTCAGTGGAAGCGTAACAGTGTGCCAGCTGAGGTTGTGACACCCCCAGAAGGCACACTCTGCCAATAAAAGACTCACAAACCTCAAACATTAAAGAATTTGTGCCAGGAAAACTATATTACCTATTGGGGCTGTAATTGTAACTGTAGATGTTGGAAAAGACCTAGTAAACTTCACATATCCACATTCTAGCAAACCTTTGCCAGAACTTCATGGGAAATATTACTAGGGTAATAGAGCAGAGCAATTATCGTGCGGCCTCAAAATCAATCAGAAGACTATTGGAAACTGGAGTACTGTGAGTGGAAGATGGGTATATAATAGACTGAGCAAGCATCAGAAATTGCTTTGTTTTAATTCTGCTGGTACTTAGCTGAGAATGTAAACAGTATCAGCTCCTCAGGCAGCGCTGCCTTGGGAAGACTTCACCACAGCCAAACGTGGAGATGGTAATTTCGACAGGCATGTCAGTGTCAGCAAAGCAAAAGGAGAGAAACATTGCTGAGGGACTAAGCCAAGCTATCAACAAGGAGATGGTATTTAAGAACGGTGTTTTTCAGTTACATTTTGGGAAGAAATAGCGACTACTGTGTATAAGCACTGGTGGTGTACAGAACAGAGGGAGATGCCATTTGTGTTTTCCCCCTCCCAGTGAGTTTCCAGTACAAGTCATCGGTTGTCTGTGCTCTGGGGATACATTAGACCCAAGGTGCAGTGGCAAGGCCTCAGAGCAAAGTGTCTGCGCACAACAAATATTTCAACAAGAGAGCTGAGGAATGGGGACCAGTCCCAGATAAAACTTTCTGTACCTAGACACGTCAGCTTGGCAGAAAGAATACAGAGGGAACTGGCGATGGACGTTTTATTTGGGACTGCGTAGGAAGAGAGCAGACTTCATGAAGCAGCAGCCATAGCCCCTCCATTCAGTGCAGTCTTGCTTCTTAAGTCTGCTGAGCTAAACTGCCTGACAGGCATCTTAGACCAATGGGATCCAGCTGACAGCCCAACCTTTACTCCTGTACATCTTCCCTGGCTAGGGTTAGGCAGAACAACTGCTGATCAATTTGCATCCAATTTATGAAAGGCATGTGTTGACGTCCTTACTCTCTGCCTTGCTGCTCTAAGTCCTAGGAAGAGCAAGACTTTGATCCAGAGCTTGTAATTGAGGGGCCAGATCTGAAAGCCTGTAAATCTCAACTGTACTGACTTCAATGAAGCTACTTAGAATTTACACTAATGAGGCAGAAAGTAGATTCTGGCTCTTGCTCATCACTTTGTAATCACTCTGGCTCCCTGAAACAAAAGCAGCGAATCAACAATGCTCATTATTTCATTTACTGCTTTGCTTAAGCTACCTGCCCTTTCTTTAGCTATTGAGTGTTTCTAAAGTAGCCTTCCATTTGCCAAGATAAAGCATAATAGCCTCTTTTATTACCTTCTTTTTTCATCTTCCTCATCATGTCAATTAGTGTGTTTGCATTTTAACAGAGATCCTGCCTGAAAGCATTCTGGCTGCTAATGTCACAATTAGTGTTTCTTTCTGTTGGAGCAATTATAGGTGATAATGTTACTATTTGACAGTGTTTGTGTTCTAATTAAGAGCTTGATTGCAAATTTGGTGCTCAATTCCAGCCAAGCTGCTTCTTTTTCATTGGGTATCCCCTAGTCACAGCTTTCTACACATTCCTGGAATTATACATGGAAAATAAAAACAGATGAGTCATCACTTCCATGAAATATTGTCTCACTTCCAACGAGATTCATCTCTCCTACTTTCTTACTGAATACTCCAAGCATTTTTTCTTATTTGGTGAGGATCTTTATCAAGGACAGAGCATGCCACAGATAAAAGCAGGATGGAGCTTTTGAATGACAAGTTTAATCCATCACTTAATGCCCAGACTTTCGAGTGTCAGCCATGAACCACTGATTGTTAATATCACCCAGCACCAGGGCGCATCAGTACAATAGTTTTCCCCATTAAGAAAAACAAACAAATCAATGCTGAAAATCTGTCAGGCTATAGAATGGGAAAAACCGCCCTATAAAGCAGGTTTTGGGACAAAAATGGAGTAAGATGAATTACTGTGTTTATAACAGGGGAAAACACCATTCTCATTGCCAAAAAAACCCCAAGATTCCTGGTCTCACCTTACTTTTAACACTATAAAAAATAGCATGGAGACATTTGCCAGCATTACCTTTCCTGCAGTTCTGCTTGCTTCACCTTGCATAAATGCAGGGGTCTGCTGCTAAATCTGCCCCAGAGTTTACATCCCTGTGGATGCTGGTGTGCACAAGGGAGGTTATAAAGTATATGGGTGAGAACAGAGCAGGGTGGAAGCTAGTAAGCATCCTGTTTGTGCAGTCCGCATTGTGATTTTTGTACCATGTAGGATCAAACACATCACCAATGAAGTGTGAGTTCTTCCCTGATCACCTGAACGAGCAATATACAGGCACAAATATGAACTTGCCTTGCTTCAGTGCCCTCAAGTGAATTGTGCTCACAAGAGGGAAAAGGCCAATTTTATGGCATTTGAAGTGATGGTTGAAATTTCAAAAGCAGTCAAGCTAGCTACAACATTCCTGTCTCACAGATACCAAAGGACCTTGCAGAGGAATTCTCTGTCTGGGAAGCAGTTTCTCCAAGAAGACTCAGTTGACCACATTAATTCAAAAGAGCTATACTGGAAAATCAAAAATATTTCAGCATAAAGTGCCCAGTGTGAAGCCTGGTCCTATACTGACTGGTACAAACCACAGCTCCCAGAAACAAGGCCTCACTGAAAAGCTGTTGGTGTGGACTGTGAAACACTGGCAAGAGCTCTTGCTGCCCAGGTCCTCGTTAGGCAGCCCCCAGTTGGGTCTTGCCTTCTCCCAAATACATTTCTCTGAACAGACTGCGGAACCATTGAAGTGTCGGACACAGGGTCCCAGGCTCTGAACCTTGCAGGCAAAGAGCTACCTGTAGCTCAGTTTATCTGAGTCCACAGGTCTAGTGCTAATCACTTTATAGCTTAAAGGATTTTCCCTGTAGGTGCTCTGGATTTACAATACACTTCTTCAGGGTTTTAATTAAACATATGGCTAAAACATACAGACATGCTCATGAAAAGATGTAGAAGCACAACCACTTTTTACATTACCTGCTGATGTATGCAAGGAAATAATAAAACACTGTGTACATTTCTCTGCCTCCATTCCCTTACTGCTGTCATAGGCTCTCATATTTTGAGGTGCTCAGGAATCCTCTTGAGGTCATGGCTTTTCCTCTGAAACACAGAACCTGTATTCCTTGTGTAGCTACATCCCTTCTCCCTCAGCTAGCCCCCCCCCCCCCCCCCCCCCCCCCCCCCCCCCGCCTTCCTCTTTCCTGTCCAGACTTCACGTGCCTGTAATTCTTCTGAATTTTGTCCAGGTCATCATGCTCTATGGTCTTCAAGGCTCCTACAGACGCGTAGCCTTTTTGAATCACCTGTCTGGGACTTTTCTACTCTGAACATCAGACTCCGTAGCCAAGCTACACTGGAATGCATTTCACATAAAACCCAAGCATTTGTGGTTTTGCTGTTTCAGAGCAGCAGCCAGACTATCTCCTTAGTACACAGACATACTCCCCCCAAAATTACTGTGAATAAAATATTGCAGGTCTGCTTTCTAGGCTTGTGGCTTGGCACATCAGTGGCTTTTAAAACAATTTCTGAATTCCTTATAAGTAGTAACACTCTTAAATCTCATTCTCTGGAAATGGAACAAGTTCACTGAGGCTCTTTGGATTATCATGTTAGGATCATAGGTCATGTATCTTACTGCAAATGGAGTGAAAATGACCTTTCTTCAGAGGTGTACTGTGACCTTAAATTCAGGCAGTTGTATACATCCGATCGTTTTGTTTAATATTTGTTGCGCTATCACAGAAGGATGATTTTTCCCATTTCAGAGCAAAAACCAGTCATAGCTATGCTCCTTCTGTCTGTGAAGCTAATTTAATGCTGAGTCAAGCATTGCGAGAGAAATAATGATCAGTAAGTGCATATGCAAGAAACTTTAGGGAGTGGACTTCTCAGTCCACTGACAGCAGAGTCAGCAAACAGCTTAATGAAGATGAACCCACTGCACTTAGGGGTTGCTTTTCCTCATTAATTTCCTAAAGTAATGCTCCCCCAACACTCAATGACTGCCCCAGACTTGATGGCCGTAGGGCCTCCCTCAGGTGTTGGGGGGCCGGGGTTGAGGGTAGTGTCAGGAATTCCTGAAGAGATTTGTGGGGATACTGCCTTTCTGTGTGACAGAACTGTCAAATATCCATTTGCCTTTGCTCTAAACTTTTCAGGTTGGATAAAAAGAATAGTAATACTTAACTGCAGAAGACCTTCTTTCATACCTGAAAAATCTAATACTGTTGCTGGCACATTGGCAATGTGTTTGTGATACTCAGTAGCAATTGCAGCGCCTAACTTCAAATGGGAAAATGTTGGCTGGGGGCCTAATTTTCATATGCAATGAACAAACGCCTTTCCCATTAGCTTCAATGAGATTGCTGCTCAGCATCTGTGAGGTGTTACTCTGTGCTCCCAGATGTTGCTGATGTCAGCTTCAGAGACGCTGCCAACCACAGGAGGGTTTTTTTATTAAAAAAAATATGGAATGACCTTATAATAAATATAATATTTCATTTCATTGTAAATCCAGAAAAAAAACAAAGTTGCGTATATTGCAGAGTGCAATGGAAACTGTCCTCAAGAGTCCTTTTCACATGCCTGCCAATTTTAATGAAGCAGTTGGTTTCAGATAATACCCATTGTAGATAATAGACTGAAGAAATCAGAGATCTGTTTCACTGTTTATTTTGGTGCATCACGGCTATGAAATCCCACCATCCTAATCTGGTATTGTTTCACAGGTGCTTTGGGATAGATAAAGGAGGAGCCATGCTATCAGGGTCACAGAGCTCCAGGACAAAGCTAAGGAAGCTCAGCAGCTCTCTTCCTTGAAGCACTGGTGATGCTGAGGACTGAAGGAAGACCATACGGTTCTGCAATAATATATGAGAAAGGTACCCTACCCTCGCCCCTAGATTACTAATCCTCTCTTCTTGGCAAGTTTTTTCTGCTTGGATATTTACAAAAATGAAACTCATTGCTTGTGTACCAAGGTTTACTGAAATTTGAGAGGTACTGAGATATATCTGCCAGCCACTATCATTAGCCTGAAGTATCTTAAAGGTTTTGGCTTGCAAAAGCCCATCAAATTGTTCATGGAGACATGCAGACAAATTTGTAAATTGCTTCTGGTTTTCAGGTAGAGACAGACACTAGAAGTTTATAAACTGTGTGCATCCTTCCTCTGCACTAACTCACAGGAATTTGGTGATCCCTTCTGGTCCTTTGTTCCTATGGCAAACAAAATGATAGCGCATAAAGCAAATGCTAAATTTCCAGATCTTTCAGATAATGAAAAGAAACCACTTCATTGAGAACAGACTCTTTTCAAGAAAGTTCTGCAGCTTTGTATGAAGATATTGTGATTAAAGAGGATGTTTTATAAAAGCTGCATAATCAGGCTGGTATTCTGTCTGGAATACCCTTTTTAGTCATCTTTCTATTCCATGTGAAGCTTTAATACTAACAAGCATAAACAAGCCAGGGTAAACCTTGAATTTACTGTTATTAATAGGTTCCAATCTGCTGTAATATCCCGTGTCTCTCCAAGCAATTAAAGTTGTTTCTTGCTTTTAAAGAAGCTTTAATGGGTGCAGCCAATGGACCATCTATTATCATGAATGAACTCAATTACTATCTCAGTCACGATCAATATTTGCTTACACCAAGTTAGGAAAAATACTGAACGCTTATAGAGTGGTTAAATGGCTGCTGATGTTAAGACAGCAGGAAAGCCTGAGCGCATTGAGAAATGTACCCTTAAATAAGTGCAGTTTGTCTTGATAATTCTGAAGTCATCCAGGAAATAAGTGCTGATGATCATCTTTTCTGACACTGGTACTGCAAATTTGCATCAAGGAGATAAAGACTTACTAAATCTCTCAGTGGGGGAAGGTTAAAAATTAACTCGCTGTTTCCCCAATGTGATGAAGAATGTGTTCTAAGAAGCAAATTCACCACAAAATGTTCTGCAAATAAGCCAAGCAGATGTACATTCGTGTTCACAGATGTGACTGGCCTAGGTGGAAAAGACACCCACTACTAGATACTCCGGGCTGCTGCCAACCAGGTCTGTAAGAACCTTGCAGAGGAATACTGTGTCTGAACAGGGTCACTTTGCTTCCCCTGCAAAGGCTGCAGATGGGGCCAGAAGAATTGATAGTCTCATAATGAGCTAAAGAGCAAAATTTTGTCAGAACCACATCAACAGCAGCCCAATGGAGTTGTTTGCATCATTCCCATATGATGATTTAACCATTTCAGAAGTGGTTCCATTGCTGATTCAGATGTTGGAGGAGGAGTCCAGAGTTTCTAAATGCTGTGTTAAATTTTCTCTGCCTGAGTCACTTAACACTTCTACTTCAGTTTCTAATTGTAAAAAATGGCCTCATATTCTGGGAACTGAAAGGCAGCTAGGAAGAAAGAGTTTGAAAGAGTAGGAGAAGCTAACAAGAGGTCCCGGACCTTAGCATAATTGCCTTCCTTGTTTGCTTGTCTTCCCCCCCCCCCCCCCACCCCCCCGCCGGTTAAGGCTACTTCCAGGGCAGTCAGAACGTTATTTTCCCTTGAAAGATCCTCAATGGGAGAGTCTGAAAACCTCCATCTTTTCCAGGTTTTACTGGCTGTCCTAGGTGATTAAGGTTGTCTTTGCTTTAGCACAGCCATGAAAAGCTGACCTATATTTCAAAACAGGCTAGGAGACAATTAATTTCTTCGCACCCTTCTTGGACGATGTCCCAGAGTATCCATAAAGCCTGCCAAGCAAGCCGTCAGCAAAGGATTACAGATTTCTGATGGAGAGTTTTGTTGATGGTCTGTTCCCTACATTTCGATAAAAACATTCTGGCCAGGTGAAAGGAAGACAAGAGCTTCCAATTAATCATTTACACTTCACAAATGAATTGTTAAGTAACAATAGGTCAGTCATTTAATCTTACTGAATCTTAATTGTCCGTGTTGAAAATGAGCTGAGTTCACTCTTGTATACATGGGATATAGTTGAGAGACTGTAGCAAGTACTAATTTGTATCATGCTTTGCAAAGATCTGAGAGGTCATGCCAGACTAACGTCGGGAGTGACACTGGACCTGCTTCTCAGTTACACTGAGTCCACCAAGGCAACATGAAAGGGTATTGGGAAGGATGGAGCTATGTTTTTTTCCTCCATGAATTTGTCTAGTGGCTTTTGGAATGCAGGTAACACTGTCCAGATTGCTTTCTGTATACCAAAAGGCTTCACTGGATTCAAAGGGCGATGAAACAAATTCATGTCAGAAAAATGCATCAAGGTCTATTAAAAAGAAAGTCATGGCTTCCCCCCAAAACCTTAGACATCAGCTTTGGGGACAAGTAAGTATGACCACAGCAGACTGATCTGCATGTCTCCACAGTCTTATTAGCACCCCTGAGGACCAAGGGCACTAGCCAAACCAAACCATCAAAAACTGATTTGATTTGTTCAGACCTGAAACAAACAGGCAAACAAAGAATAGTTTTCCAGAGCGAAATACTGCTTTATTCCCCTCCTCCGGTTCCTCCCATCAATCATTTTCCATCAAATAAAATGTCAGGTTGTTTTTAGGTTGTTTTTGCTTGTCCTTCTATTTCAAAACTTAAGTGTAAATGTTTTAATGAAATATTCCCCTTTGGGAAACAGCAAACAAACAATTTTAGCCTTCACTCAGAAATGTCTGTTGCTAACAAATTTAATACCAACATCACTTCATCAGATTTTGACTGACCTAAATCTGCATTTTTCAACAGGTGCAATATTCAAACAGAAAAGTGTCCAACCCTGAACTGGCACAGCAGTTACAACAGCTGATTTCGTGTGCACAGCCTCAAAAAGTATGAGATCTGTTCTCTCTTTTCCAAATGTTTAGCCTAAAGAAGGGATCCAATTCTATGTCACCATTACCTGCATCAAATTTCAGTACAACCAGTGTGAAGTTGTGACTTATTTTCACAAGTCAGCGCAGACTCTGGCCATGCAGAATGCTCACACAGTTTATTAGAGGTGCTGGGAACTTCTTGAACATTTCTGAACCACCACATTGACTCTACTAAATGCTTGGCTAGACATCCAAGCAAGAAAACCAGAAAATCCTATTGAAACAAGAAATATCTACATTTTAATCATGTGTTGAATTGCACCATTGCAGTATATCCTTTCCTGATTGCTTTATAATTTTAAAAACAAACAAACAAAAAAAACGAGACACAAACCTGCATCCCTACATAATTATTTCTGTTGCTATCCCCAACAAATGATCACACATTTTTCTTAGATATTTGCTTGTTTAAAAGTAATTTAAGCTTTTGTTGCATTCTGCACTTGGCACAAAAAAGCCCACAAAGACAGTGCCCTTGGCAGGAAAGATTGTTTGCTTTCCTCAGGCCCTAATCCAGAGAGGTGCAGAGCAAGCTCAGCCCCTCCTAAAGTCGAGACAAGGCCCTTAGAGATTAGGACTTCTGAGACTGTTTTATTTCCATTGACTTCAGACTTGCAAGTCTTTGTTTTTCATCTTCCTCTAAAGTTATTTTAATTAAAACAAAACAAGTCAGAAAATCCCACAGTTTGGCAAAGCAAGGTCCAAAATAGCCTTGTCTCTTTGTGTTTGCTTACTAGGTCCTCTTAGGAGTTAGGCCTCCAATTTAAAAGCATGTTGTATTCATGTGAAGGGAGAAGGGAAATTTCCACTCTGAATTTTCCCTAGAATATTTCTGTTGGGAACTGCTCTGCATAAAAGAACAAATTTGCCATAGAAGAAAGTACAACTTCCATCTTCCTAATACACCTATCCTTTGACATCCAAGCAAATCACACAGAACTAACATGCTGCCCACATGGAAAACCTGTGCTTCTATCCCAGTGCCAGGTGAGTAGGAGGTGTCAGTGTGATACAGTGGTGAAAAGCTCGTCCGACTCTAAGGTGCATCAGGCCAGGCTTCGCTGGTGGAGACAGGGAAATGCCATATACAGTGTTGGTAAGGCCTCATTTGAGATACTACAGCTCCTGTCACCTCTGTTCAAAAAAAGACAACTGAAATTAGAAGGGGTGCAGAGGAGAGTTTCTAAAATGAGTTCAGGAACAGAAGATCTATCTTACAGAAAGACGTACGAAGAGCTTGTCTTATTCGGCCTAACAAAATGAGGCTACAGATGAGAGATAATGACTCTTTATCAATACATCTAGGAGTAAGTATCAGGGTCAGAGAAGAATCATTTAACCTAAAGGATAATGCTGAAACAAGATCAAATAGATATAAATTGGTCACGAATAAATTTAGACTGGAAACTGGGGAAGGTTTCCAACCATCAGAAGAATGACACTCTGGAATAGCCTTTCAAACAGAGTAGTGATGGGTGAAGAACTTCAATTTAAACTTGTGATACGAGTCCTTACATAACCAAGTGGGTTTGCAAAAAAAAAACTTAATCAACTATTTGTTGAAGGTGTTGCTTACACTATATATTTTCATAAAATTTACTCCATCCTCTGGAGCTTCTACCGATTATCTGCCAGGGGTAGGAAGAATCTTTTTCCACTTCATACATAGTTTTGCTTCTTAGGCTTTTATCCCTTTTTCCCTTTGCTATGAAGCATCAGAGAACAGCCACAGAGGCAAAAAGGAAGTAGAGAGAGAGATGCACAGGCATTCCTCAAAGTATTAAAATCTTCCAAGTGGCTTTGATGATGTTACTACCTGCATACCTGGCTTTCCAATGACCCAGATTTTATGTCAGTAGGTAATGTGCTTCTAGTTTGGCTTTTTAGTGAAGAGCATACTTGTCTACCACCTAAGATCACCTGAGAACTTAATCTAACATATCCTAAGTAGTATTATGTGCAAAATACTATTGGCAAAGTCAGTATCCTGCTTCCTTTTTGTCATAAATGATGGCTGCAGCTGAAAGGCTTTGACGACAGCCTGAAATTCATGATGGGGTGCGAAAAGTGTTCTGTATTGGGCAAGGGCTGGTGGAGTAAGGCCAAGCAGCTGTTCCACAGTGCACAGGATGACACACCAGCATGCAGGCCTTCCAGGCTTGGATTAACTGTGAGTCTGGACACTTTGAAACACAAAGCGTAATAACGTGTTGTTGCTGTTGCTACAAGAATGCCTCCTACCCAGCATTCATTGTATCCTCTTTGTCTTATGGCCAAAAAGCAACGTGTCATGATGTGCAGTGCTGTTTCCCTTTCCTTGCATTCAAAACTGAAGGAAAATCCTCAGGGTTTTCAGTATACAGAGACATGGAAAGAGGCAGCATTTTGTCAAGGCAGTAATCATTCTGCATTATCACTAGACAACTGTGTATTTCCCCTCCAGGATCAGCTGTTAAGCACACAGTGCAAAGGAAGCCCATGTCCACAACTTAAGGTCAGTCTCCTGTAGCATTTTCCTTTCTTTACTTGCCAGCGTTTTAATAAGGTAGCTGCACTCATTCTCCAGCCCAGTACCATCATGCTTTAGTTTCTTGCAAGGCAGAACGTTAAAAAAAAGATTAGGCAAAACTCAGTCCTGCCTTTCCCTCTGAAAAAAATCCTAGCCTTTCTGTCCATTCTGGATACTATTGCCAGCCTCTCCTTCCCTTTTACCTGACCTGTGTCAGGATTTGACATGAAAGATCATTTCCTTCCTACAACCTGTCTGTGGCTTCCTACAGCTCACTTACTGGTCATTTATCTTCTTGATCTGCTAATTATACAGGGCCATCTGGCTCTGGTCCATACTGGGGCCAGCATACTCTGTTACACTGCTCATGTAGCCCATGTGCTTTGGAGCTGATGTTAGCATTTACATTTAGGAATGCTCTAACTAAATTCTTTAGTCTTTATGTATCCCAGAAGAATGTCCACTTGGTCTACAGACCTACTTGGTCCTGCAGGTTTTACTTAACACCAGTTAGCCCATTGCCTCCAGTACACCCATGTGTCTTAGTAAGTAAAGGTTAAAGGATTAAGCCTTTGTATTCTGTCCTGCAAACTCCATCTCTCCAGTTCTTTACAGAAACCAGTAGTGTAGCTTCAGAGATAAATAAGAGCAGAAAGAAGTAAGGGGGGGAGGAGTTTTCAGCTGAGATTTGAAATGAGATGGAAAGCCAATGAAGCAAAGAAATATAGACAAGCCTGTTCCACATGGCAGGAGGCACGGAGGAGAAGTTTCTCATCCCACCTCTGGCCAGACTGCATGGAGGAACAAAGAACAAGCAAAACTTGATGAAATTAAAGGGCATTACATGTAGAAAAAAAAATAAAAGGAAACGGTTCTCTGCACAGGATGCAGTCAACTTGTAGAATATGCTACAGAGAAAGTCATAGAGTTAAATAGTGAGGTTGGATTTTTATAAGAATTTAATCATTGTGTGATTATTAACATGCAGAGCAGTGCCAGGTAGCTTAAAGGTAATCAAATTTCAAAGTTTCCTAGGATAAAGCATCCCCTACCAGGGTCAGCAAGACATGCTACCCTTGGGATGTAAGTGCTCAAACAAAATCCCACTGCTAACTGGGAGCATTACAGGGGCACATTGCCATCTGCAAGAACCAAATACTGATCCCTGCTGGAGACCAGGCACTTGCCACACTGACCACTGCTTATGCTCTTTCCCTGTGACCTTGGTGCTATTTGTGCTCATCAATTATGCTGTTCCTGTTCATCTGGGTATTCAAATCCAAGTATTTCTTCCTTTGTATAGTCAGGGAAAAAGTGAAGCAATGTGCATCCCTATCCACGGTCCTGGAGGATTACTGAAGGTCAAAGCTAGGATAACCAGCATTTACTTCATGCAGGGTTGCTGTTATCTGAGCAGTTCAATTAAGATGAGGCTGAAAGGAAAGCAGCTGGGGCTTTAAAAGCCCTCATCTCTCAACAAGCCCATCTTCGTGCCCCATACATTTTATCTGCTTGCCTCCTGTTCTCAGAGAGCACTGGGATTCCCCAAGATGTATTCAATATACTGAGACCTTCAGTTACTGCTCCCCCCACCCTACCCCCTGTCTTTCCTCAGAAGGATCTTTGGGATGTTTCAGGAATTTAGTAGGTTGGAAAGAACATGAACAACAAAAATTACATCCATTTCATCTGGAAGGAAAATAAGCACATTTTTTTAAGGGATTATAGGGAAATTCCTTCTCTCCCTTTTTAACCTTCTACATTCATTAGTTGCAAAAACTTTCTCTGCTCACATCAACCTTTGCATCTGCATTTGACTACCCACGCCATCTGATGCAAGGCAGTCCTTCCTCATTTCTGCAGGACTCCTGGCTGAACACTACTGACATGCACAGACAGCACTGGGCTCAGCGTGAACTGTAGCGTAACAGCTACATGCCAGCTGGTGCAGGGCATTACAGCATTGGTGACCAGCTTTGAATAAAAGCAGAGTAGTTAAAGCATTATTCAAGAACTGAGGGATGAGGCTTCATTAGGAACGTGCCTAGAAAGAAACTTGAGTTTGGGTAGCAGGCACAGATAAAACACTCCTGTCTCTGCTGAAGCCATCTCCTGTGCAACAAAAAATGCAAAATTCACATGCCATAAAAAAGGAAAGAGAGAGAAATACAAGGAGAATGAGTGGCAAAGTCCTGGGTGAGTTGGAGGTCAATGGAGCAGGGGAGTAAGCGCATATGCTGCTGGTATGGAGCGGGCGTGAGGGCTGAGGGACACAAGTATTTTGCGTGCATCCTCCATTACCAGCTGGAAGCGCAGGTGAGAAACACAAGGGACTTCCAGTTGTGTGCTTATTTCAATTGCTACTTCTTTGCTTCCAGAAGTAGCAGGGCTAAAGGCTGCAAATCATATTCTGGCTTACTCTAAATGGGCCAGACTCTAAGGAGTCTAACTCTTCACTTAAAAAGACAAAACCAATTACCAACAATCTGCTTCTGAGGACAAAAAGACCAGCTTGCTAATGAGAGACTAAGAGGAGCCCATTCCATCTGAAATGACAATTTCACACCACCCCACTGTTTCTTTAAATGTATCCTTTAATGGTCATCTTTTTCTCTATTAAGAGTGCAAATTAATGCAATATTTATTCCTATTGTCCAAAGTATGGCTCCAAGGACTGGGAGGTAACACTGCCTTCTAGACGGGATATGAGGAATTATACAGTCTGGATCATATGCTCTACCATGGTCTTCCCATTTGGCTTGAGAGCTGTACACAATACAGACTGAAGTTCAGAACTTGGGTTTTGGAAGAGAGGGAGGGTTTTATCTATTTACCACTCTAGTTAGGTTCCTTTACTAATTGGGCATCCTTGCCCAGAAACAGGACCAAAAATCATCCACAGGAGAAAATTCCCCAATGCAAACTAACAAAACAACCATTAAAAGAGGTCTTGTTTTATGACATGCTCCATTGGTATTGCAGCATTCTGCCTATGTGGGCATATTTTCTAACACATTATGCAAAAACAAGTCAAGGAAGATGCTGAGGATTGTAATTTTCTAATTTAATTCTGCCATTTCCAGTAATGGAAAGCCATACTATGGCTATTTATCTTCATAAGTGACAGATGCATTTCATTAAAACTTCCTTAAATAATTTCTCATGGCACTTGAAGGAGATAAAAAAGGAGTGAGAAGATATCTATTTTGTAAGCACACCCGCATCGATGTTTTGAGAGCTGTTAAACACACAAATGATCTATGACATTGCATTAAAGAGGTCAGGTAAAAAGACATTTGTCTGGTGTTTTTTGAAATGTTGATGCCTGTTGAACACATCGTGAAACAATCTGACATTGACTGTTGCTGGATGAAAATACACTAATAATATCACCTTACAGTGATATAATGACTGCCACTTGGGAGAATCCCAAAGCTCAGTGTAATGCTGTGACAGGCAGACGCTTCCCCTCCAGATACTGCTGAAATGCTGCCATGTAGGAGCAGGAGGATGCAGCAGCTGTAGAGCAAGTGACTCTGCAGAATAATCTGGCCAAGAAGTAAAGAACTTTGTATTCAGTTGAAACTGCATTTAAATAAGCAATGTTCCAGGGTAGGTGAATATTCACCTAATTTTCTTTCTGTGCCAGACAACTGATAGTGGAGCAATAAAATCTCTTTTTAAGAAATCTGCATCGTGTGCTGATGCATTTCTAAAGGGTGGATGTTCTGTGTAAACTCCTAGCCCAGGTCTTGGCATATAGGAGTTGCAAGGAAGCAATGAAAACATCAGAGAAGGGAGAGCTGCAGGTGAGATCATGTACCATTTTTCTGTTGTCCTCATATTCCATACAGCTTAAGGAAGCTTGAAGGCTTGCAACAGTTCCTAGAGAGTCATTAGGTCAAGGAAAATCACCAGTGCATCTAAATCATTATCCTCACCCATCCAATAAGCACATACAGAAGATGGGATAGAGAGTTTTAGAGGTAGCACTGTCATTATGTGCTTCTCAGTTTCCCATTTAGGATGACTTTTTAACCTAGGAGGTTGGCAAAAGGAGACAGAGTGGCAAAGAGAGCCTTGCCCAAACTCCTGTTTCACAAGCCTATCATCTAGTGTAGCAACTGCTGCCCCACAATGCTGGCAAAAAGGCCAGTGCTAGGTGAGCTGCTGAGAAATTCACCACTAGAACGAGGAAGTACTCTTCCATATGCTGGTGGTATGGGTGGAGAGGTTTTCATGGTCTGTAGGCGATGCTGTTCTTACTCCAGGGTCCCCTTGTTAAGGCCCCTGAGCTGTCAAGCGAGCTGGAAGACTGCCTGCAGTCCCGGTTGCCACCTCCCTGGCACACTGTCTATTTGGCCTCAGCACCTTTCTCTGACTCTACATTCACTCTCAGCTCACAGAGCAAATAAACCCAAGTAAATAAGCTACTCAAGAAATGCTGCCCTCCTTTTGATTTGTGAATCTTGTACTGTCTTCTCACTGTTATTCCAAACTACTCACTGAACACAATCCATTTGTTATTCTTCCCCAGCGGAGTTTGTTGACAAAGAAGTCACGGTGAGTACTAACACAGCACAATTAGACAGGTGGTCTTCCTCCTACACTGACTGAAGAAATACCAACTCCGACTGAAAAAAATCACCTTCTTAATGGAAACATTAGGAAGTGAGCCAAAGCTTGCTTCCTCCAGTGTGCTTAGAAGATGTGGTTTCCATAAGTAGAGTGCTCTTAGTGCTTTTCAGAAGGGCAGATCCACTGGGTTCAGAGCAGCATCACCCAGGGCTTGGTACAGAAGCCCACACTTTGGGACCAAGGTCTGCCTCCTCCCTCCTGCCAACCTGAAACCTGCTATGAATGTCAGGGCACCCACTGCCCAATGCCCTTGGTACTTCATCAGGAACCTACCTCTTTTGAAAACTCCAGCTCTAAAGATATTTTATATCATGGTCACTTCCAAGTTACCTGAACTGTTTCCCAGTCAACACTGGGCCTCTCAAATACAGAAGCTCAATCAGCAGCAGGAGTTCAGCACGTAAACTGGGGCCAGCACACATTAAGACTTACCGCCTCTTCCCCCACTGCTCCTGAAGTCAGTCTTTATTCATGTATTATGGCAATGCTGTACGAGAAGGTGAGGCAGAACTCCTGCATGCCTCTTCCCTTGCTCTGTGTTCTGGTGTTATTACCATGATGCTTAGTCATGCCAAATTCATTACAGTTGCCATTGAGTCACGATGGCAGGTGGCTCCGGCTGGCCCTGGCTGCAGGCAGGTGAGACTACCTATTTAGACAGAGAGGACTACTGCAGAGCAAGTCACGCAGAGAGCGACTCAGGGGAACTAGGCTGGCAACAGGAGCTGATGTTGTCAGCTCATCAATAAAACCAAGCTTCAGAGGAGGCTGAGCTTTCTTACTCATGCTCTGGTGTTCAGAGCATGACTCAACTCGTTCACACCACACAGCACTTGGAGGCCAGCCACACAGAACTGCTTTCATCCGCAGCATTTCAGCTGGGCTGGTCTTGCCACCACCTCTTCCTTTCCCCTTGTGTTTCTGTGCAGGTCATTAGGTAGGACTGACGTTCAATGCTTCTGTGACATGGCTTTATCGTTACCGAAAAGCAGGAGTCAAGGAGGGAGCTAAAAATTTCCCTTGTAGTTAGCAGTGGCCACACTGTGGAACTCATCAAACTTTGAGGAAGTAATTGAAGCTATTTGCACTTGTGGAAAATTGGAGAGACAAAAGTACAGGAAATTGCTTGTTGTTTTGCTCTCAGCACCACAGCTATGATTGCTCTCTTGTTGGATGAGATTCCTTTAGAAGAACTGGCTTCCAGCTAAAGGATAAAGAGACCAGTTGGATTTTGTTTAGTTTGTTTGTTTTGAAAAATCCTTCTCATGCTTCCTCTGATCCATAAAGACAATCTCAATGCATGCAAGAAACACCCCGCTAGAAAATGAGAAGTTGTAAGGCCCAGCTGAACACACTGCTCTGGTAGCTTCACCTGTCAGATATTTAAAAGTGAGGAAGGTGAACAACAGCTCTTAGTGGATCTGAGACACACTATAGAAAGAACATTTTTGGTTTCTTATACGTAAAAATGTCACTTTGTAATAGAAATGACAGATCTGCGCTTTTTCTGAGTGTTTGGAATGGCCAGTAACAGAGGCTTCGTTAGGTTTACCGTCAGATGAGGCACATGCAGCAAACACAACAAACAGACTGTCCTGAGCATCAGGTCTCTAACTCTGAATGGATAGACTGGTCCATCCTTCCAGGATGATGGATCCCCAGGGTGGCCCAGGATCCCTCTGAACACACCTGCAGCCCATATTTCCTGGAATGTCCTTTGGAAATCGCTGTAGCAACAGTGTCTTCAAAGACCAAATTTCTTAATAGGCAACCACATGACTGGAACTGTGCAGGGAATAAGGGCTTTCTGGGAACCACCTCCATGCAACCCAGGCATGCCAAAAAATTAGCTTGCTCTTCCTATCTTCATTTTTATATAGTTGCTTTTAATTGCCTCCCTCATGAGGTATAGGTTCATGTAGCAGTACTTCAAATTGTGACCTGAAGAAACCCAGAGTACTTCACAAAACTCCACGTACATGAAAAGCATCTCCTGCCAGGCCCTTCTGTGGCCTCAGCAGAGTATGACAACATTGAAATGAGTGGTAATACACTAGACCAGATCTTCAGGTGACATAAATCAGTGCAGTACCATGGTCTTCAAGCCATCTGTAGTTTAAAATCAACACCAGGAGTAGCATTTACAAGGAGAAAGTTCTAGTTCTCTTTTTCCTGCCTGTTTCCTTTGTTATTTTATTATCACTGTCACAGACCCATAGCACTCCTTTCTGTCTCACTAAAAGGATAAAAAAACTCAAATCAATTTATAGTACATGATACAGTGACTTGTGACTGTCTATGATACCACCTGTAACTGTCCCGTCCACAATAACAAGTAATCAGGTTAATATTGTTGGATAGAGTTTTTCTTTCCCAAAATGACACATTTAGATTTTGTATCTGCAGAGAAGCAAGGGAAGAACCAGTAAAGAAAATAAAAGATCAATTTTTTTTGGTTGGTTGCATAATTTTAATAAGATTTAAATTCTTACTTCCACTGGAGTGGGGCCTAGACAAGTGATGCACTCATTCAAATTTTACAGGGATGAGAGCTATGTAGGAACTGAAATATTTAATCAGATACTGAAATGAACTTTACACAAGTGTCCAAGCCATTTTACATTACAGTGAAAGAGAGCATCTCAAAGCAGTGATAGAGGCACAGAAGCGGCAACTGGATAGTTTCAAGGCAAGGAAATCAGCTTGATTTTTTTTTTTTTAAGATATGATACTACTTTAAATTTATGTGGGAAATCAAATAAATATCTGTAATAACACTGCACTGGGTTCTGACATTTTCTGATTGTCAGGAGAATTGAGTGTCACATGGATTTATCAGATGGCACATGTATGTGCATGTAAATGCACAGTATGGTGGCAAACATGACATGAAGTCAAGTTCAGTCCTGCTTTCATCTGCACCATGCAGACTCTTGGTAACAACCATTTTTGGATGTTCACTAGGGTAGTTGAGATCAGAATTTTATGCAGTGACTTGCCTTTTAAGGCATGCCATTACCTATGATGTTTTAAGGGCATCCGATGGGGATATACGCATATTTCCATGCTGATATACAGGGAAACAGCTCCTCTGAAATCTGCACCCACTTACATCAGTTAAATGTTTGGCTCTGATTCTAGTTTTTGTTTCTTTCTTCCTTTTTCTTTCTTTCTAAGACCATCATTGCATATAATTGATGGAGTTAAGGTTTTTGTTTTCACCTCTGCAGGGTCCATTTTTAAAAGTCATCTTGTCACTCTCTCCTTTGCTGCCCTTGCCCTCCCTCTTCCTTCTTACTCTGTTAAATCAGACTCCATTTTTCCTCCAATTGCTCCGCACAACCTTGCATTCTGCATATTGACCTTTCATATGCTGCCGTTTGGATCACCAGCTCTAGCCATTACATTAGCAACACACAATTACACCCTCAAGGTAGACTCAAGTGCAGATCCTACCTCTACATAAATACCTTAATGAATGGAAAGATGCTGATGTATGTTTGAAGTATGTTTTCAGCTCACGTAGTAGAGAAGAAGGATTCTGCAGAGACTTGAAACTGTGGGTAGTGATGGGAGCATTTTCCAAATGTTTCTGTTCCACCAGAGTGCCCTCTGTATGGTGCTGTTCTCTGAAGTGCCCATGCATTATATTTTTTTCTAGAGGTTATTGCCAGCCAAAGCCGCCCCCAGATGTCACAGAGCGGGTGTCACATCTATTGAGCTCAGACGGGTAGCTCTTGGTTGGTGTAAGGACATGGCACTTCCAAAAGAAGTGTTCTTGGTGACGTATTTGATCAAAATTGCCTTTGACATGAACAACCACCCTGATATGCTGCAGTTTGGTGATATCTGTTGCTGCTCTGGGAGTGTGATATGGCCGTTAAAGTACCTATGGGTATGATTTTTTCTTTTTTTAATTTTTTCTTTCAGAATTCAACATACATTTTTCTGTGAACAAGCAACATCAGAACTGAAGCAACTCTGGCCTCCCTCGCAACAAAAGCACAGTCTGAAAATGAATGATGTCAAATCTGACATACGTAAGTATTTGCCCCATGGTTATGCGGGTAATGAACATACAGCTATGTGGGACATGATCTAATGTTTTCTTTATAGTCTTACAGTCGTGATAAATTGAGCAATATGTGAAATGGTGGCTTTCAACCAGTTCAAGGTATTGTTTGTCTGGATCACAATGAATAAAATTTGCTCGCAGTCCCCAGACCACTGAGAATGAAATATTGTTCTCCCTTCTAGGAGGAATTGTGCTCTGAGAGAAGGGACTTGGAGAAAAGGAACAGTGTGAGGCTATCCTGTATCATCTCTGTGTAGAAAGTTATCAGTCTCCACGGTGTCTCTCAAGGGTCCTACTGGGCATGTGATACTAACTGTGATGTTTGGCCTAGAGCAGAGATTCACCACAGGCTCCAACATCGACTCATGTCTCCACAATTCACCGAAATAACCATTGGATATTATTTTAAATAAAAGCATACAATATTGCTGCACTTATATTCTTCACTACATTGATTTTGCAAATGGGACCTCCTCCAATTTACAGAAGTCTTGCTTTACTTTGTGCACACACAAAAAAGTCCTTCTAAAATCAGTAAGTGTAGTAAAAATCTGTGGCACAAGTGGCCAGTCCAGTATGTCTGTTTAATTAACCAGTTCAAAAGAGGTGAGGAAAAGAGGCAAAGTGGTCTTCTGAAAGATCCCAGAAGAAAAACAACTTTTTACCAATGAAGCTGCTTCTATTCTAGGTTATACCAGTGTTTGATGTAATGACTTCAGTAAAATCCAAAGGGAAGTGAGCGAATAAGTAAGTGTGTAGGGAACAAAAAGGGAATTTAGCCTCATTTTGCACTCATTACAGCAAGGCTTGTCCCTCACAAAGAAGTTTCTTTGTGGAGATCTGAGGAGAGGAGATGCTGGGTCAATCAGTGACTGCCTTGGTGGGTCCTCAGTCAGCCTATGGCCCCACTGGCAAACACATGCAGCCTCCCAGCCTCCCAGCCAAGGTCTTCCTCAGAGATAGCGCTGTCTGACAACAAGGTTTTCAAGGGAGAGGGAAATTCAAATATGCAATACCCTTTTGCTGGACTTGAAAGAATTAACCACAGCAAAAAGCAGGCATGCTCACAGCATAAGCTCTGTCAGGAGAAACACGCCTGAAACTCTGCAAGGCTTTTGGAACTGGGAGAATGTGGCATTTCTTTGTATATCATGTGCAAAAAGGAGAGCTGTTGCACAGACATTTGGAAGCTTAGGTCAATATTTATCATCCAAGGATTTAAGTCCAATTAATTCACCTACTTTTTCCCAATTAATTAGACAAACCGGCTTGCTTTACAAAAAGCTGGGCAACAAGGCAACCCATAGCTGAGGGTTCCTAAGCAGTTTTATCCCACTGCTACCAGGGTTTGGCGTTTCTTTTTCTTTTGCCTGCAGGGTTGCAGCACCACACAGGCGGTGACACTGCTGCTGGTGCAGCTCCCCTCCCTCCAGTCTGCAGTGTACTGCTCTAGCATCATCCTCACAGCAAACCTTAACTCAACAAAGAGGTGAGCCACAAACGTGGAATGAAGAGCTTATCTGCAGAAAAATGCAGTGTCATGACATAACCTAGGCTATTAGTGAAGTCTGAACGCATTTTGGACAATCATTGATGACTGGCAAAAAAAGAAAAAAGAACGAGGGAAAATTGATACTTTTGATTTTGACACTTTCTAATATAAATCCTTTTATTTCTCATCCCAACGGGATCTTTCAAGGCCAAATTCAGTCACACTTACTTTTCAAAAGTTACAACAAATGAGTCTCCCTGCAACACACAAGTGAAGCTCAAAACTAAAGCCTCTTAAGTCAGGTTTCACTGTGGATCAACTCAGATCAGTTACAGGTTTTCCCACTTCACCCATGCTGTTGCAGAACAGAGAATAAACTGTTTGCATAGCTCAACCACTAGAATGTGCTTCCACATTTTGCCTGCTCAAGAAGCAGGTGCTGGTGGAAGGTACAGGGACCACAACCAGCACACATTCCCACGGAAGCACATTTAATGCAGAACATAAAAACATACAATAAAAATATGCAAAAGCTGAAGAATGGGCTGCGAGCTCCCAGCATATAATTCTGTTTTCAGTGGGATAAGCAATTTTTCATATGCTTTGGCAAATTTTAGCCTAATTAAAAGAACAAGTATATGTGGATTAATGAGAGCAGTAATCTAGTAATCCATTCCAAACCTATCCAGAAATTTATGACAACTTTGATGAGGTGCAGATGGGCACCTTACAGCAAAGACCATAAGGATTCCGGAGGACTCAGGTTTCAAAATTTACACATTCTATGAAAATTTGCAACTCTGGGCCAGTTTTGTTCAGTTGCAGTAAGAGGCATGCAGAGAGCAGTAGAGAAAACCATCACTACATGCATGGTGGTCACTGTTACATACTAAATGACTTGTGAGCCATGGAGAAAACCATCACCACATGCATGGTGGTCACTGTTACATACTAAATAACCTGCTTAATTTACTGTGCTCTGCTGTCACATTTTCTCTTTCACCACCTGAAAACTGACCTCTCTTTGTCTGACTCCACTCCTCATACTTCAATATCATCTCCAGAAAAGGGTCCAGGAATGTTAGCAGAATTATCTTAATGTTAAGATTCCCCTTAATACCAGCAAAAGCTGTGAGTGAGCGGATCTGCTCATTGATGGCAGCAGGTTCCTGAGATTCTGGCCTGACACCACAAGGCAGCCTTGACTCTCTAACATGGTCTCTGCCTATGTGGAGAAGCATGGCTCTTTGAATGACACCTTCCTTGCTTTGAAGGACACCTTTGTTGGGGACCTTGGGGATTCTGACTGGATTCCTATCCAAATCTATCCAAACAGATACGTGAACTATCATGCAACTGTAGTATAAAAACAATTCCACTCTTCACCCTGAATCTCAGCTACGCACATTGTCTAGTGAAAGCCTGCTCAGTTCATTTCCATGGGTATCCACTTTCTGTCATACTTAATGCACAAGGTCTGGAAGTTTCCCTATGATAGGGCTGTTACGCAGAAGAACATGAGCTGAAAAGCCCATTCTTCTGTAACTACAAGTTTGCACCTTTCTGACTCATATTCTGGCTTCTCAGCCCCCACTCCCCTTAAGTGCACTTTTAACTGCTAGAAGAGGAAAAATCCATGCTGGATCCCTAGAGCTGGGCACTATCTGACATCTTCACGTCAGGAAACTAGCAGTGACTGGTACTGCTCCCTGATGTTTGATCCCAGCCTCCCACACATGGCACGATCCAGGAGGCTCAGTACCTTGGAGGCCAGAATGGCAAAAAATACAGATCCCTGATGAGAATGCAGGAGACGTGAGTCAGACATGAGCAAGACCCAGATTACTGTAAACAACACACAGTCTGAGCAATAGCCACTCAATGATGCTCAACGACTCAGTTGTTTTAATATGAGAGCTCTACTAACACCTCCATTTTCCAAGATCCATAGTAATACTGTGCCATTCAATAATTTGCATTCTGGCCTGTAAAAATCATCTTTATTTTTGTTGTCTATAGCCTTAAAAATTGGCATACTTCTCAAAAGACAGTATTTTCACTTGTGATTTCAATCAGTAAAACAATCCTATCTCCTGCTTAACACATCACTTTTCACTTTGAAATCTTAGAGTCATCATCAATGAATAGGCTGTATCTTGCTGAATGTATAGGAAAATTGAGGCAGCACCTGTGCTTTTCACACTTTGAAGATTTTATCAAAACAGATAGTCAGGAGGAGATCCACACACAACCTCTGCTTCAACCTCTGGAGAACGCTGCTTGCTTGCCTATACATATTAGAGACACAGAGGTCCTTGCACAGATTGAATGTAGACGTTTACAACACCTGTTCACTTCTCTAGGGACACTCATAGGTGGCTTTACATGTGCCAGTAAGACACACAGAGTCCCTTGTTTATAGTTTATTGAAAGAGTTGCCTTTGCCTTTCCAGTAACTCCATTTGAAACGTGATTAGACTTCACAATATGTCAAAAAGAAACTCTGAAATGAAATGAAATCACCACAGTACCATATGCCACACTCTGCCTAGGCACAGCAAGAGTAAGTTAAATTCACTATCACAGCTGCCAGAGTGAATTTGTTTTCTTTTATTCGTATATGACTCAGCTTTAATATTTTTCTGAGACAGTTCTTGATAATTCTATGGACAAGTAAGTAACGTTAGTAACACAGAAGAGTTGGCCTGTTCCTTTCAATCAGCTTAGTAAACCTATTCTGGACATAAAGGGAGGCCAAACAAGAGTCAGAGCATCCAAGTTTTCTTTTTTGGAATAGAACACTCCTAACCTTCCTCTTCTGGACAGATTTGCCCATTAGCGAGAGAAAGCATTACTCAGGGAGTAGCATACAAGAGCTGAAAGTATTGAGTTCCTATCCTAGGTCAGAATATTGCCTGTAGTGGTCTTCAGTAGCTCCTCCCACAAGCCTCAATTTGTTGGACCACAAAATACAAACAACCATTTCCCTACAGCACATATGCAGTAAGGCCTTATCAAACTTTCAGTAAAGTACTTGGTGATTCTGGGATGAGAATATAAATGCAGAATTAGATGCTGCTAATTTATACATGTTCCTGCTAATCAAGTGTGGAATTGTCCTCAGTCCCAAAATAATTAGTCTTGCCCCAATGGAAGAAGTCTCCTGAAGCTTGTGGAGTGAAAGTGGAAAGGAGAAGAAAGGATGGATCTGCCCTCAGATATCAATTGCACAAATGACCTAAATTCCCAAATTTCCTAACCTCACTTTATGTGACATTGCACATCGGCAATATGAGTGGCTGCTTGTGAATAGCCACCTTTATTTATTGCTGCTGAATTAATTTTCATTTAAGAAATATAGCTCTGTTACTGCTGGTATTATTGGTCTGCTCTCTCCATTTTCTTACAGCTTTGGACTAAATGCAGTCACCATTTCTTTCTCATGAAGCGATACAGAGCACTGTGCTTCGGTTCACAGTACTGCAAAGTGTCATTTGGCCTTAATAACTGTAACTATACAAAACAAAAGGAGCTGGCTTTGCCACAACTACTAGGTTTTGTAGATCTCTCAAAACCAGCCATAAATGAAATATCTCTGCATTATATATTTGTGATACCATTTCGAACATGAGCGTTTCCATTTCTGCAGGCTAAGCCCTATTCCCTCCTCCCACAGTTTCACATCAGTCCCTAATGCTATCGCTCCCATCCTGAGGGCTGTGTACAAGCTGGGTATATCTATTAGACAGAGCTAATTCCTTTCAAGCTCCTTCTGTGCATGGCTGTGACTGACAGAAACGGGTGCTGTGTGCAAGTGTCACTGGAGCATGACCTCGAGTTAATACATTTAATGATGAAAGAAAAAGATTAATTCAGCATGTGAACTCTATGCTGAGATGAGCCAGAAGTACTGAGCATATACAAATTGCTGTTTTGTCAGCACAGCGCTTGGCGGAGTTTTTAAATATTCCAGCTATTCTAAGCCATCATCCTCAAGGCGGGGGCAACTAAAAAAAGAGGAGAATCAAAATAGCATTTCCAATCCAAACACCATTGTTTTATAAGAGATTTGGACCTGGATGCTTAGAGCAATGCATGACCTCCTGGCAGCTGCAGCCCTCGGTTTGATGTGAAAGGACTTGCACAGAACTGTTTGCAAAACTCAGAGAAGGGACCACAAGATATCTAGCCTTTGAGTCATAGACATCAGTTTAACTGCAGCCTGGCTAGGAGCAATTGGAAGTTACAAGGATCTCCGCAGTCTGTCTGGCGGCTTGTGCTAATTGCTCTCATTTCAGTTGCCTGTGGGCATGAGTTGGTCTTCCAGATGCCATCTCTGCATCTGGTATTAGCAGAGCAGTCAGGGGCCACACAGGCCATAGCAGGTGACCTCTTCTCTCACCCAAGCAGTTCTGTCAAGAGCTGAGTCTCCATCTGCCTGGCGGGTGCTGCCTGCATTAGCACTGAGGGCATAAATCTTATCTGTGGTTGGCTAAAACTTCAGAAGGTTGGAGAAAACCTCAGGAGAATATCAGTGATATTTTTTTGCAATTTCTCCCCAGCTATAATAGTTGGTCCTCTCTTAGAATTTAAAAAAACAATGGAACTGTTAGCAGAGGGATTGGAAGAAATACAGTCTCCCTCCTTCCTCTGACTAGTTCTAGCAATAACTATCACCAGAGGCAGCATTGCAGAGAAGATCTCAAACCTCTTCCTGTCTGTGCTTCCTATTGTTGACTTTGACAACTACATCCATTTAGGGTCAGATTCTATCACTCATTGCTGCTTGGAAACCAGCAGACATTTGGGCAGACAATAAATGCAGAATTTAGAGTATAATATAACTTTGGTACTTTCACTGCAAAGAATCCTCTGTTCACCTCTTCTCACTGCCTGTCTCCCTCATGCATGTTCTCTTGCCTTTGTATCTGACCCTGTGTTCAAAAACCTCTGCAATCACCTGCTCTTCTTGCAGTCTTAACTGAATGAGCTTCTATTTCCATTGTCATCTACTCAGCTTTTTGAGTCCTTTAAAACAGTAAGATCCAAAGTGTTCCTGCCTTTTCTTAAAGGTGGTCAAACCCTAAGGCAATACTTTCTACCCTCTCTTGCCCCTCTTCTACCTCCCCTTTTACACCTGCCTCAGGGAAAGGGACAGAAAATTCTGCTTAAGGCAGAGGACAGTAAATGCCTTTTTTTGTGGAGGCAGCAATATCTATCCTGGGGTTGCTGCATCCCATTAAACCTAGAAGACAGAGATCTTGGGGCTTCTTTCTGTTAAAAATCTTTGCTTTTTTGTTACTAAGCAGCAGCAGTAGCTCTTAAGAAAAAGAAGATTACAGATTCTGCTGAAGAGTATTGCTTATTGAAGAGAGTCATTTCACAAGCAGATACAGTTTAGACTACCAAACTATTGGCAATACTTCTGTGCAACATCTGTTTTTCCCCAAGCAACCCCCCATCATGGGCTGACCCAGCCCAGAGCTGTTCAGTTTAAAAGCCACGGATTGCAACTCAAGCTGATACAAGAGATACCCCAGCTGATAATTGGCCAGCTTGTCATTCTCTATTTGTTTTTTCTTTCTGTTTGCTCATCTGCTTTGCCCTCTCATATGGTTTCTCTATGCTTTTCATGTGGGTCACCTACTGCGCTAAGCAGTAACCAAGGGTAAAAAGGAGAGGGCATATATATTAATAGTTATGAAGAATTATATACTACTACTTGTCAAGCAATTGCTCTAGTGATGTGCTTTCATTCACTTGCTGTTGTGGGCAAAAGCCAATGTCATTTTTTTGCAAGGACATCCGTACACAGAAGACTCATGCTTGCCACTGAAAGGAGGGGTTGAGTCGAGTCAGCAGTACAAAATGATAATTAAAAAAAAACAAAAAAACCCAAAACAAAACAAAAAAGAGAGAAAGAAAGAAAGAAAGAAAGAAAGAACGAAAAAAAAAACAAACCCAGGCAGCATTTCCTAGAAAGCTCTGCAAGTTTGCTGGGACCCTCTTAATAGCCTTGCAAATGTTGTGAGTCGTGTGCAGGCAGTTACCGCTAAACGGTGCAAATGGGAGAACTGCAGCAACTCACCATCTTTCCACAGCGTCAAGACTGGAAAGTACCTAGAGCCTGCGGTTCAGACGCGGTAAACTAGACTTGCTCTGCCACCTCCTGGCTGTACCACATACCGAACATATAGCGAAACGCTCAACAACTACTTTGATTCTTAACTCGCTCTCATGTCACAGGCCTGATTTAAGGTTCACTGAGATGCCGAAGCTTCAACCCGGCCCTGGACAGTACGTGCAGAGTGACCAGAGGCACAGCTAATGCCTTCTGGACCATAAATATGAGAGAAAAGCTTTGCTGCGATTTTATACTGCACCCTACACATACATTTTAAAATACAATGAAAACAGAATTCTTTTTATGCCTGTTTCCCATACAAATGTTTTATTACAGTTTCTCACCTTAAAGGGGAGGGAGATCACTGCTTCCAGAGGTTTCCCTGACGTTGCAGTTGTCAGACCTTGCCCTCCCAAATGTTTAGGAATCTGCTTCTTTATTGCTCTGTGGAAAAGAAGTTCTGTAAGCATACATATACTTGTTTGTTTTGTAACATGGGACTATAATATGGAAAAAAACCTCTAGTTAATATTCTTCTTCTTTCCCTCCTAGCTTGCAATGTCTAGCAATATTTCCTACTAATGTTGGTGCAGGGATGGAGATAGATATTGACTTTCATCTCTGTACAGAATTCTGGCTTTACTGCTCCATAAACTGCTCCAAGAGAATAATAATAATATGATGTCATGATTTATAAGCACAATATAGTTTTTTACATTTTTATACAGTTTCAAATAGTATTTGCTTTCACAGTTTCCTTTTATCTGAACTTCTACTCAATAGGAAGTCATAGAAAATCTCAAGAAGATTGTAAACCTAAAGACGTATAACCTACGGCAATATGAGTCCACAGGTAAAGAGGGAATGTGGGTTTCAAGCTCTTGTTGCTCCATATCTGCTCTTTAGTCACCAGTTTACAGCCTCCCATTGTTGCACATTCATTAAGGGATAGTCCACTGAGTGATAGTACCCTTTAGAAAGATTCTTCAGAAAATGTAAACCTAGATGAAAGCTACAGTGACTGGATTTTGAACTCCACGTTACCTTTGTTCTGCAGCTGAGTAACATCAAATTCACCTGGTAGGAGCACATTCTTTCCTTGGTTCACATATGAGAAGTGATGTATTTTTAATGAGATTTATTTTCATTACAGGAATTGCACTGACAATTTGCATTAAAGATAAACTAAATGAGCTGTTCAAGAGTAGAACTAGCTTTCTCACAGTTGTTTCCTTTAATTAACCCATATAGTGTGTTAATTTTGGATTAAGCCCTGCCTTTTGCCATCTATGAGATCGAAGTCATCCTTCCATAAAATCTTTGATCACCTCATTTTCTTCGTCTGTTAACCCTTTGAAGACACAGCTCTCAGAGAAAAATTAGGAAAGCATTTTGCTTTAATGTTCTACCACAAAAATACAGTAATTTTTTTCTCTATTTTATCTCAAGTGAAATGGCAATTGTTAAAATTTTCAGCTGCATAAAAATCTCTATTTCCAGGTGGGTTTACTTTAAGTATCTAGTAATTTATTGGAATTATCAAGTCACTTCCCATGTTAATCAAAAATACTTGATATTATATGAAATCCTACTGATCTCCAAATGGAACTGAAACCTTTTAGGTCCCCAGTACACATCTCTACCACATGTGGTAATAAGTGACTGGTAGCAGTAGATATCCATTATCATCCACATAGGGATCAGCTGCATGAGGGAGAAATTCAGTCAACAGACTTGAGGGATGTAGGATACATGCTTCATCACCAGAACATTCAGATATTTGCCAACAAACAAACATGCAGACTCAAAAAAGCCTTGGATAATTTCAATGCTGGATGAGAAAGAACAGACGTGGGGCTGTATAAATGCTGGTTCTGGTTTGTCCCTGCTTACTCCCCTTCCTTCCTATCAAGCCCTAGTACAGTCTTCAACTTCTGCTCTTTTTATCTGCTCTGCCTTCTTGCTGGCCCTGCTCCCCACTCCTCACCCTGCAGTGCTCTGCCCTCCACTGGAGAAGCTCCCAGCTATAGGTTACAATATGGAGCTGCACACAGGCAGATGAGCTGGCAGGGAGAAGCTGGAGGGCTGGAGGATGCTCACCGCAGATTTCACCAGCCAGGAATTTAGCTGCCAAATTCTAACAAGCTTCTGCTGAGGGTGTCCAAATTAAAATTAGTCAGAGTTTATGATTTGACCAATTCATGTTCTCTTGGAGAGAGTGAGAGGGGCTTACTCGATACCAAAAAAGCCTTTTTCTATAAAGCCTGGAAGAAATAAGAGTTCCAAGTCAAAATACTGCAAGATTTTTAACCAGGTCAACATATTTATCATTTTTATGTGTGGTTGAACAATTTTAGATAGTTTTCCAAATTCTGGTTGACATGAGCTGTGGAGAAAGGGTGCCTGGGAAGACAGTATTATAAAACATTTGAGATACCTCTGCAACATCTGCCTTCTATCACACATGGAGCCTAATCACACCTCCTTGCAGTAATGGAAACATTCCCCTTACCCTCAGTCCCAGAGCACAAAGCACAGGAGAGGCATCTTGAACCTCTTTCTCCATTCTCAACAGTCACACCAGAAAAAAACTAAGGAACAAAGCACAATATACACCTCACCCAAAGGACATAAAGTCGAGGCCTGGACACAGACTTGGAACAGGGAGTCTCTGCGCTGTCAAACCGCTAGTACAGCCCTAGCACAGGGCTGCTCTGGGTCAGGTAATGCTCTTCCAGACAATGCCTGCACGTGGTTTGGGAGCTGGGGAAGGCTACAGATCGTTCCCGACAGGCAGTCTGGATGCAGTCCCATTGTTTTGGAGGCTGTGTGAGTTTAGCTGTGTCTTGTCAAGAGTTTACTAGTTTGTTTACTACCTTGTTTATTTACTAGTAGTTTGTTTACTGCCTTGACAATTTGTTTACTAGCAGAAAGAGTGTCAAACAGGCTCATAACTCAAAAAAATGACTGTGATCACCCAGGCAGATGGTGTGACTGCAGCTTACCCCCCACTTACTTCCCCTTCCACTTATCATCAAAGAAATAGGCTAGTGGTACTCAGGTTGTTAAACTTGCCAGGTAAAGCAGTTGGAATCTATTTGGAACAAGAGTTTTTAAAATTACAGCAAAAGAATAAAGAGGAAGGTCATTTTTATAACCATAACAAGAGACCAAAGAGATAGCATATCAAGCATATTTTGGCAGGAGATGAAGCCAAGGATCATTACTTGGAGGATTCAGTAAATGTCATTAGCATCTGTACTTTTTCCTACTTCGTTCTTATTATGACATCTTGGCAAAGTGCTAAGAACTATTTATAAGGAAAAGGTTAGGGATGCTGGCAGATAGGAGCAGATAGGATCACAAGAGTCTGAACCTAAGGAACATTACCTGCCAAATTAAAAAAAAAAAAAAAAAAAGTGCTATTGGAGCTAGCATGGAAAGATCAAAAAGAACACGGCAAAGTAATAATTGCATAGGTAAGATGACAGACAATGTTTTTAAATTGTGAAGCAGGAGTCTAAACATCATAATGGGAGCAACAATTAGAAACAATTCTAAAATGATCCGAAGCAAAGGGAAAATGTAGGCAGAATGTTCATAAATAGAGGATCATTTATCTGGGGAGAGGATAAATTTAATTAAAATCTGTGAGTCCCAGTCCAGAGGGAAACTTTAAAGGTAGATTTTGGAAAGCAAATACAGTTCAGTCTGTCATCCTTTCTCTTTGAATCCAGTGACATAGGTGGTGCTGAAGCCTTGCGAACCTGTAAGGAGGAAGATAAACAAACCTATCGCTGATGATAATTTAAAGCAATGACTAATGAGGAAGGAAAACCAGAACTACCTCTCTGGCACCATCAGTCACAAATCAGCCAGGCCTAACTCAAGGCTGCAAAACTCGGGGAATCTGACAAGCACTTAGAAAAATACACCAAAAAATTCTTCTGACAGACACTACAGCCCCCTTCAATTAGGGGAGTTTTAAGGCCTATTGTGGAAGCAACAGGGTTAGTAAAATTAAAAATAATTTTTAAAAGTGGTCAAGAAAGAAAGATGCTGCTCTGAGAATAGAAGCAAAGGCATATTCCTATGTTTAGATCATTCAATTAAGTTAGCTGTGTGGATTAACCTTGCGGGGAAGTGATAGGAGCCTGCAGCCAGATCCAAGAACTAATACTGTGTTGCAATGCAAATCTTGAGGAGCAATTATACAGAAGCTCTTACTAGGCAAGTTTTGGGGGGAAACCTTAAAAATAAATTGTAAAGAGCAGCCTGACCAGAAATGAGGCAGCACCATGTGGAATATCAATTGCTATGCCAGGGGAAAGAAATGAATGTGCTAAGAATGTCAACTACGCCCCTGCTGTGAAATGCTGAAGTTCCCCAAAGCATGGACTGAGAGCGGCTAGCACTATAACCCACCAGCATATGCATCCAGCCCACCCTACAGCAAAAGAGAAGGGCTGGGCATTAGAGATACATGCTCCAAGCCTGGGACAACACCCTAACCTGCAGGGTCACTTTCAGAGCATGTCTGGGAAGTTTGATCTCTCACAGCTACACAACATACTATCAAAAACAAATGGGGCATTCTGCATCCCTGATTTGGCTTAGGAATAGAGGTCGAGTCCTCTCTAAAGAAAGTCTGGATTAAGTGGAATGGAATCCCAGATACAGACGGAGGGCTTTTGTGGAGTTCTGCACACACATAAAACTCTGAGACCCAAACCCTCTGATAACCTGCAAGCAGTCACTGATCAGCTTTCTGACATTTGTGTGCTCAGGGTAAACGAAGCATGCTTCCTTTAGGTCCTACAGCAATGTGGCTTCTTGTAATGAACAAGCAACCTCAGGTTCTTTTCTGCACCTTGATCCACTTGGAGGAGAATTACAACCTTTACAACTGCCTGATTTTCACAATTTACAGGGACCAATTTTTGGCCCTGCAGTAGACTAGTGCACTCAAAAAGCTGCTGACACGTATGCCATTTGGCCATTATCCCTGAAAAGACAGAAACAGAGTCCAGCAAGCCCCTTCCTTCTGCCTATGCTCAATATTCCCTATGTGCTGCCTGTCCCAAGCTTAAGGAAGGGTGGTCTGGTAAGCTCCCAGCACCAGTATGAACAGCATCCAGGGCAACAATATCAGCCCAGCTGCTGCCTGGACTGCAGAACCACAAAATCAAGAAAGAAAAGCAACAGCCTTGTCTTTCATTAATTGCTGCTGGTTTTGAAGGTGGTCCCTTCAAGACAAGGTGATGTGACAATTCTCCAGCAGACTGGCTGTGATTCCAGCCTGTGCTCTGTGTGAACTAGAGAAGCACTATCCAAACTTGCCTTCAGAGCTTCAGCCATGCAGCCTCTCTGCAGTAGTGCACTACTAAGGAGAGAGTGGCCACATACCGCATACAGAAGCGGGGACTAGGAAACAGGGTTGCTTTATACTGCATGTTCTGTTGATCTCGGGGAGTAAAGGACCTGCCTCTTCCCCAGCACCTGAGTTTTGCATTTGGGAGGCAGTCGAAACAGTACACAAGTTCCTTTGAAGAACACTTTGACCATGACAGGGTTAAGAGAGAACCAAAAGGAAACACTTCTGCTGTAGCTAAATAGATGCAAACCTTCCCAGCGCTGGATTGATGTGACGTACAATAGTTGTAAACTCTGTAACGTCACGAACCAGCACAATATAAGATTAGAGGCACCACCTTAACTCTGCTCCCTTGTGCGCATGCATCACAACACATCTCTGATGACATGATTATATACGGCTTCTAAAATAATATAATATCAGGCAGTTTTGTTCTACAGCCTTATTTATTACTTCTGAGTCTGTTGTCTCTATTTAATCTTTTCCTGCCTGGAAGAACATCACTCCATCAGTGAATCAGCATCTCCAGAGAGGAAACGAAATGGAGCCACGTTCATAATATACAGCAAATCGCTGTCTTAACACTCAGTTAATGTTCCACAGTGGATTAAGAATTATTGTCCTAGTATTTCAGCTTAGTCCAGATTTAGTGCCCCAGTGGAAGAATTAAAGGAGTACATGAAACAGTGCATGTAAAGCTAGTTTCCAGAGCAATAGAGGAGCATGTTGCTATCGCAGTCACTAAAGCAGGCATGTAAAAATCAAGGAGATGTCACAAAGTGGTTCCCTTTTCACAAAAGCTTGAGTAAGGGGAGAAAAACACATTTGAATACCACAAGAGATTTCAGCGGTATTGCTGGAAAGCCAACAAAGATAAGCTGGTTAAACAAAATGATTTTAATGAGTGCAATTATAGACAGAAATATGACTAGTGCCTCTATGGTCCACGTGTTGTTATGCATCATCTGGTTAGGTACTGCCTGGATTGGCTACAAAAGATACTCTACAGCACTTGACGCACATGTTCTAAACCTTTACTCACAAAAGAGTCCCCCGAGAGGTGAGGTCTTCAGCGAGGATCTAAATGTGAGAGGGATTTTCTCTCAAATTCCTACCTCTATCCAAGGAATACTCCTGCAGCTGCATATCTGGCCACTGCTCTCCCTTTCTCTTCTCTGTCTCCGATGTGCTCTTGCAGGTTTGTGATGACTAAGGGTTGTTGAACTGTGTGTGTTCTGATGGGATCTGAACTGTAACACCCAGGAAGAAATGCCCCCTTGGAGCTTCATAAGATCCTCGCTCTTCCTACAGGTTCAAATATCAGCTGTGCAACTGTGAGCTCACACATCTGACTCACCGCTAATCTATTTCCCTCAACTCAGCTTTGCTTTGGCAATATTGCCACCTCCACGTCTCTTGCTGACTGAACATGAAGTAAATTAAATCCTGATCTTTCTCGACTGCCTCCTCCTGTTCTCCTTATTTTTTATGACTAAGATGCTGCCATGTCCCTTTTCCTTCAGGTCAGTAGCCAGACAGCTCCCGTTGCTCTCTATACTCTTTCACACATTAGGCTGTACCTAAATACCAGTGATTCTTCTTCTTCTGCCATGTTTCTAAGACTCAGGACAGATCATGCTCTTGCCCACTTTTACGTTATCTTCTGCCTGACATTATCTCCTCCCTTTCTGACCTCTGAAACTGCAGTCAACCCAAAGCACAGTGTCCAGATCACCCTTGTACCCTACAAAATGATAGTGTCATTAACATTTACTTTGTCCCTTCTCATCCTTGATTTCCCACTAACAGCACCATTTTCTACACATCTCTGCTTTCCACGGTGCCTTTATCAACCTGCTTATCTGTTTCTGACATTTACTTTGCTGTTCTCTCACCATTCTGACAACAGTGCTGACCAAGCACCAAGTATTACTTGTCACTCTATCCTCTTCCTTTCTCTCCTGCTGCCATGACATAAGTGACTTACTTGGGGGTTTTGGTTTTGGTTTTTTTCCCCCAACCTGGCAGGTCACTGACTCTCCATTTGCCAGTAGAGCTGTCTCTGTCCCAGGAGCCGTGCACTATGACACATACTATCCCATCTTCCATCAAATCTTTCCTCAAAACCTATTCCCCTTTAAGAGCGACAAACATCATAAAACCAGAATAACCAAAATACACAATGCCATTGGGCTTGCTGAGGGAACTAGAGTCATGTGTTTCTTCCTTGTGCTGATAAAAATAAAATCCACTTAGTAACAGAAAGGGAGATGATAAATGGTGCTACTGAGCATGGTATGATATACAGAGACTAAGAAAGAAACCTCAGGGTTTTAAGTTCACTCTGACCTCATTGTCTCTTTGCTGAACTATATGGTGTCCACCTTGAACTAAACAGTTGAACACACCACTACTAGCTCCATTACCATCAGCCATTTTATACAAGCATTCCTGGGAGGAACATGTGGGGCTGCTGTTCCACCACAATACATGACATTTTCCACCGACCCTGTGCAAGCGAAGCATTGGCATAGGCTTACATGATGTGATGTGTTGGTCTCTTACCCATTTCTGTAGGTTAGCTGTTTACTAGCTCTACTACTTAACATCTCCTGTTATCAGTTCTTCCATGTCTCTACACTTGTTACTGTAAACATATCAAATATCAATCTCAGACATTCAGGAACTGTCCCCTTGGTAGGCTGTCTCCTTCGCACCTGGCTTAGACAGAGATGAAGGGACTGCACTTTACTTATTACACTAACATGGGGCTTCTTCCCCGAGTCCCAGGAATCGTGGTTTAACCCCAGCCAGCAACTAAGTACCATGCAGCTGCTTGCTCATTCCCCCTCCCCAGTGGGATGGGTAGGAAAATCAGAAAAAAGGTAAACCCCATGAGTTGAGATAAGAACAGTTTAATAATTGAAATAAAATATAATAGTAATATTCATAATTTAAGGAAAAGGGAGACAACAAAAAACAAGAGAGAAATAAAACCCAAGAAAGACAAGTGATACACAACACAATTGCTCACCACTCACTGACCGATGCCCAGCCAGACCCTGAGCAGCTATTGGCAGCACCCAGTCAACTCCCCCCAGTTTATATGCGCAATGCTCTGTGGTATGGAATATCCCTTTAGCCAGTTCAGATCAGCTGTCCTGGCTATGCTCCCTCCGTGCTTCTTGTGCACCTCCTCCTTGGCAGAGCATGGGAAACTGAAAAGTCCTTAACTTGGAGTAAGCACTATTTAGCAACAACTGAAACATCAGTGTGTTATCAACATTATTCTCATGCTAAATTCAAAACCACACCACTTCACCAGCTACTACGAAGAAAATTAACTCTGTCCCTGCCAAAAACAGGATACCAGGAATGCCCAAGGCTCATAATGTCTTCCTGTTACCACATCAGAAGGCTTTCTGATGACTCAATTCCTAATACTAGCAAGTGGGCCATCACTTTGAAATTGGTCCCTCATGCTGCTGCTCACTGCAACTCATGCTATTTTTCCATGGGTCTGACCTTGACCAGAAAGTGGGCTAGTTAGTGCCCTTACAGAAAGTGTGAATAGTTGGATATGGGGAGAAGAATAGGAATAGCGTACTCATGCTACTGGCTCAAGTCAATCATACACCATTTCTGCTGTTCATTTTCCATACTAGTCCATGCCTCATGCCAGGAGACTTTGTTGTCCGAGAAAAACGGAGGGACATTCTTCCCTGGAGGGGACGTAGATAATACTGCTAGTGTAAAAGAATGAAGTGGACTCTTATGAGTTCTCTGGCCTGTGTTTTCCACCCTCAGTGTTCTGTGATTCATCTAATTAAGGTATACAGCCTGGAAAACAAGAGGCAATTCGGAACTTCTACTCATTAGCTGGGTATGAATGGGATTTTTTTTTCCTCTTGACTGTCTTCATTTTATCTGCAGCAGTTCTTCATGACTCAGACTCCAGAAGGGCTTATGATTGTGTAGGTTGCCTCTGGCAAAGGCAAGTAGCTTCAAAGTAAGTGTCTGTCTGTCTGACTTTTATTTCTTTCTGAAAACAAACACTGAAAAGTCTATTCCCTGTGTGGCTGACCCAGCTGCCGTGTCTTTCCTGCTTGTTGGGATACAAGATGATTAATCTCCTTCCACATAGTTGAGTACTTAAACCATATGTGACAGGGGCACAAGGGCTTTCAGATAAAGCAGGGATAAAAAAAGACTTGTTTTACGCTTAATGAAGAAATAATTTCCTTAAGAACAAAAAGCTCCTCGCAGCCAGTGCTTATAAATTGCTTAATTGGAAATACACATAACAGTCCTACGAGGATTATCTGAGTGCTTCTGGCTGGAATTATAGTCAGGAAAGAAAAGTTATTTTAGAGATACTAATAAAACAGGAGGTTGTGAAGGCTTCTGGGATATATACAGATGTTTTATTTTAAGCTTTGCATATAAAGTTGATTTTTAACCGATTTGTTATTGGTTTGCAAGCTCTGCTGATTAGCCTTGAGGCAGAAAGTTAAAACACAGGGACAGACCTCCAGATCAGAGGGCAATAGCTCCTGAAGGATATAAGGATTTTTGTTAGCTGAGACTTTAGGCTATCAGGCCTGCTACCGCTGCCTAGGGAGCTATTTGTGCCAGAAATACAGCTAAAGACACCTCTGTCAGTACCTTTCCTTGCTCCCAACAGGTATCAATCTCCTCAGGAGAGGACGGTGCTCACGGGCAGGCTCCTTGCACCGAGGAGGCCTCAGCGCCCCGACGCCACAGGCCTCCCTGGCACAAAGGGGGAAATGCCGGCTGCTGCAGCTCCGCCACCTCCGACTCCTCTCTAATGAGCTTTTTGGAGGAGTAATGCACCAGCGGGGCTGCCTCAGATGCCTGCATTTTACACGCTTTGCTATCAATAGCCAGGGAGCCCCTCAGCCGCCCACCACCAGCTTTGACCACCACAGCTGCCTCTGGCCCTCGGAGACAGCAGCGATGAGAGGACAGGAAACGGCTGGCGGCCCTTCAGGGCCGAAACTCATCTCAGCCCTGCCACCCGCCCCTCCAAGACCGTGGAAAATAATTTTCTGCTGTTTGTGGCTCTTTGTTTAGAGCCCAGCCCCCGGGTCAACTTCTCTAGTACCTATGGCCCTTCTGTTGCTGGAATAAACACCAAATCTTTAGCGTCTGACAGTAAAGACACCAGCACCACCTTCCTGTAACTGGTTTCGCTTACTTGGAGTTAAGTTTGGGCGCTGCACCCAAGCTGTGCCGCCATCCTCAACCGGGGGCGAGCGGCGGCGGCGGGGTCTCCTCAAGGCCCCGGCTCCCTGGCGGCGCCCCGCGCCCGCCCCGCCGGAAGGGCCGCGGCGCCATCTTGCGGCCGGCAGCGGCCTCGCGCCCGGCTGAGGCGGCTGGTGGGCAGCGCCGGGGCCCGCCGGGGCGCTCGGGCTTCCTCTGGGGGTATTGAGAGTCGTTAAGGGAAAAAATCAAACAAAAACAAACAAAAACAAACAAAAACAAAACAGAGCCGATTGCCGGGTGTGGAAATGCTCACCGGTAGCAGCTGCACAGGTGTAAAAAGTTGGTTTTACTTTCTCATGTGCTGCAGCTGCGGCAGCCAACACACTGAAGGAGGAAGGGAGGGTTGCTCATAATCGCTTTTAATTTTTCTCCTGCCTTGCCCAGCTGAGTTTCCTTTGCTTTATGAGTTACAACCTTTATTTTCCCTTATAATAGAAGGTGGCATCTGAGTTCAAAAGCCCCACAGGGCTCTTGCGGTACTGACTATAAGGAGAGGTGGAGGAAAATGTCTGGATGGATCCGCTTCAAAGCTGCTGCGATTTGAGGACTGACAGGGAAAATTCAGGGAGCCATGTGGTGAATCAGACAATAGCTGGGCAGAGCTGGCCTTTTAGGCGATGCTGCAGGAATGAAAGAAGAAAAAGCGCTTAAATATTTGAAATGTAAAACTTAAACACAGGGCTTCTATTTTAAAATACACTTTTTTTCCCCCCTTGCTTTTAGCTGGGGAAAGCACATTCATTTGCAGCTCTCCCAGATTCAATGGGTTTTAGATTTTATTGAGGATGGTATGAAGGTCTGCATGCAGAATAAAGCAGTAGCTACTACAAACTAAAGCTGCACTTGCCTTTTTAAGGTCTGACCTCATCTCCCTAAAGGCAAGGAGTTGCCTTCATCACTCTTAGAGCAGTTGCACCAACAGACCCAGCATGGAGGCTTGGCAGCTGCACCAAAACCTGACAAGCTGGCACCAGCACCGAACTGGGATGTTGTTTGTCCCCAGCATCACTCCTGGAGTCCTGCCTGACCAAGGCAGGGTCTTTTTACCCAGAGAGCCAAAGAAAGAGTAAGAAAAACAATTAAGATTCATGCAGGTCCTCCTCTTTCACATCAGCCATGATGCTTGCAGGTGCTTTCATGCTGTGTGCTGTGTATCATGTGTGGTAATTATTAGAGCTTTAAATTTGAGTGTTCATTCCCCCCGAGGCAGTGGGGGTAAAGGCTTCCCAGGTCACTGGGCTGCCCCAAAGCAAAAGGGGGCTAAGAATGGGCCTGGATGTGTGTTGGGGTAAAACTGAGACCTTTTGAGGCCTGGTTCATGTTTTCCAAAGAACGCAAAGCGCCAATCTGCTTCCAGAATCTGTTAATTCTGCAAAAGGAGAGCTACCCTCAGCCTCCCTGATCCCAAATTTGGGTTACTTACCATACCCTGCCCCTTCCTGAAGCTCACCAGATCTGAATGAGGTGGTCTAAGAAAGCATGTAGATTTCTGAGCGCTTAGGAAACACACCTTTAAGCAGAAACTTAATTTAGGCAGAGCTCTTTCTTCCTATAATGTCTGCTTTCCCTCATTAAATCCCAAATTATGCATGAAATGTAATTTTATCTCTGTCTGTCACCACGCAGGGCTCTGCTAGCTGGTACAGAAGTAAGCCAAAGCCTGTAGCTATCACTGAAGCTCAGTTCTACCCACAGAAGGAGTCCCATAAAAACCATTTGATCAAGCAGTCAACTAAGTCGGTGAGAAGTTTAGTGTCTGAAAATATCTGCATCGCAGCTGAAAACAGCATCTCTCTAAGATCTGTAAACTCAGAAAAAAAGACTGCTTACAGTGTCACTGCCTAACACCTTGCAGGCAGAAGAACAGAGATTTTTGTCCTGTAGTTGCTCATTTTTGGCTTCAGTCAAAGCCTAAAATCAGAAGAGACGTTTTAAAAATCTCATCTAGATTTCCCCTGCAATCTCAAGATAATGTGCTTTACACTGTGGTGTCAGTTGCTCCGAGGGACATGCATTACCGTATTGATAAGTACTTCATTCATTAACTGGGCCCAGTTACGTTGGGTATCATGTATACATAATACAATCATGTTCTTCAGAAAGTTTTGGGATGAGGTCAGTAAAGAGACAGAAGTAGAAAAGGCAGTCTCACTTGTATTTGTCCCAGTACCAAAGATAGATATATAGAGAATAAGGATTTGAGGTCTGTATATGCACTGCTGTATTTTACAAGCCTAAAATCTAGCTTTACAAGTCTTCAGTGGAAAGGACAACTGGATGGAGAAGTACCATGGTGAGGTATTGAGCTGCTCTGCAGGCTTCCATCCCACACAGGGCAACACTTCCATGCTGGGGGAGAATCTTCTGTATGCAGAGTTTGCACAATTTTTAAAAATCTTTAGGTCCTTCTGATGGACAATGCTTTTGAATTCTGATGTCTCCTGTCAGAACAGGTTTTACTGGAAAATGTACTTTCATAAAAATTGAATTGTTTATAAATGACTTCTCTAACTTAAAAGGACAGAGGATAAAGGAGACATCTAGTGAGAATAATGCATTTGGATTCTCAAAAAGCTGTTGGCAACATTCCACACCAAAGGTTATTAGTGAGATGAAGCTGTCATGTGATGGCAGGAATTATTTCATGGAGTGAAAGCTGGTTACAGCATGGCAAGGGGTGGGATTTAGTGGTCAGCACGGAGCAGAGCCAGCAATGGGATCCCCCAGGAATCAGTGCTAGAACTGGTTTTGTTTAATATATGAACAACAACAGGAGAAGGAAGTGAACAGCGGTATCTCTGTGCTGGCAGTGGTACTGGACCTTTTCAAGTATGCAGCCACCACGCAGGCAGCAAAAGCAACCTGAGGGACCTCACTAAACTCAGCGGGCAAAAAAGTGGCAGATGATGAGCTTCAAAGCAGATAAACGTAACCTGCTGCCATCAACAGGCTCAAAAAAGGATTAGACAAATTTGGGACACCAGGTCAAAAGACCAAAGGACTAGGCAAGGGTGTACCCTTTAACATCCCCAGTCCAACAGCTGTGGGTACTGAGGGAATAAGCAGGGAACACGCTGCGGAAAGTGGCCGGCAAAGGTGCTCTCCTTACCTGGCTCTCCTATTGCTGGCGCTGGAGACACAGCATGGTGCCTGGTGGACCCAGCAGTGCGGGTTTTATGTTCCTATTTTGACAAAATTTCTGGTAGAAGAAAATCTGAACAAAGAGTTTCAACTATCAGAATAGTTCGCTTTGATAGAGGAAATTCTGACTTTCTTTTTTAAAATTTTGCCACTATTGAGGCATTTAAGTGCATGCTATTTTCATTATTTTATAGTGCTTTAACACTACAATATATGATAAAATATTAAAAATAAAAAGCAAATTATTACAATGTTATAAAAAGTTTGCTACTCTTTAAGAAATATTTTGATAGATCTGGATTTTTTTTTCCTTGTAAAAATAAGTCCATACCAATTTTGATATTTTGTTTTTTCATTCTGAATCAAAATTGAAGGGTGTTTTGCAATATTGTCATTTTTGGTGGAATAGGAACATTCATTTCCAGGAAGCTCTAGTGATTATTTCCTTTCCTGATGCTTGTCAGCCTCTTCTCCCATTTCAGAGCCTTCACTCTGATAAGCGTACCAGATCTGCTCTGTCTAAGGAGACAGTTAAGATATTTCTTACATGCATGTGAAGTACAGCATGATAGAGGGGGGCTTGCTTCAGCATTACTAGAGGTCTCTCCTGTTTAATTTTGCATCAAAGAACAAGATCTTCTGCTGAAGTTAAAAGCAACCTCAGAAAGGAGTAGTATCACCTGCCTGGTTGCTTATTCCCATTACCAGAGCCCCCATCCCCTTGGGTGGCACTGGCACTGGTGTGACAGCACTGTGACCCAGCTTTGCTGGGGCTTCCTTGGTCGAGGGCAGGTAGGGAGCAGGTAGGCAGCAGCAGGGTGGACCCATGTCTCTAATCTGCTTATGCCAGCACCTGCTTACGCCAGCTTGAAGGTTTCACAGCGATGTCTCTTCATGTGAGACAAAGACCATCTGATCTAGATGTCAGCCGGAACGTAAAGAGTGAGGGCATTATATTGCCTCAGTTTTGAGACTGGTACCTGACGTCCTCTGTGACCCTGATGAAGCTGAGCTCCAGGACAAGGTGGCAGGGGGTGGTTTCTGTGCCCTTGCGCTTCCTGTAGTTCGTACTGTGGTTTGGGATTCTCCAGACCATTTCTGTTTAATGGCAAGATCTGCTTCCCAGAAGGGATCTTGCCATACTGTCTCTCCTGACCCTTTTATTCCCTTCTTTTCTCCCAGGATTTGTTTGTTGGTTGTTTGTGTGTGTGTGTGTGTTTGTGTGTGTTTTGTGGATTTTTTTGGTTGTGGGGTTTTTGGGTTGGTTTTTTTTTTTTTGTGAGTCTGACAGCTCTGTGATAATTATTCCTCCTCCTCACAGCTCTGCACAGGAATCTGCCCATCTGATGGTGTGGGTGGCCATAGCTGGTGTACAGAGCACAGCTATATTCTCTCATTAAATTCCCCAAAAGCCTTCCCACTAGCAATAAACCTCTGCTTCACAGATCCATAGGAAAATATGAACACGCTTTAGCAGAGCTGAAACTGGAACCCAGTCTGGAAAATTATGATTGATTTTCCAATTCAAGCGGTCTTCGGGAGTCACCCCCCGGGAAACCTGGCTTCTTAGCTTCAGAGCGGATTCTGAAGTGCTAGAGAAAACTGTGGGCGTCCTGGGAGCTGGATCCCGATGGGTGCGTGCAGTCATCCATATCATCATCTGAGTGTGGTGGTGCAGCAGAACGCAGTGCATGCTCCCAGAAGGTGTTGCTGCTGTGCTGGCCAGATAGGCAGGGGCTAGTATGGGACATGCCAATGTATCAGCTGCATTTGGGGTGACTCACTCAGGGCAGTGCACCCGAGTAACTGAGGTGTGGGCAGCATTTTGGTCAATGCATCATCTGCTTCTGACAGTGCCTCCCCCCGCACGAGGGAATATACCCTTTAAATTTCTCTCTTTCTTTAAATACTTGTCTTGCTGCCTGCTGGTGCGTGGGCTACAACTAAGTACAGTTGTAAAAAACCTGATACCTAGATGAGACTGTCTCTGAGGGATGTGTCAGCCCAGGGCTCCCTCAGCTGCTGGAGCTGTTTGGTAGGGCCCTGATGGTCAGCCTCAGCAGAGCTGCCAGGGCATGAGAGAAGCTGAATCAGATTCTCATTCTCAAATACAGGAAAGGTGGAAGCAAATCAGCCAGAAAACTTCAATCTTTGCGGACCACATTTTGTGGTGAAGTAGTCAGGGCTAAATCTCCCAGTATGAAGGCAAGGAGGTAAGTCTTGGCTTTCTTTAAGTGAGGTCAGTGAAACAATTCACCTCTCTGCATTCTTCCATGAAGCCATTAACTTATTGTACAAGCACAGGCTAAAGTACTAACTCCTTTGGTTATGGCTTGCATGTACTAGTTTGTACCGAGACCTGTGGATAGACTTGGCAGCGGAGTGCAAGCCCTGAGATAGTCACCATCATCAAAACCAGCTACCCAACACCTGAAATGCTTTGAGTGGCTGTCTTTGGCAGGGCGACAGAGAAGCTAGGTGGTCTGCCTGAGGACCTTCAGCAGCAGCTGACCCTAGAGGAGAAGTTGAGGTTGATGCTGAAAGCCTTACTGGGACATCTTTCCATACAGAGAAAAACCTTAGGAAGGAAGCGAGCTCGTTGATGGCGCACAAACCAGACAAGGAAAGGCTGCCGGCACTGTTATAGTCACGGGAAACAGCTTTGTCATAAGCTGCTGTGAGCTGAACTCAAACCTAAAAGATGAAATCCTCCAAAAGCAGTTACCATTTGCCCCCTTTGAGCCCCTTCTTCTGATTCATGGTCAATTTTCAGCAGATCTGCGAAATGTGGGTTCACGTCATCATTTGGGGTCATCCTCTGACAACGCAGCCAGCTATTGCAAGCCTGCAAAGGAAAATATTATCTTCCTCAGATCACATTTTTGGAGGTAATGGCTCGGCAGTCAGAATGAAATCATCAAACACCAAGATGAGCCAAAGCAAAAGCAATAGATACTGGTGGGCGGTTTTGACCAACTGGCTAATAAAAGACACATCAAGTTTATACTGCAAGTTTATTATAGTAATACAATCAGATTAAATTATTTTCACAGCTAATATACCTAATTATCTCAGGGTATGTATATATATTTTATTCCCAGCAAGTTACAATCTTTTTAATCATGCAGCGAGTAACGTACAAACACAATTTTATGGAATTTTTTTTTCCCTAAAAAAGAGAAACAAAAATTACAAAAGTATGGCTTTGTAAGAAAGTCATATCATACAATGAACATTCATTTGTACTTGGGCATAGCAATATTCGGTCTTAATCAGTGAACAACAGCATCTGTCGCTGCCATGCTGATTCCAAAAAAGCCAAGGGAACTGGGAAGAGGGAAATGCCAATCAGTGTTAGAGAGATGGAAAATATATATCTATATACATTCAAAGTACGAAAAATGTAAAAAATGTTTTCAGGGATTAAGCATCACATTTATTTATATGCTGAAGTAGAATTATGGAGCCTTGAAGAATATAAGTGCACAAACAGTTTCTGTTTTCCTTTAGACCAACAAACATCGGCAGTGATGCAATTGACTTAAAAAGCGTTACTTCAGATGTAAAGAGGTGTAACAGAGGTCAGAATCTGGCCTGTCCTTCCTGCTAATGGTGCTGCAGAAATAGACAGAAGCATAGGGTTAGGAAGTCACAGGTGGCTGAATTCTGCTGCCAGCCCAGAGAAAAGAAAGACAAATACCTTTAATAGATTTTATTGAAAAAAATAAAAATGGCTTTGAGAATGAAATGCAGCCACTATTGGGAACCTTTCACTGGATGATTGCAGTTGTTGGCAAGTAGAAGCCTTTGTGCTTGCTGTTCAGGGGTAAAACACTCATTTCAAGAGCAAAGCTGCTGCCTCTTTACAGGAGAACTGTCCTTACCTGTTAGCAGCACAGAGCTTGGGACGCACACATACCTTGTGAAAAGACTGCTTTCTTAAGGCATTATCACTGATGTGTAAAGTACTGTAAATCAGTCAGGAGTTTTACCAGGAGAGGGCAGCCAGAGACACAGACACACGTGTGCACACATGCACCCACTCGTCCACACACCCCTCAGATCCTTACAATGCTACTCTGCAAAATTGAAATTAAAAGTGTAACCTGCAGAGCCAACCTGTAATCCAAAGATTAGCAAAGACTTTACCCTCTCCCTTTTCTCTCTTGCTTGCATTCCTTTTTCCCAAGTTCAGAAATACAGATCTTAGCTACACTTAGTATGTATATATGCAAAATGTAAACATCACTACACAGCACCTAGCACCCTTTTTGATTAACAAAGTCACTAACATATTTGTCATGCAAGCATAGGGATTTTTCAAGGCTATGGACTGTCAGGTTGCAGAAAGCATGAAAAATATTTTGAGTTTACTTTTGCTAATGACCTGGCTTGGAAAGAATAGAGAAAATACATCAACACGAATAGGGCTGAGGTAGATTTGACCGTATCCAGTGTAATGTCACTGTACTGAGCAGGAAGACAAATGGGATCCCAAACCAACAGGCAAGTCACCACAAGACAAGCAAACCAGGTTTAGAGAGAAGATTCCTCCATTCCAGCAGGACACCCCCTCCTGCACCCGTATCGCTACAGGTGATGGAAAGTTGTCACCACATTGCTAATGGCCTTAAACTCTGGCCCAGCGGGATGGCACGTGGAGGTCCGAGGGTAGCCTAGCAGCTGAGGGCCAGCTGGGGCTTGATCTCGTGTTAAAATGCTCAGGAAAAGGAGGAATGAGAGGGCTGTGGAGTGATCTTTCTAGTGAGGGCAGCTGCCTGCTGGGCACTGGGCTGAGTACACCAGTTTTTGCATGTTGGCCAACTGTGGGCCAGCAGCTTTCTTCCAGACTGTGCTGCAGATGCAGATTTGTCCCAGAATTTGAGTTTCTCGAGCAGTTGCTGAGAATCCATCTCTTATCCTCTGGGCTGATGGATTGAGGGTAGCCTCCCACATGGACAAATGTGTGCACACAAGCATCCTGCTGCCTACTACACATCCACGCATTAAGCCTGAAGTGCCTGAAGCCTGAACTTTGCAACAATCCGCAACTATGACAGTCAACCAGAGATCCCTGCACCATTCTAGACCCATTTGCTCCCAGTGGGTTGCTCTGGCTCTCTGGGTGCATCCCCCTACTGTATTAGAAAGTGCTACCTCATTAATGCCAAGAATCCCTACCTGCCTCCTTTGATTTTTAAGTCAAACAGCCTTCCCCTCCCTTCTGTCTTTTCTAAAAATCTTTGTAGCACCAAAACTCTTACGGTTTTGAGCCAGTGCAGTAAGAGCTGATGATTTCCCTTCCCTCCTTCCCTGGAATCTCCGCTCCCAGGGCCTAATTGCTATTCTAATAATATCCATCAGCAGCCTCCTCCGCCTCTCGCCCACCAACATCCGGATGAGATACCGCATTGCTGCTGGGGACAAACCCAGTCCTGCTCCCCCAGACTCCAGGGGTGCCACCTGGGCTGTGCTGTGCACAGTTGCTCTCACCAGCCTTGGGCAGGCAGCCCCTGCTTTGTCCTCTGCCTGCAGCTCCGTGTTTCTGGGGGCTGCCAGGGCCGGGGAGCCTGCAGGGCTAGGCACAAGCAGCTCAGCCACCGCTTATAATGCAAATCTGCCTTGGGCTCTGCTTTGCTTCCCAAGCTGTGACAGCCTCTGCCTGCCGCAGAGCCGGCCGAGCCAGCAGCCTCTCTGCAAAACCCTTGCCTGAGACTGGCCCTGAATTTCTCTGCCACCATTCACAGCCTCCCCTATCGCAGGAGGAGGAACAGACACAGGTGGAGAAAGACTTGCAAGTCCCCTGGGGCAGGGGTGGAAGGACGCTGCAGCACCGGGGCTGTAGGGTTTCAGGAGAAGGGTTAACCCTTTCATGGCCTGCTTGCCACTTTTAGGGCTGGGCTGACATTTTCTCCACCTTGCAAGCAAGCGTGCATCTTCAGCTAGTGCAGTGCGGGCAGCACCAGCACCAAAGTGCTTCCGTGGCATGATTCCATGGCATGGCAGTGGGAGGGGGTGTCCAGGAGGAGCATCCCAGTCCTCCGAAAGGATGTTCCAGTTGGCTGTGCCCGGCACGTTGCACAGCGCTGCAGGAAATCTCCGCCTGGCTGTGGCTGGCATCACCAGCATCCTGGCACACAAGAGGTAACCTGTGCACAGGGAAAATGAGCGGAATTGCTCCCTGTGCTGACGGAAAAAAGGGTGCAGCTCCAGCACAGCCTCCTTGGCACAGGCAGGGAATTAGCCAGACGAGCTACAAGCCATTTTTGCACGGAGCAATTGAGATGTGACCACACACCCTGCCTTAGCCAGAGCCCTGCTAGAAGCGGTTTGTGCCCCACAGCCTTTGGCTCCAAATGTGTTTAAAGAGACAAGTAACTCCTTCACAGCTATTCCGTACGGATCCGGGGAAGTGGGTTACACTGCTTCAGCAGAGCAGCGGGTTGCGCTAAGAAAGAGGGGAGAACACTAAGAAAGAGGGGGTCCAAAATAAGGGATGTCCTCCAAAGGGAGCTGGGATCCTGCCACTGCTCTGATGGTGTTGAGCACAGCCAGGAGAGCAGTACCAGTGCCTTGAACATACAGGGCTTTTCCTGGGCAGCAAGACAGAGCTCCCCAGAAAGCAGGGCAGCCCCAGCCCTGCTTTCTGCAAATACACGCGGCCTGCAATGCCGAGGGGAGCCAGCGGGAACTTTTTGTATTTTCCAGGATCAGGCCCTCTTTCTGGACCCAGGTGGCGGAAATGCTCTAATTGACAAGTGACAACTTTTAACAGGAGAACGTTATACCCCAGCTGAGGATAACTAGAAATGCTGGTGGCTCTGAGACCCACTGGGAAATCAAGTTAGTGAATTACGTCCCTTGTGGAGATATGTTCAGCCCTAAAACACAAGTCAAGGAGAAATAACATCACTTAGGAAGGACAAGGCTTCCACTGGCCCTGCTCTGATTTCCATCTGTTTACCGGACAGCAGGGAAAATGGGAAAATGGTTCCTTCCCCACTGCACAAGCCTGTAGAGGCATCGGGCTAGGATTGCCTTTAACCCCCTCACTCCCAGGTGAGACAGGATGCTTTCAGTTAGCTGTTCTGCTGGGGTCCACCCCCCCACCCCCCACCCCCCAGCAATATACATTCACTGCCCTCCTCTGAAGCCATGCCCTTCACACTATGACCTGCTGTAAAGTAACCCAGTAAAATCAGGTACCCTACAAGACTGCCTCTACAACCCTGCAGCATCAGCCATGGACCTTTTGGTTATTACTAATGATGCTAGATCATTGTTAGAAAGGAACCCTGATGTTTGAACCCTGTTGGTGTGGGGTGGTATTTCTCCCAGCTCTAGCAGAACAGAGTCCCACAGTTACACCGTTTGAAAATCCCACTGGGCATGTAGTTCCTTTTTACCCAGGTATGTTACACAGGATACAGTTATCATATTGGGAATTCAGATACACTGATACCAGCTGACAGCTAAGAAACCAAACATAACACAGTCTCGACTACAGTTAACCCTTCACATGCACAATGAAACAGAAAACAAGGAAGGCATTTGCCTTTAAAAGTGCCGTGCCTGCAATCAATTAGAAAAGACATTTAAAATCTTGTCACAAAATATTGGATTTTCCAGCATAGCCTAATAGGTTAAGTACTAAAATCACACTAAAATGTAGAGGGTGGTGGATGACCAGCTCCCCTAAGTTGCCTTTGAAAATCCAAACCCAGCAAATAAAGTCAAGGAAAAACATTTACCACATTTTTTGTCGGTAGCTTTTTGCCATAGGATGGTAAGGGCTTTAGTGCCTGAGGTATAGGTAGTTCCTGGATGCTTTTAGGGAAGTGGGAGGGGGGAAGAGTCTGGAGAATAGTTTGCATAGCTTGCAGATATAAAGAAGCAGGTGTGTTCCCAACCAGGCTGTTGAATTTGTCTTCCCCCAGCAAAGCTGTCCAGTGGTCTGGATGCTCCTGCAGAACTTTCCGCATCTTAAACTGGGGGTTGGGCATGAAGAGCAAGAGGTAGTCGAGGCAGAGCTTCTTTGATGCCACATTGACTTTGGAGTCCCACATCTGCTCCAGGATGACGTCCAGAGGGGTAAGCCCTTTACTGTCCTCTATCCTGGGAGAAGCTCCATTCCCGAGGAGGATGAGGACTGTCTCTGACCTCAACAGTTCACAGGCAAGGTGCAGAGGGGTTTTCCCATCTTCCAGATGAAAGCAACCAGTCCTGTTGATGTAGGAGTTCAAGCTGGGGAGCTTGTGTGCGATTTTGATGATCAGCGCCAAGATATCTCTCCTGTCATATGTGACCGCCATGGCCAAGTGAGGAGCAGAGGATGGGCAGTAGCAGAAGTGTTCCCCAGGCACCTTGAGAGCCTCCTCTGGAAAATGAGACAGCAGATACTGAGCATAAGGCAGGTGGTTATGCACCACTGCATAGAGAAGGGCTTCTGAAGGTGAGTAGGTTCTTAGGCTGGCATTTTCCTCCCAGTAAAAATACTCCATAGTTCTCATGTCTTCCAGCATCCACACAGGCTTGTGATCTCTCACAGCCTGGTAGAACATATAGGATAGGAACTTGCAGTGCCTGCTCTGATCATCCTGCAGGCTGGCCTGGTTGCTGGCCATGGCTCAGCAAATAAAGAGCAGCTCCACGTAAAATCACTCCAGACTGTAAGATCTGTGCACTTGGAATGCAGATCCCGATGCTGCTGCAACCTTCAGGCTGTCATTGCTGCCTGGACTGCACTAGCTGGAATGCCTGGGCTGATCATCTCCACCCATTCATTGTTTTTCCCCTCACTGCAGTGGTTTTGTTTAGGTAAGCACAATCCCACAGGCTCAGTTAACCCATGCCATGCAAGCAGATGGTTAGTAAGTACATCCTGCTCTGCGCGTGGTACAGGTTACTGGAACATTGTCAGACTGTGAGTGATTTTATACACACACAGCTAGAGAGAAGAGAGGGAGAGACTAAAATTAGCTTGAGAGGTGAGGCGGATTTCTGTCTGCATTTCGTGTCTAACTAGATCCGCTCATACATTGCAGTAAGTGCAATAGCAATATTCCTCTGTTTTTTGTATGTCACTCACACACACACAGCTCATTATATAGTAAAAAATACGTAGCGGTGTAAAATGCTCCACAGCTGATAATACACATGATTATATGCTCAGGAAATCAAGGGATCTGTAGCCCTAGCATTAGGAAGGGATCCCTATTTTATAAATAATGGTATGGCTGGCCACTTAGGAGACACAGATGTTAATGGATTGTCTATAAGGCATTAGTGATGTTTAAGATTCCAGCATTAATCTCTGCAGAGAAAAGAGTCGAACGGTACGTGCAGTAACTATTCCCAGTATTGAAGCATATTGCTCGGTTTAAATGCCTGCCTTTGTTTAGCAAGGAAATATCTGAAGTGCCTCTCCATTGCACGGCAAGTACATAAACAAAAGGTTAATGGCCAGACCCCACTGGCAGATGGAGAGCTTTGGTCTAAGCATTTCTCAGCCCTCATGCTCCAGGACTGGGGTCAGAGCCAGTTGCAATGGGGGGAAGTGGGATTAAACGATCAGACTTGTGCAGTGTCCTGGTAAGACACAGAAGACCAAGGCTGACAGGCTTGAGGGGGCACTGCCTGTTGGATGAGGCAGAAGGACCTAAACAAAATTAAATTCACAGAAAATAAATGAACTAAGCGCCCTTTATGACAACTTGTGTGTAAGGAAGGAGGCTTCCATGCATTTTATAAATTAACAGATTGCAGGAAGGTGGTATCTCATCAACTTGATAGGAAAACAGGGAAAATACAGAAAATCAAGATTTCTGTTTTCATTTAGTGAGGAGACAAACATATATTCCATATATTCAAACTATAAAGTGTTCAAGCATCTAATCTGAACATCTCCAAATGATGTCTGGGGCCATCCAAACAGAAAATCAAAGCCACTCACAAAACTGGGCCTAGACTTAACACATCTTCCAGAGTTCTGGATATTCAAGTCCATAGCCCAAACATTCCCTTTTAGAACCAATTTTCATATGGTTGGAATAAACAAGCGTATGTCCAGGTTTTGCCCACCGTTACTGTGGTTATGCATGAAAATGCTGCTGCATAGTCATTTGCACATGGTCTTGTACCCATGGTCATAATAAGCCATGTGCATGCTCAGGGCCGGATCCAAAGCCTACCAAAGGGCACAGGGAGGTTCCGCTGGCTCCTGCACGCTCTGGATCCAGCATTAGTCGTGCACTTGGAGACACAATTTTGTTTCTCCAATTACTAACACAACCCATCTGAAACGTAGACTTAGGTACTTGGAAGAGAGGTGAATTAGTATTTAAGTGGCTAGGCTCTTTTGACTAAAGCTCTCACAGGGCTTTCCCTACTAGTAAATCATTGCTATACCCTAGGAATTACATTAATTTCATTATTTCCATGTTGCAGGTATGGGAAAACACGCACACATTTTCCATAGCCCAGTTTCACAGAACAGCTCACGGAGGGAGCTGGGAACTGAACCAGGGATTGCTGCGACTTTGCCCAGGGTTACAGCCATTAAGCAACCCTCACCTGCTACTGGTGTTAAGATAGGTGTCCCCAGCGAAGTGGTCACAGCACCAAGCCTGTCAGTTCAAGGAGCACCTGGACAATGCTTTTAGTCATACAGTTTGGTTTTAAGTAGTCCTGTGAGGAGCAGGGAGTTGAACCTGCTGCAGAGACACATGAAAGTCAAGTGGAAAAACATTCTGCAAGTATCTCTACAGAAGAGGGAAGCCAAAATCCCAGAATTGGGAATGGCCACCAGGCTTATGGCAATCACCTCTACACCACAGGTCCAGGATGTCCAGGATGTGAAAACATTTGTAATCACAGGTTACCTTGTAATTCCAGGTTACACTGTAATTCTGCCCAGGAAGCCCAGCACAAAACAAGGGGAGTCCTTCCCGTGGTTTGCTTGCCTCTGTCGGGTGTTCAATGGCACAGGTCTGCCCGCCACGGTGGCTCCTCTCCTTGGCCTGTTTTGTTTTTTCCGGGATAGAAAAGCCGGAGCTGAAGGCACATGCTTGATGGCAATGCATCACTTCTGAATTACATTACAAGCATAATCCATCTATAAAACATTACAGATCCATTAGAAATGGAAGACATTAACATGGAAAGCTTTCCTGAGGACCTGGAAGAAGATTAGGAGTTCTGGAGTTTCTGTTTATGTCTTTGAATTTTGATCTGTGGCTACAAATAATGTATCCTAACTGACAATGTATTTCTTGTGGCTTCCCTTTTAGCCAAAGTGCAGTCTAGAAGGTGAGCAGAGTCTGTTCTGACTCATAGAGTGTCCAAGGGAGCAGGAACAGTTTTGAAGGGTGAAACTGAAAACAAAAGTTGATTTCACCCAAAACACCATTTACCATTTCAGCTGAGACCAAGAGGCTCTTTAGACCTCTCCCAGGCAGATGCATTTTTCACATTTTGATGGGGATTTCAGCTCATAAAGTGATTTGGTTATTGTGAGCCTGTGAGAAATACAGTGTGTTTCTGTCTGAGTGATTCAGGAATCTTCTTACAGTGTTATGCTCAAAACATTGTTTCTGGGCAAAAGGGAAATGTACCTTATATAGAGAGACAAAAAATTTTTGTTAGTATAACCGAAACCTTAGCACTCTAATAAAAAATTGTTATTAATCCAGGTCTAATTATTACAGAAAAATAAATAATACTCCTATGCAGAAAAATGTCAATGTGAATAACAAAGATGATGATAATGATGATAATAATAATTCTTTAAAAATCAAAATTGTTATGCACACACTTCTTAACTTCTACCCCTGTTCCTGGTGTTATGCTCCCCCTGCCCTTGCTCGTCTGGGTCCTAAGGTTGGTGCTTTCATTCTGGTGGTGGTGTTAGAGGGAGTTATCAGCATCTGGAGTCCTCCAGTGGGAGGAATGTCAGTGGGAGGGATGGTTTCCTCTTTGTCATTCTAGAATCTTCTGGGGGTCTGTTTTATAATTAGTAACATGCTTTTACACCTGGGGTTTTTTTTCTTCATTGGATTGAAACTCCATTTTCTATCCAAATTTACTGTATGTGTTGATTATATACTTGTAAGATACAATTTCTTTGTCCTCTTTGCTACCTCTAAAACTGTTCTTGCCCAGCTCCACATCTGTGTTTCTTTAACTGACCATCGGTGAGTCGTTTGTAGCTGTGACGTCTCTGGCCAAGCCTGTGCCCCACCTCTTACCATCCCATGCCTGTACTGCCCTGCACCGCACCCTGTGCCTCCACTTCTCAAGACCTCTGCTGTCGTACCAGGGCTATAATTAACTCTATTAACTCTAGCTTATTAACTTGGAGTCGTGAACACCTCGTGGTGCATGGAAGAGTTACTTACTACTGCTATCTGTATAAAACGATGGTTGTACCATACAGTGCTAATCAAAGTAAAACAAATCAGCCATAGCCACCTGGTCAGAAGGAAAATAATATTCCTACAGCTAAATCGAGTTTAAATAAAGTGGCGGCAGGTCAATAAATGTCCAGGCAAAGCAAGCCCGACAAGCCTCGGTCCTGAGCCTTTGCACACTTGGTACAAAACCTGCGGCCTGTTACTAGCAATGGCCATACTGTACTGCAGGGGTAGAGGGTTTCAATCGATCCTGTTTCTGGAATAAACCGGAGCAGAAAGGCTTTGTGTACTGCACATGGCTGAGAATGTGGCTTACACTTATCCTTTCTCTGTCACTTCCTCCTGCTGCCATTCTGTGTAAAGACACAGGGAGCAATGAGGAGCACCATGGAGTCAAGAGAGGATGGAGATACCCTCTGGAAATGAACAAAAACATCAGCAGATTTCAGTCCCTGGGACTGAGGATAGATGTCTTGTTTGGCTGGGAGTGGGGCTGTCGTGTTTGTCGCTGCAATGGCTGGTGAGAACAATGCATTTCCCCACTTTAAGGGAAGAGCAGGCATGCCACCGGCCCCAGCAGTGTAGGGCCTAATCTAAGCTGAGCTCAGCTCCTTCTCACCATGTTTTCACCTGGACACACACATGAAAACCTTAAAGGAAGAAGATGCCTGGGAAACACAAGATGGAAAGGCTCTGGGGAAGATTCAGACTTCCTCCAGCCTGCCACATCTGTCAAACACTCCAGTGAGATGTATCTTGCTCCCTTTCTTCCTTTCTTCAGTGATCTCTACTGGCTGAAAAACAGATTTTCCAGGCACAACTGATGCCAGTTCCTCTATGCCCTTTGCACAGGATGATTTAGCCAGGACATACAAAGAAGTAAACCAATTGCCAGGTACTGGGTGCCTGAGCACAAAGCAAGAGAGTTACAGAAACCTGATCTCTTGATGCAGAGGTGTGCTGCTTTTCAGCATCCCATCTGTTGGTCTTCAGCCTTTCCTTGGGAAAGAAAAACTGATCTGTAGGTGATGGGTGATAAACCTTCTGCTACTGTGAGCCTCTAGCAATGCTCGCTGTGTCCTGCTCTCCACGTCCAGCCCAGACCATGCAGCGCAGCTTGCGCACACGCTGCGTGATGAGCTAGCACCCTTGTGCAGAGCCCTGCCGCACCACAAGGCTGGCTTTACAGAGCCTGAAGGGTTGGTTTCTTTTATACCCTGCTACATGCTCACCACCTCTAATTCATCCAGCTGACTAAACAAGGCTTTGGGATGGTGGAAAAATCTACAGTCTGACCTGTCCTGAATTGCAGAATATTTCACTTCTGCTCACTGGATTCAAAGAGCGAATGAAACAATCTCTGACTATACGGCTAGAGGCTGGAAATGAAAATAAGCAGAGATTTACCAGTCTGGAAAGCATTTGAATTACGTGTGATGGGACCAGCTGATGTGCTGTATGCAGAACAAATCAATCCCCAGATGGTTATTTACCTGCAGAAGTTTGGAAGTGAAAGATAACTGCCTAAGATGCCAGAGTCATATACAATGTATGTAAAAGGGAGTCATCTAGAGAGAAATGGAGGATGTTCACATTATGCCCATGCTGCCAGTTAAGCAGTGCTGTAACCCAGACATATGTCCTGTTCATACCGTTACATTCAGATGCTCACCTGCACATTGTACAAAGGCCTGGAGCACTCACAAGAGGTAGGGGAGCCCGGGCAACATGGTGCTTTCCTGCAGGTTCTTGCTTCTCCAGCCTGCGAAGGGCTTAACCCGTTGTGTTCGAGTTTCACCTAGTGCTTCACTTCCAAAGTGCAACGAGTCTGAGCTTTACTGCAGCAAGCCATGAACAGCATGCACGGAAAATGCATGTACCAAAGGGGCTGATTGTGCCTCCGCCTGTTCCTTTGTCCACTTTTAAGCGCAGGGTACAGATAGAAGCCTTGACGTAGGACACGCTTCCAGCATACATGGGTCTTGACAGGGGGGCAAGCCTTTTGGAAGCAACAACACTCTGGTGGCCAGCAACAGCACAGGTCAATGCAACATGAGGATCGTCAGAACAACGCTAGATGATGAGCTTCCTTGCAATGTGCTTACAGTGAAGTGGAGCCTGCTGCAAATGTGACAGCATCTCTGCTAAGATGCAAGAAGGAAGGTGTAAGACTGAAGATGGATCTTGACACAGAATCTTCTGTGTCTCCTGAAAAGTGTTCTGCAAAGTTTTCTTCTGTTCCCCTACAGGATACTTAAGCAAAATCCCTGGCATTGTACATTGTGGTCACCAAGTGTCAACACTTCGTGTTACATCCTCGATGTCTAGGAAAAAGTAGCCGAGAGAGATGCAGACAGCAAAGCACGAAGTGTCATGAGATTAGTGAAGTTCTGAACTCTGGCCCCTCACAGCAATTACCAGAAAATTTAACAGCATTTCTTGATTTATGATGGATATTTTTTCCTTTAATCCATCTTGCTGCTTTAAGGAACAGAAGTTATAAAATATGTGGCAGGTCTCTATCTCTACCCCAGGTGAAAGCTGAATGCCTTTTTTTGGAGCCACACTCATCTCTTCGGGCATACACAACCTCAGTGTGCCTGACCGTGTGGCACTGGCCAGCAGCAAAGGCATGCTGAAGGCTGTCCGGTTGTCACTACGTGACCTGAGTGGCAGAGACCTACAGCATAATACTAGCTGTGGCCCCCAAGGTACAACCTCCCTTACCTTCTAATGAGGAATGTGGGAATATTGAGTCTTTCCCAAAGCAGTTTCCCTCCTAAGTCTCAGCACGAGGAATGCTGCAGGAGGCAGGTGTTGGTGTCTGAACAAGCCTCAGCAAGGGGGACAGGTGCTGAGGGCTCAAGTTGGACTGGGCTTAGGACAAGGAGTGAGCTGGGCCAGGAGATGGGTCAGGAGCAGGACCCAAATGAGGTGACAGAATTGAAGGCTGAGCTTGCTCAGAGTGTTGGAAAAGACACAGAGCAACAAGGTACAACTAGTACCATCCTTCTGCCTGTGTTCGGAATGGGGCTCTCATGGATATGGGATCCAGGGCCCAAATAAGCTGTTTGGCTTGGTGAACTCTCTGTTTTCAGGGAAACTGCTTGTGAGCAGCTGGTGGGATTGCCAGAGCCTGGGGACTGTCGGGTCCTGGAGGCTGGTCAGGGCAGAATCCCCACTGCCATGAATCAAACGCCTTTCCTCTGTCAGCTCCCAGGGAGGGATTGCCCATTTCTAAAGGCAGGCACTCGGTAAACACTGGAATAACTCCAAAGGAAGGATAAAAATGTTTCTAACTCTCTCTGAATGTCATACATCTCAACAAATATAGGTTAGATCAAGTAGTACGCTCATGTCTGGAGGATGAGATGTCACCTCAGTTTAATCAGCTATGAAAACAACACGGCTCATTTTATTCCATTTTTTTAAAAATGCTTTTGAGACCTGATTGCACAGAGCCTGCATGCCAAAAAACCTGGTGTCTCCCATTTCTGTGAGCCCATTTGTTTCAGTTCCCAACTCCTGTCCTAATTTAAGACTACATCTCTCAAAGACAGTACATAAATAGACAGATTACCATGCCTCTTCCAGAAAGTAACCTGTCAGCTGAGCTCTGTTTGAAGAACAAAAAGCCCTTACAGTCTGTGCCTGCAGACACATTGAACCAGATGCTGGTTTTCCAGTGAATGGCTGAGACAGCCTTATATTGTTGGACATTTTCCTTCCTCGTGATGATTGTGAGTCTCGGTGCCCTGTTTTACCATACTTCTATGTAAATGTCAAGGCTGACAAGACTGAGAAAGGATTCAGGAGGGTATGAATAAATTTAGTTTCCAAAACTAACGAAAAGTAATACTTTTTTACACAACCCATAATTAACCTGGGGAATTCAGTGCTACACAGTATCAACAAGGTTAAATGCTTTACCATCTCCAGGGAAAGTTTTTATTTTTTCTGTAGTTATTAAGGACTTTGATCTGTGTGTGTGCAGCAGCTGACACTACACCAAAACTGTAACTCTGACGTCCTACCCCCGTGTAGGTGGGCAAGTAAATAAAAACCTACAGCTGTGCCATTCCTAACACAATGATGACAGATTTGTCTGAACCTTCTTAGTAGTTCTAGTGCTGTATTGGTATTGTGAACAAGAGTTTGTCAGAAACTTAACGCCTGTGCATTTTTGTGTGGAAAATGCCAGGGCTGTGAGACTGAGTCGCTTTGCAGAATGCATCAGTTTCATTGCATCTTTTGACAAAATTCATGGTCCAAAAAGGGATGAACATATTTTTTACATTATTTGGATTGAACCCATTACAAAAGAAAAATTCAGATTGTGAGATGCTCTGTTAAACCCCCCAGTCTCCAAGTTATAATCCCATAATTAACTGCTGGAGGTTACTGAAAACAATCTTCAGCTTCAGTATCATTACAAAATTATTTGTAAGGAAAGTCTTTGCAGTGTCTTCTGAGGCCTCAGAGATGAGAGAGACTTCAAATTTAATTCAGTCATCAAGCATGCCAGTTCCTAGGCCCTGCCTATCATTGTCTCGTAGACAATATCCAGAGCCAAAGATAACCACTCACCACCATGTTTCTTCGCAATTTCTAGTGGGTTTTTCTACAATGGGTTTTTAATCTGGGATGAGTGCACAGTCCTAGCAACAAAAAAGCACTTCAGAAATACCTGAAAATGGTATTTGTCTAAGTAAGATTCTTGTGGACTTTATTAGCTCTAACGCTTTGTTCAAAGAATTGTACTAGAATAGTGGATTCCCTGAACAGGGGATGACTCAGCCAGTGACAAATTGCTTCTACTACCAGGTATAATGAGTCCAGAGCCTGCTAACCTGCAGCTGCTCATCTGTTTCCTTCTTCTTTATGGTTTAATGTATATGTGAAGTTGGCCGGTGAGAATTCGCTCAACAGCAGATGGATTACCAGCAAAATGAAAGCAGGAAATTCCATAAGGCTGCTCAAAGGAGAAGCATTCCGATGCTTCAGAAATGCTGTGGGCACAGTGGTTTTCCCTTAAGTCCGCCGAGGTACAGTGCTTGCTTGGACGTGAACTTTCTGCGGGAGGGCTGCCTCAGCGCTCATTCATCAGCACCCAGGGAAATATCATCCTGGACACCTCTGAGCTGTCTGACAATAGAAATACTATAAATATCAGAAAGCCTGAAACAGCTGTTAGTGCATAGCAGCCTTTAGTGAGATCCCAGCTAACAGCTGGTGAGTTGAACACTAAAGGAGAATTTAAAGATCTTCACAAAGCCACCCTTTCACTGACTGAAGCCTCTGGCTCATACATCTAGTTGATTCAGGACAGAAAAATAAATTCTGTTTGTGCCACATTAAACATACTGAAATATCCATCAATAATGCCCCAAAGGATGTTGAATTGCTTCAGCATACTGCAGTGTTTAAGTTAACCACTCCTATATTCTGTTTTAGAAGTCTTCTGCCCATCATGAGCAAACCATCTCCTTTTAATAAAGTTGATAACTGGTGATAAGGAAAGAACTTTTACTACAAAGTAACTGAGGTAAGAGGCAGAAAGTAATGACTTCTACTTTCAGATTGTTGCTAGAATTTAGAAGAATGGCTTAAATTTTCAATATATGTGACAGCTGGATGCCGGTTTTCTTTTGTTTTCTTTTTTGTTGTTTTCAGGTGAAAACCTAGGAAGTAGAAGCTCTTTCTCTCGACGAAATGCAGTCTGCGCAAACTCCTGTTTACAGTCACCTTTCTGCGCAACTCGTGCCAGACTGCCTTTGCAAACCCTCGTTCAAGATCTCAACAGCAAGGTACTGAAATTAAACCAAAACATCAGCTTGGCCCTCATTGCTCCCCCCCCCCCCCCCCCCCGCAAATTGAGAGAATTTGCGGAAGTAGCGATACACCACTGGCAGCCAAATTCCTCTGGGTACAACCCTAACACTAATGCAGGCTAATGAAGGGCCATGGCCTATATTCCTGTTCTGAGCCTGCAAGCTCCCCTTTGCTCAGCAGCACATGCTGCAGTTTACTTGTGTGTTGCACACTTCCTCCTTGTCCCAGGCTTTGCAATTCTGCACCAAGCTGTCAGTGAATTAAAAATCCAGGCTCTGAGGGTCCAGGAGTTAGGCTGGGGGGATGCTGCTCCCCCTGGCATCATGGATGGTGGTGAACCCTCAGCGGATACCTGAGGCGGCCCTTCCTTTTCTTTGCCTGGCAGTGATGTTGACCAGGACAGATCGTTCACAGGGGGCTTCCATCCCTAAATGCAACATCTGGTGCCATTTGAGACAGGTAAGGATCTGAGACAACCACACAGAGATGCTAGAAGGGCTTGCTGAAGCTCATCGTCTTTCCACAAAAGTAGCTGGAGGTCAGGGAAAATAGCCTGGAGCTTCTGACTTAGCACCACTGTTAGACATCTCGTGTGGCTTTCCATGCTTCAGCAGCCACCCTGTGGGCCATGACTGGTGACTGCTGCCTGGTGCTTCAGTGGGTGTGGGTGGGTGGCACTGCGTTGTGGGCACACTGAAGACTGGATACTGGAGTCTTCAATGGGAAGACTGGAACGTTTTGATGCAAATGATTCTCCACTGAAGAGCTCCAGAAAAGCCTCTGGTGAGGTCTGACCCTACCTAGCAGGAGTGAAGAACCATCAGGGTTTCTATTAGAGCCTCCCTCTGGTCCTTTTACCTTCAGGGCTGCTGTGGAGCCCAGGGATCCCCTAGCACAGCCCTGCCATGCCAAGTCCCAAGGACAGTCCATGGGTTTGCAGGCTGGCTTCTTCCCTGAGCACCGGGACGCTTGCGAACCATGCAGCCCCTTGGGTAAGGCTCCCAGCCAGCCTTCACTCTGCCACCCCACAGCTCGGTCAGGCAGGTGACAACAGAGCTGGGACTCCTTGTTCTTCCAGCAGCCTGGATAGACACCACCAGCAGCTAGGCATCTCCAAGAGTCTTGATGTTGGCAAGATGAAATATTGTTCATCTCTAAATGATATTTGAATTTGGAGATTTAGATCTTGATCTGGGGCCTGAAAATATCCTGAACATAGATTCATCTTTATGAAACAGAAATTCATTCTCCCAGCCAGTTCCAGTTGTCAGGACTCACTCCTTCTCGAAATGAGGCCGTCTATCATGGAGACAGGCACCTAACTGCAACCCAGATTTGAAACTGTTGGCTTGGAGGTTTGTAACTAAAATCCCAGCAACATCCCAACTGTTCTCAGGCTCACACTGAGGGGCCGCATCTGCTTGAAGTAAAAAATCTGAATTTACATGAGTCACACATCGACTCATTCTGTGTAAAGACACTGTAAAAGCAATGGCAAAAAAAAAAAAAAAAGCTGTCTGTGCCAGCAATGCCATGTTTACGTTAAAGCCTGTCAAATACAGCCCTAAAACCACTACATAAATAGGTGGAAATATTGAATGTGCTGCCGCATCATAAAATTGAAAGTGTTAAACTATTACAGATGGCTAATATGCATTATCTTCCTCATTTGTGAAAGTGAGGCCTCCTCTTCATCAAGCAGAGGCATTGTCCTCCCGACAGCCACAGCTCCTGCAGGAGAAAGGGACTGTCAGACGCAAGCCTGCTCTGCAGCTGCAGCCGTCCTCTCCCCACACGGCCCTGCTGCTCCACTCTCCTACTTGCCAGCTTGGTGCTAAAACAGAATCTGCAAACTGTAAAAAATTGGTGTAACTATATATCAGGGCCCGAAACTAATTTGGTTCGCAGTCTTAAGTATGTTGGCATTTCAGAGCCCTCATGATTTTTGTCGTGTAACTCTTTTTAAGAGTGAAGAATTGCTATTCACCCCTTGCTTTACAAATTGGAAACTGAGCTAGGCACAGCGTTAGTGATTTCCCCAAATCACAGAGGCATGTTTCTTCCTTTTCTATGGTATTATTTTTTTTAACATGCTACAAGTCTTTCCAGCTACTTTGAATTCACACAAGAGATGGGACCAATATTTTAATATGAGCATATCAGTGTCTTGGTGACCTTCCCCAGCACCTGGTGAATGAACACCAAGTTCTGGAGCCTGGGCTAAAAGAGTGTGAAATACACTGCTGTTTCTACCTGCTTTAAAGTCTCTTGCATGCATGATCGGTGTGTTCTGCTCACATGCTCAGACTTGACTCCACCGCCAGGTATCAAGTCAGGAAAGATTTTTCTTGCAATCAGTTTGGCAGAAACTGTTCGATTTTTTTTCTCTGTTCTTTGCCTTACATTATAGAAATGATGCTGCACTGTCTGTTTCTTCAGACAATCTTGATTCATGTTTGTGACCATCCTGAATGCTGCCATAGGGCTCATTTTCCCAGCTGATGGCTGCGATTACCTCTCTTGGATTCTCCCACTAGAGGGGCTGCCTCACTCCCTTTCATCGGGGTTCCAAACATTCACTGCTCATCTCCTCAGCCTGTAAATCCCCATCCTTCCCACCACTGCCATTCAACAGATGGATATTGATATCCGTCTCTGATTGATCCAGGGAGGTCACTGCTGTCATCAGTTTAATGAATTTCCAAGTGAGTGTCTTCATCTTTTCTCCCACATAGGCACGTCTGGGACAGTGAAGAGTAAATCCCTATCAGTGTCTCAAGACTGGCTCATTTTTCCCTCCCAGATCCCTGCTTTAACCTCTCTTTTGCTGTCATGGCTGGAAAAAGCACTCAACAGAGGTTAGACTGCTGCTGCGCTGACATTACTGCCTCACACCACCCAAATGTTTTCATGGCATGCTTTCCTCTCTGTACATCTTGGTCTAGCGTCATGTTGTAGGCTCTCTGGGGGTCTTCTGATCCTGGTGGGTGACTGAGGTTGTTGGTAACTTGCAGTGGGCTGCTCCCCACCTGCAGGTCTCAGACTTGAGGGGCAGAACCACCCCACAGACAGCAGGCAGACAGTGAGAGACAGGAGGATGCCCAGAGCCCAGAGGCTCCCTGGCCCTGTGCCTCACCCCTATCCTGCTGCCTGCTCTCAGAAACCTCTCTAATCTCCTGCCAAGCCTTCCTTGTCCGTTTTCCTGACACCCCCCTCACTTTGTGGACCACATGGCCTTGACCACTTTGTTCTGCCCACGGGTTCTCAGCACGTCTCTGGCACAACTCTGCACCCAGCACAACCTGCCCTTGTAAGCACCTAGAAAAGCCCTGGGTGGGCACACAGCTGCATGGGCAACACTGTAGAAGCAAAACACTCTTTCCAAAACTGAGACCTGAAACCAAATTTGAGAAGCAGGCTTGAAAAATTAAATTGGCAGTTTAACCATTTGTATTTATTTATGATTTTATTGCATTTCTCACCATGGGCAGAAGAACTGGATGATTTTTTCTGCTCACCTGCCTATATTCTGCTTAAGATTCTGTTCCATTTTCTTGATGTAGTCTAAGCTACAGTATGTCCTTTTTTTCAGAACATCATCTCTTTCCCTCTGCAAAATCTTATCTGGGTAGATTTCAAGAAGCTGCTATGTTGTCTGGGATTTATAGATGTGTGATAAACCCACTTAACCAAACAAAAAGGATACTCCATACATGTACAGTCACATACAGTCACACTGACTCTCTCATCGGTGGCTATTTTGCATCCTCGGTTCCTGCATCCCCATGATAACATGCACCCTACTGCTGTATAAAATGCACACCAGGCAGCCAATGCCTTCTGGAAAGTCTTGGACTTGTACATGGGCTGTTGTTCTATTCATGAACGTATGTCTGATGCTTCCCAGAAACTGCAGTTAAGGACACGTGCTGACATTGCCAGGGTAGTCCCTAAAGGCAAACACAATAGTCCATATGGTAAATTCTCCTGTTGCACCTTACTTTCATAAGTTTAGTGAATTTTGTGATGCACAGATTGGCTGACACATGAATTTCACATCTGAGAAAGAGGGAAGATACTGCACACAGGACAGATGACCTTTAATGTATATTTCAGAGTTTTTCCTCTGCATTTCCTGTGTAATGGAAAAGTTTTAATTATTTAATCTGTTTACAGTTTTCCAATAAGACCACTAGCAAAGGCAAAATCAGTGAAGCTATGAAAATCAACATTAAGCGCTAAAATCTGTTTCTGTCAGCTGGCAGGAAGCAAGAAACCCAGTTCTTGATGACTGCCTAATCTTTGACAAGCAGCGTGAGGATGAATCAACCTTTGCATGCCTCACTATTCAAATGTATCCCTGCAAAGTCAACACATGGATAAAAGAGGGAAAAGTCTCATCGCGTTCAAGCACCCACAAGGTGGTGCCATGCAATAATTTTAAGAGGAAACACTCCACCAAGGTGTTAGAGATCGAGATCCAGCTCCCCTTACGAATTACCACCTATTGCAGTAGCAACTTGTTTTTCTAAATCGCAAGCCAAACACCACCCCAACAACAACTTGCAGTCAATCAGTCCAAAGGATTGTATCAAGGATTTCTGGCTGCTGCCTCGGGTCCCCTCCAACCTCTTCCCTGTTGCAGGGTTGTGTTCCACCTCCGTGAGCAGCCCTAGGGACTTTCCTCCACATGAGATGGCTCTGGAGCATAATAAATCTCACATCAAGACTGCTTCCCTATCAGCACACCTCTGCGTTAAATAAAGATCACCTTTAACCTCGTGGCCCCCAAACACGCAGCTTAGTTTGCTTTGGATAGGCTAATAGGCACGGGAAAAGTCCTTAGCAAGGGTAACTGTCAGCCCTGTGGTAATTCCACTTCCCATACAGCTGCTTGTCCTTTCTGCATCATCATCTCTTGCTCACAGGACAAACACTGTCCTCCATTAGTGACAGACTCAGGGTAACCGAGTCAACAGAGTGAAGAGTAGGAACCCCTCATTTCAGTATTAGCAGGACATCGCCAGCTATACACCACATCAGTTTTCCCACTCACATGGAGATGACCAGCTTAATTCTAGCAGGTCTTGGGTGAACAGGAGATTTTTGAGGACTCCGGAGCTTCCTGCCTGTGTCAGCTTCAGATAGGTGGCTTAGAAGTGTACCTCTCCCTCAGACCCAGCCTGAATCCCTTGCTCTAGCAAAGATCCCCTTGAGATCAGGGTGAGCTTTTGTAGGGTTCAGCTGGTTGTTCCTAACCTGCAGGTTATCTCCACCCCTTCAGGCCCCATTCTTTGCTGAATGTCAAACTGTCTGCAAGACCAGTAACTTCTAAATCATGTAAACAACGTATGTTGACCAGACATTAAAACTGAGGATGCATACTGACTGTCCGCATAAACACAACCACCAGATTAACAGAGCAAGAAGTCTTTCACAAAGAATTACATCTCTTTTTGCAGCTCTTTAACAGCTTAAGTTGCTTTCTTCCCCAGTCAAACTCATCGCAGCACTAGTCACAATTCTAATGAAATTCAGATGATAATCCAGCTGAGAGTCTTGATAGCACCTCTGCCTGTGGCTGTTCTTGGCTCTGTGGCCTGGAGGAATGCAGAGGAAAATTGTATTAGCCTGTCTTCCAAAGGCAAGGAATTAAAACTTGTGAACATTGCTATCTAAAATGTGTCAGTGAATCATATGTTTACCGTTAAGCAACTGCCAGAACAACACAGGTAAATGAGCAGGGAAATGGTTGTTTATAGCCTCAGCTACTCCTAGTTGCTGTTTACTGGTGGAGTGCCATAAAGACAAAGGAGAATAAAATGGAAGATGGGAAAGAGTCCCTAAAGCTGACACTCAAATGAAGTGTGGGGAGTCACATACCACAGGGAAACGTATTCTTGTCCTCTCTTTTGTTATCACTTCTATAAAGAACCATAAAATCATGAAGAGCAGGGTGACGATAAATACCATACAAGCGTTTATTGCACTTTCTTGTAGGAGAACAAGAAATGAAACTAGCGATTAGCAACCTCTCCACAAGCAGGAGGATGTGGCTCTTCATACATGGCAAGAAATCTGTAAAATGCCTTGCCAGAGGAGACTGTAGATGCAAATCTTTACAGAGGCACAAAAAGGTACTGGAAAGCTTCATGGAGGGAAAGAACCCATGAGGGGCTTTTGACAGCAGCTCCTCACTCAGAAAGCCTGTAAGCTGCTGGGTAGGAGGAAGGCAGGCAGCACAGAGAGACATTATTTATTCTGGACCGCTTGGTGGTGGTGAGGCCACACCTGGGCTGCTGTGTCCAGCCTTGGATCCCCTTCCCAGGTCAAGGGGGATGTGGGGAAACCGGCCGGGCCCAGTGGGGGCTGCCTGTGTGTGCAGGGGCCCACAGGACATGCCCCTGCGGGGAGGTGGAGGGAGCTGGGCTTGCTTAGGCCGGGGAGGGGTGCCTGGGAGGTGGGCTAGTCGTGGCCTGCCACCCCCACTGGGGAGATACAGAGGCGGCAGAGACAAAAAGTTCTCAGCCGTAGCGGGCAATACAATAGGTGGTGGTGACAGTTCGCTGTTTGGGGGGCCCAGGCTGGGCTTTAGGGAAAATTTTTTTCACCAGGAGACCTGCAGAGGGGACTTCCAGCCAACATTTCCATGATTCTGTATCAGTTTCAAACCTGAATACTTGCATTCTGCAGACCCCCAGGAAGTGGTGGGGACTTTGAGACAAAACCTAGAGAGAGCAAATATATCTAATAGGGTAGCTGGGGGCATGTCCTTCTTATTATCCCCTGTTTTGTACTGACACCGTTACGGGTTTTCAGTGAGACAGTCTGTTATTTATGCACCTCATTAAAAGGACCGTTCTCAGTGTCACTGGGATGACACTGTTCTTTATTTGTATTTTAACAGAAGCGATGCAGTCACATCATGTTCCAGTAAATAGGCCCTGACCTCCAACAGTAGCTGCGTGCGACATAGATGAGGACCTGCTGGGAAGCCGGGTGCCTGTTGTCTCAGCCTCCCCTGGCCAGGCATTCACAGGCTATTTTGAGCCCTGGTCCACTTCCAGTTCAGCATGAATGAACTTGTCAAGCCACGGCCCTAAAGCAGCTCACTATTCCCAGCATTAACATTATGTTCATAAAATACAGGGGTACCAATCGGAGTGCCTAACTCTCACGCTAGCTGAGACAGAGAGCAAAATGGCCAACACGTTCCCAAAGCCTCCAAGGCAGGAAAAATGAGCACAGGCTGGCTGGGGGATAAAAGCAGAAGCTACCAGACAAGCGAACATGAGAGCAGCACGTCAGCCTACGGGCTGCCAACTTTTTTTAAGCGTTTGGGCTTCCTGAGAAGTATTTCAACATAGAACAGCAAGTGAGATCCAGGGTTATGCTGGGGGAGCTCCTTCCAGCCACAGGGCGCATCATGAGACTCTGTTTGCTGAGGGAAGTATAACAAGTGAGGGAAAAAGGGCAAAACAGCATGATATGAAGAGTTTGGTAAGGAACGTACGTAAGGACAAAGATATACAGTGGAAAGAGAAGGCCATTTTTGTTTGATAAAAAAGGGAACAGCAAAGGAGATATGTACAGAAGGAATAACACCACCCTCCCCATGACCTTGCTATGGGTGAATAATTTCTCCCAAGCCTGTAGGGAGTTGCCCCTCACATTTTGTAGAACATTTCTGTGGTTTAACCATCTTTCAGACTCACTGATAGGACTAAATAGAGCTCATCTGTAACTTCTTGGTGATGATTTTGTGGACTCCTGCTCATCAGCAAAAAAGAAGATATCATACGTTCCCTTTACTGTCTGTTAGGATGGGACCTATTTCTGTCCAAAGCGTCTCAACCAATTTCAGATAACAGTGTCCTGGAGATTAAATGCTTCATAACCCTGGAACATCCCAGACCTTTCCTTATGTACCTTCCTCAGCCTGACTGAGTGAGATGTTAGAATATGGGCAAGGCAGGGAGCTTTTCAGAGGAAAATATTCATGGGAAAATATAGGGAAAATGGGGAATCTCCCTGCTTCTTCTGCTGTGACTGGTGCAGAACAGCTTTTGGCATATTTGATAGGAAGTTTTTTCTCCACCCAGGTTTTATATTACCTAGTATTTGTATTGTTTGAGATTACCCTACATTTCTCTGACATCCTGTAGCAAGGGAGTTTCCTGAGTGTTATGCTTTATTTGGATTCATCTCACGAGGACAGATGAGCTCAAGTTAAAGAGCCTGCACCCATAATTTGAAGATATGATGATTTTGGACCTGAGGTTCCTCTGGCCAAGCAGCCCTGCTCTAGATCAAATGTTAGGTTTCCTTAATGTCCTGTGATGCTCAGATCTGAGGGCTTTGAGCCTGCTTCTACATTAATGTGTCATGCCTTTTTATTGCAGCTTTCTTGTGCTAGTGCAGAAACTTTAATGGAGGAGCCACAGGCTACCACTTGCAGCCACAGTCCTGCTGTTTAAGGAGCAATCAATCAGAGAGCAGAGGAACATCACAGCTCATATTCTGGACAGGCAGGCTCTTCAAAATGTTTTCCAAGAAAATTATCTGCACAGAGTTCTGTACAAATCTAATTCCACCCCATTAACCAATAGCTTATAACCAGCCCAGAAAAAAATCAGGTATAATAGCCCTATGACAAATGTGCTAGCACTTAGCCAATTCATTTCTCTACCTACTAAATGAATGCTTTAAACCCAAGAGCCTCACCCCTTTAACCTCCCTGGTTAATGTTTCCAGATGACATGCCAAACGTATCCATTTTATAAAGCCACATTAAAATTAGAGATGGGAAAAGTCCGGTGGGTCATCTTGGTTAAGCAGGATTGTTCCATAAAGAATAATACTGAAATTGTATTAACAAAGCTTCAAGAGCTTTTTGACATGAAAAGGACCGATGCTCATTTTTCATTTTGCTCTAACCAACTTGCTTCTTACCTGCATCTCTGCTCAGAGCCCCGGTTTTGTATTGGGTACCACTGTACATACATAGAAGAGAAAGGTGGGCCGTGTGCCAGCAACCCTGCCCGATAAGACAACAGAGGTGCTACCTCACAGATCAGCCATGCTCGAAGTAGTGGGTCAGAGCTGAGTGACATGCTTGGCAGCGTGTGTAGCGCGCAACATCGGTCTAATGCTCACAGAGTTTTCCCCAGAACTTATGACAGAAGAATTTTAGGAAGGAATTTATAGGATGACCTTGAAGGTGATGTCATGGTGTTTTAAATGGAGAGGCTCCTTTGCTGCACGGTACAGAGTATGAAGAACATCTAGTCAATGTGACTGTTGTCCTTCGTGAAATGAAGACATCTGGACTGCATAAAAAGAGGCCACAAAAGGCCTTAGAGGCAATAGTAAAAAATTTGGGTTTGGTGTTGCTGACAGAGGAGTTTGCAAAGTAGTGGCAGGGGGTGGGGGTGGTGCCGGAGTGATGTGGTCACCCCTTTTGTCCTCTTCAGTGCTCTGCATCCTACCCAACTGAGTCACGCTCTCTCTGTCAAATATGCCTCAGCAGGCTGTTCTTTTGAGTAGCCTCTTAGATGGGTTCTGATGTTCCCACTCAAACTATGAAGGTTTTACCTTATTCCAAATCAAACAAACTCACCGGACATAAGAATTGCTGTTGCTGTGTCAAACCATACAGCCTACTATCCTGTCCCAAACAGTGCCAAAAAGCCCCCAGATGCCAGGGGAGGGTTTAAAAGAATAAGCTGGTGTATGCACACCCTCTCTGAACTTGTTTCCATCACTGCTTACAGCAACAGAAAGGACCAAAGACACTCAGGGATGAAGAGGGTAGATCAGTCACCCTGCTGTGGCTATGCAAAAACCCAGGGGTGTTGCAAGGAGCCTGCAAGCGGGTTTCTCTCAACCTGTCCCACACTGTAGCCTCTCTGCTCCTTAGCTTTTCATCAGCATGTCAGAAGTCTGTGAAAAGCTGGAATCAGGAGTGATCCCCATCCTGAACGTATAAGGGAAGTGGGATATTCAAAACCATTGAGGCTGTCAGATTTACAACCTAGGAAAGTCACTTGGAAATAGGAGAGCAGCTCCCGAGACCCTGGGCAGTTTTAATCAAAGTCAGAGGCTGGGCACACTTAAGGGAGAATTGCAAATCAGAGGGTGAGAATGGAATACTCCTTAAAAAGAAAATGTATCACAAATATTAGGTTCGCCTAGGAAGACTGTAGAATCTTTTCCATTTAGGTTATTTGAAATATGTTTAGGATGATCTGAAGTACTTGTTCCTGCCTCAGCCTAGGAAGTGGAGGTTGGTGATGCCCTGAGCTGCCTTCTGACCCTTCATTATCTGAGTCTCTGGTATCAAATACTAATTTTTTGTGTCAACCAGATGTCATTGAGAAAATGAACTTGATTTTTTTTTTTTTCCCCTGGAGTCCTTAATACCCTGTGGCAGCTGATGCCACCAAAACATTTTTATTGCACTCTGCTGTGGGGATTCATGGTCAACCGTTTTGAGTGCACGCTGCCCTCACTAAACTTAGATGGACAAATGTTTACCTGCAGCACAGCACAGGCAACGTAGCTGCAGGCTCCTCTTTATTTATAGCTCACTAGCACAGGCAAGCTGCAGTCTGCCTGGCTTTGGTCACCTGCTCCTATCTGAGGTTAACGCACGAGTAAGCAGTAACTTCCTAAAGGCTAAACTGTATTTGCAGAAAAGATCGCTTTATCCCAGTCACTGCTACAGACAGACATAAAGTAATCCCTCCAGACATCTGAAGGCTAAGCCTGCTTATCTGACGGTGTGAGGTCAGACAAACTGATAGGGGTATGTGTTTATGATAGCAATTGCAATTGCTTTGCAAATAGACGTCCCTCAAAGGGTTTCTTCAAAATACTGACAAGTCAAAATACAGATCCTTGAGAAAATTAGGGTTTTAATAATATATCATCTCTGATCAGGATGCTTTTAATCACCCAAACACAAAATAGCTGTAAGATATTTTCTTAGAGAGCTCAAGCTTATCAGATGTCATCTTGCAGGGTTAAGTTGATTAGTGCAATGGTTAGGAAGGAAACTCTCCCCACCAGGCACGGTTAGTACCCGCTGGTAGCCCAGGTCTTACCCAGCCTCCGTGGCTGGGCACAAGCTGTGGTGGACCCAGAGCGAAGCGTGGGCTGACAGGTGCTCACGTCCAGTCAGCTGCTGCCTTTCTCAATTAAAGAGCTGGGTGATCCCTGCCTTCCCCTGCATCAGGCCACCCAGCTCTCTGTGGAGGGAAGTACCCACAATCTGTCCCAGCATCAAATGTGGCTGACCTTGGCCAGTGGGTTCCAGATTTGCTGGGGAACAACCAAAGGGGAAACAGATGGACAAACAGCATGAGAGTATAAGCTTCGTTTCCTTAGAAAACCAGGCTAAACTGTCCTTCTTGGTTCAGAATAGCAAATGCAGACAGCCATGCTTGCTACAGCCTCAGGTCTCTTTTGGCTTCAAAACCATGAAAGCCCTATGAATTATTGCCATACCTGCCACTCCTGGCTATGGCAACTGAACTGCTCTTCTCCACAAATTCTGGTTGCATTGTCCAGAACTCTGCTCCAGGGCATATCTTATCATGTGGTTGACCTCCTCCTCTCCTCCTTCCCCACCATCCTCACCTGACTCCAGCCCTGAAGATCGCAGCCACTCTGCTTCTCCATCACAGAGAGGGATCGCCTCTGAGATAAAGCAACTCAGTCATAGCTGGAATATAACTGTGCATTATGTTGTAGCCAAGCACTGCACACACGTAACAAGCACCACAGTTTTTTTGCAATAATAAATATTGATAATGTATGTAATATAATAATTAATTATGCAATAAAAAATCATCACAATATGACAGAATCACAGAAGATCTTGAGTTGGAAGGGACCCATAAGAATCACCGAGTCCAGCTTTCTCGGAGGAGAGTCCTAGCAGGACTGGCTAACACCAAAGCAAAGATTAGCACACTCCCTGCCATCCTCAGGCTTGGGGGCTTTGGGCTACAGCTGCCAGTTTGTACTGGGACAGGACTGAGGAGATCCAGTTTGTAATGGGACAGGGCCTAGTCCATACTGGGATGGGACCTATCAAAGTGCAGTAAACTCAACAGCCTTAATGGTTAATATCACAAGCAGGAAAATACAATTTTTCGGAAAGAAGAAACTCTGAACACTAACATCTTTAATATTTAAATGGAAGGCCTTTACAAACTTGCATCATCTTAGTCTCTTCCATTCAAGTGCTCTGTGCTTTTCCCAATAGAATCACGTGGTGACATTATAAACATGGGATCAAAATGCAGGTTTCTCCCAGGTAAAAGGTGTCAGTGAACCAGCCAGTGACCTCTCTGCTGGAGAAAACTGGAACTGCTTAGATGCCAGCCACAGGCACCAGAGAACAGAGCTACAAGCTGCCCAAGAGCTCAAACACGATACCAGATTTCTGAATGAGAACAACTCCCATGAGCAGTTTCATGAAAGAGATAGTGAGTAATGTATCTGGGACCAGTACAGCATCGAGACATGGAAAATTATGGCTTTTAAGTAACCAGTCAGCCACCTTGCACCTGCATTATCTTGTCCAATTGTTTCTGATTTTCCACAACCATGATACTGGTTTTGCTTCATGAGCAATATAGTGGCAGGACTCTGCAGAACTGGTTGTATATATTCCTGCAACAATTTCTCCAGCAAAATCAGCCACAAAATGTCATAAAGAGAGGAATCTAATATCTCATTGACCTGAAGTAGCCTGGGCTTCCCTATGGGCATTAGCTCCTACCAGCCCCTAAACCATGCAAATTCACCAATAGCATCTGGCCTTTAGAGCAGAGCAGCAGGCTGGTCAGTAAGACAAGGGGTGTAGGGAGAGAAATGTCCCAGGTTCACAGCAGCTTATAAGGTGAAGTGGATTCAGTAAGAGAGGAAAAGGGAGAGGAGTCTATCCGTAGGTGGCAGACACTGGAAGAGAGAGGCAGCCAAGTTAGGCAGGGAGCACATTTTGGAGCAGGTTGATGGGCCTCCCTTTCAAAAAAACTAGGCTCAGGCCTAAGAGTTACAGATTGCTGCACAATTTGTGCCACACCAAGGAATGCAGGTTTTAAGAGGGTCCTTCAAAACAGGTGCTTCCCTGGCTCCCTGGAAGCAGTATTCTGGCTGCCAGGTCCCTGCAGCAACTAATACATGCACTTGGCCTGGGGTCTCCCAGTTCTCCCTGTCCCCAGCAGAGCTGCCTTCCAGTCTTGGGCAGAGCCAGTTTCAGTGGGCTGAGCGGAGGCAGAGGAACCAGTGTGAAGCTGTGATGGCTCATCCTCATCAGAACAGACAGGAGCAGTCCTGTGACCAGCTGAAGGGATAAGGCAACTTGGTTCATTATTTCTCTTCTGTGTGCATGTGGAAGCAATGCAAACCCTGGCATAACCCTGGACTATGCTATTCATCATAAGTCACTTGATGGTGGGATGTGGCAACCAGCCTTCTTACAGCCACCGTCGTTTCATCTTCCCTGTAAACATCTGCAAATTATCCTCCTTCAAATCCTGCCTTTAAACTTCTCTTTGCTGGGATGCCAACAAGAACTGTGGCTCACCCCATAGCCTCTGATGTGATCTGCCCTTATCTCATTCTCTTATTTTTTAATTCCTTTTGCTTCCCTCTCTGAAATAAAGGATCCTAGATCTCAGTATGATTATTGAATGCTGTTTACTCCCAATCTGTGTTGTTTTCATTTCCATGCCTGCAAATACAAGCTACTGTTGGAGCCCAGTCTGAAAGAAAATATCCCAGCATGTGATCGGCAACTGCAGCATGCTCAGCTCTTGTTTCTAAATCCTGTTTCCCAGCAATTCTTCAGGGAATCAATTCACACTGATTAAATGTGCCAGTATATTTCATTGTATGTGGAGGATCTGCAGATCATCCTTCAGAAAAGTGGAAGCATGAAAAAGTAACTGAGTAACTAAGAGCAGTTTACTGCATGGTGCAAACTGCAATTACACTTTGAAATGGTTAAAACCGAGCTCTAGGTAAGAGATACCTCAGTGACTCCTGTGCTCTTTAATCCATTTGCAGCCAGCAGTTGATAGCATTTGGATAAACATCTGCTGAAAGTGTGAATGAGAGCCACCAAATTCATGAGTGCAAGACTTCTTTCAGGGTTTCCCAAGATTTATGATCACTCTCAGACTCCAAGGTCTGAGATTGCTGCTGACCCTGTTTCTTCAAGCCAATATTTATTTTCTCTCTCTGGAGGGTGAGTCTTGAGTTGGGAAGATTTCCATTAGTACAACTGACAAGGTTACTAAGCCCGGCTCCCTAGGCTGCCCAGCTGACGAGATGGCTCAGAGGGCCTTGGTGTAGCTCTTGAACTGGATCAAGCTGGCAGCCCCATGTTTTTGTGGCAGGCAAGCACCAGTCCTGCTCTACAGCAGCAAGGTCTGGCTGGTCATGTAGGATCCATCTCACCGGCCCAATGCAAGCCACCTGGGTTTGGTATCAGGATCCTGTAACCCAACAAGCTGGATATGTTTCAGGAATTTTTCTAAGAACTCACGTTTTCACATTTTATCCAGATCCCAGGAGCCTCTCACTGCACAGAAAACCCAAACAAAACAAACAGTCCAAGAACAGACAGCTCTCTTTTTGTACCCCCAAAATGCCACTCGGCATTCTACTACCCTCTTGCCTAGAAGACAAGCACCATGTTGTCCTCACAGAGGTTTTTTTGGCCAGTGTGCCACAAGCAGGTTTGACAGGACTGGAGATTGCAGCCTCTTATTGGAAATCAAATGAAAAGCCCAGCCAAAGCCAGTAGTGACTAATCCATTCTAATAATTACTTATGGGACAGATGATGATGATTTTCAGAACCTAATATTCCCTGCAAACTGCTGTCACTGAAAACACTGCAAATTTGTCAGTGTGCCCTCCATATAGGTCCCAGATTTCTTTGCTTCTTCCCTTTCCCATTCCAAACCAGTATCACCCTGTGTTTTTCAAAAAGCATATTTTTAGCTCCTCTGAGAGGAAAAAAGGGGCTAATAGTGTGAGATTTTTCCACTGTACAGGTAACAGAAATTATAGCGTGCAGCTGGGATTGCTCCCCTCACATGGAACTGGCAATCATTCCCTACCGATATTTTCTGCCAGTTAATTAAAAAGTGCTGTCTCCCTGGAGGGCTGTCCGCACAAGGCCTTTTGGCTCAAATTTTCCAGGTGGTTTAGTTCCACTTCTGGGATCATGATGGGGGCCACCGGCATGGATGCTGACTGCAGACAATGTCAATCACAAGCTTGGGCTGAGAATCATTCCCCGCTCAAAGTGATTCAGGCTAGGAGAGAAAAGGAACGGGGGAAGGTTACAACTACAATAAAAATCAGCATCTAAAGACCAAATCTGTGCCTCAGTGTCAGCACCCAGCTGAATTATTAAAGCTGAAATTATCTTCCGAGGCTGATTTTCCTTTCCTTGCTTGTGTTAGTGGATCCTGCCTAGCAACAGAGGTGACCTCTCGAGGTTGCTTCTAGCAGCGTTTGCTCGCTGTCTGCGGCTCCTTCCTATCAGAATGAGTATAGCCAGTTTCTCTCTTCTCGTCAGTATCATCCTCCAATTGCTATGTGACAGCCCTGTTTTGTGGCATTTCAAGTTATAAACACTGTCAAGGAAGATTTAAATCCCCCAGAAAACAATTCATCTTTAAATAAAAATAAGTATCTATGAATCACACATTTTAAAAATAAGCACTTATCAGAATTCACACTGTTTCGGGGTACGAAAAGCTTCTGTTTGCCTCTAACAAAATCAGGGTAACTGTGACAGAAATGTTTGGTTTCTTTAAGGCTTTCTTCCCTCAGCTTCAAGAAAGGATAAAGCCCAGACCACTATGGTACCAGACAGTCCCAGCTGTTTTCTCTGCTTCTCTCTTCCAAATCAGGGTGGATTTAATCTAAGCTCTTAATTATAGACACCATTCTAAAAACTGTTCCCTGCTAAAATAAGGTATCAATTATGCACAGCTCCTCTGTGGTACCGGGCATGCGGTGAGTTAATCTGTTCCCTCACATCTGGCACTGGCCCCCACTGCCTTGCAAATCCCTGCCTGCAGACTACTCCCTCCTGGGAATGGATTAACCCCTTTCTCACTAGCATCTCAACTGGTTTGAAGGCTATATTCAAGTATATTCACAATCACAACCTGAAACGTTTCACTTTCAGCTTCCAGGTCCCAGTGGGGGCCTCAGAGGGCAGGGTCAAGGCTGAAAACAGGAAAGAGGTGGAAAATGCCTGTGAACGAAGCTGGGAATTTTTTTCTTCTATGCCCGCCAAAGTGCAAGGTGGTGTGCAGTGCAGGTCCCAAGACTGCATTCACAGCAAGTGCAGGAGACAGGAGAAATAAACTGCACCTACTCATCACATCTTATCACATATGCTTCTTCTGTACTTTGAAGGGATGTTTATTCCCAACTTATTTGCCTGGATGTAAGCCAATCCTTTACCTCCCTTCTGCTTCAATATATGAGTTTGTATAGAAAAAAAAAAAAAAGTTGAGATGGGTTTGTGCCATCACACAGAACACAAAGGGTGATTTGCTTGTAGGACCAACAGCAAAGCCTTCGAATTCTACCAGCCTTTTTCTTGCTGTAGACTCATTCGAGTGCCTTGTGGAGACCTCCTCCCCTGTTCACCAGAGCACAGGTGGCCTCCTTTTCCCTCCCAGCCAGAGCTCAGTCTTGCTACAGCTCCAACAGTTATATGTAAAACTAACAGGAGAGTAACATCAGAAAATTATTTCCTATATTTATTTCCCTTTCCACTTGACATATACTGGTTTCTAGAAATGAAGAAAAAGACCAGTGTTCATTGGAAAGCTGAATCCTGCTCAGCTGGTAGGAAAGAATTCCTCAGTGCTGTGGGTCTCAGTTTGAGAGCTGCTGTCATGAGCCAAAAATTGATTTCTAAACCACACTGTCTCATGTTGAATATTTATAATTCTACAATGCTTTTTTAGAAAGGAGAGATCACATAGCTTAGCTCAGGCTCAAATGACTCCACAAAAAGCAAAGCAGCAGGGAATCAAGCACACCATGCTCAGCGAGGAGGCACAATCTGTAAGAAACTCTCAAAGTTTGATTGAGGCAAGAAAATCATTGTGTTATGATACTACAGTGAGATATGCATGAAAGGCCTCTTTCATAAGGTGGTCATCTGCCTTAATGTAGTGCCTCAGGCTATTTTGAAATGGTTTATATACACAGTTGTTTCAGCTCACTGTTTGCTCAGTTTGTTTACTTTAAGCAGCGGTGTCAACACAAATTTCTCTAGGTTTCAATTTCATTTACGTTTCTAAGCCTCGTCCCAGCTTTACCTAGATTCCTGTGTTCAACAGCCAACTCAGAGCTGGAGCTTGCCACTGCCTACACGCAAATGAAAGATCAGATTGCAGGTGTGGGGCAAAGAACTGAGGAATAGATAAAACAAACAAGGTGCAGTAGCAGTAATTTAATAGCTAAAACAAGGGCTAAGGAGCATTTGCCCTGAAGTGTGATGAGTCAATGTAGACAGAGCTATGCCACACAAAAAAACCCCAAACAACAAAACAACCCTCCCAGGTTACCCAGAATAAAACCCCAGGAATAATGAAGTCTTGATTAGCTTAAAATGATCATTTAGCAACCATCTCTTGTTGGTCTCAATTGTGTCTGCTGACGTTTTGCTCACAGGCGTACTCAGTGAGTCATGGCACACTACCCCCCACCCCGTCCGAGTTCCACCACGTTCATTTTTCTGGAGCTAATGACAACTATTAGTAACTGTGAGCGAGCACAGATGCAAGTATGTGGGCTGCCCGTGGACTGCTGTATGGCAATTTACCATGGCTTATGTATGCATCACTGTCCTAGAAGTTCAGGATGTAAGCAGGAACGTGATGCTTCATATGCTATCTTCAGAACCCGGGGGGTAATTAACAACCACAAAAAACTCACCTGCCTGACAAATGGTTCAACTCTGCTGTCAGTTACTTAGCAGGTGCTGAAGTGAATTTGCCAGAGAAAGCTTTTCCTGGTGTTTCAGACAGATTTTGACCTATTTATTTTTAATCCATCTCTTGGCTCTGTCATTTTGCTCTTCTGCCCCTAGTTCTGAGCTGCTCCATTTGCTTCATCAGCTGCCATTCTTTTGTGTGCAAGCATCACTGGATTTATCTTGTTTGCTTGCTATTTTGGGGGAAGGAGTACTGCACTGTTCTGTTCCTTTGGGAGCTGCCCACAAGAAGTCTTCCAAACATTTGCTCAGGACTTACACAACTTGGGAGAAGCCAGCTAGTTCCCTTTGCTCACAAGCAGTTACGCTGTCTGCACACTGTGAGGTTCTGAGTTTGCTTCTCAGCTTGAGGTAGCAAGAAAAAAAAGCACAACAGACAAACCCCAAATCCCAGCAGTTTTGACTACCAGATTTTATCTGGTAGGGGAGGAAAAGTACAGAAGGGCTCTGAGATTACTGCCAAATTGGTACTGGGGTGTCAGGAACAGGTCAATCAAGTACCAAGTTTAAAAGCATCCCAGTCCTTGTGATGTGCTTGTTCTTGATTTAGTTTGTTCTCAACTAACATTGGATCTCCCCAAAGTGAATTAGAAACTGCCAAGCATGTGCATGATTTTTTAGGCAAAAATCTGCAAGGAATTGGAATGAGATCAGACATGTTTCTCTTGCTAACTGATGAGATTTGAACCCAAGATTCCACCAGACTGAGGTCAGTATGTTTCCATGGAGAAAGGTCCTACTAAATTATAATAGCTGAATTTTTAAAAAAACAAGAATTAGGAAATGCCAGCAGAAGTGCTGTACTGTGAGAAGTTCAAATTAACCTGTTCTTATCATCCACTTCCTCAGTTAGTGATGTCATTTTAATTCTAAAATACAGTCACGGTCCCGAGGGCACTAAAATGCATTAATTGCATGACCAGCCTCACCTGAGGCCTCCACCCACACTCCCTGCCACAGGCTCCAGGGCTCCATTTAACCTCTGGGCCGAGCAGTTGTTTGGATCCTGCACGAGCTGTGCTGCAGCCTTACCTTTGGGATGGACTGTGGACCTCTGCTGCACGTAGTTTTTCTCCTGGATGGGTCTCTCAGGTGCATGTTACAGTTTGTCTCTGGTCTTCTTGCTCCTGCATGGAGTCTGGACCTGGTTTGTCACATGCTGTGTCTGGGGCTGTTGGTGGACCCTGCTACCAGCGTCTGTCCCTGCTTGCTGTGTTTAGGTCTTGTGGGACTGTGCTCCATCGGTGCTTGTGTTGGGATTGCCTTTGGCTCCTGGCTTACCCGCCATTTGGCAACAGCAGGCCATTGCTGTTCCCTGGCAAATATTCTGGAGTTAAACCTGCCCTTATTTAAGTTTTTGAAAGAAGCCAGTTCCATGTGGCACCCTTCGCCGAGATATCCAGCCACCTGTGGCATTCCATCTTCACTCATGCAGAGCTGTCTATGCATATTTGCAAAAAATGAGTCCCATGAGGAATGTACCTAGTTGTAGCTTACAGCTCCTCCTTTTTATTTGAGGAACAGGTTTATATGGATCCCTTCTGTTGTCTGCTACAGGTTTCTTCGTATCTATCTACTCATCTCTCTGGGGTTTGCTTTTTGAATGCTGTTGAGTTAGTGGATGCAGGGGTGGCTGGTTTGTGTAAGTAAGCATGGGCTGGGCATTCCTGCCATCTCTCTGCACAGGGTGAATTTGGAGCCTGTTGGTGTCCTAAGCTCTACTAAACCGCAGGGTATGCTTGGACGTGCAGTGACCACATGTTCTCAGTGCTCCTCCTTCCAGACCTGCAACATTAACCTCACTAACTGGCCCACAAAGAAGCTATCTTGATAGCCTACCCAAGACCATACTGCCCGTGACAGAGCAGCTTTTCAACAGCATTGTGCCTGCAAAGGTGACATCTGACAGAGCCCAACACACAGCTCTCCTGCTGATGCTTTCCCAGGTTTGCAGACCTTACAGCAGTATTTCTTCATTAATGTTGCCTATTTAACCCTCATCTGGCCGTGCTGGTATCTTCTTCTTACTGCTACCTTCTCTTTGTCGCTATATGATTAATGTATCTGAACACAACAGGAAGAAGCACAACACACCTTTTCAGGTATACTATGGTCATTCCTGTTCACAGCTTAGCATAAGGTTGAGACTGGTTTTCACGGTGTGGTTTTCAAGGGCTAAGATATAGCATTAGATTGGTTAGTTCAGTCTAATGAGTCTTTTCAAACCAGTCTAGATTTTAACAGGGCACCTGTAAAAGTATGTTTGCTTTTTGCTGGTTAGATATTCACGAAGGGATGATTGCTTCATCTAGCCTCCCACATTCCAGGCTGAGGCTGGACTATGAGCTAAGTCCCTGTTGCCTAAGTTGCTCTGAAATGAATGGGAGTGAGGCACCTACATGATGCCTTTTAAAAATCTGTCTAAACACTGTAATAATAATAATAATTAGCTGTCACATTAACAGATGCCTAGAAGCTTGACTAATAATGATGCAACAGCAGTAATGATGGAATACTCTTCCATGCTTTATTGGCAAATTACTGGGTTTTGTTTGCTTTGTTCCTGCTTTGTGCCCCCTCAGAAAGAGTGTCCAACTCTTCCGTTAAAGCCCTCCTCTTTCAGAACCTAGCCTGCTGTGCCTTCAGCCCCACGCTCTGTAGGGTGTACAGGTCCCATACCAAGTTGCCACTGCTGTAGCTCAGCTCCCTGCTGAGGTACCGTTGATGCCCTGTTGTCTGCCTGTGATGTGCTTGTTGATGCATAATCATCTGTGAAGGCCAACTCCCCCTTGCATCATGTCCTGCAAGTCTAGGAAGAAAGCTTGCTCATCTCTGCCAAATGTGAGCAATCTGTATGTGTAGTCCCAGTGAAATAATAAAACTGAATCAGGCATGTTGTGGGTTGCTTACATGCATGCTGTTCTACAGTTTTGTGGGCGCACCTGAGTTTAACACTGTAGCTCCTTACTCTTCTTGCTTCCACCCATTTCACTGGCTTATGAATGACTCGGGCTACCTTTATCAGCAAGTTCCTTGCTAGCCTAACTGGCAGCCTGTCCTGTGTAAGGCCAATCACATGTGCTGAATAATTATATTATTTGTCGGATCAGCAAGTGACCACATGAAAGCCCTCAAGCACCCCTCCCTTGGGCTCTCAGTCAAACTGGAGCCTGAACAGCACAACAATTCAAGACTTTGCACAGGGCAAGGTGCTCCAGCTAGTTTGTTTTGCCTCTCCTGTACTCCTAATTAGTATCTATGCAGCAAGGATTACACTACTTAGCTCAGCAAAGTACTTTAAAATCTTTACGCGCATGATACTGTGTAAGTACAGTCTCATCACTTCACATTACAAGGTAAGAACTGCAAATAGCATCCAGCTTTTTGTTACTGCTGTACCCAAGAAGGAAAGAAATGCTTTCTCACATCTGTGGTGGTGTCAGTAATGCCCTGGAATAAACAATGTATCATCTCTCCTAGTTTGTCCCCAAGGCAAATACATAATTGTTTACTCAGCTGTACAGCTTATCTCAGAGTTGACAGCCTTCTCGCAGACCTCTAAAGCGTTTGCAGAAAGGGTGCTTGGCATTTTCTGTTTCATCAGATGTGGGCTTCTCTCACAAGTTTCACTTGTTGAAACACACTGTGCCTTAAGGAAGGGGGTGCCACCCATGTGCCAGGCTGCTGGACAGAAAACTGGGTTTGAAGGCTGCCTTCTCAAGGCTTCTTTATCCTGATGACTGGTTTTAAACATGGACACACACCTGCTGAGCTCTCCTCCTGGTTTTACATGCACCTTGCCTTTACAGGAGTTTTTGACTACAACCAAGTATTATTAGGTTGTCAAGATCACAAAACAAGCCTTGCCCCGCTGCCCCCCTTTTCAGTGGTATGGATGAAGGTATTTCTTGGGTAGGCTTCCACGCCCTGTTCCCTTGCACGTCTGGTCTCTCCCTTTTATGTGTGCGTGCCACTTGTTTCTTCCCCCAGGCTTTGCTTGCCTTTTGCTCTCTGCTCCCTCTGAATTGAGCATCTTTGATAAATGTCTTTGGGTATGTATCTATGTACAAAAGAGAGTAGTAAGTCTAGAGTGGGACTGACTCTTTCCCTTTAAATAGGCTTACCTCTGGCACACAAAATCCTGCCTCCTGAGCAGGGGGTGGTACAGTTAAAAGACTGATAGCAATATTGAATCAGCACCAAAACCTTCAAGGAAACAAGCTGGGAAACCCCACCCAGAGCTCTAGGAACAGCGAATGAAAAAGACTGATAATGCTACAAAGATTATTTTTTTTTCCCCTTGCACTCCTGTCTGTGAAGTGACAATTGTAATCCCCAGTTCCCTCTCTTGGTAAGTGCAATCACAAAAAGAAACAGTCACAGTAATTCCCTTGGGCCTCAGGTGTGTATATGTAATATTTCCAAGCTAGTAGACTCCTTTGATTATATCAAAAAATGGTGAACCAGTGTAGCCGTTAGTGTCCTATTCTGTATGTGCTCTGAATATCTCTGTGTGGGGCCCTTTCTAGCCCAATCTGTCTTTGTTCTCATCCAGTGCTCACAAACAATAGGGACAGCCCAGACTGTTTGATGAAGTCCACGTGCATCGGAGTAGCTGCTCTCCCCCAGAATGTTTATCTCGTCTCCTGGCAGACAGCTGTTGTGATGTTTTTCTGTGCCAAAGGAGTGGTTCCAGCTTCACCTCCTCAGCTAAGGATGAAAGCTCACTTGAAATCACTTCCTGCAAAATACAGGGGAGTTGGCAGCTGGATCATTGCTGGCCCTGTTCAGCTGGGTCAGTGCAGCACTGCCCCATTGCATCTTCCCCCCACTCACATGCATGTGCATCAGATGGAGACTTTGCCTGGAGGAAGTGGCATAATCAGATGGCTATTATCCCTGTGTTGGACACTGGATAAAATCTCCCCCAAATAAAAGATCTGAAAACTTGTAAGATCTTGCAGAGCACTGCCACTGTACAGCAATTTGTGAGACAGCAGCAAAGGAAAGCAGAAGCATGCAGCTGTCATACAGGTAGCCTGTCCTCCAAGTCTCTGATGATCCTTCTGAGCAGGACCAGGTTTCTAAGCATTTTCCAGGAAGGAGGGATGGAGTAACCCTGTCCCTTGGCAAGATAAGGGGGTTATGGGAGCCTGTTTACAGAAAGAATAATAATCAGCCTGACCCTTTACAGGAGACCACAACCTGAAATCTCTCCTCATTTCAGTAATTGTCCTCTATTGTGGAAAACTGAAAAAAGAAGGCCTATCAATGCAACAAAACCTGCAAGATCACCATCCCATCTTTGATATGTTTGTATCACCACCCATCCTACTTAGCAACCTTGCTTTCTTTGCTAGGGAACAGCAGTGAGTCCTGCTCACTGCAATACTGATTGGCTTCAGGGTGATTTGTGTCCCTCTGCAGGCCTCCCTGAACTGTGCTGTTCACAACGATGACTCTTCGTTTCTGCAGGAGAGCGCTGCATGTTCCCTGGCATTGGGCCTGCTACTGTCTCTGTTCCTGACATCTTAATAATGGCATGTGAATTCTGAGTCCCTCTAAGTTCTTTCTTTGATATGGCTCCTGGGTGCTTTGGGTTTTACACTTAAACAACTTTTAAAATCTGGCTAACAGCTACTAGGTATGGTGACAGGGTAATGAGACCAGCTCTGCCATTACGGAGAGGGCATTGAGGGACCTCCTCATCACTGATCATCATCTTCCGATGTCAAGATTAACTGCATAAATAATTTTCCCTGGCAAAATACAGCCATCTGAAAAGGTGGCTGTAAATGGTGTTTGTGCCCATGTCAGCTTTCAGGTAAGTCAAAAGCAGTAGGTGTCAGCTTGTGAGGGAAAATGAAAGGTAATTAATTTTTTCGTGTGTCAGTAGGCTTACTTTTGAGAATGAAGCTGCAGGCTGTACCATCTCCACTGGAAAAACACAAGCTTATCAGTAGCCACTGCACTGTCAAATAACAAAAGCAGCTAGGGATGAACCCAGCCTTTGATGTGAGGCAAAGCTGAGAAGGCATAGAGGGGGTATCTAAGAGTCAAGCTGCCTCTCAGAGAGATCACAGCCTGTAAGTCTGGCCCTATATTTCAGCTGCCTCCTCTCTGCTGCCAGAAATCCCGGGCATGGGAGAAACAGCAATGGAAAATGCCACTAGATTGTTGTCCCACCTCAGGCATGCCTGGTTTGGTAGGCTCAGCTTTGCCACATAGGAATCCAAAAGCATACTGGAAAATTAATAGTGGTTCCAGAGGCCAAGTAGGAGGAAAAACCACTAAGCTGTAACATTTTCTCTTTAAAGAGAGAAGGTCTGCACAAGCATCCCCCCCAGCCCTGACACTAATTCAGTGGGATGTACCCAGGTCCTGCTGAATTCCACTTAAGTTTTGTCAGAGGCTTTAATTAGATCAATATGTTAGTGTCCGAGTTTCATTGCACAATTCTTTGAGATTGTGATTAATTCCTCACTCACCTAATTTTCTCTGAAACGCTTCCGATAGTTGCTCACAGTGCTGGAAAATGGATTTAGACAGTACAAATATTAAAGGTGAGCCTCACTAAGGCTGCTGGATGCAGGCATGTTCCCTCTCTCTGGTTTGTTAAGTTCCAGATCTAACACAGCCTTTTCTGCTCAGTAGGGCTGCACAGAGGACTGGCTCTTCAAGAGTCATTTGGGCTATCGTGATATCAATCAGCTGTGGAAAAGGCCCAGGGTCTTCCCAAATACTGTCTTAAGAAGTAAAGGATCAGACTGCTGACTGTACTGCATTTCTCTGTGTCTGAGGAGGATTAATTAACATTTTCAGGCTGCTTTGAAAATGAAGAATGCCATGCAGTATGATATTGCTGTTCCTGTTTTTCACCCTGTAGCTGATAGGAAGATTGTCCCTTACAAACTAATTGGAAATTGCTTTTGGTGTTTTTCAGCGGAGCTGCTGCAGCCTGCTCCTTCATTCTAATAAACGTGCCCTACTTCACCCTCCCCTGTCCCCCTTCCTCTAAGCTCCTCTGCAAGGGAAATAAAAACATCAGTCCCTGGCACCATCTGTCCAGCACAGGCTAATCCATTCTCTGCTTGTCTCATGGTCAATTTGGTTTCTTTCTGATTGGTACAGCTACCCTTCCTATTGCTCAGAATTAAATTGCATTCATAGGTTTGTGCTTTGCTTTATTTTCATGGTAAAATTATTATGACTATTGCAATGTTCAGACATACGTCCCCTTCATATGCCCAGACTGGAGAACAGCACTTAAGCAAACATACAACCACACTGTAAGGCAGGTAGCATTGCTCTACCCATTTTACAGAAGGAAAATGAGGCAGAAAGAACAGACTTACCCAGTGATGTATGCATGCCTCAGCAGCAGAGCTAAGCAGAGAGCTCACAGGTCCCTGGATAAGACCCAGTCACTGATATCAATGAAAGCACCATTGCTTCACCTCTTTTTCCTCTTGTTTTGGCCCTTTTTACAGTGATCTCTGTGGCAGCTTTGTAACGATGATTAAGATGCGGACCTTCATGTAGCTCCTGTGACAAGACTGAGCAGATCCATCGGGGCCAAAGCTCACAGTTACTTGGGGAGGCACAACAGGAGATCAGGTCAATCTGTTAACAAACAGGGCATGTTAGACCAGTTATGTCCTCCATTTGCTGGTGGTAAATGGGGCCCTAGGTGCAGTCTTTATGCGTGCCTTCCAATATTCTTAGCACTTCTGTTGTCCCCATGCAATTAACTGAGAGGTGATTGCTGTCTTGACAAGACTGCTCTGACACTTTTCGCTTCCTTTGCATGATCTAAAAAGAGGTTGATGACAGGTTCAGGATCAGGCCAGAGCTGACCATACCGAAGAGATCTGATTTTTTGGAGGTCTGCCCAAAGCAAACAGCAGTTTTCAACATATCAATGTTGACCCGTTGCTGACTGTCTAGCCTCATGCAGGCGGTTGTGTACCCCTCTGCCTAGCTATTTCTAACTGTAAAAGACAGAATCCCTGCAAGACGCAGCTGAAGAACAGCTGGGTATATAAGTATGTGCTGCCTGCCATGCATTCACAGAGATGTCCCTTTGCCTTTTGAAGTAAAATGACAGAAGAGTCCTGCTGAGCCATTCCTTCCTTCAGTTACTGCAGCTCCTCTGGTGAGACTACACAGATAAACCCAGGAATCTCCATACATGAGAAATATACTTTCTCTACCATGGGTGTGCTCTTGTTAAACAGAAATCCTTAAAATGGCAATGGCTTGCCCTGCAGAAGGAAAAAACCCACCCCTTTTCAGGTCTTTTTCATACCAACAGCTCAAAAGTATTTTTTCCATTGTATTGGCCAAGACCACTATTTGTCTGCCAAGGATACAATCTGTGTGCGAGCACTGAACCATTAAAACTGGCAGGGAATTGATAACACATAACCAATGGCCAAGAAGGGCTACAAACACTTTTTCTTCCCTGATCTTTCATCTCCATCATGGGCAATATTTTAACGTGTCACACAAAGATTTCAACTCGAGCGGCCTGGCACACTGCAGGTGCTATCAGTCATAGCTTCACTGAGGTGGAGATGCGGCTGATGGTCACCTACCTCAGTGTCCTTCCTCACCTCAAACCCTGACAGGGCTTGTGGCATGGTGAAGCCTGCTGCCAGGGCAGGCCCAGTTCCCTGGGCGAGCAGGGGCCTGGGGCGGAGGGCAGGCCCAGTTCTCTGGGCGAGCAGGGGCCTGGGGCCTGGGACGGAGGGCAGGCAAGCAGGAGCCTGGGGCGGAGGGTGGGCCCAGCGAGCAGGGGCCTGGGGCGGAAGGCAGGCGAGCAGAAGCCTGGGGCGGAGGGGGGGCCCAGCGAGCAGGGGCCTGGGGCGGACGGCAGGCCTGCAGGCGCGACTCCCTCCCCTTTGAAGGCGGGAGGCCCGGTCGGCGCGGCACACCCGGCCGGGCTCCGGCGTTCGGCTGCCGCAGCAAGAGGTGTGCGCCAGTGACAGAGCCTGCTGTCAGGGCTGCTGGGGGAAGGCGGCCTGGCCTCGCTTCCCCGGGGCCGCAGCGCCGAGGCCAAGCCGCCGCCGTCCCGCCGGGCGCGGCCCTGAGGTGACCGGGGCTGGGGCGGGCCGTGAGGCGGTGGGGGCGGGGCCTCGGTGGTGCTGATTGACGTGCGGCGGGGCGGGGCCTGGGGGGCGGAGCCGCGCCGGAGCGTCGGGGCTGTGGAGGGCGGGGGGAAGACACAGGGCACGGAGCTGCCGCCGCTCCCCTGCGCCAGGTAACCGGGCGGGGGGGGCCGCGTCGCGCCCCGCGCTGTCCAGGGGAGACCGGGGTGGGCTCGCCGGCGGCTGGGGAGGGAGGTGGCGGCTGCCGCTGCAGCCCGCGGTAGGGTGTCTCTCGGGCCGCAGCGGGGCCTCGGGCGAGCCGTGCCGCTCCAGCCCGGCAGCGCCGAGGGGGGCAGCGGCGGCCCCGCCGCGGCCCAGGGCCGCAACAAAAGCACCGGCCTTTCCCCACCCCGTCCCCTTCCTCCGTCAGCGTCTCCCAGCGCCGCCTAGCCTTCCTGCCCGGCCCTCCGCCCGGGGCCGGCACCCAGCGCACCCTCTCCCCTCCGCGGCCACAACTTCCTCCCGCGGCCCCGCACCACCGGCTCCCCTCCCGGCCGGGGCGGCGGCAACTTTTCGGCCCGGTTCCTGGGCGTGGGGGGTGGGAGGAACGACGAACCGTACCCGGGGGGTGGGGGGTGGGTAGCGCCGTCCGCCGCCACCGCGCAGCCTGGGAAGGGGGTGGGTAGCGGCAGGCGGGGGCGGTGGGCAGCCCGGCTGCCCCTCACGGCGGCGGCGGCGGCGGGGCCTCCCGTCAGCTGTTTCCTCCTGTTTGTTGTCAAGTTGCCTGCGGTGCCGGCAGCGCCCGGCGGCGGCGCCGGGGGCCGAGCCGGCGGCGGTTGGCTGCGCGCGCCCCCGTGACGGCGCGCGGCTGGGCCCGCCCCCGCGCGCGGCTTTGTGTGGAGCGGCGGGGGCAGCGGGCGCAGAGCGCACGCGTGGGCTGTGTGCGGGGATCGCCGCCCGCCTGCCGCAGCACCGGGTCCGCGGCGCCCCCGGCCGGGGGTTACGCGGGGGGCGGCCCGCCCCGGGACAGCGGCCGTGCCGCACGGGGGGCAGCGGCGTGGCTTGACGCGTCTCTCCCCGCCGCCCCCCCCCCCCCCCCCCCCCCCCCGTTAGCCAGGTGCTCCTCGGCCGCCGCGCCACTCCTGCCAGACTTGCTCGTCGCCGAAGCAGCCCCGAGTAAACCCGGTGTCCCGGCCCGCCCGGTGCCGCTCCAGGGACGCCGGCGGTCGGGGATGGGGTGTTCGGGCTGCCTCAGCAATGAGCCAGCGTTGCCTGTCACCGCTGCGCGTGGGGTTTGCCCGTGAACGTATGGATGGATTCCCGGGGAACCGGGATAGTTGCCAGAGCTTTTTTTTTTTTTTTCTCTGGAAGAGGTTCTAGGCAGAGCAAAAGGCACGCAAGGGCTCCTCTGCCTGCTCTGCCCCTTCGCTACTTGCTGTGCAGGCCTCCTGTGCAAGCAGCCACAGAGCAGAGTAATCCACCGTGCTTATTTAATCCAGGCTGTGTCTTGGACCCATCTAGAATTTAATAAATGATTTTCCTTTGTTTCAACAATAAACGCGATGTTAGGGTTAGGTTGAAGGACTGTCAAGGCGCATAGCAAGTATCTCTCTCTCTCTCTCTCTCTCTCTCTCTCTCTCTCTCTCAGCCCAGGGCATGGCTCTTGGCAAAGTGGTAGGTGTTGCAGAGCAACTCTGGATGTCAACAAAAGTAACTTGCACCACGGTTGTAAAGATTCCCTCCTGCCGTTGGTTCAGCTATATCGCTATATATATGTCACAGCTATATATAATCTTCTTATGTATAGGCTCATTCTAGCTTGCCCAATTCAAGTAACATTTGTGACAAACAAAACTGTCCATTTTTAAGTGCTACTCTTTGATGTTAGTCTTCAGAATTACTATTTGGAGTCTTCTGTCATCTGCTACTTTCACTTCCGTAGTGGTGGAAGTACTTAACTTACAGAATTGTTTATATATAGATTATCATAACAATGATGAGAAGGTTTCAGCTGTGGCTGCCAAGTGTGTGAGGACCAAAGAAATAGCACCTCAAAGCCCAGTTGAGAAGATGACAAGAACAGATGAGATTTGATACATGTCATCTGACAGACTGAGAGTTGTGCACACACGTGCATATATATATGTATGTATATATATGTATATTTAGCATTCCCTCTGCTGGTAGTCATGACAAGCTTGAAGTAGTGTTGGCCAAGTTAGGTCATTGGTTCATGTTTGTTTACTATCATTTGACCTATGTTGAAATCTTGAGTTGCTTGGCTCTTGCTGAAATACGTAATACCTTTAAGCAAGATTTAACTTTAAAATAACTTGTTAAATGTATAGAGGAAATGCCTGTACGCTGTGGATGTTTGCTAGCGAGGCGCCCTTTAATTTTGGAGCCATTACCTACATTTCAGTTTCCTAGTTAATACAAAAAATTCTTGGCAAGATGCGCTAAGCATATTAGCACCCTTTCTGTCAGTTGGATGTAGTTGGTATGGAAGTTTGGATGATCATTGACTTTTCACCACTTCTTTAAAGTTTGTTTATTTGGTTTTGTTTGATTTTGTAATGACTCATGAAATCGGGAGTGTTTTCAGGTAAAGATTTGTATCACTTCAGCACTGAAATGAATGAAAACAGAAAATCTGAATCAGTTTAGCTTTCTGAAAGTTGCAGAATGGATTAAAAGGCAAAAGTTGTCTTAGCTGCCTAATTAGTGTAAGAATACATTTATTACAAAACCAGGAAATGCAGCTTTCTTAAAAACAATTGAGGAATTAAGAATTAAGGAATTTATTCTCTTAGGGAAGAGAAAGGGGGAGACAGGAAGGGAAGGGAGAAAAACAGGGAGACAGGAATAGCTGCTGCTTTCGAACTCTTTGTGTAGTAGCAGGAAAGAAAATCAATCTGAGTCTGTTACCATTTGTAAACTAATACTTTTATACGTTATCTAGCAAGAGTATTGTGAGGGTGTAAGTTACTGTGTGGGAGATGCTGAGATATGGGGGCTATACTGGAAACAAGCACCCATCTGTATGGCTCTGCTCTCTGGAAACTTGAAACAAACTACTTTGTATTAGTTTTTGCACACAGCAGTATAATGTTATGTTAATGTATTTAAATACCGCTATCCCAGTGTGAAACTTTGGCCTTACCTGGAGAAAAAAGCCAGTTTACAATAGAAAATTATACTACTGTAACTTGCACAAACGTAGTTTCATCCTGCGAGGCGCTGCCTGGTTCTAGGCTCGTGCTTTGCACTGCATCTGGGCACGGCTGTCATTACTTTGCCAAAGCCTCTTCAGTCATTTGATTGCATTAACTTCCTTGTACAGTTTGCTGCAGCAGCTGGATGGTTCTAATGAGCATAGGATACTGTTCCAGTTCATTTTCTTACTTCCCATTTGGCTACGTGTGGTGCTTTCTGATAACGCATTCTGCACGTAGGCAGAGGCCAGAGGCTGCGCCCTGCTTACTTCAACAGTGGCAGAAGTCAGTGGCGGATGGTTGAATCTCAGACCTCCTAAGAGACTGACCGCATGTGTATTTTCAGATCCACCCCTACTTGTGAGCAGCAGAAACCTGGGAAGGTAAGGCACAAGTTTTGGTTTGGGGTGTTTTGTTTGGGTTTTTTTTTTTTCCTTACCCTGTGATTCTTTAATGTGTGGTCTTGTGTAGTTGTGCTAAGCATTCTTTTTCCTCTTTTGTCCATCTCTGAGAATAGAAGAGGAAGCTTAAGCCCGGTTCCTGAAATGTGAAAATGAAGTTTAAGCCTGGTTCCAGAGTAAGTACATCTTGAGAATATTCTACTGTGCCTAAAGGAATGCACAGCCCTTTTGCAAGGGGGAGAGAGTGCTTGCTGGCTCACCATACAAAGAAAAATGGTTTTAGTTGGTGAAATGGCAAAAGGGAGGCTGTCATAGTTTTTTATCCTTTAACTAGCAGCTGTTTTCTGTTGTAGATCTGAGATGCAGTAGATGGTGCTGAAGCAACACTGAGGCTCCTGAAATATCCACAGTCCAGTGTGTATATAGAAAGTGCCTGCTGTCTCTCCCAAATGTTGACGGTCCTGTGTCTTCAAGAGATGCATTCTGGGACAAGAAAACACTGACTGTTAGTTTTAAAAATGTTAATAAATAATTCTTTGTGTTACTTTTTTGTTCTTTATTGCTTGTGAAGGTAGGCAGATGAGGTAGCACAAATAGCAGCCAAGTAGTGATGCAGGTGGTTTCGGCTCTGTGTGCAGACAGTGGTTAAATTTAAGCTGTTGAATGTCAGTCAGCTCTTTGACAGCTGTTGCTCAGTGTTGCCAAGATCAGCACTGAAAGACAGGTGGAAGTTTGGGAGCGCACAGCCCAAGGAATACACCTTGTAGCACACAGCCAGAGTGCTTGTGTTTCCTGTCAGTCTGTGCACTTGCTGGCAGGAGCATGCAGGCAGGCAGGAAATGTTTCACAGTATGACTAAGAGGTTGTATTGAGGTTTGTGCTGTAAAAATAATGCACTGTCAGAAGCCTGACTAGCTAGGTAATATGAGCTGTCGTTGATTGTTCTGGTAAAGGTCCTCTCAAGAATGCAGGCTGATGGTGGTGGTCAGGGTGCCGACTAATGACACAGTAGCAGCATCTCTCAGTTCATAAAAGGTACCTGTCTCTTTGAACTGCGTAGATTTGACAAGTGGTACATACTTTATATCCCATTAGTGAAAGCAAATAAGTCTGCCTTTGTTTACATTGGAGACATTAATTTAACATTACAACTTGTGTTTGCTAAGTTGCATGGGGGCAGGAGTGCAAGGACTTCACCACTGACACATATCCAACAAAGTATGCTGAGCTGACTTTAAAGATGAAGTCATGGGCCAAAAAAAAAAATCTCTGTTCTTCCCTCAGCATTTGGTTTTTTGAATAACCAAGATCCCCTTGTCTGCTCCTTCCGAGAAATCTGCTAGTAGCGTGATGGAGTTGGTGCGATACAGTAGCATCGCTTTCTGGGTTCTGAATCGCAGTAGGGAGCTTGGCTGGCTCACTGAACTGGTGGAAGTTACTTTCACTGTTTTTAGGTGTGGAGAGTGGATGAATGGATAAGTGCATTCTCCTCCCCATAACTGGAGGATCTTAAGCTTTAGAAATGCTGTAATGTTTCACAATTCTTTGGGCTCTTGTAATTTAAGAGAACTCTCCCACTGCCTGTAAAAGCTGCTTATAAGAGGCTTTTGTTCCGAACTTTTCAGTATGTGTGAACATAGATGCCCACACCTTTTACACGGGAGGTGAAAACTCCAGGGGACAAAAATACACCATTATCTTGGGTGACTTGTATATATACACCACTTTAGTACATAAGGGATGTGAGCCTGAGAGCAATGGAAAATTGCTTTCCCTTGTTCTGTTGTGCTTCTGTTTTTTCCAGTGTACAAGGAGTATATCCTGCAGGATTCAGGATCCTTACATAAGGAGAAAAACAGTCTTTATCCATACAGCAGTACCTTCTGAAATGGTCTTGTAAGTGAATACTATGTTTTTAGTTTGGGGGCGTGGGGGGGGTGGGAAAGGGAGGGGAGAGTGTGAAATGATTCCAAGTTGAGACTAACTTCTCTACCTTATATGAGGGGTGAAAAAGTGAAAGTTCCTTGTTAGTTTATTTAGAAAGTTCATGATTGAATGTGGCCTTTGAAAGCTGCCTTACCAGCTTTTTGTAACTTTTTTCCTACTTTCTACTGTTGTGAGCAGTAATATAAAGACCGATGTAAGGTGACTAGTTTTATAGCACTTCAGCTGGACCCTTACAGACCCATTGAAATCCCGTAGCAGTCAAAACTGAGGGCTAATGGTAGGTGTAGGCTGCTGGCTTGACTGAACTCTTACCAGGGGGTAATTAAGTGTAGAGGTTATTTTAAATGTTAGACGTTCTAGTAGGATTACATTATTTTAACGGTTTCTTTTTAAAAAAATATTCAAAATCTAGACTGTTCTGTTACGATGCAGATTGCAGAATTTAATTTTCTAAATTTTTAAATGTGTATTTATTTATTTCAAGAATACATGTTTTCTTATGTACTGTCTTCTGAAGAAAATTGTTCTGGTACTGGTTGGTTTATTAGATTCTGCTGTAACTGTAGGCTGAGTTCTTACAGCCTTGTGCTACCATCACATGAATCCCACTTTGTCTTTCTGTTGGTACCCAAGTCTTACTGGAAGCTTCTTTCTCATTTAGATACTTGATGAGGTTACTTTCAGCTTTTTTGGGTGATACAAATGAAGATTTTAGGCCTCCTATTACTAGGCAGGTTTTTCAGCCTTAAGTCTTTGAACATATTTGTTTATACATTTATTTTAATGCCTAGTGTCTTCAGGTCTCAACGCTTCAGCCCATGCATAATGCTGTATCTGGGAGTAATACGTTTGTATGTTGCTTTGACTTGTAAGTTGCTTGTAAGAATTACACCGGCGCTCTCTTCTGAAGTAGTTAAATTTTGGATTTAGTGACTTTGGGTCACTGCTTTTCTGGGTGCAGCTTAGTGTTTGTCTTGTTGAGAGAGGGGGATGTTTTTGGATTTGTTTTATGTTGGCTTCTAAAAATACTGACAGGGCGAGCACTGTGTTTACCCTGAAGGAAATATCTCTTTGTATGTTGAGTCCACATCTACAATAATTTATAATCGGTTAATTGTTCGTAATCCACAATACAATCAACACAAAAATAACTTCATCCAAAATTAGGAAGGATGGCACATGGAGCTAGGCCAAGCGCCTTATGGGCCAATCTCTCACAATTACTTTTATTGCTTGTATTTGTGGTTTCTTCTGGTTGGAAACTTTGACTGATACTTGTTTATTGACAGTTATTGTCTGTTGATTTTCCTTCATGCTGCCACTGTGCACATTTTTATTTTTTTTCATTTGCCCTTGCTTACTAGGAAAGATAAAGGCATATTAGAAAGGTGTAATGCTGAGAGGAATTGAAGGGGGTCCTGTATTTTGAGTGGAGTCACACCCCTAGACTCAGCAAAATCTTTTAAATATTTTTGTCAAACTCAAGACCTGCTTTATTTATCCTGTCAAGAGGAGAGATGGGTATTATATCACCTTTAAAGGGAAGAGTCATTCCATTGCTTTGAATTTTTAGGTATCCTTCAGATGGGATACAGAAGACTTACAGTGATATGAAAAATCTGAATGTAAGGAACTTGTGCTAAAATCAGTCTGTTCAATATGAGGAACTCTTTTTATCGCCACACATTGTAAGAAAATAAAGTAGTGAAATAAAGCAATTAAAAAAATGTCAGTGACTTACGATTTTTACACTTAAAAATGGTATTTGAGATTTTTTGTATGCAGGTGCATGTTTTTAGTCCATTTGCTTTGTGCATGTCAGAGTAAGCTTTAAGAAACTGATCCCCTAAAACTTGAAATGGGTTTAATTTAGGTATTTGCACTTCTTAAAGGCATTTGGCAGAATAATCAACTTGATGAGCACAAAATTTGATTAATTTCTCTGTGAACAGCACACTGTCTCCTGCTCTGAAAATTAAAGCCCACACAACTTTAATATTGCATGTGTCTGATTTACTTTGCTGTGCATGACAAAAGCAGAGAACACAAAAACTCTTTTCTGATTCCACATCTGAAGCCTAAATGGAGGTATATTTAACTTGTTTGACTATCGATGTGTAGTCATAAAACTTCTGTAGTTGAAATAGAAATAACATAATCATTTAATTCCTTTGTCATGTTATCTCATCCTTCGTGATTTAAGTTTTCAGCTCTCTGATATGTTCTGTGCCTACTCGCTAGTTAACTTTGAGTAATTTATGTTAGTTGATATAAAGTTGGTGAGATACTTTAGTTTTTCCAAGCAGTGAAGAGCTTTATTTATGAGGTAATGTAGATCTACTGCTATAAACTTTTTAAGCTATTGTACTGCTCATTGAAGTTTCTCAGGTATTTTAGTGATGATGCTTTGGAAATAGCTTGGGTAAATGACACAGCATTTTGTATTTAGATTAGACAGCTTTAAATGTTTGTATATAAAACTATGTGGTGTAAAGAATGGGTGGTTTTTTTTAATTGTGTGAAATAGCATCCAAACATTTCCTATGTTGTTATGTGTATGAAACCAGTGTTAAGCCAAATCGAGTAGCCCCATCTGCTGTACTAGAAGGCTAAGGCATCCTGGACAGTGGTGGTGTGTGGTTGCATGTCATAAATTGTGCAGTGCAAAGCTTCAAGGAAGTGACAAAATAGTATTTTTTTAAAAAGGGGTGGGTGGGGGGTGACTTGGGGAATATTAAGCTATAATTGTGTTGGTGACTCAACATGCCCCATTTCCCAGTGCTGACTGAGATGAGTGAGTAGTCAGGAACAAATGGGAATGGCGATTCAGTATTGTATTAAAGAGGAAGAGAAAATAGAAAGGAAGTGGAAGCTTTTAAGTTTAAGAACTGTAGGGTCCAGTAGTGGTCTGCAAGTATATGAACTGTGTTTTAAAGGTTTCAGGTCATGTTCTGCTCATTTAACATAACTACTTTGTATCTATGTGTGTCATCTTATTGGTAAGATGGTCACTTTGGGAAAGAACTTGATGAGAAAGTCTGAATGCAGTCTAAGTTCATCTGTGAAAGAAAGAACCTCTGCAATCATTAGCTGAATCAGTTTGAAGAATGTTCTACCATATATATGGGGTGTTTGGGGCTTTATTTTTTTGGCTGCAGTGGTGTGGTTTTTTGACACGCACATGACCTTTCTTTTTGCTTTCAGGTCTTGAGTATAAACTTAAGGAAGTTCTAAAAATGGGAAGAATTTTTCTGGATCATATTGGTGGCACTCGCCTGTTTTCCTGTGCAAACTGCGACACCATTCTGACCAACCGCTCTGAGCTCATCTCCACTCGTTTTACAGGGGCCACAGGGAGAGCATTTCTTTTTAACAAGGTTGGTATGAAGCTGAGGAGGAACTACTATTTGCTTTAGAAAAAGGAGTTTGTGGGTTATGAATCTGTTGTCAAAACTAAAAAAACTTCTTGGCTGAAGTGTTGTGTGATCACTATTCTAACTTTTTTTAGTTTTTATTTTGTTCTGTTCAGCAGTCTTTGAAGTCAAATTGGGCATTTGCTATTGATGGCAAGCCATCTAAATTAGTTTATCTGTGATACTGGAAGACTGTATAGGGGATTGTGTATATAGAGGCGTCATGCCAAAATGCATCAAGTTTTAACCTTGGCAACTTCTGTAATATAAGCCTCAAATTCACTGTGAGATTATCTTTTGTCTGTCAAAGAGTTTCAAAGGCATTTGCATTTTTACTCAGTTAAAAAAGAAGTCTGGATAGTATTCTGTTGAATTTCTAAAATGCATTTAAGGTAACAGTTTGGCAGCCTTAGGTGGCCACAATCTCTTTTACAGGCAATAATACTTTGGTTTAGCTTAATATTTTTTTTAATTGATCAAATTCAACAGACTGAAATATGGAAATCATAACTCTGAGTGAATTATAGCATTATTTATTAACCCTTCCATATAGACTTGTCTGTTAGACTCATTGTAAGAAAACAAAGCAAAATCACTGTTTTTTTTTCAAAGTTCCTGGTTCTGTAATCATTGGTGTGTGTTGGTTTGGGTTTGTTCTTGGAAGCCATTTGGCCAGTGGCAGAGCTGACAGAGGCATCAGTAGTCTTCACTTAACTATGCTTGGCCTTGGGATTTCTGGTGTGCTGAATCCTGGCACTGGTATTTATATGTAAGTGTTAGATTGCATAGCTGTAAAAGAGCTGTGTGTCTGATTTCTTTCTCATCCAATAAGTGCTGGATCCTGGGGATCAAATTTTTCTGGTGTTAAATAGTGGGGTTTAATCATGGAAGTTTGATTTTTTTACATTTCTGCAGTCAGGAGCCTTGCATCTAAAGCAGAGCAAGCACAGTCAGATGGAAAGCTGAGGAAGCAGTGCAGTCCCAACTTTTAGAATCCTACTGCATATTAGCAGTTTGGATATAGTTCCGACATCAACTTTTCAACAGATTATACGTCCTGGCTCTGTGGTGTTGCTGCCTAAACAAGTTAAAAGTACATTCTAAACTGCCAAGATAGCATACAAAAAAGGGTGCGTGTTTAATGCCTACATTCTCAGCCACTGAGCCTTGTTTTCTCTTAGATGATTATTTCAAAAGCCCCTCAAGATTTTTTAAGAAATACCTCTTAATGTTTTGGTTCTGATTTCTGGGAACAAGTGATCACATCAGTTGCTAGAAATGGGTTACATGTATTACAAGTGGATTAATGTAGATTACTTTACAAGCTATTCACCAGGAACTTCTAACCCCAGGTTGAACATAGTACTCTGCACTCTCATATGTCTTGTGATAGCATTTCATGTCATTCACTTAAACACTGAGGGTTATACATCCCGGTGAAGCATATAGTTAAAATGTTACCTTCTAAAGCAGGAGATTTTCAAGGGCTATTGACTTACTACCTTGCAGTTTTTGGTTCACCTGCAGCGCCACAGGTTCCTTACTTCGAAAATGTTGATAGTTGTGCACATTGTTACTGGGTTTTGCTCTAGGCAGACTAATCCTTTCTCTTCCCTGTCCCCTGTATATTTGTATCAGGTGGTAAATCTGCAGTACAGCGAAGTGCAGGATCGGGTCATGCTCACTGGCCGCCACATGGTGCGAGACGTGAGCTGCAAGAACTGCAACAGCAAACTCGGTTGGATCTATGAATTTGCCACCGAAGACAGCCAGCGCTACAAGGAAGGCCGTGTTATCCTGGAAAGAGCGTTGGTCCGAGAGAGCGAAGGATTCGAGGAGCATGTTCCATCCGACAATTCCTGAAGAGACTTGAGTCTCTTCTCAGGTTTTCTCCAGTTGAAACTCAAAAATAATAAAATCAACAAAAAAAATCTGCTTACATACACTGTCACCTTAGCATCAGAGTCGGATTTATGGACTACAGAGTGGGAAAGATTGTGAGAGTATTTCAGATGGAACCTGCCTTTCTTTATTCCTTTTATATTTTACTTTCCCTCCAGCAGCTGTTTGTAGAATGTTGTGCAGATGCTGTAACTTTTTCTCTCTTGCATTTACATCTGTTAGGTATGAGGTTGTATCTACAGATACAATGGGCTAAAAGGAAAATATTTGGGGGATTTGTCTTTTGTTAGAGAGAAATTCAATGAGGTTTTTTTTTTTTAGTTTGCACAAACTGATGTCATAAAGTTATTTTAAAACTACAGATGTTTTTTAAAAAGTATATTCCAATTTTTGGCTTAAGTTTTTAGTTAGGTGTTTCTTGGTTGTTGTTTTTTTTACCCAGTCTTTTCACCTGATTTGCTAGCTAAAGTAAAGAGATCCGAATTTGTGCTGAGTGCTAAAGGTTCAGTGTTGGTACAGCTTGGGCTGGCCCTTGTGCCATATTCTTGTTGAGGTTGATTGGTAGCACAGAGCTCATTATTTCTTGTCATTCTTGACCCAAAGATGTCACCATTCCTTGTTTATTTGTGAAGTCCCATTCACCATGTAAACTGGTGTTGATTGGAAACTATTCTTGAAATAGGGCAAAACTGCTTGGCTTTTTTTAACTTTAACTGATGTAACTTATAAGCATAGTAATAATATAAAATAATAGTTGTCTGTTTAGTCTTGCGTTGCTTACAGATCAAGCTGTGTTTGTAATGATAGGGATCCACTGAGAAACTACTGTTTCAGTAGTAATTTTTTTCATTTCTCTACTAATCTTATTAAATAGACAGGGAATTGCAAATCTTAAATCTTCAAGTAGCTTTCTTTAAACCCAGAACTTCCTATGTTAAACACAGCTGCTGTGTAAAAAGAAGACTGCCAGCATGTTTGTTCATGCCTGGAGTTATGCAATCTGCATCTCTCGAAGATTTAACTTAAACAGCTTGTTTTCAAATGCTGCTTCTGGTGTTGAAACCTTTATCTTTCAACTTTGTTGAACCTTTTCATTGTGATGTTATGTTTTTATCTTTCTGGGCAGCAGTACATGTCAGCCTAGTAGTAACTAGTAACTTGGATTCCTGCTTTCTTCTTGTAGAGGTCAGCTCTGTTTAAAACAGTGATCTTGCTTGCCTTTTTAGCAAGAATGCTCTTTGTTAACTTAACCGTTAACTTAACTCAAGGGTGCCCAAACACTTTCATTGTGTCTTAAGCCATAAGTTGAGCTGTTAAGGGCTGAAATTTATTTGAATGTTAGATATGTATGATTCCTTATCAAAGATACAGGTATATATTTTTTTTTTCTTATTGGATAAATTGTGGCCAAGGTGAATTAAGTTACCCACAGACATAGAAGAGGGGAAGAAACCCCACCCAACCAAACAAATCTGGGCACTGACCTTGCAGAATTAGCTTTTTCACTAGCCATGGCTCCATATCTGAAACTAAACTGTGGAGGGTGGCTATGCAGAGTATTTTTCTTAGTTTGTTTGGTTGCCAAGTGGCAATTTGGAAACCCCTGACTTCAATGTACTGCCTATTTCATGTTAAAGTAGCTTTATTATAGAATTGTCACATAGAAAGAAAACAGAGTAGATCACATACCAGAGCTGTGCTTGAATCAAGCTGCTTAAACAATAGTGTACTTGTGCCTCAAATGAATCAGTTTTTGCACTGAGTACAGTAGTACCCCGTTATCTTGTACTCCTGTCCTTCACAGACCCTAAAAGCCCCGTTAGCATGGTTCTCTGCAGTAGTTTTCTTGTACTTCTGACATTACAGTACAATAAAGTATGTTTTGTCCTGAATTGATTACTTGCTGGGTTTTTTTCAGTAACTTTCCTGCGGTCTGTCAACTGGATGACATAAGCTGCCTTGCCTTCCCTACATTGAGTAAATAATTGTGTTTCTACAGCAAAGTGACAAGTTATTGATGAGCATCTCTCTCTGAATAGATGGCAGAAGAGTGTACTGTTGATTTGGGAGGGTGCTAGGTAAATCTTTGTGCATACCACTTGGATACTTGAAAGCCTTCAATTTACTGCTGTTAAAGAGAAAATTTAACCAGGTCGTTGCTCATTTAATGGCATTCAGGGTGCCAAAGGTCTTTCCCTGTCTTTGAAAAGACCGCAAGCTAAGCAAAACTGCAGCTTCTGCAAGAAATCTGAAGGTTTGGCTTCTGAAATGGCTTGGGAATTGATTAATTGGGAATTTGTATATCTGGAATTCTGTGACCTTTTTTCTGTGCATGCAAGTGTTGGGGAGAAGCCTTCAGCTAGCAGCTGGTCAGCTTCGTAAGGTTAAGAACCGAGGTGAAGGGATAATTATATTGATGTGTAATAGAGCCTGAGGGGCTTAATCTATATAATAAGACCTCTTCATTTTGGTGGAATGTTAGACTGTGAGATGTCAAAAATTACTTTCCCCAAAGTCTATGATTTGAAAAACACTGTCGAGGTGGATTCATTAAAAGCCTCTGAGACTTCAGCAAGTCCACTGCAGCTTTAAAACAGTAGGGTTTGGATTGCTCTTTCAGCCCACATGCTGTTCCCTTCTGTATCGCCTTGATGGCTCTGTAGGAGAGTTTAGCCTCATAAATTTGACTGCTCGTCCTTCAGAGGCTTCGTGTGCTAACACAGATAACTTATCTGTCGGGAGCAAGGCCATTTGGTTGCAGTAGGGCTAGCAACAGAGGATGCATCGCTGTTTGGCCTTAAATGTTATTTTGTAGTAGCACGGTAGCCTTGGGGTCCCAAACAAGGCACAGCTGGCACAGCCAGATGTGCCACGCATGTGGTGTTGTGCCTGAGGTTGTCTTGGGCAACAAAGGAGCGAGTAAATTACAGTGCACGACAGGCTGCGCTGTGTGCTTATGGAGACCCCAGAACTTGTGCTTTTGAGCTGCAGCTTGGGCTAGCGGCGGTGCTGTGCTGTTTGCCTGACATGGGCTGTGTTAGGGTGCTCGTTAGCTTGCACTGTGATCTCGCCCTGTAGCTGCAGCGCAAGTGTACCCAAAAATGAAGGACTGCATTAAAGCTGCCGGCTGCCATTTCAGCGGAATGTGGTGTGTTTGTGGATTGAAAAAGCATTTTAGTTAAGCTTTCTGTGGATGTTCAGAAGAACTTTTGGCATGGCATGCATACCTCATGGCTCTGTTAGGAAAGGCAGCATTACACTGGGCTCTGGCAATGGCTGTGGTCAGGGGACATGGGCTTATTCTTACAGGACAAGCTTGTCTCTGCGGGTTTCTGCCAGGGCTGTAAGAAATAAAGCCAGGAGAACAGGTAAGGAACCGGTGAAGCTGCGGTTCAGGACACAGTTACCAGGTATAAGGAAGAGATGACTGGGAAGGTTATGGCACTGACGCAGGGACAGGCGAGCTGGTTAACCAGCCCTATCTGAGAAGAGAAACCTCAGCTGCAGCGTTGCAGTACTGTTCTGCAAAAGTCAGCAATAACGTGTTGCGTTTCCTTCCTGGGCCTGCCTTCACTTCTTCAACAAAACAGTAATAACTTAACAAATTCCAGTGAAGCTTGGTTTCCTGTGGATCTTGAGGGCTCTGCGGACTCTCTGATGGTCCGCAGAGGGATGAAATGCTTCAGACTTTTTTTTAGTTTGCTTGGAGCGCTAATTAGGATCACTTTCCATTCCAGGCCCTGTTTTTGCAGGACTTGGAAGCACTAAGCAATTTTGAGGCCCCTCTCTTCATAAGCTGGAGTTAAAATTGCCTAGTAACTTCAGAAGGTTGCTTGGGGCGGTGGGCAGGGTGTGACCTGGTGGATGGTGTGGCTGTGCAAGCCTTTTTCTTCTTTCAGGAAATCTGAAATGCGGCTGAAGAACATGAGGTCCTGTCTCTCATCAACTATTATGTGGTGAAGACATTGAGCAGCTTCTGACGACGCTAATTTTGACAGCGTGGAGCTGTTCCTGATCGCATAGTGACTTCCCTCACCACCTCTGTCTGGTGTAAGGATTTCTGGTACGTGTAGATGATTAAAAGGGGAGAAGCCTCACGTTTGCCTTCCAACCTTTTCTTTGTTTACTGGTAGGGTTGTTCTTACTGGAATTGGTTTCTGTGATGCTGGTAAAACCGCTGGCAGTCTAATGCTGTCTTTTCACAAGGTGAGGGCCTTTCTGGCAGGGTGCTCGTGACATTATCATCTCACTCACCATCAAGCCCAGACAGAGGTGGTTTGGGAACAATACTTGACTGAACATCCTGCTCTGGGTAGAGGTGATGTGGAAGGCGGCCTCATTCACCCTGCTCACAGGATGCTTCCATTCCATTGCTCTGCTAACATCCCTTTCCACGTGATGCTCCTTGTAGGTGTGATCTCCTTAAGTTTGCAGGGCAGCTCCTTTTAAAAAGGAGGTGGCTGTGGGACAGCAGCCTGTGCCTCTGAAACAGGGCATTTCTCCCTGGCAGACCTGAAATACCGACAGTTTTGTAGGAGCTGCTCTGCCTGCTGCTGCAGCTGTGTGCCTGTTTGGCTTGTTCCTGCAGCGGTAAACCCTGGCAGCTGCTGAGAGATGGGCAGAAGCGCTCTGCAATGGGGGACAGGTTATGGGAGAGAAACCCTGATAAAAGAGGAAAGAAAACATTTGTGTGTGTATGTGTGTTTGCGGGGCGGGTGGGGTGGGGTGGGTGGGATTCAAGTCCTAACTAAACCTGGCAAATTCACTCAGAGGCAGCAGAGGGGGGAGAAATTCTAGAAGTAAGCTTGTACCTTTTCTGGTTGACTTGTGTGGGTTCAGGGAAAGTAGAAATCACTTGGGCATCGCAGAGGATCTAAGGTCCCCTGATAAAAGGGGGAAGAGCCTGAATGTAAGCACTTCTGTTTCTTTTGAGAAGCCTCACTGAACGTCCTTGCTGTAGGATGCTGATAAGGGAAGTGCAGAGCCAGAGCTTGGTTTCTGGCCTCTTTGTGTTCAGGATGAAGGCAGCTGGAAGGCATTTGTCCTTCCAAGTAGGCTCTGGTTTTGTTCTCATTCTCTGAAGCATTGAACGTTATCAGAAACTTGCATTTCTTAAAGAAGTAAAAATGGGAGCAAAAAGCTATGGCATTATTTTGCATTTCTTCGGTGTCTGACAGGGGTAGGTGGGAGAGAGAAGGGTGTTTGGACCTTACATTTCAAGTTGAGAGGCATGTGCTTGCCTAATATCGGGATCCAGTGCTGTTTCCCTCTAGGACTCAGGGATGTTTAGATATGGCATTTTGCTTTGTCCTTTTGGAAGCATTTTATTTGACTGTTGTAAATATTTACAAGTGTTTGAAACAGTAAGTATACCGAATTACAACAGACTGCATGCCATAGTTGTTTGCAGACCTTGCAAGAGATGCAGCTGGTGAAATCGGGAGATCCCTTTGCTACGAGGGGGACACAGAGCAGGATGGCTGGCTCATACAGGGGTGCTTAGCCAAAATACTGCCCGCTGACTTTCCTCTGTCCTTATAGACCGACTGAATATGACACTCCCCTGTCCTCAGAAGAGTTTGAAGACTATTATTCTAAGCACAACTCCATGGCAAGTAGAGAAGGAAGAAGAGGATGTTTGTTACTTCTCAGGGGTAGATCTTTGCTCATGTGCACCGTCGAGAAGGTGGGATGCTCTGAGGGGGGTGGTGAGAGCTCAGGCGCATCCCACGGGCAGGGGGCAGAAGCGGCCTGTGGCTATACTGCTGCTGGTATTTGGCCAGCAGACCTTTCTCCCCATCCTACCTATTTTTATTAGGTTTGGCCTGGTCTGGAAATCCATGTGCAGCTTTGCTTTAGTCTACACGGTGCAGCTGCCCATGCCCTCAACTACAGCAAGTTGCTTAGGTTTCCTTAGGGCAATCTTTCTGCTTAGGGGGAAAGTAAAGCCTACCTTAGCTCAGGCAGCACCCAGAGATGTACCTGGTGAAACAGATGTGAAAAAAGCCGTAAGTGCATGAATCTGTCGTAATTGCTGCACTTTTCCTACAGAATTAGCACCATTTAAGTATTTGGGGAAGGGCCTGCTTTTGGCAATATTAGAGGGTCACTTCTAGCATCAATACCAGCATGATGGAACAGTCATTGCAGCTCAGAAGGGATCCGTGGATTGCCTATTCCATGTCTCCCTGCTGAGGAGGGGTTAGCTTAGTGTTGTACTTAATAAACCTTGGTTCTTGAGATGAAGTTTCTCAGCGTGATTTCTTGTTGTACCTGAATGTACATTAGAGAGAGAGAATTTAGGTCACAAAAGTAGAACACTTTAAAAATGCCAGATTTCCAATGGATTGGGGAGCACATGGTTATGTTGTCCTTGCGTGCGTGCAGCCTGGGGGTGACCAGGGTATGTGATCACAAGAGCAAGGACAGCACCATCATTACCCTTTTATAAGGTATGCGTGGAACTTGTAGTTACAACTTCCCTCCCACCATTTCTAACTCTGAACTGTTTGACTTTTTAATAATTTTGTTTCTGAAGCTAATTTGGTTGTCAACTTTCTAATGTGCATTTAAGTGGCAAAAGAAACATGGGTTAAGCATTTGTAATTGCTGGCTTCTTCGTGACCGGTATTTGAATTGGGAACCCCATCTGGTCGAGTAATCGGCACTACTGAAGCTCCAGGGCTGGCTGCTACTTAACCAGCAGCTGGAGGAACATATTCATCAAAGAAAGGTGAGCGGATGTCACACCTAGGCTTTAGAGGTTTTCATTTGATATGAGGTCTCAGTATGGGATAGGGAACTTTTTTTTTCAGTTTGTATGCTGGTTCTGGTTGGGTGGGTGTGTGTTTTGGGTTTGTTTGTTGGTTTTTTTGATTGATTTTTGGTTTTGGTGTGGTGGTTTTGTTTTTTTTCCTCCTGATGCCTGGAGCCAGTGAATTTCCTGCCCCACATAAGACTCTGGAAGAAGGGATGGGAAGATGAAAATTACTCTGTATTTCCTACCCAGACTGCATAACTGACTCTCTTGCTTCCTGCCTCCCGAGTTGGGAAGGTTCCTGCTCCATGCATGTTCCCTGTCAAGGAGAGAAATGCCCCATGATTCATGTGCCACATTTCTGGGAAAAGGAGGAGCAGTTGGAAGTAGCTTACCCTCTATCTCACCCTGCTTCATTCGTTCCATCAAGCTGCAGGTAAGCTCAGGGCTTCTGGGAACATTGGCTGCCTGTCAAAACAAACCTGAGGCACAGAAAAACAACAGCCTTCAGCACTCAGTCCAGTACAGATTTAGGGCAAAAAAATGCCAGTGTTTGTATGAAACCAAAAACAAACACGAAAGCTATTTTGCCCATAAAACTCCCTTCAGCAGCGTTGGTATTTTTATGTCAATAGGCTGAAGGAGCAGCTGGTGGAATTCTGCCGCAGGCAGGGAGGGGAAGGCGAAGGCAGAGAAGGATGCTCTGCCAGCGGTTTTGCTGTTACTTGCTGGCAGCTTTGATGCTTAGGTATCAGCTCCAGGTGCCTTGGGGAAGGTGATTCTCATCACTGGCTCCTTTATCTGTCTCCTCCTTTTCTACCCCTTCTCTCCCTGTTCTCTGCAGCCCCGTTGTGTTTTGTTCCTCCTTCTGCAGTCTGTGCTTTTGCCTCTTGTCACCTCCCCACACTGCCATTCGTTCCCTTTCCTTTTTCCTGCCCTGCTCCTTGCACCCCTGCTGAGCTTTCTGTGGGTGACCTTGTTCCTCCCAGCATGGCACCGGAGGCTGTGGCTCTCTGGTGCTGGGCTTAGCTCTTCACTGCAGCCTGCTCCTCACCTCTGTGCTGCGACAGTGATGCTGGTGGCGTGGCCGTAAGGTGAACTGGTGCAGGGACACAGCAAGTTTGTGGCTGGGCTGATTCACTGGGCTGTCGGGCAAACAGCATGTGCAGCCTCACTAGCAGGCTGCTGGGGGTGATGCAGACAGCAGCCCAGGCTTGCTTGCACTGGCGCTACCTCTGAAATCTGGATTTTATCCCCATCCCTTTGGTGCTGCCAGGGAGGCAGGAGAACACAGCCACAAGTGAAGTGACGGTGCTGTTCTCAGGTCCTGCTCTGGTGGCACAGATGCTCAGGAGAGACAGGGATGGAGGAGGCTCCGCTCATTGCTTCTGCATGGGGCTGGCGCCCAGCATGGGGCAGGGACGGAGCCAGAACACTAACACATCCCCTGGCAGACATGCAGGCAACGGGCAAAAGGCACGCACGGATATGACCACCCTACCAAATTTCAAGGCCCAGCTCGAATGTATTGTCACAAATTCTTTTTTAACAAATGGACACTTTGTTTTAAACAGGCAAAATTATACATCCCCCCTGAGCCTTGTTTTCTGAAATGCCTAACCATTTCTAGATGAACTGGTTTAGAACTATGCTGAAGCAGACCTCCAGCATGGAAAATTTCAACCCCACTGTTTAATGCTTGGTAAGTAAAATTATAACCAGCTGAAAAGAGCTGTGTATTGGAAAGTGCCAAGCAGCCTTAATTTGGGAGTAATTTTTTGCACAGGCACTTCAGTTTGCCATGAAAGAAAGGAGAGCTCAGCTGGCAACAAGTGCATTGGTTTGGACAGAGGAATGGAAAACTACATTTTTGCCTTCCTTTTATTGTGCTTTGATACCTCTTTTCAGGATACATTTGGGTTTTCTTGTCTTAAATGGGTAGTTGTATAAAATCTAGCAGACACACATTGTTTTGTCCATCTTTTAAAACTGTAAAATTAAGGTTTTACAATATTGCCTTAGGAATGGCTTAGTTCCGTGACCTTTCCCAGCGCTGACTAGCTGCCAAATAATCAGCATTTGAAAGACTCCGGACCTGATTCTTCTCTCCTTCATGCTATTTTTTCTCTTGTCATCAGCTGACTTCACTGGAGCTATTCATTCCCTGTGGGCTTGTTCTGAGTAGAAAAAAACCCTACATTATATATATACTTCTGTATATATGCAGAGTTTGTATACAGATATAGAGAGGAATTATATAGAATAGAAATGCAATCATAGTAACTGGTGGGTTTCTGTTTTACTCAGCACTGTGCACACGTGCTGAGGTGACCAGTACCCTGAAGCATGCTTGGAAGTGCCTTTTCCCTAAAGAATATCTCTGCAAGTGTTCAGAGTTCTGTGTGACTTTGCTGTTAGCTGTAAATTTTCCTATCTGTATGAGTTAGAGGACCAGACCAACATATTTCTTAGAAGAATGCTAAACCATTTATTTTCATTTTTCTTTTTGTAGGCAGTAAAAAATATGATCCAACCTTTTTAGATAAGGTTTTAACCCATGACTTCAAGGCCTTTTACAAAAAAAAAAAAAAAAAAAGCTGAGGATGACTACTTATTTTGCATATGGATGCTCAGGGGCTTCAGGTGGTGCACCTGGTGTCTACACTACAGTTCTGAGGTCTTACAGCTTTTGACTCTGGGAATGCATTGACCCCGAGTAAAAATCTTTATCCCTGGAATCTGGATTGCTGGCCTGTGGTGGCAGGGGGGGCTGTTTGGTGAAGGTGTGCTGGGGATGTGTAACCGGAGGGTAACAGTTGGTAAGGTTGTATTATCCCAAATATTAACTCAGTTGTGCCTTATGGCAAGGCTTAGACTGGTCCTGGATTCAATGACAGCAAGCAATGGAATGGTGTCATTTTAAGTCATTTTAGGTAAACAAATTTGGTGATCTGCCATCTTCATGTCCTCCCTGCCTTCCCTCCTGCCTTTTGTCATCACAAGCTGAACACTTATCCTGACATCCTTCCAAACCACCATCCTCTTCCTTGAGGACTTTTTCCTCGCTGTTCTTCCCCCCTGCTCTGACCTTCACCATCCAGTCCCATCACACACTTCCTTTCCTTGGCCCTGGCTGCCCTCTGCATCCCCTTTCTATTTCACCAAATCCATATTTTTTCTTACTAGATCGAGTGGTGTTCAGAGCTCTAACAGACTCCTTTTTTCCTAGGTTGCAGGTAGGACTGGTGTGAAAGATGCCCAAGACGGTCCTCAACAGGCATTCCACCTCTGTTTGGAAACTGATCCTAGAAGCCTTTCAGATTAATGTAGAATCTCTTCCACCGCTCCCTCACCAAACGCAGTACTGGTGACTAGGCTGCTGCCTCTGTGCTTTGAGTGTGTCTGATGACCATCCCCAGCTCACCTTTAATAAAATCCCAGTCTGCCCTGGCTGCGGCTGGTGGGGTGCGACAGAGGTGACAAAATTAATTTACAGGAGGGCAAGCAAGCAGTGACAGGACCCCTGCACAGTTTTTTCCGTTATTTTCCTCCCTCAGCCTAAGGAACACTAGAAAAGGAGAACGCTGCAACTGGGTGCTGCAGTATGTATCCACAGAAGGTGGAGTCCCTTCCATACTCCTTTTAATACTTTTATTTTTTATAAAGGGGTATTTTGTGCTCCTCTGATAATTGATGTGACCAGATCCCAGAGAGGAATGCCAGACACTGCCAGTCAGATGTCTGCTACGTGTGCTGCTTCGTTTGCGATTCCATGTGGGATAAATCCAGCTTCTCTGCAAAGTGTTCTGCACATCAGCCCGATTTTAAAGATTCCTGTTGGGAAAATGCCGTTGCCCTCCTTTCCAACACCACCCGTGAGCTGACCCTTAGGGGGTGGTCTGTACCCAGCTCAGTGCCAGCTCCCCTCCTGGGGCACCTGCATCTCACTCCCCCTTCGTTAGCTTTACAGGGAGATGTGCCCATTGCAATAATCAATGCTAGTGTTTGAAAAATACTAATGACACATAAATAGCACATGCCATACATTATCAACCCTGTATTTTAATGAAGAGTTCTTTCTTGATAGCACAAGGGACTTGGCGGAAATTTCAAGATCTAGAAATGTTGGGGAGTGAAGCCTGAAGCAAAATCTGGTGGCTTGCAAATTATTTGTTACCTGGACCTTCGCTGAATTACTGCAGCCTAGAGACGTGGTCCTGTCTGCTTTCTTAGCCTTTGCCATGTCTTCTGTCTAGCTTGTAGCTGAGGGTGGGCACCCTGCCCTTACGGGGGAGAATCTTTCCCTGGTGAGTGTACTGGGGCCTCAAGGCAAACACGTGCCCTTAAACGCTTTCCCCTGAAAATTCTCATTTCACTTCCCTGGTTGTCAAAGTTGCTAATGAAGATGAGTTATTTGTCCTCACAGAATAACTTCAGGCCACCTTCCCAAGGAGGCTGCAGTTGTAATTTGTTACTAGAGAATTCCAGCTCCCCCTGGCCTGGCTGGACAGAGGTCCATGGCATTGCAGGGGGGTGGGTGTTTGTGACTGACTCGAAGGATATAGTATACCTGACTATAAGCTTTGGGGTAAAATAAATCTGTTTCACTTCAAATTGTCAGGCCAGATCCCAAGTTCATAGTTGTTTTCTTCCGAAATAAAACGGGTCAGGTTCTTCCCAAAGCTATGCTTCAGCCCTGTGTATTGCAACATCAGGCTTTGGGGCTGATGTTGTTAGTCTCATGTTGGTTGAGGAAGTATTTACAGGAAACCTAAAGCAACTTTATTTCCCCAGAGATGTATGATTTGGAGCTTTCCAAGGCAGCTGCCACCTTAAAATAGACTGGGAGAATTCCTATTGTTCAGGTGACATAATGAGGCTGTGATGCAAATGCAGAGGGAAGCAGGAGCTGGTATGTTTTGACCGATTCTTTTTTTCCTCATGTCTTTTTTTTTCTTTTTTTTTTTTCTTTCTTTCTTTAAATAATATGTTTTATGGGGGAGAATAGGGGTAGATTAGAGGCCAGTTTCTGGCTGGAGGAGTTGGGAAGTATAGCCTGCACAGAAGGTGAACGTGATTGAACGCCTACATCTGACAAGAACAGATTTAGACATTTTTCTGCCTCTCTGCAGAGGGCTACATTGCAGCGTTAAACAGTGGTGCTGGGTTAGAGCCCCCTTCCCCCTCAGAGGAGGAGAGGAGATACGAGCAGAAGTTACTAGCTGGTGGCCAATACATTCACTGGAGTTTCAGAAACACTGAATTGAAGTCCTCGCCCCAAAATGTGTGGACAGGTTCTGATATCTTTGCAGACCATAAGCTTTGCACTGTGGGGAAGGGGAGATGCTATCAGGATGACCCCAACCAGAAATTCTGCTGAGGACCACAGGAAAACATCTCATTCGAGCTGCGTTGAGCCCAGCGTGTCCTCACAGGCTGTTTGAGTGAATTGGTGGTTACCAGCACGGGGCTAAATTGTATTGTTGGAAATCCTCCTTGCACCCAGCAGAGCCAGAAGAAGGCAGCTGGTATGGTCCTGGAAGAGACCTCAGGTCTCTGCCTAGTTGTGCCACCAGCCACCTTCTGCAGCCCCTTTCTCCTACAAGGGCATTTTGCTTGTTGCCCTTCCAGTTACCCGCCTCCTGTGTGAAATGGAGAGCTAGGAAAGAAAGACAGACCCAGAAGCTGTCTGTCAAAAGTATTATTTTGCCAACTAAAGCAGCCATGGCAACACAAAGCTGCAACACAGTTTCTGTCACAAGACTAACTTGAGTCACTAACTGCCTTTGAAACATCTGTGGTGCGGGCTAAAAGTAGACTTTTCTACTAGAATTGAAATACATCGAAGAAGTCACAAAAAATATCCCAAAAGAGGGGGAGGAAAGAGGGAATATCAGATAAGGGGGTGGGAACAAAAGGTGCGACAACAGTTATGAAATGCCCCAACAGTTTCCCTGCTGTTGTTGTTGTTGTTATTCTTTTCCCAGCCAGACTGATGAGTTTACTGGACTCGTTGCATTGTGATGTAGTGAACAGAATCACTGCTGGGACTCCCTTTGTTAAGATGCTTAACACTAACAACATTCCCGCAGGATGCTGGGACATGTTGGGACAACATGACCAGCGTCTGGGGGCTCATAGTGCTGCCTGCAGCAGCTGTGGACCCTTACCTGGCTTCGTCCAGGTGTGTACCCGTCCCTATTCTGCCTGCATCCCATGTTATGCCAGCTTCTAATCTCCCTGCATTCCACCCTGTTCTAGGAATGCATCTACCTAGAGCTTGAAAACGTGGGAATAAGTTCACCGGATGATATTTTCCCTGGAAAAATGCAAATCTATGTCCTGGAGGGGGGAAAAAGTTGCTTCCCTGTGAGAGAGATTGCAGGCATCTGAGAGTTGGTGGGGGACCTTTTGGCTGTGACTTTGCCATCTGACTCGCCCGACGGGCCAGTTCGGGGCTGGCCTGTCTGAAGGCAGCATGCCCTTGGGCACAGCACACTTGCCTGGATCTGTAAACTGCGCAAAAGATTTTTATTAAAGAAGCATATTTCTGCAGCGCTTTTCACTCATTATCTCAGAGAGCTTCAGCATGCTTAGAAGATGCTGGGGAACAGTCAACACAGAAGCTGTGCCGTAAATCTTGCAGCATTTATTTCTATGGAAGTCATCTTTCCTTACTCCCTTTTTATTCAGACATTAAAAGGAAAAGAACAAGACAAAAACAAAGGCTGAGGCTCTCACCCAGTGTTTTTCCTGTATCGTTTTTGCCAAGGAAAAGAAGAAAGGAAACAAACATCATTGTGTGGAAATGATCTTTCTTTTCCCTCATCTACTTCTAGACAGGCTTATCTTTGGTTCACTGTAATTAGGCAGAAAGTACCGAAATGGTTTACATGTCAGACCTGACAGACAATATTGTAATTGTACCATTCTTTTAATAGATAGTTGGCTCCTGAAAGCTTTGAATCAAAACCTTTATTTCAAACACACACGTACTTCAGCGGATTTTGGAAATAATTGCCAGTTTCATGGTTTGTCCCTGATACTACGCGGAGCTACAGCCAGGATTTGAAAGTTTGGAAAATACAGCTCCGGATTTTTTAGTCAGAGGCTGTCTGAGGTAATGAGCAAGAAGAAAGAGTGTTAATGTTTTATGGGTCGGGTGTGCCGGGGTATGTGATATACTTGGTGCTTTTAAGGTATGCCAGAAAGTCTAATCCCAAGGCCAGGAAGGCAGCCCAGCAAGTAGAAGAATTTAGATGATAAGAGAAAGTATCAACACAAATTGATGACTGCTGCAGCAGGGGTGTGCAGTAAGGGGGGGTGGGGGTGTTTAAAGCCCCCTTAAAGAGAAATAAAGGCTCTGCAGCATGATTAGGAGATCGTTGTCTGAGGGACGAGCAAAGTGCACTGGAGAAGGGGACAGGTTTGTGTGCAGCCTTGGAGGAGGCTGGGGAACCATTGTGGCTCCTGCACACATGTGCCAGTGCCTTGGCTGTGCTGGGATCACTGGGGTCATCCTGGCTGGTGCCCATGCAGCCCACGGAGCAGGTACCGCTGTTTCAGTGCTTGCCATGGGGAATTGAGGGCTGGCTTTGCAGGGGTTCAGCGAGCATCTGCTCTCACAGGGGCAAGTGGGAGGTATGGGTACCCTCTTGCTCTGAAAAACAGGCTTTGCTCTTCCCAGATGAGCCAGTTTTATAAATACTGATTTGCCGGTTTTGGTGCCTTGTCCTGGTACAGGAGTGTTTGAGGATGTTCCTGTAAAAAGGGTAATATTGTCTTGGTTTTGTAATGTTTTATATTAAAATCTTCTCTATCCCCTCCCTCTTCCTCCCCTTCCCCCAAAGTGTGGTCTCCTGTCTCCATAAGGGTGCACCTGGCTGTGGCTGGTAGGTCACCTCTCCATCCACCCCTGGGACATTAACCCATGATGAAACTCCGCTGATGCAGAGCTGATGAAAACTGCCTGGGGGGACCCTGCATGAGTGGGTGTGTAGAAGTCAGTCACCAAGGTAAAGCAGATCTTTCCAAATCCCTGCCTTGGCAGCAAAATAGGACCAGTCTGTGAGCATGGCTGGTCAGAGGTGGTCCCTGGCATTGTGCTGGCTGCACCACACAGTGCTCCAGCCCCCGGGGTGGACTATCTGGAGTGCTGGTGGCTCCAGCAGCAGGGACTGAGTTTGTTTACAGTGGGAAATCAGGAATTTTGTTAGAAGGTATTTATACACATGAATATCAGATATGTGATGCAGCAGCTGCTTCTTACAGCATCAAGGCTACATCAGCCATCTTCCTGATGAACAAGCCCAGGGTGGAAGGACCACTGCCCCCACCATCCTAGCAGAGAGCATCCCTGCTCCCATGTAATGGGCAATCTCTCTGCATGTAATGAACAACCTTTGGAAGACTGTGGAAGCAGAAATGCTGGGGTGCAAGTAAGCCTCTTGCTTGAACCTCCACCCTGTCTCCTGAGACAGTAATCACCGTGTAACCTTCCTGATAAACCTGTTCCCGCACTGAAGAAAGCAGGATCCAGACTGGCCGTGAGGGGTCCTGTAGCCTGGTGTGTGTAATGGGTGCATACACTCGCCCCACGTTGTCTGCCATTTGCACAACATCCCTGGGAGAACAGAAACCCTCTGCCCGCTCTGCAAGCGTGGTATTGGCATCAGCACAGCCAGTTCATCTGCTGCTCCGTCTGCTTACCAGCCTCAGTAAACGGCTGCTCTTCTGACCTGACCCAAACTTGCACCCCAGTTACTCAGTGATGGGGTGGAGGAGGCAGCAGCTTGAACAGCTGGAGCATGGCACTGCAGTGGGGCTTCCAGTGTTGGAGAAGGGGCTCGTGACCACATTTTTCAAGTGCCTGTGAGGCTGTGCTTTGGAAATTGGACTGAATTAGGTGTACTGTGAGGAGAAGGCTCATTTAATTTGATGTTGAGCAAGCGGCAGCACTGCAGAGAAAGGCTGAGAAGGCCTGAGCTGGATGCTGGAGCATGGAAAGACAATGAAGGGTGGCACTCCCCCAGACCCACTTTTCTGAGGTTCATGTCAGATGCTCATCTTTCTCTCCATCATTACTCCAGCTTAGAAAATAATGCCCTCATGGAAGTCGGAGTTGTTTTACCACAGCTTGTGCCATTGGTGTTGGCTACAGAAACACAACTAGTATGAGAAGACATACAATTTATTGTCAGACTACTTAAAGGCTTTACCAGTGTGCCCAGAGTCCTTATCAATCCACTTAACAACTATGCTAACAATGATAAATGGTATTATCTCTAATATTAGAGAGAGAGGGGGTAAAAGAAAGAAAACCCTTAACATACCAGTGTCGAAACTAATATACACAGAGCGCTTCAGCTGCTGCAGCTTCGCCCAGGGCTGTGCTCCCGCTCCGCTGCCTGGGCACTGGATTTGGAGGTGCTGGCTGTCCCCCATGGGAAGGGGCTGCAGGTGGCATGGACCCACCGCGTCCCTCACCCCCAAGCGATGTGATGCCGATGGCGGGCCCCTCTGTCTGCCTCCCCAGCGGGGTGGCGGTGGGGATCCTGCCTCCTCCGCTGGAGCCCCCCCGGGGCTGTTTGCTCCCCGTCCCCAAGGCTCCTCCGTCCCCAGAGGCTGGTGTGTCCGCTGACCCTCCCAGCAGGGCTGTGCACGCTCCTCACCCTCCTCGCCGCCCGCCAGCTGTGTCTCCCAGCGCCAAGGTCACGTCTCTCCGTCGATGCAGCGGCTGCCCATGGGGGAGTCGTTCATGGCTCTGGTATCACCCCGCGCGGGAGGTCTCATCTCATGGTGCTGCTGCCCTCCCCTCCCTGCCACCCTGCGCTGCATTTTGCCCACCGGCTCCGGGACCTTTTGGCACCCTGGGACCAGCTGAGCAAAGCCAGGGTGCAGGCGGGCGAGGGGCCCGGGCCCTTGGATGGTGGCTGGTGCAGCTACAAGGTCATGTGCAGTTCGCTGTAAGCAAGCCCCAACCAAAGCAAAGTTCACAACCCTCTACGTTAGGTTTTTCAGGATTAGCACACAGCCTGTGGCCTGTTTCTGGCAGTGGCCAGCCCGCATTCGTGGGCTGTGGGCATGCAGACCCCCTCTGACAGTCTGCAGACGTGAGCTGTCACACATGAGTCCAGCAAGGATGTTGCAAACCCTCCTGTGGCTCAAGGCTCCTCACCAGGACCGAGCGGTAGATCTTCTTGGAGGCGTTTGCTCTTTCCTATCTGGTCTTGCCTCATGTGGGTCTGAGGGTGGCCTGTAGTTCCTGCCTTTGGTGCATAGCTGCTACTCGCTTTACTTACTTAATACTTGATTTTATAGTCAGGATAATCTGAGTGATTAACCAAACTCTTGCAATACCCAGGATTACACTTCTAGACCGTGTAGGCTAGTTACAAATTTCAGCAGCTGATGGAAGTCCCACCAAGGAGGGATTTACATTGAGAATGATGGGTGGCGTCTTTTATTGTGGTTGTAGTAAAAGCAACTGGCTCACTTTTGTCACGTACTGCAAACCTTGCTTTGGTGGACTACAAGTGTTACAAATGGATGCTCTGTGATCTGCAACATCTGCTCAAAACCTAAACCAAATTTTACTAGGCTTAGCTTAGTACACAGTTTAAAAGTTTCTAGTAATTTTAGCGTCACCTTTAAAAGCATTGTGTAATTAAAATCATACCTTTAAATTAAACTTACATTACATGACCATGCATTTATCGGACAACTTAGACACACAGTACGGTGGGTATACACACAAACACAGCCACATCCCACAGAAGGGATTACAGAGCCACAGCAAACCGAAGGATACATTTCATCTTCACATCTGGCTGAACTCTGTTCTGAAGTGATGGAAAACTGTTTTGGTTTTTTGTATGCAATTTGTATGTGTAAGTGCCTCCTGCTTGCTGGTGTCCTTCCAGCAAGGCAGCTGGGAGCACTCCACCTTGCTGGGCTGCCCATCGTTGTGGGCATACAGCTCTCATCTCAGACACCCTCTTGCTGTAAGTTTCTAAAATAATCTCATCATCTCTTCCATAACAAAGTAACATTCATCATCAGACCAGCACATGATTACATATCATACATGTATGTAGTGTTCTGATATCCCCGTCACTGGGGACCTTTAGTTTTCTACCCATCCCAGCACCACCAGTTTATACATAGGCACTCTAAATTATACTCAAAACCGTGCTGTGCAGTTGTCCTAGTATTACAAAGCTACACTAACAGTATATATTTTTACAATACATAGCACAACTAAGAAAAGGCAATGGATGATAGTAGCAGGCAACTTCTGAGAGGTGCGGAGGAGTGGAAGGGATGCTGTCCAGAGGGACCGTGACAGGCTTGAGAAGTGTGCCCATGAGAACCTGATGAAGTTCAACAAGGCCAAGTGCAAGGTCCTGCAAATGGGTCAGGGCAACCCCCAGTATCAATACAGGCTGGGTGGAGAATGGGTTGAGAGCAGCCCTCAGGAGAAGGGCTTGGGGCTGTTGGTTGACAAGAAGCTCAATATGACCTGTCAATGTGCTCTTGCAGCCCAGAAAGCCACCTGTACCCTGGGCTGCATCGAAAGAAGCATGCCAGCAGGGTGAGGGAGGCGGTTCTCCCCCTCTACTCCACTCTCCCAAGACCCCACCTGGAGCACTGTGTTCATCTCTGGGTCCCCCAATGTAAAGATGGACGTGGACCTGTTGGAGTGAGTCCAGAGGAGGGCCATGAAGATGATGGGAGGGCTGGAGCACTTCTCCTATGGAGACAGGCTGAGAGAATTGGGGTTGCTCAGCCTGGAGCAGAGAAGGCTGTGGGGAGACCTTACAGCACCTGCCAGTGCCTAAAGAGGCTGACAGGAAAGCTGGGGGGACACACTTTTAACAAGGACCTGTAGCAATAGGACAAGGGGGAACGGCTTTAAACTGAAAGAGGGGAGATTTAGAACAGATATTAGGAAGAAAATTTTCACCATGAGGCCGGTGAGACACCGGCACAGGTTCTCCAGAGCAGCTGTGGGTGCCCCATCCCTGGCAGTGCTCAAGGCCAGGCTGGACGGGGCTTTGGGCAACCTGGGCTGGGGGGAGGGGGTCTCTGCCCGTAGCAGGGGGGCTGGAACTAGATGGTCTTTTGCAACCCAAACCACTCTATGGTTCTATGAAAATATCACTTACTCTACCAGAAACTTCTACACTTAATTTGTTCATCTTTGCTTCTTACAGTTCTCAAAACACTATGTTTTGCAGACACAAAGTCACAGCTATGTGTTGTCTGTATTAGATACACAGGTGTTGCAGTGTATACTGATGATCTATTGTTCTAGATCACTATCAGCAACAGGAGGTATGTCCATCCTCATCAAGGAGAGTTTCTCTTGTCTGGAGATGGTGACCTCTTTAAATTGGGTCAATTTTCTCCCTGTCACCACAGGTTTTTTGTACTTTTTTCTTGTTTGAACTTCAGCAACAGCAACTAATCAAAAAAAAGAGATTATATTTTTCCCTTCACCTATGCATATATGATAATAAAGCAAAAGAAAAGCAGGAAAGAAAACATTAAGCAACATACAATTAATAATATCCATAATTTGGAATTGCTACTTATTCTTCTGTGCTACCTATGGAAGACAAAAATAGCAAAGATGATATTAATAGTTATCTTAGTTAACCAAGGTAGATCATTTACACCCATAGGACTTTTTCATGATGTTAAGGATCTAATAAACTGCATCTTTGCGAAATTTTATGCAGTATATTAGCTTATGTTCTTAGACAGCTGCTCACTGATCCTCCATCACATTTGTGTTCTGTTGATGCCATCTCTTTTCTGTAACAGAAGAACTTTTTTAATTTAAAACCTATTACATTAATACATACTCTTTACCATGATTAGTCTTTTTAAATTCTTTTTTTATTTTACCTCTTCTTCACCCTAAGAAAAAGCGCTGGTGTTAACACATCAACTAGAATCATGTATTACAGGCTTAACTTTTCGCTTTCGGAGTGAACTCTGTCCCAAGTCAATTAGAAAATTTTATCATTAATTACCCTTCCCTCAAACCTTTATATACACATGCATAATCTGCCGTTTTTCCAGCTTCTTTTTGTGTATTGGTAGCACTTAGTTAGCATTTCTCTGTTTCAATTATTTTTTTCTTTTTTGTGATACTGCTCCTAAATTTCTTTACTGCACACACTTGCACACACGTATGGGAAAACACACTACTGAATTTAGCAATACTAATGTGAAATACAAACTGCTTCAATTGTGTGGGTATCTTTTGAATCTGCTCTGCTTGTACCTCTTGATTTAGCTGCTTTACCTCTGGTAACAGGCAGGTAATATTTTCTAAAATGCTGCTTTTTTTTGCATTTTTTTGCCTTTTTTCTTTTTTTTTCTTTTCTTTTTTTCCTTTTTTTTTCTTTTTTTTTTCTTTTTTTTTTTTTTCTTTCTTTAAAGGCCAAACCCTTCTGGATACCCTATAGAGGACCCAGAAAAAAGATGCTGTTCTTTTCTCCTTGCTTTACCCTCTGGGTTTACGCCATGCCTGGGACTCCTATCACCTTCCTTGCACAGCCCTTCATACCTATAGCTCGCTCAGCCCCACTGCTGCACATCCCTGCTCACAGCCCTGGCAGCCCACTTGGCATCCCAGCCTGGACTCGCTCCAGTGGTTTTATCAGTCGTTAAAGCTTTCTGCTTTTTTCCCAAAACAGCCCCCCGCTAACGTGGCCATAGAAGCATTTGCTACACCTGGCCAAGCTCCTTGCAGCCACCAGGCACCAGCTCACCGCAGCCCTGGCTGCTCGTGCTGGAAAAGTTAGCTTCTCCCTCTTTGTTTCTCTTCTAAAAATAAACAAAAAAAAACTTTTAACGTTCTCCTGCATTTTCTCCATCAGAGGAACTTTCTTAATTTGCATCAGCCACAGCCTGTGCCCAGAGCTTTGGCTTTATATTTGACACGGGCAATGCTACGTGGGCTCTGCACCCCCAGTGCTCCCAGCATGGGAGTCCTCCCCAGTGGTCCTGTTCTAGTCTGACCACGAGCCCGGGGAAGAGGGGGACAGGCTGCCTAGACAATGATGGGGGGGTCAGGGCCCGCAGGCCTGCTGTCCTCCCTTCTCTCACTGATCTGCAGCAGGCGATCCAGCAAAACCCTGGTGGGAGCGTTATCCCAGCGGGCCATGTCCTCCCCGTGCTTCCGAAGCTGCCTCCATATGTCCACTCGCATCGTGCTTGCCTCCCTCCTGGCCATGGTATTTTGTACCAGGACCGGGGGAGCTGCGCCGCGCTGCCACTGCCTCTTCCCCTGCCACCTTCCTTTCCTCCCCCTCCCCAAGGAGGGGATCTGGGGGGTCTCACCAGAGGCAGCCATCTGCCACATCTCCGCATCCCTCTTCTCCCTGGGCTTTTCCTTCCCTGTGCTGCCCCTTCCACACCCCAAGCCCCCTCTGTCCTCCCTCTCCCAGGCACCCCGTTCCAGCTGCTTGCTCCTTCCCTGGGTGCTCTCTGGTTTGAACTGGTGTGCCGTGGCGGTGGTTTCCCCCCGGATAACTTGCTCTGCCTGCGGCTGCATGTTTCCCCTGCCTCTCCGCTCTGCTCCCCCACCCTCCCTCTTCACAGCCGCCTGAGCACGGGCGGGCGAAAGGGGCTTGGCTTCAAACCTCTCTGACATCTCAAAAACTGGCGAGCGTGGGCTGGCAGTCTTACCCTCCTTCACAGAGGGGCTGCCACCTGGATTAAACCACCTTTTTCCATCCCAGCACCCATCCTTTCCTTGGTAGGGTGTTTCTGTGCGGGCCGTGACCGGGCTGCGCTTTGCCTCTAACGCTGCTTTTAACTTTTCCATCTTGGCCTCACAGGCTCGGTGGTCTGTGCCCTTTTCTTTCAGGATCTGTATTTTTTGCACTAAGAGTCGGATTGCTGCTTGTGCCTCCTCTACGGCTTTCGTACTGACAGCTAGTTTTTCCTTCATTGCCTGATTTTCACTCAAAATGGCCTTTTTTTGCTCACACACCTCTTGATACTGGAGAACGCTTCGCACCTGTTCCACGGCTGCAACTCCTTCTCGAGTTTTACCCTCCTCTAGTTTAAGCTGCTGAGTCTTTATTTCTGCTTTCAGACTGGCATTTTCCTCCCTTAGGTTCTGAATTTCTAGCTGGGCTGCCTGTTTTTCTTCAGCTAAATTTGTGGCCGCTAGCCACACAGCCCAGGCTCCTGCACATTTTAAGGATTTTCGGGAGAAGAGTTTAGACTTGGCCATCTCTTTTAATTTGGCAAACTCTCGGTCTGCCTGCTGGATACTTCTGCAAGAGTTTGGACCCCAGGGGTTTGGTCCCCACTGAATAACCCAATTTGCCAGCTCTGACATCTTTTTGGCTCCCCCAAAGGTATTTTGGACTTTACAGAAAACTTCCAAGCTATGGCTCAAGCAGGCTGAGAGAAGGTAGCAGAGGCTCACCCAAATTTGGGCTGCTCCTTTGTGTTTTTTCTAGCAGACTTCTTCCCTCCGGAAGGTTTTCTCAACCAAGAAATCCCCCAAGCAGGGACTTCTAACTTCGCTCTTCTCACGGACAAGGCAGAGGGATTTCCTTCCCCTGCTCAGGGATGCTTAGAGGCATCCCTTGAGCATTTCTCCTCCTAGGCACAAGGCAGAGGTCTTTCCCTCCTTCTGGATTTCCCACTTGAAGATTCTCAACAAATCTTTAAAGGGCTGCCTGCGTCGCCCCCCAAGCTGGGTGCTATGCTTTAAGCAAGTCACTTGCTGGGGCTCTGGGAACACAGGGTAGCCTTGGGGCTGCTTATCCCCGACTGCCACAGGATGGTACCAGAAAAAGGCTCTCCCCGGGGGCGGCTCACCAAAATGCCACAAGGGCTCCCAGGAGGGCTGCTGCCTTCTCCACGGGTTCGACGCACCACGATCGTGCCTTTATGTGGGCTAAAGAAATGTACCTTAATAGGAGAATCTGCCCTTTGACTGCTCAAAAATTTTAACAGTCTGATCAAAGAGCTAGACCACCGTGCTAGCCGATATTCTCTAGAGTACTGGAGACAAAGGGGATAAAAGAAAAAAAATAAATCCCTTACCAGTGTTCAGCCCGCCCCTTCCCCCAGGCGCTAGGGCTTTCCCTGGGTTATACTCACCCCTCTGCTGCCCTGGGACAGCAGCAGGCGTCGTGTCCCCCGCGTCCCTCACCCCCAAGCGATGTGATGCCGATGGCGGGCCCCTCTGTCTGCCTCCCCAGCGGGGTGGCGGTGGGGATCCTGCCTCCTCCTCCGCCGGAGACCCCCGGGGCTGTTTGCTCCCCGTCCCCAAGGCTCCTCGGTCCCCAGAGGCTGGTGTGTCTGCTGACCCTCCCGGCAGGGCTGTGCACGCTCCTCACCCTGCTCCTCACCCTCCTCGCCGCCCACCAGCCGTGTCTCCCAGCGCCAAGGTCACGTCTCTCCGTCGATGCAGCGGCTGCCCATGGGGGAGTCGTTCATGGCTCCGATATCGCCCCGCGCGGGAGGTCTCATCTCACGGCCCTGCTGCCCTCCCCTCGCTGCCACCCTGCGCTGTGTTTTCCCCACCGGCTCTGGGACCTTTTGGCACCTCGGGGCCCTTTCCGCACCCCGAGACCGGCTGAGCAAAGCTGGGGTGCAGGCGGGCGAGGGGCCCGGGCCCTCGGATGGTGGCTGGTGCAGCTACAAGCTCACACGAAGCTCCTGCATGGCAAGTCCCGGCCAGAGCAAGGCTGGTGAAACTCCTATTTCTGGCAGTGGCCGGCCCGTATCCCGTGGGCTGTAGGCACGTACTGCACCACGGTCATCCTTCTGTTTTCCCCAAGAGCCCTGTGCTTTGCTACAACAGCCAGAGGAACAGAGGAGCGAAGGCCTTGTGCTTTGCCCTGACCACAAAGACCGTGACGGATGCTCCTCAGCATTTTCACCAGGTGCTGCAAGGAGGGTGGTGGGTCTCTGGGCTTGGTGGGACAGCGGGTGGTGGCTCTGACCTGCCCTATGGCCCAAGATATCCATCAGGCAGTGCTGGCAGCAAGCACAATAATCCTACAAAGAAGCAATTCCCCAAGCAAGTGAAACAAGGAGAAATATTTGAAGTTCTGCAATTATTAAATCACATAAATCCCTGCTTGTAAACTCCACCGTCCCCACTGACCAATACTTTGGGAGACATCTGAAGCTTTGTAAACTAGAAGATGTAATAGAATTAAAGCTGCAATGTGACAAGACAGCTAATTTTTAATTATTTCTAACTCCTTTCTAATTTCTGCTTCATTCTGAATATTTAAAAGCCCTTCCAAATGTATTTCAAAAGTTTCAATAACAACCGAGTAACTGGATGTGGCATTATAGCAATTTATAATCACCTCCTAAAATGGGGATCTAAATTAATCTTTCTACATCTCATTAGTTTAGCTATCAGAGATCTTTTACAAGGTAATTGGCTTTCAGTGGCTTTAATTTAATTTAATTTATTAATATCTTACATTTATATTTCATAGATGCTGTTTCAATTATTGAACTGATACACCTCAGAAACATAATTCTTTTATACAGCATCAAACTTTTGCTTTTAGGGATTTAGAGCCTTTTTAAGATGTTTTAATGATAAATAATAAGTCCTTGTTTGTGTTTGCCTTTAGAGTGGATATCAATTTACTTTCGCCTTAGGTTCTCACAGAGGAAAATTAGATCTTATTTTGGAACATCCTGTTTTGCAGACAAGGCCGCCTTCATTCTTAAACCAAAACTTGCGCAGAGTTTGTAACACTATAAAAGTACAAACAAGGTCAGGCAGAATTACTAGAAAGAACATGGAATAAATAGCCAGTTTGTACCTGACGGGTGTTATGTGAAGGGCTGCAGTGGGCAGCAGAGTTAGGGAAGCCGGGCGCCCTGTGGGGCTGTGCCCCATAGCTGAGCTCTCTTGGACCCACGGTGATGCTGCCCTGCTTGAGGCTTCTCCTGCAGCCAGGAGCATCTGTGCCCACCCTACCAGCTGCCAGCTCTTCCCACCCCCATGCCACTAGCTGGGTCTGGGGGGGTCCCCCACCATCCCCCTTGCTAATTAACCTGCAGGAACATAGTATTTTGGAGACCTCCAGCCTTCTATAAACTGTGGCCAAAATAACCGAGGGGCTTTGGAAATCGGTGAGGACAGACAGACAAGCAGATGGCGTGACTGACCCCAAGAACTTCCTTCCTTCAGAAACCATCCTAAAAATGTGCTCCCTCCTAGAGCAGAATAGCCAGGCCGAAACGTCTGACAGTAACTGTGATTATGATAATTGATGCTTAATGAATAATACAGGGTAGTTTTAATATTTTAGCTTCATAGAATACCTTTCCTCCCCAGGAGCTAAAGCAATTTATAAAAGGTGTACTGTTACCCTGCACTGTCCCCTTTTGCCATGAAATCCACTGTTCAATGGGGACCAGTTACAGGACTGGGCTGGCACTGGGCAGGCTGCATAGCACAGCAGCCCCAGGGGGCTGCATCCCACCGTCCTGCCCCAGCACCCGCTCTGGGTAAAGGCCCTTTGCTGCATTGACCTCTGGCAGGTGATGGGTGGGATGTGGGGAATGAATTTCCACCTACATCAAGACCCCCATCAGGGGACATCTTGGAGGGATGAGGGGCCGCTCCCCAGTTTTGTCCAGTTTTGCTCATATGTGGAGCGAGGGCAGGTTTGGAGGTGCAGAAAGGCTGGAGGCGCATCTCCCTGGTGGCCTTGTGGGGAGACCTCGCTCTGCCCCCCAAAAAAACCAAACCCCTGGAGATGAGGAGGGGGCAAAAGCCCCCACAGACCTCCCGCCCCAGCCCAGAGCTGCTGCACCGCTGCCTCCGGTTCCCCCGGACCCAGGCGGGATGGGCAAACCCAGCCAGTGCCCCCCGGCAGGGACCCCCGGTGGATGGGGGGGGGGGAGCCCATCCCGCCACTGCGGGGAGCAGCAGGAGCGGGGGACCGGGCCGACCCCCCCGCAGCCGGCCGGGCTCCGCAGGGGATGCAGAGGAAAAGCAGCCCAATAGCCCCCTCTGCTGTCAGAAAACACCATGGCACCCTCCTCCCCCTCCCCCTCCTCCTCCTCCTCGGGGGGGCAAAAAAACCCAACCCACCCCCCTGGCAGGTCATTCGTGCTGGCTGCAAAATTCATTTTTCCAGCTCAAACATATAAAAAATGTCTGTGTCAGGGGAGAGGAGGAACAGCCGTTTGCAGCGCTGCTGCTTTCCAGGGGTGCCTGCAGTAAAGCCCCTTCGAGGTCTGGGCACACGCGCTGCGGCTGCTCCGGCCGCTCCTTGAGGCTGTGCCCTGGTCATTGTTGTGCTACCTGGTCAGGAAGGGGCTGAGAGTGAGAACAGTGAAATGAGGCTTAAAGTCATAAAAGTTATTACTTAACAATGTCCCTTCTTCCCCATTCCCCAAAGAAACAAGCTGCTGCTGTACAAAGTTGCTCCACAGTCGCAGCTTCTGCCAAATCCCTTTGCTCTTGCAAATCCTGACCTCTTTGGACATGAGGCTTGTCGTCTGGTGTTGGGCTTTGTCTGCTGAGGATGGAGGGCAGAGGGGCATAAAAAAGCGCAGATGAGTTTCCGTTATTTTATCATGCTAGTTTTGGCCAGTTCTACACAGCGGACTTTTGTATTTTAGAAACATTTTAAAATAACTCAATTAGTAAAGTAATGCTGCAAGTCTTCCTTCTTTCCATCCCCGCTCCGGGCTGGCTTTGCTCATTCTTGTACAGCCTATTGCAATGAGGACTTTCTTGATAGCACAGATGCCCTTGGCAGCACCCCTGAGCCGTAAGGGGTGCCCTCCTTGCAGCGTGCAGGGCTTGGGCTTGGGGGTGAACAAGCACCTCAGGGAGCCTTGGGGAGCTCCACTGAGCCCATGGGGCTGCAGCCACTGCAGGTCAGGCTGAGACACCTTTCCCTTCTCCAGGAGGTTCCCGACATGGCTCACCCACAGTCAAAGGCTTTTCCTTCATGGCATTTTATTAGAACAATACAAATAATAAATTCTTCCTCCTATTAATCAAATCAGAAAGAAGTTCAGCTGGGTTCATTGTAGATCAATCTGAAGCGAATGTTTCTGGTGGTTCAATTTTCTCAGCAAAATGAAAAATCTCCCCCAAAAGACGCTGCCTGAAGCCAGCCAGGAGGGCTTCGCTGGGCTGAGGTCTAATCCTGCTGCCTGTAGCGCCGCTGCGACTCTCTGTTTGTCGACTTGGGGTGGCATTTGCAAACATTCTTCTTTAGTCCAAACCAACCTCTTTTTTAGTGGATAAATGAATGATCCCACTGTGCCTCCAAGCTCTATTCCTATACGACTAGCCAGGGATGCCTGACTGTTACCCAGGGTCATCTCATGACTGTGAGCATCATGTGCTCTTGCCCCAGACAGGCAGAAAGGCAAATGGATCATTTCAGGCAGCTAGAAAAGGTCTCTTCCAAAAATTCACTAGGAAATCCTCAGCTGCCACCCAGGTGCCACGAAAAAGGAGGATCAAGGAGTCCAGAAGATGAGCAAGGTCTGGATCTGGCCCTGTATGCTTCCTCCACAGTAACTTGAGCCTTTTTGTCTGGCCTGCCAAGAGGCAGGGCAGTTAGTATGCCTTGTCGATTGAAAAAAAAAGAAAACCAAGACCCCATTAGATGCATTTTAGTTAGGGACGAAGGGATCTCACTACCTTTTGAAAGTCAGCTGGGCTGGAAATGAAACCATCCTTTTCCTAACAGCCCGCTCTGGTTCCTCTCCCCTAACAATATCCCCTGGGAGCTCTGCTTCCCAGGTCTGTTGCTTAAGGAATCTTAAAATTCCCATTGATTTTAATGGGATTAGGTTCAAGCCACTTAACCACTTAACCGTTCGGAGCAAGGAGCTGGTCTCTTGAGTTGCTGCCCATCACTTGTGTGCTACCCGGGACTCGTCAGGCGGCAGAACAGCATATTCTCGGCTGTACCGAAGGAGAGTACATCGTGTTTTGTCCTTGCAAAAGGTTGTTATAAATGGTTGAGTTTCAGGAGAGCTCAATTAGACCTGGGGACTCTTGCAACAAGTTCGTTCCTAATTATGGCTTGGAGCCTTTGCAGTAGTCAAAAGACAAATGGACGCTGAAGAAAGAGGCAAACAGAGGGTGTTTTCATCGTGTCCTCTTTGCTGCTTGTTAGCTGTGCCCTGTCCTGTACCGAGTACTTCAAGCACTTGTCATTTCGAAGACGCTCAGATTTCTCTTCCTAAGTTTCCATGTCTTTCGGTGAAGGAGCCAAGTACACTACCTGGCAAAGGCACTGTCCCATTGCCTTTGGGATTCAAGAAATTTGGAAGACGAGCACATTGCACCTGAAACTGCCCCATGCCAAGGCTGCTACACAGCAGCTTTCGCACTGCTTCCAAAGCCCGCAGGAGATCCGTCCTCGCCAATGACTTCTAGCTAAGCAAGATAATGAAACCCTTGGGACATCAGACTGGCAGATGCTTTTTAATGGGACCTGATTGTCCCGAGTCCTGATAGTGGCCTGGTTTCTTAGGGATTACAGCCGGCCTTGTTTCAACTTTCATCTCAGCTGAATGTGGTCACTGAAGTCAGGTCAGCTCTCGGGGTGGAGGGAGGCTGCACGTGCCAGTCCTCCTAGCGACAACCACATGGATGCTCTCTGCAGGTGCTCCTTCCTCCCAGTGCTGGTGCCAGCCCTGGGGCTGCATTTCTGCAAGTCGAACCAAGTCATTTACTTTCCTTTTCTCATTTTCCCTAGCTATAAAAATACACCTGCGGATGGGATTATCATTAACGACAATGTCATTAAATGATGCCTTGCTCTCTGTTGCTTTGTTTGCGGTGACTCATACTGTAATTCTTGCAAGTATGGGTCAAACAAAAGCCAGTGCTCAGCGACCACAGTCCTGTTTCTCCCCATCCTAGATGCTGACCCCCCCTAAGGCAGTGGGAAGGACTTTGCTGTTGATGACTGAGAGATGTGGGGTCCCTGAGCCAAATTCCCTTTCCAGTTAAAGCGGCAGCAACCTGGCTGCTGGTTCCCTGCCAGCTGTAAGCAGTTGGGTTTTGTCCTTTGGGACTGGTCCCACGTTGTGTCTCAGCAGCCTCGGTGCCCGTGCAATGCTGGACCCAGTAAGGGGTTGGGCTGGTTTTCCCCCTCCTTGTATTCCAAGCCCTCGTGCCACCGCACTCACGTGTTGTGCCCGGGACCGGGTGACAGCTCACATAATGCCAACTGGCAGGTGACCACAGGAGAGGCAGCACGGGTCACGTCTCTGCAAGCCAGGCTCAGCCTAAGTCTTCCCAGATGCGTCACTAAGACTCTTAGGGCTTATCCCTCCTGCAGAAGTGCAGCCCTGCAACAGGGATGCGCTTGGCCCCGGCTCGTGCCCCGGTGTACCCACTCGGCTGCCACTGCTCTCTGTGTTTCTGACTCGGCTTGTCCTGAGCTCTCCTGAAGAGGACTTTACCTTTACGGAGCCCAGAGCGACTGGAAGGACTTTACCTTTCCATACATGAGAGCAAGGCATGCAGCCGGGGAGCGAGACCCAGCCAGGCTCCCTGTTGTCGGGAGGTGTTGTGCCCATCCAGCGGCTTTGAGGTGGCCGTGATCTGGGGAGCCTTGCTTAGGAAAACTGGCTCTTGCACAGCAGCAGGGCTTCACACTGCTCTGGATGCAGTTAAGCATTGCTTCCTGCTCTTACAGGCAGGGAAAGGGAGAAGGGATGGAACCCGGCTGGCTCCTTGGCAGCCGGGGGGCACAGCCTGCCTGCTGCCCGCCAGTGCCCTGCCTTTGCTGAAGGTCAGGCTGGCCTTTGGGAGGCCGCTCTCCGTGGCTCCTCTTTTGCAAAACAGGCCGGCACTACCCAAGCATCTTTCCACAAATGTCCCCATGTGAACCCAGCCCTGTCCTGACTCCATGGCTCTCATTTCTTGCCGGTCAGGTCCAAGCCACCCAGCCAGCTTGCATTCATCTCTCCCTGTCTTCCCTTCTCCCCTCCTTTCCTGGGATCCTGTCTATACTAAACTCGTTTCACCAGTCTCCAGCTGGATTTCTTGCCTGTCTGGGGCAGGTCATCACACATGTCCCGGGCAGGCTTATTTCTGCTGCCTTCCCTTGCATCCCGAGCCAGGGAGCCTTGCATCCTCCCAGAGCACAGGCAGGGCACCCCGCTCCCTGGAAAGGCAAGCAACAGCACCTCTCTCTCCAGCGTGAGAGGAGGCCTTATCCTTTCTTTCCCCATGAGAAAAAGATAGGAATAACATCCACACCCCCTCCGGGTGGAGCAGACACCCGCCGAGTATCGCCCTGCTACCCACAACAATGTCGCTGTAAAGAAGGGCCTCATTTCACACAGACAGCGGCTTCGGAAACATTTAGTAATTAGTGCCAGAGACAGCAAAGAGCTTTGCAGGCAAGCTGAGAGTGTTCCCGAAACTGCTCATTAAATCTCCGGTTCCTCGGAGCCGAGCAGCTGCCTGGCGGCTTCCCACGCCGAGCAGGGGCAGGCAGGGGACCGGGCTGCACCAGCCCCCTGCCCACCCTCCTGCCTGCAGCCTGGCCACCAGGCTCAGCCCTGCACCTCGCAGCGGGGTGCCCCATCTCCCCTTGGAGGAGCTGTGTCCTTTTCAGGCCAAAGATAGCCACACGGCCAGGGCCCGGCAGCTGCAGTATCCCCAGACGAGCAGGTGCTGGGCTTTGGCCCTGTCCCCCTCGGAGACCTTTGCGGTGGTGAGGATGTGCCCAGACCCAGCGCCCCGTGGCTTTGCGAAGGAGGCAGGTGTGTTTGCCTGGAGACTGTATGAGAAGATGCGATATAAGTCACGCTTGCTTTTCTCCCCGTGGCTCCACTGTTACACACACTGCTGCTCTTCTTGGTCACAGCTTCGTTTCTGGGTGCACACAGAGAGGAGTTGGAGCACAAGAGGCCATTTGCCTCTGCATAAAGGTTTCATGCAAATCTTCTTTAATTATCTGGGAAAATAAGTGATTAAAGCTGGCCTACAGAAGTTACAGCTGTAGGACACTGCTGAAATGCCTGAGACCAGCTGGGTGGGTGTTCTGGTGATGAGGACCTTGTTTTGAGTTACTTGGAGGTGGGTTGGTCCCACCTGGAGAGGAGGAAGCAAAGGGAGGATCTAACTACCGTCATCTACCACCTACGGGACGTTGGTGAGAAGGTGGAACCAGACTCTTGGAGGCACACAGCAAGAGGCAACAGGCACAAGTTGAAGGGAGGGAAGTTCTGGTGAGGGAGAGAGAAAGAAAAATGTTTGCCATGGGGATGGTGAGGCCCTCGAACTGGTGCCTGGGAAGGCGGTGGGATCTCTGTCCTGGGAAGTGCTCACAGCTCAGCTGGCCCGGCCCTCAGCAACTTGCTCCAGCGCTGCAGGTCAGCCTGGCTCAGAGCCGGGGCTGGACAGGAGACCCTGGGCCAGGTCCCTTCTGCCCAAAGCTGCTTTGTGATTCCATGATCCCCATCATCCACATCCATGAGATATTTCCGAGGTTAACCCCAGAGTTTACTGATACACCACATCACTGAGGCTGCTGCAGAGCTCATGACAACGGGGCAGTGTTGGGGTTAACCCCCAGGACTCCCCCAAAAAGTCTCTAACTCAGCCTCAGCCCTGCGGAATCTCAGCCTCCACCACCTCCACAAGTTCTCCAGGCAGCCCCAGCTCCAGGCAGCCCAGGGGAAATCATGGGAGTTTCAGGCAAGGAGTTCTGGTCCATCTCACGGGTAGGTTTGTCAGCCAAGGTGTCTGACCCAACCTTGAGGTTCATCTTCTCCTTGCCAGAGACAGGGAGATGACAGCAGAGAATCTCTGTCGTTCGGGAACTTTGCAGTTTTATTTCTGTGACACAGATGAACATGAGAGACTGTAAGACAGGTGCTGCGCAGTGCTGGGCCCAGCTGCATATAAAAATATACTGTTCCATCCATCTCCATGTGATAAACACATTAAAAAGGAACTAGGTGTGTCTCTAACTGTCTCCAAGGTTTTACATGGGCCAAGCTGTGTGTTTTGGTTGTTTTTTTGGGTTTTTTTTTTTCCTTTTTACAACAAATGGAAGTAGAGCAGTGGGCTGGTTTCAGGGAAGAGAAAGGAGTGGGAGGCAGAATATCACATCCTATTTCCTCTTTTAAACACTTGGCAAGGGAGCGAACTTTCCATTCCCATCTGGCACAAGCAGACTAAACACAGGTTCCTTTCTGATAGCCATCTGCACTCTTCTGCTACCTTTTCCCATCAGTCTTCTGCAGGCAAAACGCGAACCCGCGCACTATTTAAAGACACTTGAATTTAGGGAGCATAACCAAACAATCCCTTTTAGGTACCTTCTTTCCAAGTCACCGAGCAGCGAGCGCCAAGCCAAACAATAACCCTGGTTAATCAACAGGCTCAGGACATGAAAGCAACTCCATTTCCTATTTGTGAATGCACAGATGTTGTTTATCTTGGATCTCCCCTTGTTGGTCCCCTGGGATTAAATCACAGGCCTTTAGGTGGAGCGTGAGTGATTGCTTTTCTGTGGAAGCATGAGGCTTGGCCAGCCCTGCTGCTGCACATCCTCCTTCCCATCTCCCTGACAGAGGTCTCCCTGCTGGTCCTTGCAAGAAGTGGGGAGGATTGTGAGGCCCAGGAGCATTGGCTCCAGAAATGCTCGCTGCTGTACAGCCAGGTTATCTCCGCAAGGAGCTCCACACAGCCAGGTTGTCTCTGCAAGGACCTCCACACAGCTGGGTTATCTCTGCAAGGACCTGACGGCACACCCTCAGTGTGGTGGGGCTGATAGCTCACAAGATGCAGGCACTACTGTGGCTGGGTCAATCCAGGCACTGCTGAGGGACAGAAGCTTCCCTGCAGATGTGGACGTGGGTGCCTGTCCCCTCTGCAGCTCTGGGTTCAGCCAGCCAATCCTCCCCTGCAAGCCTAGCATGACTTTGGCCAGGTCAGGGGACTCCACGTCTCCAGTGAGGTGCTGGTTTCGGTGGTGTTGCAGCAGCTGGCACTGCTACGAGAAAGACCATCCCTGACCAGGCATCCAGCCCCTCCCTTGCTTCCAGGTTTTGACCGTGTCCAACATATCCCAGTGGATCTGTCAGCTCCACCTCCGAGCAGGTTTGGCCCCCTGGTGTCCCGCAGTGGTGAGACCCTGTGGTCCACAGCCAAGTGAGCAGGATGATTCCCCCTCCATAAAAAAAAAGGTGCTCTGAAGGTCCAGGGACCTTTGCCACCTGATGGCAGCTCCCACCACCTCACTCAGCCCTGGCAGTAGTAGTCACTAGTTCTGCCTGCTTCATATAGCGTTTAATTTCAAGTGGAGGTGGCCATCCTTGTCCTTCCCCACGCCTGGCAACCTGCTGCGGAGCCTGGCTAGCACAGCCCGACTGGCAGAGCCTCCCGCAGGGGTGGCTGTGCCTCAGGGAGGTGTTGGCGATGCTCGTGTGCGGGGTTTGTGGAGCATTTTGAGAGGCTGCTTGTGGGATGAGTGCCACTTCTTGTAGCATCGGTTATGACTGTGCTCACAACCTGCTTCGTCGGCTGTTGAGTGCTCTTTTTTTTTTTTTTTTTTTTCTTGGGGGGTGGTGGTGAGTGCGGGGAGGAAGCCGTGGTGATAGTTTCCCATATTGCAGAAACACCTCAACTGCAAGACAAAGCTGGTGGTGGCTGAGGCTGTGTTTGGAAAGACACCTTCCCACTCACAAACCCTCTGGCACCGTCTGCCTACTAAAAGGGAGTCCCCTCTACAAAACTGGCATGCAGGCTTTCTCCGCGAGCTGCGAAACGCCGAGCAGCTCTGCACACAGCATGGCGGGCTGTCCTGTGTGCGAGGATACATGGGTGCGTGCACCCAGTCGGGGCCCGGCACCGGCTGCACATTCCCGGCAGAGAGCGTGTCCCACACGCGCTGGTGAGCACGGGTGGCCTCGCACATGAGGAGGAGGAGGAGGAGGAGGAGGAAGAGGAGAGCCCCAGATCCAGACTGTTTTCCTTGCTCACCAGGGCTGCAGCTGCAGTTTCAGTGTGCCTGACACTGGTCCAGAATGACTCAAAGACCTGGGCGAGCATCAGCTTGTGCCGCCGGTGCAGCTCTGGAGGCAATTTTCCCCTGACACGCTTTCTGCAGGAAGTTCAGTGCCCAGGTTTCAGTGGCGGGTAGGGGGGCTGTCCCCCTCTATGAGCATGGGGTGGGATGGGGGCCGCTGTGTGTCCTGGGTACCCTCAGCAGCTGGGAGTGGTACCTGCAAAGGGGTGGGATTTCCCCTGGTGCAATTGCGCTGAGATCAGTAGAAGTAAAGGTAGGTGAGCAAAGAGTTTGTCTCTTTTTTTGTGGCACAACTGAGCTGGTTGATGACAATTTTTCAACAGTAGTGACAGATTTGGGATAAAGCCCATCCCTCCCCCCGTGGGCTGACGTCTGGCTGGCCAGAGGACAGCAGCTACCAGGCCACTTCCTACCATGGCAAGTACCCAGAGCTGTGTAAAACTGGCCACAGTGATCCTCAAGACTGTGTCCCACCCCCACATGTGTAACCATATGGGATGTGAGGAGCTAGGGCCAGGGCCCTTTCCCTGTGGCTTTGGGAATGGCAGGAGTAGCAGCCGATGAGGGGAGGGAGAAACCGTCCTGCCACGTTGATATTCTGGGCAGTGGGTCATGAAGCAGGGAGGGAGATGCTTCACTGGGAGCAGGAACCCCTGTTGGGACCAGGTCGCAGCCTTTGGAGAGGGAGAGAAGAGCTGCCACTGACTAGGCATGGGACTGGAGATCTGAGCTACCTTAGCTGTTCATTCCTCAAGTCCCTGAAGAAGCAATTACCGCAGCAACCCCGTCTTAGTGAGCTCTTGGTGCAGAAGACAAAAGGATAACTAGCCTCTGCTTTTAAGTAGGAAGCTGAGGATTTTATGGGACTACTTCTTTCTCCTTGAAAGATGTAGGTCTCTTTGAGTCAGAGTTAAGGTCAGTGCTGAGCATCATGGTTTGATTTATTAGGCACCAGTAAGAACCTTTCATCAAGACCAGGATGGGACAGGCTTATGACCATACAGACCACGCTGGCTTTTGCACGCATGTGCACATGCAGGAGAGAGCAGGGACAGAAGCATCACCAAGTCCCATGCAGTCGAAGTCCTTCTCTCTGGAGTGCCTGGATCTGCCCCCCGAGCCCACCTGTCCCACAAACCCAGGGGAGCTGGGTGCCTGCGAGGAGTCACACCTTCCCAGCGCATCCCAGTCCGGGTGTCCTCTGCCCCCCAGCTGCTCTGTGGCCAGAGCTCTTCTAGTCTGCCTTTAAAAGGCTGTTATCCCACAACCAGTGGAGCCTGGGGCTCAGTGCTGGGTGAGCAACTATCCTCCTAACTTCATTAAATGTTCAGGACTGATTTTCTCTCCTCAGTCCTTTCAACTCTTCTTGACGAAGCTCCCATGGACTGCCTTGCACCCACCCGTTCAGCCTCTCCCATGCTTTGTGGTGGGGCTGCAACGGTTTGCCTGTGCTTACAGCAGCCACAGCCAGAGCATTGGCTAGTTATATCAGGGCAGATGTGCCTGACATTGATAACGTTAGTCTTCTTGCCATGCAAAAATAGTATTACTGGTATAAAAGCTGCTTTGTGCTATTATAGCAGCAGCCACAGCGCAGGGCTGGGTTGCTTTAATTACAGCAACAGAGCCCAAGAAGTACAGCAGCAGAGACGAGATCCTACAGAAGCAATAAACTCCCCAGGTCAGCTTCTGTGTTTTGGTGCCTTCTTGATGCTTGGGTCTAGATGTTGCCTTTCTCCCTCTTAGGCAGGGGACTCGCCTCTGTGCTCTGCGTTTCTCAGGCCCCCGCAGTCCCCCCGGTGCTAGCAAGTGACCTGCCAGAAAGTGGGAAGGGCTGGTGCTGCCTCTAGGGTCAGCTCTTCTCAGGGAACTACTCATCTGACCAACAGATGGAAAAAGAGAAATAAATACCAGCAGGACACCCTGTTAAAAGAAATAAACCTATTAATAAACAAGACCTTAGCCTAATGAAAAGGTGAAATGCAGTGATTCAGTGAAGGATTCAATTTTTAAAATGAAAATATCTTCCATACACTGATTCCAGCCAAAATGCATTTCACTTTCCCTGACAGAATATAAATATTAACCCAGACACTCTTTGTTCTTAACGTGTCCTTTTGTCTTGGCATGAGCTGGAGCCACACTGAGAGCTCACATCTCCTGCTGGCTTTCTGGTGGATGCCAGGTCCTCCGTGCATCTCCAGAGCAGGCTGGTGAGGACCCGTTTCCCCCCCCGAACACGGGGCTCTGCTGCTCATCCATGCCGTTTCAGAGCGGATCTGCCAGTGCCGCCGGGGTTCAGCGGAAGGATGGTGACACCTCCTTTCGCAGGAACCTGAAGGAGGTGCTAGTGGGACATCTAAGCCCTGTGAAGTCCCCATCAAACCCCCATGCCCAGGGTTTCAAGCCCGATTCGCTGCTGCTCAGTGGACTTTACCTTATTGCAAAATGGCTCTGAAAGTCTGGTGGGAGCGGTGGGCAAGGGAGGGAGCCAGGGAAGAGGAAAGATGCTGTTTCAGCATTTCAGCTGTGGGCTCCAAGAAAGACATCCCACCCCATCCCCAAGCAATCACTAGTTCTCAGCAGCACATAAAGCGAGGGCACAGACTCATTTATACCCCCCTCCTCTGCCCCTCTCCCCATCCTCCATGATTTTTATGTTGTGGCTGCACAGAAATTCAGGGACGAGCTTTGCAAGCAGCGCCTTTCCCTTGTCCCCATCACAGAGACAAACCCCGAGTGACAGACGTGCCTGGGAAGCCATAGGCTACGTGGGGGCATGTCCAGGACCAGGCGCTGCTTGAAACACTGGTCAGGATGGACATGGGGCTAACAAGCTGCGCTATCTTTAGCAACAGAGAAGAAAAGTGGGGTAAACCATGAAAAGGACAGGGTCATCATAGTTTAGGTTTCTTGAATCAGAGATGTGACTGGGTCCTCCAGTCTGTCACTGCATCATTCCCTCTCCTCCAGCTTAGCTATGGCAGCTGCCACCACGCAAGCAAAGGCCCCAGTTCAGCAAAGCCCTTAAGCACAAACTTAATTATCAAGACAAGCTTAAGGGCTTTGCTGAGCTGGGCCTGCAGAACTGGATGGCAACCTGCTGAGCCACCCCAGGCCAGGCCCTCCGCTGTGGGCTCGGCTCCACCACGGCCCCATCACAGCAGAGGTGATGCTGCAAAAGCAGATGCAATTCCCAGCCCCTTAGCAGCCCACCCAGCTCCATTAGATCAAACCCCTCCACTCTGCCAGCTGTACCCATCCTCCTCACTTCTTGACATGGGGCACAAACCCCATTTTCCCTCTCTGTTCCCCAGCCCACCTCACAGCCAGCCGCATGGGGCAGGACGGCCACGTGTCGAGTGACTTTTCCTTCTCCAGCACCATCTGGAAGTCACCGCGAAATGCGATGCTGTGTGGAAAGCAGCTGGAAAGAATGACACTGTGAGAGCCTATTTTTTTTCCAAGGAAATAAATAGACTGTGCACCAGAAGCACGGAGAGGAGAGGGTTCGTGCCAGGTCAGGCGCAGGTAGGGCCATGCAGGGACAGCCCAGCGTTTGCCTGAGCAGTAGTCACTGCCTCTTCGGAAGTTTTTGCTGGGCAAAGGCATACAGGACAGTCTCTGGTGATGCTACCAAGGTGGCAGGCTGTGGGTGGCAGTGGTTTCAACCTGTCCCTAGCACCCCTGGGCATGCAAACTATTTATATGGGGCTATAAAACACGGGGGAGCAAAGCAAGCTATGGCATGCTGCATGGCAGCTCCCATGTGTGCAGGTATCAGGGAGAGGCTGCCCACCACTGCCCTCTCAGCCGAGGAGGGGGGCTTTAATGTCCCGGGTGCTGGCAGGGGTGTCAGACAAGCTGGAGCTCGAGGCCTGGCTCCGATATGGTTGTGGCAATGGCCTGGATTCAACTATTTCAAAGGGCACCAGCCGGTCAAATCGAGCCCCAAATTTAAATTTGTTAAAATAACTTTTTGCAAAACATTAGGATGGAGATAAATGTTTCCATGGTTTTGTTTTTAAATTCCAAGTGGGAAGAGTTTATTTTTTCACTAGGAAACTTTCCCTGTAGGATTTGCAATGCTGGCTGAGAGACAAGAGCCAGCAAGCTCCTCTCCCGAATGGAGGTGACCGCAGAGGTGACCCTGTGTTGGTCACGTCGCCTCACGCAGCCTTACTTACCCCCTCGGCTAAAGGGATATGGCAACGTGCATGGCTGCAGGGTGTCTGGGATGCCAGCGCTGCTGCAGGGATGCTCAGCCCCACAGCTATCGTGTGGCTGGCCCCTGTGGCTGCTGGGTTAAAATCCAGACAAGTAGTATGGTTATATTTGCATCGTTGGAGGTAAATGCAACAAAATCTCTTACACTGAAAGCATGTTAGAGGAAAAGCTGGGGAAGTGACCCCCCAGTAGTTTTATTTCTGCTTGGCTCTGGTTAGGCACAAATGCCTTCTGTGGGGAGAGCGATGGTCTGTTCTTCACCAGCATGCTGCTCCTGCTAGGCTGCTGCCAATTCGCAATGTACAAGCAAACAGCTGTTATCACTTGTTTGTCTTCTGTTGGTTTATACTGTCCTGAAAAACAAAATATTATAGAGATTTATAAAATTAACTGAAGAAAAAAAGAAGCCACGAGGGCTCATCTGGTTTCAATCAGCTCAGCGCCCTGGAAATCAGTTTACCCGAGCTGAGAGTCCAAGTGATGCTGCGCCTGCCCCCAGGTGACCAGGTAGTCCCAAGCGTTTAATGCAAAACCACACAGGGCTGGAACAGGGGTCTGGTGAGCACTTGAGAGCAGGAAAGGAGTGAAAAGCAGGGTAGGCTGTTTACCAGAACTGGCTGAAAACAAAAGGCAAAAAAATGGTGATGTGAAGTGCTTACATCTTGCTCCTATCACTGGAGCAGAGGAGGAGCACAGTGGTTCATTCTCATTTGCAATTAAACACTTTGATGTGATCCTGTTTTATCCTCTCCTCCCGGGTACTGCTGCATGGCTGTGGAGCCCTAGATAGCAGGAAACTCCTCTTGCTTTGCTCCCCAAGAGGAGCAAGAATTTGGCCTTTTAGGATCTGGGATGTAATGAAAACTGATTGTTGGGCATGTGGATTTCTAAGGTGGAGGCTCAGCAGCTCGGGGGTTAACGGGGCTCCCTCACTTTCCACCCAGAGCTTGGTATAAAGGCTTATCTACAAGGGAAAGCTCGTTCTTGTTAAGGCAGGTGCTGCAGCTGAGGGTGCAACAGCTCCTCCTGCTTCACCTCTGTAGCCCCAGCTTCTGACCCTGGTGGGGGCAAGCACAGAAGGAGGAGGCACAGCTATTACAGGACAACTACCCTGCATGGAGAACACCTCCCCAGGCTTCTAAAACATCCTTCATCCCTGCAATACCTGAATACCTTCTCAAAGGCCTCCCTTGGAAGCAGCGTTCCTGGTATACACCTCACGCAAGAAACATTACACTTCTGGCGGGGGGCGGGGAGGGGGGTTTAAGCCACCCCTGATCCAGCCAAGCACCCGAGAGGTTGATGGAAACCATGGGAGGTGTGCCTTTTCTTTCAAAACGATTATTAACGTGCTTATGGTTAATCACACGAATAAATCTCACCGTGGCTTACAGCCAAAGCGAGCAATAAAAGCACCGATCCCCAGGCCTCCCGATGGGAATTGGCCAGGGCTTGGGCTGATGTTCTCACCAAGTCGCTGGGAAGTAATCCGTGCCATACGTGCCTGGGGGTTTTTATTCGTTTGTTGGTTTGGTATTTTTTTCCCCCCAAAAGGCTGTTATCTAGGTAGAAGCTCAAAACTATCTGCCCGTGCCAGCTGGGATGGCGAGGCAGGCACCCAGAGGGTGTGGGTTAGGAGTGGAGCTGAGCTGCTTTTTCTGGGTGGTGGCTGAGCGGAGGGGAGGGTGGAGAACCCAGGGAGACCCCTGTCCCTAGGTCTGCTCTGGGGCTTAGATATTTAAAGGAATGTGTTTTCCAGTGAGGGGAAAACCTTGAACCTCAAGCCCTGCCAATTTAGGGAGACAACTCGGCGTGCCTGGTGCAAGAGGGAATTGAGGCCATGTGGAGTTTTCACTTTTTGTAAGGATAAGACCAGGAAATCCATAGTGATACGTGTACGTCTGAGGGAGACAGGCAGAACATCACAGGGAATCGAGCTATGGCCCCCTCTCGTGTCCCAGGTTTCAGCTGGACACCGTGGAAGACAAGAGCACTGGGGGCAGGTGGTGAAGTTGATTTTAAGAGACCTCATAATATGGATCGACACTGCCCGAAGCAGCACCCGGCCTCTGTCCTTCTCCCAGAGCAGTCTCCCATCCCTTCTGCGTACTGCCAGGCACCAGCTTAGACCCTTTAGCTTCAAAAAAGTCTTCAGAATGTCAAGTCCTGGTGCTCTCTTAGGGCAGAAATTAGCAAAGCTGGTAAGCGTGAGTGCATGCATCCTGGGGTGTGCGGTGGGAGGCAGTGTGCTGGTGGCCAGGCCAGCGAGTCCCATAGGAGCCATTTCCCCAGCACTTTAGAGACTTGCTTGTCCTCTCACTTCTCTCCCTCACCCCAAACTTTGTTATCAGGAGGCTCAACGGGAGCAAGGGACTGTGTGCGCTGAGTCCACCCTGCTGCCTCCCTCCCATCAAGCCTGGGGACGGCTGCTGGTGGTCCTCTGCAGCGAGCTCATGTGCACCCACCTGAATTTCCTCACTCAGCTCCTTGTGATTCATTTTAATCTGGCACAAAGCAGCAGCTTGCTGAAGCCTGATGTAAAACACCCACGTATGCTCCCATTATATAATATGAATCTAAGAAGATTAAATTATCCGGTCCAAGGAAACACATGCACGTATGTATGTACATATTTATATACAGCCTGGGGGGGGTGTGGCGGAGTGGAGCTTAGGGCAAAGCTTCCCTTCAGAAACACTGAACTGGCACTTGTTAGAGCTTAAACAACAGGGCACAGGGTATGTGCATCTCCCTGTGCACAGGCATGTACCCCGGGGTGCTGCAGCCGCGATAAAAGGGGAGAAGCATTCGTAGTTGTGTGATTGGTTTGCTGCTTTGCCAGTAAAGTCTGAGCAGCAGCCGGGAGCAACAGGTGGAACAGAACCCAGTCCCCGTGCCAAACCTCACCTGCCAGCGTGCAGCAGGGTAGTGCTCACCGGGATAGCAAACTGGGGAGCGGGGGGCACTTCCCAAGACCACCGAGCATCTCTCAGCAGCCTCGGAGGGGCCTACGCCGTGGCCAAGAGCCCAACTGGGCACCTGTCCTGGGTGCAGCCGGTCCCTTGGGAGGCTGCATGAGCACCACCAGGGATTGCGCAGACGGGCAGGCCTCGAGCTGGGTTTGGGGGTGCCCAGGCCTTTTGCCCAAAGGTGCGTTTTGCAGCTTCACCTCGGGAGGGGATGGTTGGAAAGGCGCTACACCTACAGCTGCGCGCGGTGCTGGCGCTTGCTGGGCAGCGGATGGATTGGCCTGCTTCTTCCCATCCCTGATCCACATCGTTTTGCTAAATATAGCTCGGCCTCGTGGGGCTTCTCGCTCTGCTTCTGCTCCAGCTAAAGGTGCTGGGCACCGCCTGGCGCTGCCCCTGCCCTGGGCCGGTGCCCCCCCGGCTTTGCCCCCCGCCTGCCCCAGTCCCACCGCCCCCGGCGGGGGGGCGCCTCCGGCAGGTGCAGCCTGGCCCGGGCCGCCCTCGGGGCGGCGCTGGCTGCATCACCGGCTCGGGGAGGCGGGGGGGGCTGCACCCCAGCGCGCCCAGGGCAGCCGAACAACGAACCCGCCGAGCCGAGCCGAGCCCAGCCTTGCCCAGCCGAGCCGGGACAACTACGGTGACACACTACCCCCGCCCGGCGAGGGCGGTGCGCGCCGAAGCCATTCATGAAAATACTGACGTCAAGCGAGGGGGCGGGGCTCAGGCCAGACCCCGCCCCCCGGGGCTATTTAAGGCGGCGCGGGGCCGCCGCTCGGCGCAGACGGGAGGCGGCGGCAGCGGCGGGCGGGTGGTCTCGGCCGGCAGCAGCGCATAGTCCCGCAGCCGGTGCCGCTCGGCTGTTCTGCTCGCGGGGCAGCGCATCTGCCATCCCCACCCCTGAGGGCGCGGGGCAGCCTCCGCCGGGACTTCATGTCTGTGCTGTGTCCCCTGCCCTGGTGAGTGGGTGCTTCCCGTGTGTGGGGGGTGGCGCGACCCAGGGGCGGGGGGCGGCTGTACCCCTGCGGGTGGCCGGGGTGTGTTTGAAGCGGAGCCGCTGAGGGTCCAGCCGCCCCCTGTTACCCCGATAGGAGGCGGTGCGTGAAGCCCCGGGCCGTGGTTTCCCGAAGGCGGGGGGAAGGGGCTAGCAGCGGCGGCGCGAGCCGAGCGGCAGCGGGGATGAGCTGCGAACTGGGAATACACTTTCTGGAGCTGGAAATGCCATTAAGGCTGTAAAAGCAGACCTGGGCTTGGCGCCGTGCGCTCCGCTGGTGTGGAAGCCCCTGAGGTTGTAAAATAAGTCAGCAGGAGCGAAAGCACACCAGCGTAAAAAAAAAAAACCAAACAAAAAAATTCCCAACCGACCAAACCCCAGCGCTTTTACGTATTTACTGTGGTTTTTTACTTCCCCCCCCCCCCCCCCCCCTTAGGGGGCAGAGCTGGAGGTAGCGGAGTTACAAGAGGCTCCAGCCCGCCGAGATGTTCCCGAGCCCAGCTCTTGGGGACAAAGCCAGGGACTTGCTCCCGGAGTGAGGGATGTAGCGCTGGTTTATGAGGCACTGAGCTTTTTTTCATCCCCTTGCAAGGGGGTGGGGGGGGAGGGCAGGAAGGAAGGGACCAGAAATAGGCTGCTGACAGCCTCCTCTGCTTGCTTTGCTTTCCTTATCCTACTTGCATGTTGCTCAGGCCTCCTGGAGTCCGTCAGACCATTTGAACACTGTCTTTTGTTTCTAGCTCTGATTATCTGAGATCAGCTGAAATGACTGAAGTGATGATGAACACCCCAGCCATAGATGAGATTGGGCTAAGCCCTCGCAAGGATGGCCTGTCATATCAGGTAAGTGCTTTGCTGGCTCCTTAGGCAGTAATCCTCTATGGAATTGCCTGGGCTGGACTGCAAACTGGGGCTGATACACCTTTCCATAGCCTGACCTAGTAGCGGCAGGTCTTGCTGTAGTGAGAGCTAGTCGACAGGCTGGAATGTTTGCTTGGCAGGAGCCGGTTGTCTAAAATACCGTTCTGTATCAGACCAGGTTGGCAGAGGACTCTGTTGTTTCTGAAGTGATCGAGCCCCGACTCATTGAGCATTTGTGGGGGCTCAGTGGGAGATGGGGAGGTCAGTTGAAGATGTTTGCACCACTCACCGGGCTGAGAGGGCTCCCGAGATGAGATAGCTTTTTAACATGCCATACAAATGAGCTGCCTAGACTAGGCAGGAGGGAATTGTTTATATGTCACTTAAGTGGTTTTTTAAATTTACTTTTTGGTTTTCCTGAATGATGGACCCATTTGAGAGGGTTAACGAGTCTTCCATACAATACAGTGAGGCTGGAGGCAGCCTGAGCAAACAAGCCTTGGGAAATGTTACTGGAGATAGCAGTACCTGCAGGCGTGAGTTGCATTCATTCTGAAAGTTCTAAGCAATGTTAATTAGCTGCTAGGACTGGGGCGAAGAGGTGCTCTTAACTAGCTTGAGCCTTGATTCTTTAGTCTCAATAGCCCTTTCATTTCCTAGGGTATAGTTAATCAAAGGGCAGGTTGTGCAGCTTGAGCCTGCTAGATCCGTGTGTCCCTGCTCTTCTGGAGACCTGTTGATGAGGTTTAACATGGGTGCTGAGTGCATGCAGATGACTTGTGTTGGGGGACTCTTTAACGGCAGACCCCGATGCAGGGTTTTTCCTTTGCAGATGTTACACAACCTGCACAGAGGCAGTTGGTCTTAAGTGTGCATTCAAATGAGGTGTGCTGTTGTATGCTTGCATATTTAGGTTTGAAGAATGAGCTGCAAGGCAGTAACAGTGCTCTGAAGCATGAAATCGACTGAACTTTGGGCCATGGCTGAGGCTTCCAGCAGAAGCCAAAGCCGCGGGGAGGAAAAGGGGATGCATTGCTTTTTTTGGTCAGAATTCTGGCTCTAGATAGGGCAAGTTTGGTTTATTGCCTGTGTGTGGAAATAGCTGTGCTGTGCTTGAGATAGTGGAATGCATATGGCCTCTTTCCTGCAGAGGGAGTGTATAGTGATGAGAGTGGTGGTTAAACCTGAAGCAGACTAGTCTGCATGGGGTGTTCAGTTGTCTTTATGGGTCACCATGTGAAGAGGCTTAACCCAGTCAGGTCAAAGGCCTTTATTTACCTATCCAGATTTTCCACTGAGAGACAGAATCTAGGTGCCCTGCTTGTTCTAACGATTGCTTCAGTGAGTTGTTCCCCAGGTGCTAATGACTTTGATAAGTCTGCTTGGGCCAACTGGGGAACAAGCCTGTTCAGTTTTGAGTGGATCATCTGAACCTGAAGGTGTGTGAGTCATCATAAATGCTGACAATTCATATCTATGCAGAGCTTTTGCATCCTGGATCTCTTGTCTGTAGTGGTCTAGTCATAGATGACTTCCTTCAAATGCCTACAAGAGCTGGGAGCTGCCTGCTGGCGCTTCACCTTGATGTAAGCCGCACTGATGGCAGCACGGGCTGCAGTGTTGGAATGGAAGATCCTGATGGGGCACTGGTGGTGTGTGGGCTGTGTATGAGGTCTGCCTCTAAAATCGGGTTAGGGGAAAGAGGATTTGGGAGCAGGTTCCAGCCTTCCTCCTCTAGGTGCTGGGCTGAGAATGTCACAGTGTAAATCTAAGCTGAAAGCATCCTTAAAGGGTTGGAAACTCAAGGTAGAGCAGCAAGGACGAATCTGATGCAAACAGCACCGTGAACTCTTTGTTCTACCTCAGATTTCAGCACTTTGTGCTTCATCTTGCTGATGGAGAGTTTGGGATGTGGGAAATTGTGTGCTAGTGTGAGGGCTGTAGTGCCATAACTTAAAACCAGACAGGGCTACTGGAGCATGACTGCCCCTACACTGGGGCTGCTTCTTCTAAGCTGCAACATCTTCCTCCACTCCTCTGCAGTGTCCGGTGCTCATGATGTGAGTGTAACAGCCTTTGGCTGATGGTGAAAGGAAAAAAAAAAGGTGGAGCCAGAACTGGGAGAGGCAAGCTTTCAGTTTCAGAAGTTTCACTTGTTTTAATAGTAGGACTTGAATTTGTTTTACTGCAGAGATGACCTCAAACTGAGGTTTGCAATGTCCCCCCTTTGGGCTGTGTAGAGCAGGGTCTGCCTGGGAGTCGGTCTGTAGATTGCTTGCTGTGAGCCTGGGGGCTGCCCCTGCCACCCTGTGCAGGCATGAAACTGCCTCACCACAGGAGAGGCTACAGCAGCTTTGCTGGAACTGTAAAGTACATCAGTGTCTGTCTATGGCAGATTTGTCTCCTACCAGTGGTACTTTTCAAAGTATTTCTGCCTTTAAAGTAAACTGAGGAAGCAAACTCATACCGTGAATATAAACTTCAGCAAACTCCTCTGTCTGGTGGAGTTCACTGAACTTCAGGGCTCTGGGCTGCGTCCCTGGTTATGGAGGGAACTTGGTCTGACTTTTTCCTTCTGCCTCGTTCACCCCCTTGCTGCTGCTCATGCTCTGGAGTGTCTGTCTAGACATCACCTGAATTGTGCATCCCCCAGTGAAGTTTCCTGGCCTTTGGTGGGCTGGCCATCACTGCTCTGCAAGCGATGATGCGAAAACTCGAGACTGCAGAAGTTGTCACTGGTAACCGTGATTTGTACGGCTGCATTTGCGAAATGTGCTTTCTCAGCACATTAATTTTCCAGTTAATATGCAAAATGCTTGTAAGCTAATGTGTTCATTTCAAAACCTTTCTGTGAAAAGCAGCTTTTATTACTGTATTTGTGTGGTGAAGCTGCTTTCTGAGCCTCCTGAAGATGGTTCAGCCAACAGATCTCAAGTGCCTGCGCAGAAGTGAATGGTGAAATTGGGGCATGAGTCTCAGAGCAGGGTGGCACAGACAAAATAGAAGATGTGGCTGGAGAGATGATGTCATGTTGGGTCTTGTGCCTGCAGTGAAGAGCTATTTCTGGGTCTTTAATAGATGTCCCATAATTCCCATGGGACTTACTAAACAAAAAACTCATTGAAATGCAGCTGGTAGCTCAAGATGCCCCTGCTACAAACAGATGTGCCCGTGGAGGGATTCATGTGCTTCTTGCATGGCAGCCTCTGGTACCAGCCAGAGCTAATGCACTCTTTGCTGTTTTCCAGCCCCTAGCTATACCTGTTCTTGAGAAGCTTCATCAGCACTCTGCCAGCTTGTCCTCTGATGCCATGTCACAGCAGCACGAATGATTTGGCTGAAACAGAGAGGCAATTAATCATTTCACAGAGCTGTTGTCAAAACAGCACCTTGACCTGAATCCTCCCTTGCTTCTTGGAACTGGAGCGGGGTTTGAGCACAACTGAAAACACTTTGGTGCCCAAGGTGTTTATTTTTGAGCAAAGGCTGTGTCCTCAGTGAAGTGTGCTGCTTTGCTGTGACAGCTGGCTGGCCGGCTTGTTGGTCCTCTGGGACCTTAGGCTGCCTTTTAGGAGCCTGGCCTGTGGAGGCTGAGGTTGCCTTGTGCCGTCAGCTGGAGTTTGGTTGTCATGGGGAGCTTGAGCTCCTGTAACTCATGATCGCATCACACTGGGATCTGTCTGGGTTAATCATGGCCGCAGCTTGCTGTGAACCGTGTCAGGCTGACTGAGTCTTGGTAAATAGCCTTAATGCTCTGTCCAGTGTCTATAGCAAAACCTTAGGGTTGCCAGCCTTTTTGGGGATGTGGGTTTTGGTGAATGCAACACCTCTTCACCAGCACCAGTGAGGCACTGGCTTTCCCAAGGAGCTGTGGTGCTTGGTGCTGGGTGGTTTGAGCTGCATCCCCACCCCACGGAACTGGGGAACCAACATGTTACTGATGCAAGGGCTGATGGCAAAGGGTGGAAACTGAGCTTCCTCTGTAACTGCCTGGTTTGCTTTTAAGATGCTTCATGTCCCTGCAGCCTGGATTTGTGCACAAGTCCTGTGTCAGAGCTGGCACTTGCTGTTGTGGAAGGTCTTGAGACTGGGCTGCAGGAAGGTGGTGATAGCAAGCGAGGTTAGGATAACTTGTTCACACAGCGCAGCAGAGGCACGGTTACTAGACAAGATTAGTAGGCTGAGTCAATGTGTATTCCAGGGCTTGGGACCTTAAAGGAAGGCAGAAGCAGGATATGGGATAAACAGCCCAAACTAATCATGTTCGTAGCTATACTATGCCAGAAAGTGTTCCACTGAAATGCAAACCGAAGACAGCAGCTAACCGGAATGTCTCGGTGCGTGTTTTTTCCTCCTTACTTGATGCTTTGTTAGCCTGATGGAAAGTTGTTGCAATGTGTGAAGCTTCCCTGCTGCTGTCCCCCAAGCCAGGGCAATCTGTCACTCAGGAGCTGGCATAGTTCATAAACCTGAGTTACGGGGTGCTGCGTGCGTGCTGTATGGAGCTGGGCTTGGAGTTGCGACGACTGTGTGAGTGAATGTGTATGTGCTAGCACTGTTCCTTAGAGCCGGAAAATTTCTCCGAAGAGGCTGCTGAGAGATGATTTAAATATTTCCTGAAATGAGCTTGCCTTGCTTCTCAATGGCAGTAAAGCTTTATTTTAAGAAACTTAAACGCTGATTTGGAATATTGGCTTGATGCTGCTGAGGAGGCACAAAAGTTAGCTTTTTAGTACTGTATGGGTAAGTGATGTGTATATGTTGGGGGTGGGTCCTGTACCTGAAGGGTAATGCCTCTTGTATGAGACTGAGAAGTCTGTACCAGCATTACCACAATGAAGCAAAACTTTCCCCTAGACCAGTAACTTAATTTGGAAAGATCTCGTTGCTTTAGTTCTCCTGTAATATAGTTGAAATGGTGTTCAGCTCTTGGGGGTGGGGGGAGACAAGTATTTTAACTATGGGTGTTGGTATGGGGTACACATGTGGAAGTTGTTTTGAATTTACAAGTGTCACTTGGATTATGGTAGTGCTGAGCTAATCCTCTTAATTGTCTGACATATCTCCTGCTTTTGGTGTTTCTCCATCCCTGTGAATGCTGAGAGAGGGTATGAGCTTCCCCAGGGCAATGAAAACTTTCCATTCTTGTTGCCAAGACTTCGTTCAAGGATAGTAAGCTAGATCATCTGAAACAGAGGCAAACTTTTGTTTCAAGTTCTGCTTTTCACTGCCCTTTTCCCAGCTGCAAGGCGAGAGTTTGGTTGATTTGTGTGTGATCTGGGTCAGTCCGTGAGGAGAGCAGTTCCCAAAACAGGATCTGGAGAGGGCTGTGAAAACCAGGCTTGCTGTGAGTGAGAAACTGAGTAGTGCAAGAAGCGGTGTATGTGTCCTCTGTGGGCTCTGAAGGTCTCCCTGTGGGCCAGGAGCTGCGGCTCAGCTATGGAAGGGGTGGTGGGAGCTCTGCAGAAGCAGCTGCAGCCCCTCATGCTGTATCATGCAGGTGAGGGTGAGAAGGAAACCTTTGAATAGCTAAATTAGCTTTTAGGTAGCCTTCACAACCAGTGGTGGTTGTCACTTGTCCCCCATCAAGTGAGCAGATCAGCCAGAAGCTGGCATCCGCCTCTGCTGTGTGCGAGGTGGCTCCTGATAAATGAAGGGGAGAAGTGAACCAGTTGCTCTGTGGTCTTTGGATGCTGGGGAGATGAAAAGTCTTCCTCCCCCACGCCTGAGCTGGGTGATGTGAACAAGATGGGCTCGTAGGCAGGTTTTGCTAGGCAAGCTGTCCTGGCTGCTGTGCAAAAGGGTGCGGAGCTGAGCCGCTGCATTTCCAGTGGGGACCCTGCTGCAAATTTTAGTAGTTTAGTTTTTGGTTTTTTTTTCCTTCCCATTGTCTAAATCTGGAGTGGGACCAGATGAAGCATATGGGACCAACAACTGCAGCATGGCACTGCTGGTGCCGGGCAGCAGAAAGCTGGTGCTTATCTTTTTTTTTTTACAAATAAGCTCGCAGTGCAGTTCAACCAGCCTCTGCACTTACTCCAAAATGGGGTAACTCTTCCACCTGGCCTCCCCAGATGTACAGTCTTAATCTGAAACCTTTTTTCCTTCAGTCCCTAGGCTTAGCTTGCTGTGTTGCCCCGCTTGTCACATGCAAGGAAATCTGCCTTTGTGTATTCTTTCCATTGACAATCCACACCCCTTGAAAGTGCGGTTGCAACATCTTGCTTCATGCTGCCTCAACGATTAAAAAGCATGACTTAGTGGAAAAAATCCTGACCTTCTTGGGTTCGGCCTGTCCTGCAGCTGTTTGAGATAAGATTGTGCTAGGGTTTTTCTTTTTTATTATTAAAAAAGCTGCACACCACATTTTGAGGATATTTGTTTGTAAGGAAATGACTACTACTTAGTTTCTGGAAAAAAAATATCTGGCAGGCTATTTCCAAAGAAATTGCTCCAATTTGACCTAATGTGCTTAAAATGATAGCAGCCAAAGGTTAGTTTAATTATTATACTGCTATTTTTCTTGCACGGGAGGCTATTTTCATGACATTATCAGCTTATGTAACCTCCTGAACCACACTTCTTTTTCCATTGCGACCTTCTACACCATGTAATGTCAAGGGTGTTTTTTTTCCTATCCGCAGTTCAGATAATGAGTTGATGCTTAAGAGCCACTGACTGTATTTCCAGTAATGCAGAATGTGTCTGAAACTGCCTTTGTTTGACCAGGCAGAAGCCACAGTGCTCCAAGAAAAAGTTACTGTCTCCCTTGCGCCAGGAGTGACTAATAGCAAGCAGCTCATGCTGCAATGCCCGTGTTAATGTGGCCACGTTCAAAGATCTCGCTTGCTCTTGTGCACCTGAATGGCAGTATGGATGGTGGGTGCGGGAGCTGGGCTCCTACATTGCTCTCCCCGCGACCAGATGGATGTGTGCAAGCAGCTCCTGCATTGTGCATTACCCCCAGTTACCTTGCCTGACTTTGCATTAAGGAGCAACCTGGTGGCTTTCTCAGGTTGGTAACCTGGTTGCCACAGAGCTTTGGATGTGAGGGAGAAAGGTGGCTGAACAGGAGAAGACTGAATATTGGTGAGGAGGTGGTGGTGTGGTTAATAGTTTCAACTTGTGCTTCTGCCTAGCTAGGATGTTGTTCCACTTCGGGGTTTGGGCCAGGGCTTCCTAAGGTGGTGGGTACCTGCATGGCTGGGTGAGGAGAATGATGCTTCATGGTTAGTGCTCAGGGCTCCAGCATGGGGAACCTGCTTTCGTAACTGGAACCACAATCAAAGCTGATCAGATTTTGCTCTGAGGCACCCATGAGCAGCATGCCTGTCTGAAGCTGGCAGTGATGTTGCCTGCAAGGATGCTCTTACAGCTCGCTTGAATGGTGAAAAAGAAAAGAAAAAGTACAGTGCCTGACTTCTTGCCCCATCTGCAACCTTGAAGGGAAAATGCATTTTGTCACGTATCTTCTTTGGGATGTTTATATGCAACTGTAATGTGAAATGGGTGTTCTTATAAAATAGTTTGAAATAGGTGGTTATTGTTTGATCTTCTGTTACCAACCAGGGGATCTGATGTGGCAACTGGTTCTTGTCATCCAGCAGTTCTTTTCCAGATGAGCTGGGGTTTAAGGTGGTTCCTCTAACAGGGCATCCCTATAAGTAACAGCAACTTTTTCTGTTCACGTTGCAATGTAAACAGGAGCTTTGCATGACTAAATTGCAATTTAGTCATGCAAAGCTCCTGCTAACACTGCCCTGCAATGGCAAGTTTTTCTTCTGCCCATGTCTTTACCCCAGTTCCCAGTAGGATCATAGTGTGCAGCCCAGTGGCACTGCCAGCAAGTATGGGTCCTGGCGGTGCTGCAGCACTTGAGCTTGTGCATCCATATGGCAAGCTGGGGGTGGGGGGGAAAGGGGTAGGGCACTGCTCTGTGCACCGTGTGGGGCTGGAGATAAGGGGGTCCTCATATTTCTTGCACAAGGAATATGGTGAGTCACTGCTGGCTATGCCACAGGTACCTCCTGCCTGAAGAAATATGGTCCAGTCTCCAACCCTTCAATAAAATGTGTGTCCTCCTGCTGAGTTTCACTGCCGATGTATGGAAGCAGTAGCATGCGGAACACTGCCAGAATTATCTCTAAAATGCAGCTGAACTTCTCTTTCAGTCTGGTGCTGTGGCAGTGGAATGATACCAGATGCAAGTCCTTGCTGCAAGGGGCTTGGACTGCTCTAGGCTGGGTTGCCGTGTGCCTCCTCTCCCTTGTAGCAGCGGAGGCTGCAGCACCAGCCTGTTCTTGTGTGCAGCATGGCCAGCAGCAGGAAATGACATCTCGGCATCTTGGATCGAGATAGCTCAGTGTGCACACTCACGAGTGTTAATGCAAAAGTGGGGTGTACGTGGGGCGTTTGGATGAATATCCAAAAGGGCAGATGCCAGTTTGCTGAGCGCTACCCAGACAAGCGTGTGCTTTGGAAGCCTCTCAAGCAGCGCTCATTTCCAATACTTGGAGATTAGAGAAGCTTTTTTACAAGTTCAAGAGCCTTCCCATCACTCAGTGGCTTATGCTGCGTCCAGACTAGTTTGCCTTGAAGACCCAAGTGCCTTGAGTTGGGTTTGGGCTAAGACTGCTTGAACATGGCCCCTCTCACAGTGTGTTTCTTGGTTCTTTCAGATCTTCCCTGATCCCTCAGACTTCGACCGTTACTGTAAGCTGAAGGACCGCCTGCCCTCCATCGTGGTGGAGCCAACGGAGGGCGATGTGGAGAGTGGCGAGCTGAGATGGCCACCTGAAGAGTTCCTTGTGCAGGAGGAGGAGGAGGAAGAGGAGGAAGAAAACTGTGACGGCGCAAAGAAGGACAACAAGGAGCAATAAATGGCATCTGAGGAAAGGCAAGGGACTGCACCCTTCTGAAGGAAGAGCCACACTTCTTTTGAAAGTCTTTTTTTTAAAAAAAGACAAGTTCAATTTTGCACCTGCGAGATCTTAGTTTTTTTGTATTCTCTGTATTGAGAACTGAAGCCCTCGGTGTCACCAGACCTCCTGAGGAAGGAAGGAAGTAACGCAGAGAAATGTTTGCTGTTCTCGAGATCACTATCTGTATTTTTCCGAGGCGGAGGCAGCAGTGAAATTCCAAGCACATGGCAGAGGGTGACTACGCGAGGACTGCTGGAGGGGGGAGCTTGGGGAGGGGAAGGAAAGTGGGAGGCAGCAGCATTCGGCCAGGAGCTGCCTCTGGCTAAAAGCATGAGAGCAGAGCTGTAATCTCTCAGATTTGCCTTTCTTACAGCTTCCATTTTATGTGTTGGGGGGTCGAAGTGTGTCTGTAGCAAAGCATGGCTAAACGCTCTACTGATGAGGGGCCTGTAGCTCTCCCCGGTTGGGCACCTCCTAGGGTAACATAAGTGTCCGTGGGAGTCATCTGGTTTCTTGCTCTTGCTGTTGAGCCTGTTTTCCAGCCACTTTTCCCAAAGCTGTTTTCTCCCCCTCTGTTTGCCTTTAGACTCTTCAACGCTGAACAGCTGTATTTGCAGGGTAATGTTAGGCTGCTGCTTGTCATCTCCGCTGTGAGGCCCTTGTTTATCTTGCAGGTGGTTAGTGTGAGGCAATGGGCATTGGATGTGAAGGGGCTTCTGTCTGCAGCAAGAGCTCATGTAGGTTTGAACACCGTGGATTTTTCTCTCCTATTTGCTGAGGCAGCTGTGGTCCATCTCATTTCGGACGCTGCCCAAAGCCAGTGGGTGGAGGTTGTGCCTCCTTACCTTGGCATCTTTGAGGGTTTCATGTGTCTGACTTGCTGGTCAATGGGCTTGAGAGGGCTGGGGTGGGGGATCTCCTCTAGCTTGGCGCTGCAGAGGCTCCTCAGTGTGGAATGGGCATGGTGAGGAGTGCTGGCAGACCTGGAGGTAATCCAAAAATGAAACACTGGTGAGATCTGGTGTGGATCACCAGTGGAAAAGGGGGGTTTGCAGGGGGGGGTCTGTGGGGAGAGGATTGGCCTGGGTGTCCTGAGGCAAGATGTGTTTTGGCTTCTTGGCAAGGGCAAAACATTCATGGGTGTTTAATGAAGTGCAGACTGGCTTGCAGAGTCTGTGGTTGTGTCCTCATCACCATGTCCTGCTTCAAGGAGAAGTCATCTGTCCCTGTTTGGGGGGGGGGGGGGCAGTCTGCTGCCAGACAGGGTCACCCACTGCTTTCCTGGGAAGTGATGGTCTTGCAGCTTTGGGCACTAGCTCAGGAGTTGGTTGGTCTTGGGATAGGATGAGAACAGTTACCACCTAAACCAAATCTGGGGTCATGGAAGACAAAAATGTCAAGGCCTTAACCAAACTTTCATAATAATCCCAACACCACCCCCTTTGCTTGTAACTGGTTCCATTTTTAAAATCTATTTGGACATGTGTGTATTTGTATTTTTATTACCTCATGAGTAGTTGAACGCTGGTGGGGGTTGGGAACTGCTTTTAACATGTTGGCAGGAATGTTTTAGTCTTGTCTTGCTTGTGTTTAAACATAATGGCAATAATTTATCAGCTCTGCATAACTGTTTCAGACAGATAGGAGTTTGGAGATGAGTTAGCACAAAGCGGGAGAAATGCAGCGTTCCTACGCTGTGTTGGTCTCTGGTCCAGCAGTGCAGACCCGGTTCTACGCGCTCCCTGCCCGTCTTGGTGGACAGTTGATCACCGAATGGTCATGATGTGGTGATGCCATTTTCTCTAGTGATGGATTCAGCTGTTGTATCTGTAACGCTTGTTCTAGTCTTGCTGTCTTACTGGAATGAGCTTGTACACCTGCATACCAGCCAGTCGTCTTATTTCTAAGTGTTACTCTCTATTGGTCTCTATCATCTGTACCACCAAGTCAAAGCTGTATATCAAAGATATTACCATGTGGGCAGCAATGGGATGGCAATCCTTGGACTTCAGACCTGCCGTCTGCCCTAAAGACTTGCATATTTCTGTCTGCATCCTTTTTTTGGAAGTATTGTGTATATTTCTATTTGTTGTTGAGCGTATCTAAAGAACAAAGCACTCCAGTAAAACTCCTCCTGTTGTATGATATACATTCTATATTTCTGTAATTCTTTTTTGAGCCTCAGGGAGAAGCTAGCATTTTTTTCAAACTACATTTTTGTCACTGTGACAGTTGTAAATAAAGTTTGAAAATGCTTTCCAAATGTACCGGCTTTGTTCTTACTGCCGAAATGGGTTGGGATGGTCAACCTTCTGGATAATGGCCGGTGCTTGTGTTTCAGGTCTGAGGTGTGCTGGCTTGCAAGGCTAATGCAAGTATCTGAGGAGACTTGGGTCTGTCAGTTGAGGTTGTTAAGCTGGAGACACTTGGTTCGTGCCCGTGGCAGACCTCAGAGCATGCCCTATGGGACTGTAAACCTAAATCAAGAGTGAGGGGCGAGCAGCCTCGCCTTCCATTTTCTTGCAGTTGCTTATTGCTGTGTGAGAGGCTGCAGCAAAGTGGTGCTCCAACTTACTCGGTCCTGAGAAATTTGTATATCTATAATTACCTTTATTGGTAACCTGTTTCTAACCCCTTAACCTTGCAGAGCATGAAGCCTTGGACAGTGGAGGCTATTCACAGCTGCTCTTGGGACTAACGCAGTACCTGTGCGTGCTCTTACCCTAACCCTGAGCAACAGGCACGAAAGCAAGTCTGGCCATGCTGTGTGCTGGTGGGGTCACAGCCAGCCTGCCTGGGCTTGTCTGCTTTGGCTGTCCTGGGTCTAGAGGTCAACTCCGCTTGAGTAGTTGGTTGTACCTTGCCACACGCTGATGGCTGTGTGCTACAGCACACAGTGCTGCCAGAGGGGGACCTGGAGGAAAAGGCATTTCTGAGTGTGATTCTGAACTCGTTTGGTACCAAGGCACTGTCCTGGCTGTAGAAATCTGACCAGGATTCAGTAATTTAAATTGTGTGCTTAATGGGATTAAATTTTCCACTAAAACCAGGTGATCTGAAGCAAATGCCTTGGAATACTCCTATCTTTCAGATACATGGAGAAGTGGTTCCTGTGATTTGGCAAGTAACAGACTTTAATCTTACCTAGGCAAACAAGCTGGGCTGAGGCTGGAGTGTTACATTTACATGAGACTGATTTAAATGGGAAATGACCCTCGTTTAATGTTTGAACTGAGGGCATGCTCGACATGAGCCCCACAGTTCAAAGATGAATTGTATTGTGCTCAACCCTCGTGGATGTTTTATGCCATAGTAACATAAATATGATGTTGGAGCTTGCCTCTCCTTTTCTTCAATCATCCTCTAAAGTGCCTTGATTTCTTCTCCTCCTTAGGCATGGAGTTACTTTCTTTGTAGAAGCTGCTGCAGCATTTCAAAGATGAAATGCTGGTCTGAAATCGGTGAGGTTGAGTCCTGCCCCAGGTTTCTGATTAAAATACAGCCCTGGTTAGGGAAGCTGCAAATGAATAGAACTTGCATGTGCTTCGCATGAACAGGTTTTTCAGGCTCATGTCAGAGTGAAGCCACTTGCTTTGGTTCCTGATGCATCATGCTATTTTAGGGCCAGACCAGAAGGGCTGGTCTCAGGGGAGGGTCTGCCCTGTATCAGCCTGGAGCAGTGCTGGCAGGGCAGCCGTGGTGGGAAGGGGGCTCTTCCCTGGTCCTTGTCTCCAGCTGTTACAGTCAAACTGGAACTTGTGTCACTACGTGAAAATGGCCTTGCTGCTGAACGGGTGACCCAAGAACTTGATGGGTGGCATAAGGGCCTTCCTTTTCACATGGAACAATTTTTCTTCTTATGGCTCTCGTTTAAACTGGAGGCGTTTGTCCTCAGAGCTTTGCCCTGTAGTGGCAACTGATGACAAAGCAAGCTGTGCACTGCTGCCCTTCCTTCAGCCTGCTTTATTTCTTGGTTTGTTGGTTTTTTTTTTATATATACTATATCTCCGAAGTTATTTCTTGTTTTCAGTGTGTATCTGCTGCTGTTTGGCTTCATCAAAGCATGCAGTCACTTCAAGCACACTGTGGAGGTGAACTTTTGGAATCTGACTTTGCCTGTGTTTGGGTGCAGTTGGGTGAAATTGTTGCTCTGCTGGAGCACAAAGGTAATTAATTTGCCATCAGCACTGCATGGGGGGAGCAGCCACCCCCTGCATGCATGTCCCCTTAATGCAGGGCCAAGTCCTGCTCTGGTGTAACCACGTTTCTCCTTACCATTGCAAGCAACAGGAGAACCAGCCTTCTTCCAGCTACCAGGCGAGCTGTCTCCTTCCCATTTTAATCCCTGTAGGAAGTTCCCAGCAGCTGAGGACATGGAGTTTCATCCTTGTGATGTTGATCTGCTTTGAGATGCCTCGAAGCAAAACCAAAGCAAAATCCCCCAAATGCTAGCCTAGTCGCCTGGAACAAGCAGCGGGATGCAAGGAGCAACAGCCTGTAACGCACATGCTCTGAGCTCTCAGAAAGCAATCCTGGGCACCAAGCATCTCTATAAACAAGATCAATTACTTCCCCTAATTCCTTGCTGGAGGAGAAAAGGTCTGGATGCTTCATGGTTCAAATGATGCCTTTTTGCTTATGTTTGAACAGAAAAGGAACAGTTTTAGGAAAGCAAAGATCTGGGTGGGCCTGGACCTGAGAGAAGCACCCCAGGATTTAATGATACACCTGTCCAATGCCCCCGTGGTTGGTGGCATCTGTGCTTTTAGGAGCATGCTGCAGGTACGTGTCTTCCTGCAATGTCATCACTGCTGTGTTTCAGAGTCTCCTGGTGAAAAGCTGGATTAAGGGATGGGGTGGGTGGGTACTGCTGTCACCCATTTAGGGTTTCTTTGCCCTGGGTATGCTTGGGCAGGGGTGAAGTGTGCTGGAGCTCCCGGCAGCAGAAGGGCTGCTGGTGACGGTGTGGGGCATCCCTTGAGTGCTCATCGTGGCCAGCAGTGTTGAGAGCACAGCAGCATCGTTTTTTCAGCCACTCTGGTTAAAAAGGTGTCTCTTCTACCATCCACCTTCAGAAAGGGCTGAGAGAGCCTGGCTGGAGGGTGGCTCTGCTTCAGTCTGAGTGGAAGCTCAACCCGGTCATAAAAATAATGAAAGCTTGTGAGCATTGTTTTTAGGAGGGGGAGGGAGGAGGTTTCAGGCCCCAAACTGAGGCGGGGAAACGAGCACAGCGAAACCTGCTTCGCCCAGGCAGTGCCCAGGACTGGTGGCAGTGCCCAGGACTGGTGGCAGTGCCCAGGACTGGTGGCAGTGCCCAGGACTGGTGGCAGTGCCCAGGACTGGTGGCAGTGCTGTACGTGAACACAGTGGTGAGCAGAGCTGGGGAAATGAGAGCTGCCACAAAGTGAGGCAGGGAGGGGAGGAGGATGGGATGGGGCTGTAAGGTGTGATAGTGGGGGCTGTGCTGCCGAAGGGCCTTTGTGGCTCCATGGTTTCATGCCTGGAGGGCTGGTTGTGCAGGCAGGAGGTACTCTGGGGCTCCTAACATTCGCTCGGTGGACGGTCACCTGGAAGAAGGGGCAAGTGGGGCTGGGCTTTGTCATGCTGCGCTGATGGCCACAGCACAAGCTGAAAGCCTGGGGTAGCTGCTTGTAATACCCTCATGTGCTTTGGGTGCCAAAGCTGGAGACAGACTGACCAGGGAAGAGCTTCAGAGCCTGAAAATGTCTTCAAGTACAATAAGCCATAACCCTTGCTAGTGAAACACCATCAACAGAAGTTACTTTGGTGGGGCTGGAGGATGGATAAATCCACTGATGAGGCTGTGGTACCACCCCAGGAGACGTGGGTCGTTGCTGCCTGGGGCTGGTGGGAAGTCCTGAGAGATGAACTGGTCCCCACAGTGTAGGGCAGAGCACCAGCCTTTATCCTCTGCTCCCACCATCCCTATAATGACTCTAAAAGGGGAAGAAGCAGACTCAAGGCAAGGAAGTACTTTTTTTTTTTTTTTTATTCAAATCAGACTTTATCCTGTCAATGCAGAGCTTTTTTTCCCTGAACGACATTATCAGCCCCAGAGTTGTTTTGTGCTTTTTCCACATTAAAACAAAAAACCCCAGCCCCATGCTTGGGCTCAGAGACCTATGCCTTGCCCACTGAAGGCAGCAAAGGCAGGTCAAGAAGAGGGGGAAGGCAGCAGCGCGTGGTGGAACAAGTGAGTGGAGCCTGGAAGGGTGAACCCCTGCCCATCACAACAGGCAGTGTTCACAACTGAGGCATAACAAAGTCGAAGACACTATTTTGAGAGCCTTGAGGGGTGGGAAGACAGAGCGGGGAGGGAAGCCGCAAAGGAAACATGCATTGAACACTTGTTCGCTGCCAGAGCTGTAACCACACAGGGTTACCGTAGCAGCGAACATCGGCTTCATCTGATAAAAATAAGCAAGGAAGTCAAGTGTACGAGAGGGAGAGGATGTCAGAAGCCAACCATGAAAATGTCATAGCAGCTCTGCTTTTATTTTCAATACTTTCTTCTTTATTCTGCCCTTGGCTGGCTCAGGAGCCTAGCTATTTCCTTGCTCCATCAGTCCCAAAGTGTGTCCTGCCACTAAGTGCCTCTGTCCCAAACATCCCCCTGGCCCATGTGGCTCCATGGCCACATGCTGGTGTGCACGATACCCTGCCATACCTGCTGGGAGCTGCACGCACACAGACACGGCTCTGCTGCAAGCTGCAGGGATGGAGCAGCGGCCAGGTCCTCGGCCAGTTGCAGCGAGGCAGCTTCCCCAGCTCCTCTGGGCTACTGGCGGCTGATGCCTTTGGCTCTGGCCTGCAAAGGTGGGGATCAATACAAGGGAAAACACGGGAATGAAATCCCAGCGTGTTCGCTGCCACCTGACAGCCCACTCCTGTGCTCCGTGCTGGGAGTAGCTCAGCTGGGGCGAGGAGACAGCCCAGGACTGCAGCTTTCTCCAGCTGCACCAGGGGAGGAAAAAAGGGTGGCTGCATTATTGGGGGGGTTTAAGCTCTTCCCCACAGGTTCTCTGCATTCAGAAGCATGAGCCAGGCAGGTTATAATTAGCTTAACAAATATTTGTCAAGCGCAAGCCTTCCTGAGCGGTGTTTGACACCTCCTTTCCACTGCAGTTGTTGCCAGCGCTGTGGCTGTCAGGTCTGCTTTGGATGCTGCCTGGGGGGGTGAGGACCGACCCTTGCTTCCACAAGAGCCGCCATGGGATTTCTCTTTGGTAAAACGGTGCCTGTTTGGTGGCCAAGGTGGCAACACCCTTGTATCCCATGGGGTGGAGTTGACCTGGCTGAAGTTGGGTGGTCAGGCAAGCTGCAGAGGTGGAGCTACTCTCCAGGCACCCTTGGGTGGGGAAACCCATTCCAGTGTGCTGAAATGGCCGTGCACATGTGTGCACATGTGTGCATGTGGGATTTGCCTCTCAGCCCTCCTACCCTCTTCTGGTTTGGTGCCCACAGCTTGCTTTACCCTCTGCACAGCCTTTTAAGTAATTGGCACATTCTGACATTGAACTGGTAGGTTTAATCTGGTAATGGTCCAGCTGATGGGATTTGGGATACCCTCGTGAGAGGGGGAGACGGGGAGCTTTAGAGCAGGGCCTCGTGCATAAACTCGCTCCGACGATGGAACGGAGGGGAGGCTTTGTAGGGGCTTGTCAGTCCCCGCCAGGCTCAGCCGATCTGTGCCAGGGTTATTATCCCCTGCACCCGAGGACAAAGGGACTTTGTAGTGTTCAATCTCATGACCCGTCTATCCTTGAGATGCTCAGCTGAGCTGGAATGGGGTTTGCCAAAATCCGCAGCACTCGGATGCCAACCCCTGTCTGGGTCTGCTGTAGGTGCTTGTGTGCGGTACAGGGGAGGGCCTGTGGGCATTCATATAGGGCAGGCGAGAGCCGTGCTGTGTGTCACCATGCACCCCGCTGGCACTTCTGGACAGATATTCAGGCTGTCCTGGCCCATTCCAGGGCCTTTATGAGCTGCCCGGCAGGTGTTTGGTGCAGCATGTTTCACAGACCACATCCTGCCCCTGTGCTCCTCTCCATGCAGCATCCTTTTAGGTTTTCCCAGTAGCAGCCCAAGAGATTTCTCCAGGGCCTCCTCCTCTCTCTGCCTTGCTTAATCTGAGCAGCTAAACCTCTGTAACTATTACTGACCTCTGTAAAATAGGACTGGCCACAGTTTGCCTGAAGTATAATATTTAACTTAAGTATTTGGTGCTTTGTAGGGACTTGCCATCAGTGACTTTCCATACCTTTGTCTTCCAACAAACCGTAGATGTTTGTCTACAGGGGAAGTTCCCAGTGGGATGAAACAGCTGTCAGTTTTGAGGAAACCTGATCAGAAGAAATCTCCAGAGACACGGCTGTCAGGAGAGATGTTTTTTTTGGCTGAGTTTCAGCCAGGGAGCCAACACAAAGCTCCCAGCTGCAGAGCCTGTGATACCACCTCCCACCCTGGCATCGGGCTGGTCATGCTGAACTGCCTCCATTGCAATTAAAACTTGGGTGTCTAGCCTGAGATAGTTGTTTAGTCTTCTCCTGTACTCCACAGCAGGAGGTAAACACCTCCAGAAGGTGATTCATTTTAACAGCCTATCTGAAAAGAAAGACTTCTTGGAGGTCCATTAGCAAGAAGATGTAGATTACCATGTGGTTTGCATGCCTGACTCTCAGGTAGCTGAAGCTAGGTGAGATGAACCTCACTCTTAATTTCTTTTGTACTTCTGCCTTCTTGGCCCCTTCACATGTCAATTCCTGCATTTCTATACATCCGTGGCCAACCATTCTGTGTGCACCCAGTGCACTGGGTTCACTGTAAAATTCACATTCCTTGATCGCCAAAAAAACCCACCCCAAACTAGCGAGGTGTTGGTGACATGAAGTGACACAACCAGGTGAAAAAAAATCTCAACGAGGAATGGAAGAATGAGGAAAACATGGGAGGAGGGTGCAATGAAGACCATGAAGGTGGAAGGAGAGGTTGCAGGGGCACAGCACATGCAGCTTGTGCCACCTGCATGCTGCTTGTGCTGGCTTAGCTTGGGGGAGCAGGGTAGGGAGGAAGGCAGAACTGTCCTCTGCCTCCCAGCCAGGTCCAGTTCAGGGGCACGCTCATTCCCAGTCACAACTGCCCAACCCACAGACATCCCATTGACTTTGATCGTGCTGAAAGTCCGACACGTGCTGGAGATGCTACCCATCATAGGAGGGAGCTTTCCTGAAGTGTGGCCACACAGCGCGGGGCTCCCTTTAGCCCAGGAAGCACATGGTTTAAATAGCAGCAGTCTCTCCTAGGGGGAAATAGTTCAAAGTCTAAGAAAACGGGGTCTGTGAACTCATTTTCTGAACCCAAAATTAGCTAGAGAGGTTCACAAACCCTTGAACTTCATGAGGCTCATCCTGCCTGAGCTGAGGAAAGCAGTGAGACCGAGAACGATGAATACACTCCCCGTCTTTTGTTGCCAGCCCAGCTGTAGGGCTTGATCCTGTTTGCTCCCTTGCTCCCATACACATGGTTTCCCTCCTGAAGAAACCTCTGGCTGCAGGTGGGTCTGGCACAGTGCTGCTGTCTTTCTGCACGTACCAAAGTTTCACCGCAACAACCGGCAGACAAGCCCAATCTACTTACCAGGAATCACTTGAATTATTCAGGAAAAGTTGTTCTTTCCACTCTAATTTTTCATACTAAGATGTTGTGGACTTCAGTATTTCTCTTGAGCATTTTTCTGTCCCCACACGTGCCAGTCCAAGTGCTACCAGCAGTGGCTCACCCATGCGGGTTGGCTGGACCAGCGTCTTCCCATGGATTTCAAGGGGAGGCTGATGGTTCAACCTCCTCTGCTCTGGTCTTGCAACTCGTCTGTCCCACCAGAGAAGAAAATATGGGGGCCGCCAGCATGCTTGAGGGAACAGCGGCCTTGCCTGTCTCCTCGTGAAACGTAGGCTCCATAACCCCCTGTGCAGCGTTCCGTAGGCTGAACGCCCGTGAGCGGTGGTAAGGAGCAGATTGCCCTTCGTCTGGCTGCGGATGCAGCGGTACGTGGCGATGTACAGGGAGTGAAGCGCATTGTGAGCAAGGCAGATGAAAGCCACTGTAAAAGCATGGTAGGAGAATTGTTGTTAGCAAGGACAGTATTTTCACTTTGCATCCTTCAGTGCCTGCCTAGCCATAACTAGAAAGAGAAGTGAGAAAACGATGCCTCTAAAGTTTTATTTCATGTCTTGCTTGCTATTTACCATGCTATGTAAAGACCCAGTCTGGAGCTACTTCAGTGTTCAGGTGCTTAAATGAAGATGTGTGGAAGGGCTTGCAGGTTTAGGACCTATTTTGCTCACTTGGCCGCCTCGGCCCTCTGGACAAAAGCAAGCCTTGGGAAATGACTGCCAAAGCTTTGCCTGTGACCAAAACACAGCGGAGGACTGGCGGGTTACCGACAGGAGCTGATAACAAGCTTGCTTGGCTAATTACTGTTTTTAAAGTCCAAAGTCATTGGAAAAAATGACTAAAGTTATATTTCACACAGCGACGACAAGAAGAAAGAGCGCTGGAATGTCTGAGTCACTACTCTGAGCACTCTTAATTATACAGAGATATAGATTTCATATGCTGCGTTACATATTACAAGCGTGTGGATGCTCAGAGAAGCCTGGTGGCTGTCATTATGCATGTTGTTTACCAGGAGATTCGAGGCTGGGTGAGGTGACCCAGCGGGCTGTAGTTAGAGGGAGTTTTTTTGGTTGGGTTTTGTTGGTGGTTTTTTTGCAGGTGATTTTATTGGTTTTACAGAAATTGGAGCAAAGCCTGAAACAAGCAAACTGAAATAGTAGGTAATGATTTTCTTCCAGACCTGATGCACAGCACGTGGGAGCGTGGCTCACCCACCCAGCTGCTTCATGCACGTGTGCTCCATGCAAGCACACGCTCACACGTGACATGCTTTCTACGCTGCGTCTGTACGGTGCTTGGCTCAAAACCTGCCACCGTGCTTGGTCCCTTGGGAGTTACTGGGGGTGTGCAGCCTAAGTGGCCTGTGGAAACCAGCCGCTGGTCCAAACTTCCCAGATGGAATCGAAGCGACCGCACCAGTCAGGGCACGGCTGGTCCCCGCTGATGGTGAGCCCTTGGCAAGGGGTGGCAGACCTGGGGAGGTCTGTCCGGTGTCCTGGTGCATCTGGGTGGTGCACAGTAAAGGTATGGCTGCCTCTGCAAGAGGATGCTCCCCTGGTAGGTCCTGGACCATATCTGCCAGCCCTGGGTAGGTGCCTCAGGCAGCCAAAGGCATTTCAGAAAGCAGTATACGGTACCTAGGCACAGGCTCCCGCATACCTCCTTGGCCATCACGTGGGCTTCCTGGACAATCCCAGGGCAAAGGGCATGTGGGCTCTGCTATGAGCCGTTTCCTGCAGGGCACGTGGACCAGGAGCTGGAGAGCCAGCGCCAGTCTGCACTGAGAACTGTGAAGATGCCCTTTTGCTGAGTGACCTCCTGGGATGCTGGTCCCGAGGTTGTGGGCAGAGTTCAATACCAAAGGCAGTGCCAGCCCCTGTAATTGGGCATGCTGATAGTACTTTTCCTGGATTACCTTTGCACCCATGTGACTGAGCTTTCCCAACAAAGCATGCAAGCAATTAAGGAGCTGAAGGCTCATTAAAAAAAAACCCAACAACAACCAGCCACACAGCTGGGCTTGTGACTGGTCGCTGGTGTCTCCAGCACCCAATAAGCATAAGGCTTTGGAAAAATCCAGCATGGAAAGGGTTAGGAGCTCAGTTACGTAATTCCTTTAATAAGTTGTTTTGTCATAAGCCATATCATAAACAGGCAGGAACAGGGACAGGAGGACAAGAAAGAGGAGGAGGAGGAGGAGGAGGATGGAAGGCTTCTCATAGCCTCCACTGCAGGCTGAGGAGGCTATAGGTCATTTGCTGGGTGGTGACTAATGTCATTATCTATTTTTCCCCCTTGAAGTGGTAATATTTCATCTGTGGTTTGGCCTTTTTATTCTTCTGTTCAAAACATGCCTGTTTGCCTTTTTCTTGCAGCCCTCATCACCCTCCTCCCTTGGGATGGGAGGGATGCACGGGGCAGCTCCCAGGGTCCCAAGGGCAAGGATGTGCAGCCCCAAACAGTGGGCTGGGGTTGAAAGGAGGTATAAATCTGGGAAGAAAAAAGGGAGTTTATGAGTTTTGGACCCCAGGTTTGCATGCTCTCCAGCAGCGCTGGCAGCGTCTGCAGCAAGGACCTCAACCCCTCCCGCTTCACTGCTGCCAAAATTTCCCCAGCCCACAGGCAGATGCATCAAGAGAGGCCAACGTTGCACTGCAGTGAGGGTTTGGGGGTTTCATAACATAACCTGTGAAAATAAGGCCTGCTGGGTGGACTGGCTTTCTGCTGGCCCAGGCTCCCAGGAAACACAGTGGTGGGCACCCCATGCCCCCCCAGCTCCCAGGGAAGAAGGTGGCTGATAACCAGAGCTGCTAATTGCTGCGAGGAGCTGGAGACAGGCAATTAGTCACTTCTGCGATGGCCAAGCCCCGTCAAATGCATTAGTTAAGCTGGTGTCCCCGGGTGCTTGGTTAGTCCCCCTGCGCCTGGCTTTCCACTGCACCAGGGTTTTTTTTAGAACATTCGTATTTTCCATCCTCTGGCAGGGATGATGCCTGCTTATTAGTGTCACCGTCGCCCCGAGAGGGAGAGATGCACTCAGGCACGGGTACCAGCAGGAGGGCTGGAGGTGCCTTGGTGGCGCTTGTGCTTTCCAACAAAATCCAGGGAAAGCAAGGGGCAGGGGGAGGGCAGCACTGCCCGGTGGTGATCCCATGGGCAGTGACATGCCCGTGCACGTGGGAGCATCTCAGCATCTTGTCTTTGCACTCACATGTGTGTGCACGTGTGCATGTGGATGTTCAGCTAGCCCCTCGTGAGGCGAGGTTTCCCTGTGGTGCCCAGGGAGGGCATGTGAGCACGTGTGTGTGGGGGGGTGTCACTGGGTCTTCCCCCTGCTCCCCAGGGTTACCACAGCAAGGCAGGCCTGATCTCTCCTGGAGGAAAAAAATCTAACCAGCTTGAATGACATAAGAAATGACCTGAAACATAGAGCTGAGACACGGGTAAGCATAATCAAAAAAATAATAGGAACTTTCTGGTAACGGCATGGCGGGGCCTGGGTTGTTTTATGGTGTCAGGTCAGTGCCCTGAGACAGGCAAGGAGGGAGGGAAGGGGCCCCTCTCCCAGCTCCTGCCTGCTTTTTCCCTTTAGGGAAGGCGTTGCTTTTACATTTGACATCCAAACACTTCTCTCCCAGCTGCCACCCCAAGCTGTGAGCGTTGTACTCTTCTCTTTGAGGGGGTCAAGGAGGGGGTTGAACGGCGAGCCTGGATGCGAAGGTGCAAATTCAGCCTCAGCAGTGCAGACAGTACCAAAGGAGCCGCAGCTCCTTCTGCTTCTGGAGGGATAATTAATCCCCAGAGGTGGCTGCTGGCCGCTGTTTTGGGAAACCAGCTTACAAGTCAGGGGCTAGAGCACTGAGGACCAGCTACTAGAGGTGGCTGGGGTTGCAGAAAAGGAGGAGGACTTTAATTTAAAACAGGTGTTTGAAGCTTGGGGCTGGAGTGGCTGTGCCTGTGAGAAGGGAACGGAGCAGGGATCTAATTTTTAAATAAGCACCGTCCGACTTCTGCCTCATGCCAGCCACCCCACTCCACCCCGGTAACAGGCTCTTTACCACGACGCAGAAGGAAAAAAAAAAAGAATAAAAAGAGAACAGGGAAATTCTTGAGATTCTTTCCAATGGAAAAAATGTCTCCACTTATCACTCAGTGTCAACAGCAGCAGACACCTGTGTTTGAACACCCAGCAGTGAGTGGCGAGGCAAAAGGTAACTTAAAGCTTCTGCTTCCACCTCCCTGCACACACGCAGGTGGGACGATGGACTTGGACACCTCTCGTCAGCCCAGTGGGGCTGCGGCCAGTGTCCGGAGGCAAGCTCAGAGGTGGCAAAGCTGGCAGCATCCCGTGGCCAGGAAATGCCAGCAGCCTGACTGCCGACGTGAGGCGTTATCATACGTTCCTTAATTAGACCGTCACCGACTTACCCCTCCCTCCTCCCCATCCTCCCTCCAACTCTTGCTTCATCGCATGCAGCGGTAAGCCCTGGTGCTCGCTATTTTCCCTGCTGGCCAGCCAGTGTGGGAAGCTCAGGAAGGAGGATGAAGGATGTGGCACAGCGTGGTGGGAAGTACTGGGAAACCCAGTGCGCTTCCCCCAGCCTGGGGATGCACGGAGTCTATACTCTGGGGTGAAGTGATGCTCTGTGAGTGGCACAGTTATTTGCTCTTGTGGCATCACAGCATGGCACACCAAAGCCATGTGCTGCCGATCTTCACCAGCCGGGAAGGCTGGGCACATCACGTACTTGTGGCACAAGGATTTCTTGGTCAATCCATCAAAGCTTCTGCTCTTCCCACCACTCCGTCCATCGCTCTCCCTGCTAACCAGCACCTGTGAAGCAGAGATGAGGGCCTACAAAGATTTTCCTCTATTCCCTTCCCACCTTCGCTCAAGTTCTTGTCCATTACAAATGTCAAAGTTTTGGGGAAGAGGACCTCCAAACGTCACAGCAGCCTTGTGTTTTACAGGTTCTATGCAATGCTAAGGTGCTGGTAGGAAGCCACTACCACGTGATGGTCTGTTTGGGGGAACACCTACTTCCCATCCCTCAGTCCTCCCCTGTTACCTGCATGATCTTGAGCAAGCTGCTTATCTTCTGCATTAATTTCTTAATTAACGCTTAATTTCAGCTTGATTCCTACATGTAAAGAACAGAAATAATAACAATACTGAAGCCCATTCACAGAGTGTGCAGCAATACCCTGCACGTGAACACATAGAGATGGTCAGTGATTAGTGAACATATATATGAAATCATAGAATGGTTTGGGTTGGAAGGGACCTTTAAAGGTCACCTAGTCCAACCCCCCTGCAATGAGCATACATCACCCGGCATCACTGACCACATATCCATTGTGTTTCTTTCGTTATTTCTATTGCTGCTGTTTTTCTTTTGGCTTGTTAGCGATAATGCTCCTGAGATGTTTTCTAAATATTTTTTTGAACAAAAAAAAAAAAAGAAAATAATTTCTTGTAGTCACTATGAGATAATTTATCAAGCTAGGAAGATGCGTCTTGGTTAAGTTCCATGCATCCCACAGCATCTGAGCCACAGAAAGGAAACACTGGCTCACACCTGCCTCCAAGGCTGGTTCATCCTGACTGATGCGTGTTACCTGAAGTGCTTGGATTCAGCGTGTGGTCACTCTCGGCACCTCCTACAGCAACGCAGGTGCTCCAGAGCAGGGTGTATAAATATGGTGGGTTGAAATGTTCTCTAAAAGCAGAGGTCCTTTGCCAGCGCAGGTTTAACTGTTTAAAATGAGATTCCTCTGGTCCAGCCCTATCATGCAGCTGAAGGAAGAATCCCATTTTTTTTACCAATAGAGTTGAAAGCAGTGAAAGCTTTTGCTAGCATTCCCGTATCATTTGGAGAAGTGATTTTTTTCTCATGTTTTCCAACGTTTTTCCCCATATCAATCCACTAAGCAAAGTCCGCTAAGTGCTGCATAATTCAGCATCATTTGGTGCCTGTAATGCTACAATTACTCTTCAAGGCTCATTTGCTTCAAGGTCTTCAGGCTGTAAAGTTATGGGAGTGCGGTTAGTTGATTTTCAGGAATGTCTGCTCTCTGGCAGGGGCTGGAGAAGGAAGGAACTGAAAAGAAATGCATGCAAATTCAATGACATAGCAGGAACTTTAGAGGCATTTCAACACTGCGATACCCACAGGCAAAGAAATCATAATTGTTCAGAGGAAATACAGCCTTGCCAACTCCTACGATTTTATCAGGAGTCTTGTAATTTTCAGTGTCCTTAAAAGCCCAGCTTCTGGAGTCATCCCATTGTCAGGGAGTCTCAGCTTCCTTTTAAATGAAAAAGAATGTTTCCAGCCTTTTTTTTTTTTTTTTTAACCCTCCAGAGAAAACCTTTAGAAAGTATGCTGAAGGTTCAGAAATGGAAGGAAAAGAGAACCCAGGTCATATTAAAACAAGCAGAAAACCAACACAAAAGTGCATGCTTAAAAATATGCTCACTCTGTGGTTTTTTTTGGAAAAACTCAATGCCAAAATCACATCTATTGCCATTTTTATCTGGACACCTGATTTGCAGATGCTTGTGCTTGGCTCTCCCAGCCTTGTGCACTTACCTCACAAAGGCTCAGGTAGCCTTTGGTGGCTCCCGGATGGGGCAGGATGAGATGCTGAGGCTCCACTCTTGCTCTTTCTCTTTGTCTTCTCCCCATTTTCACCTGTGACTTGCTGTTCCCCAGCTCTCAGAGGCATTGTCAGCCCTAAAAGTCTGTCTGCCCTGACACAAATGCTTGTTGCTTTGCTACTGGCCTTGTCAACTACTTGTATATCATCTTTGGGCAGTACCTGCTTAGGTATTCCTCACTGCCCTTACAGTGTAGATGATGGTGGGCATCCAACGTGAATCGCTGTCCTGCATCCCTTCCACCTCTCTGTGCGGTGGCTTAGCCACCTGGCATTGCTTAGTTCCCTGAAGGCACCGCTTTCCTCTGTGTTTCCATCCAAGTTCACATCTACAGGGATGCCTTGGCATGCACTGCCCGTGTTCCCTGGCCTCAGCTGGCACCTGGCTGCTCACTCAGCTCTCCCCATCGTGAGCATCACCCCAGCCCCAGGGCCTGTGCTGCAGTGGGATCTGCTTCCCTGGGTGTCGGGCACCTGGGACAAAGGGTGCACAGGGTGGCTGATGGAGGGCATTGGCTTCACTAGAGCCAGTGAGAATTTGGCGAGACCTGAGGAGAGTTAACCTTCATGGGGAGGCTTGATGGCACTTTGGTAGGGGAGGAGCAGGCTGCTATGGCTGGCGTGGACAATTTTTTGAGAGCTAAAGTAGTGGTGTGGAAAGTTGGCTGTGCTTTGCCTTCCGTCATGGCTGCAAAGTCAAAATCATGACAAGCACGGGGGAAGGTGGAGGAGTTGTATCTCCCCGGTGTTGTGGCAACGAGGTCAGGCGAGGGGATTGCAAACCAGCTGCAAAGGCATGGTTATGCTTGCAGGGTAGCTGGGCCCTTAATTATGTGAGTAATCTTCCCGAGCGGGCTTGTGCAGATACAAGGGATGAGTAAGTGCGCAGGGCCACGTTTGCAAGAGGCACGTAGGCTGGAGGGCCAGCCAAAGCCTGCACATGGACGTAGAGGAGAGGCAAGGGCAGCAGGGAGGCGGGTGAGCAGCAGGGCGAGGGGAGGACGGTGGTCAGTCTTGACCAGAGGGCATCACCTGCCTTTCCTGGGAGGGTCATTGTAAAGACCTGAGGTGAGATGCCAAACTGGAAGTGAGGAGACTATGATTTTTTAAGCAATGCACCCTTCCGTTCAGAAAACGGTGCTGGGCTTTTCTGTGAGAGGCCGTGAGCCTTTGCCGCACCTTTCAGCAGCACCGTGTGTCTGTCCCCTCACTGCTCAAGGCAGCGGCTCAGGCAAGGCTGGAGATAAATATAGCCAGGGATGGGAAAACTTCACGTCTTTAGAAGCTTCACTCAGCACTGGATCAGCACCAGAAGGTTTCAGCACCTATTTGGAGCACATTTCGACTTAACTGGGTCTCCTGCCTCCTGGAGGCAAAAAATAAGCTTTGTCACAGCATTTGTTCTGCTTCCCACAGGCTTGTGGCGATGCAAGCACAATTCTGCTTTCCTCTAGCCCTCTGAAATAGCCCTTTGGCTACCCAAGGAGCCTCCCCATGCACGGAAGCTGCGACTTTAATAATTTCCTAGCGAGCTGTTGGCTGTCACAGGGGAGGTACATGTATGATGCTCTCTCCATGGCTTTGCTGCTGGTCAAAAATAGAAATCCCCAAATTCCAGAATGGGTTTCCCCCTTTGTGTGTGTGTAGGTATGAAGTGTTGCAATACTGCAGGCTGCTTATGGAGGTGTAGCAGTTGCGATGTGAGGAACTGTTCAACGGGACTGCACAAGCCCAAGGTACTGCAGCCTGAGCCCTTCCCCGCGCTGCCTGTGCAGCACGGGCTCCGCAAACACCTCTGGGAAGGACTCCCGCGCCCTTCGTGCGACGCTGAGCTGCAATCCCCTTTGCTCTTCATATTTCAATGAAGTCTCTCTTTCTGTCTCCCTGCCTGTGCGATTCTGCCAAAGGTTTGGATTCGTAATGCTGCCAAAATGTCTTGCTGAAATCAAAGAGTGAAAATATTTCTGTTTCTGAAAGGATGGGCATTGCTGCTGACAAGGAGTGAACTCTTTCTTTCCATAGACAAACCCCCAAATGTCTGTTCTGGCTTTAAGTAGATATTAGCTTCAGCCTAAGGAAAACAGCAACAAATCAGGAAAACCGAGTTTCCTGCAGAAAGCCCGGTGTTTGTCTGTCCGGTAACGGACTGCTAATTCCAGGAATAAAACAGCTGCTATCCTTGCACGCAGGCAGTTGTCTTGGACTTTAAAGAGGAAATGAAATGGGGAAAGGAAACAAAAAATATTAAAACATCACGTATAAAACCATGCCAAAGGTATAGAGAAGCAGAAGTTCTCATTCAGTGAAGCATTACATGATTGCTCGATAGGTCAGCAAGTACTGCAGGTGAAATTCTGAGTTCTCTGAAGCGGATTGTTAAAACTTGGAGGCTGGGGCTTGCTCACATTTTGCCTAAAATGCTTAGCCTGCTTTCATGCTGTTTATGGGGGAGACTGAGTCCTGACCCATGGAAAAACGATGCCTGAGATGCAACCGGCACTAAGTCAAGGTGGTCCCACAAGTACAAATTCAGGAAACAAGTACAAAATCTAGGAAAAAGCGATCAGCAAGACAGTTTCTGCTATTGATTGGGTTGAAACAGAAAGTTTTAATTCTGTGGGAACTTGCATAGCCCCCATTACGTTATCATCTTGGTGGTGCTTCATCACCTGTATTGCATTCATTCTCATGCAGCCGTAGGAGATGCAGGTGTCTCCTGGCACAGGTGAAGAACATAATGAGAGACAACAGAGAGAGATTTACTAACATCCCTCAGCCTGGCTGGTCTTGCCTGTAAAAGGTCTTGCCTTTGGTTGTGGTTTAAGTGTTGATGCAGGGTCTTTTCTTGGTGTACTTTTCTGCTGTCTCTGCCCCTTCCTGGCATCAAGAGCAGATTGGCTTCCTCTGTAGTAGGGATGCTGTGTGACACTGAAGAGCAACATCCTGAGGTAAGTCCCCAAATGGCATTTGTTCATGCTGTGCTGCTGCTTGCTGAGAGCTCCTGCCTTCCCTTTGCCACATCTGCTTTACCCTTCTGCCCCCCATTCCCCTCTTCTCCAGAAATCCCTTCTGCGAGACCCCTGTTTGCTTCTCCCTCCTGGCCTCTGCTTTCCTGTCTGTCCCCACTGATGTGTGTGACCAGGGTGGGGTGGGATGGAGGGGTCTGCTCCCTCCCCCTGGGCTGCACTGGGACCCTGCTGGCATGCCCTCCCTTTGCAGGGGGCTCCAGGCATCCTTGTGGTGTGACATTGATCTGTGTCCATCGGAAAACATAATGGCTTTGGAGAAGGGATGGCTTTGAACCATCTGAGAAGCTGACATCCCTCAAAAGGTTTTAAAGCTCCTGTCATTGGATCTACAAGGACTTTAGAGCGCATTTGCAACTTCTAGATTGCCAGAGAAGAAAACCTTCTGCTGTACTTTTTGCTTTTCTGCTGTCAGAAGATGCCTGGGGAGGGAGAAGCTGTGCTCCCAGCCCTCTGACCACCCCTCTCTGCGCTGCTCCCGGAGCAGGAGGTGGAAAATCACCGACTTTACTGGTGCCTTTTGCTTTGTCTCTCTCTTCCTCTCCCCTGGCAGCCTCCTGACAGCATGGGAACAATGGGATGACGTGACCGGAGCCCTGTAAATGCTAATTCCCCTTTGAGGCTCTTGCACCAAACAGGAAGCACAAACTGCCCCGGAATAGAAATCCAGTCCTTGCTCCGCTCCTCAGCAGAGCCTGCTCCCAAATAATGCCACCTGGCAGGCCCCTCTCTGCGTGGCCGAGCTGCTCTGCCCCTCGCCGTGCTCCCCAGCCCCACTGCTCTGGCTGGCCATGCTCACCAGGGGGTCATCTCCTGCCCGGGGCTGGCAGGCAGGTGGGTTTGGGGATGGGACTCGCCCTGGCAGAGCTGGGGCTGCCAAGTGATGTTGTTGGAAGAGGGCAGAGGTATGTTGGGAGAGTAGCAGGAGCCTTGGGAAGCTGAGCTAGGCAGTGATGCCGGTTTTGAGGATGGATCGTGGAAGGGAGGCTGTCTGCACCTGCTCATGTTACCCCTGCTCTGAGGTAGGCTGCTTGGTGCCAGAATGACAAGCATCATGTTGACCTGCCAATAACCTACCCTCTTCAAAACTAATTTTCCTTTTCACACTGAACAGTGGGGCGTTAGCGTGCAAACTTGCAATTGCTCCTGGGCTGTTGTTCCCTCTGTAACACATTTGCTGGGACATCTGCTGCAATCAATAGATCATTAGGAAGTACCCTGTAAGGAGCGAAGTGTTGATCCAAGTGAGGATGCAACCCAGGTGGAGGGTTTGGATGTGTCAGCTGGATTGCAGGGCCTCTGCTAAAGCAAAACTTCCATGCCTGCTCCCTTTAAACTGCCTTGAGCATTCAGAGCAATCCCTTTGCTTCCTTCGCATGTGGTGTATTTGCAGTTCCTGCGGGTGGGCATGCTGCATTTAAATGAGGCTTCAGTCATCGCAACCTGCCGCTCCTTATCCTGCAGTCCAGCAGTGATGTGACAGGGCTGGATTTTGGATGTCAGAAGATTAATTGCCACAGAGTAAGTGCTGCTCGGTGGTGCAGAGACAATGCTGTGCAGGTCAGTGGTGCTGAGTGGGTGCAGAAGCATGGTGGTGCAGTGTGGTGACGCATGCGGTCTTGAGGACATTCACAGACTTTTCAGGAAAATCCTTTTCTCTCCTGAGCTTTGACTGACTCTCCATAAATTGAGGACAGTAGGTCTCTATCTATTAGACTGAGCTGTTTGGAGCAGGTACCATCTCCTGGTCTTTGTGCAGTAGCAAAGCCCCTTACCCTGGAAAGTGAGGTATTACCTGCAGCACTGGCAGTATAAAGGCAGGAGCTGTGCTGTAGTCAGAGCTAAATCTTTGGTGTTGACTTCAGCAGAAAGTGCTTGGGCTGGGAGGGGGCTCACAAGAGACAGTTACAAGAAAAGTGTCCCAGTGTGGGCAGATGAGTTCCTCCTCTGGGTGAGGAGGGATGCAGTGATGTGTTCCTGGAGGATGCAGGTCTGCTCCCTAGCTCAGGACCCACCAAACCACAAAGTTTCCCTGAAGGCTGATGGGCTCTGGGTGTGCAGATGGACTATGGAGTTGTAAACGTGTCCTCCCCTGCCAACCTGGCTACCCGACAGCATGGCAGGTCTTGCCTCTACCCATCTTGAGTCTCTCCATCAGTGTCTAGATTGCTTTAGGCTTTGCTGGGTTAGGAGAAGAGTTGAGGGGCTGGTGACAGGCAAAAGTGTTCCTCCCTTCATGCCGCTGACATGTTTTAGCATGGTTTTATCTGGTATTTCCTAGAGGTAGCCCTGAGCAGCTAAATGGAAGTAAAAATGGAGACGTCCACATGGAGGAAGAATACTAGGCTTGGTAAGCCCCAGCCTGGCTTTTTGGATGGCTTCAGTCAGCCTTTTAAAGACCCACTTCTAGGGGCTTTCTCTGAAAATGGGGACATCCTGACCTGTACTGGTTACAGAGGCCACAGATTTACTTGGCTTCCCTGGCTGCCTTCTGTGCTTCTGTATCATTTCCATTACTGGTTCTTTAACCTCAGCCTTGCCACCTCTTCACCGCTCTCCAAAAAGTGCAGCAGTGACGGTGACATGCTGCTTTCATCTGCACAGCACGCTGGTACATCCACATGATGAAAACGGGCGTGAGATTCTGCTGTACTGCTGGTAGGGGAGGGATCTTCTGCCCTGGCACTGCCAGGCTTCCCTTGCACGTGTAGGTAGTCAGGAGGGTCACCAAGCCTGCGGAGTTTCAAGATGGGAGCAAGATATTTCCCATAATGATCTCTAATCATTATTTTAACTAAGGGAGAAGGGATTGAGCTTGTTGCTTGTGTGAGGCTGAAGACGCATCTAGTTTTCAGCAAGCGGTTTGTAGGATCGCAGCCCTCTGGGAGTTAGGCTGAGATAAAAGAAGACATCCCTGCATCCTCCCATGGCTGTGCCTGAAGTTTCCAGGTTACACCACTTATTCTCAGCTTCTTGCCTACAGCACTACTGCTAATGCGTGTTTCCAGCTTCCATCAATGCACGAGGTTAAACGTGACATCTCCTTAAATGCTGAGTGTCGTCTTCCCTGCACCCTGAAGGTGACGGGCTAGGAGCAGATCTGCTGAGGAGGAAAAAAAAAAAAAAAAGACTTGAAGACAGGAAGATGTGTTTTTACACTCTGTTTCCAAGCTGAGATTGGAGGAGAAAAAGAGCAGGGACCAAGGTTCTGAGTAGCATGGTGATCTGTCAGGAGCCGTGGCAGCTGGGACCTGCATGGCTCGGGGGCTGGGTAATGGGCTGTGCAGTCCTTCACCTCCGGGTCCACAATGTTCATCCAGGCACTGGCCAGCAGCGAGGGAATAGTGTTGCTCTGGCAGAGCTGCTCAGCGGTTTCTGTGAAAATAAAAGGACTCGCTGCTGCCTGACAAGCCCTGTTCCTGCCGTGGCTCCTAGCAAGTGCCTGGGGAACCGAGAGTGGGTGTTAGCAAGACCCTTTGGAAATTACCGGGAGAAATGGCTCCAGTTAGACCAGCTGATACTGGTGTGCGCTTGGGCACACAAATGTTTTCTCATCTATTTGGTGCCAGATGAGGAAATCGGTATGCTCAGATCAAAGGAACGGAAGAGATGGGCTAGATATCAGAAGCAGTAACTGGGTGGACCAGCAAGACAAGAAGGGAATGGGAGTGTGTTCATGTGGGCTGGTCAAACCTTGCTGGTGGTAGCTGAGAGCCTGGTGAATAGCTTAGCTTTACAACCGAGTCCTTGATGGTCCCTTCCTGGACTTCACATGTTGATGGAAACTACTACACACTCTTGTTATTGGTACTTTATCAAAATGTTGCTGTGCCAGATCCTGGAGAAATTTGCACCCAAGATAGAGAACTTCCCAGCTGAAGGACCATCTGGCTTGATGCTCAGAAAGGAAGTGCCCTATTCCAGGGAGTGCTGGGAAGGTGGCGGGTGCTTTTGGTAACTGTGCAGGTGTCAGCAGTGATAAAGCGTAAACCTCCCTGAGTAAGGCTGGGGGTGGCAAAAACACGGAAAGGCTGGTGACAGGTGTGAGTGTTGCAGTGGCTGTGGGCAAGGAGCGGGATAATTGGCTTGACCTTAGGATAGGTGTCAGGCAGGCTTGTGCTCCAGCACCGGCTTGTTTGGAGAGACACTGGGGAAAAAAGATGTTCAAAAGAACCACTGATGGGAAATCTGCAGGAGGGTGCTTTGTAGCCCTCTGGGGATGGGGGAGTAGTTTACTGTACTCTTTACTGATGAGACTGGCCTGACCGGACCTTCGCGGGAAGACTGATGAAAATTTTTAGGAAGGAGGTTCAGAAGAAGATGCATTAGATCTAGAGAGCTAATGAGGAATGACAGTGGTAATATCCACCTTGGCATATGTTTTCCTAGGCAGATCTTGAGAGATTGCAATGTTTCACCCTTCCTGTGTATCTTGGGCATCCTGGCAATGAGGTGACAAGGAACTTTAAGCACTGCCTCAAAATCTGGTGTCAAGCTGGCTGTGTGACCCTGCTCCAGCTAAACTCACCTGCTTTTCAAATAGGTCACCACGCTACAAAGCTGTGTAAAATTGAGCTGGTGGTGCCTGGGTCAGGATCCTTGTACTGCATGTGAGACAGGCATGGAGAAAACCTGGCATTGGGAAGCTCTCTGAACTGGGAAGATAAGGAATGGCAAAGTGTGGCTGCAGCCTGGTTTTACAGCAGCTTCAGTGGTGATGGGCATCAGGGTTAAGGGAGTGAAGGGCTGCAGCCAGTGAGCCGAGGGGGCTGGGGGGCACTGAGGGGGGTGCCCTGGTGAAGCAGTGACCTGGCTGAAGAGCCTGGAAGCACGCAGAGGTGGTGAAGGATGGAGATGGCTGACCACTGGCTTCCGTGTGTGCAATCTGCTGCTGGCAGTGCTGACACTGGGCTGAGCTGTGTGGTGTAAGGCAGGAGGGAAGGGATGGGACACCCAGCCTGTTGTGGGGGTGCAGGTGGCAGTGGCATCTTTGAGGTTGGGGGACCTGCTGTCGTGGCACGAAATCCTTCTGTCAGGGATCAGGGGAGGGGCTGGGGCTCTTCTGTTTACCTTGGCATCCTGCACCCACTCCCTGGAGCTCCTTGGGTCTTTGTGAGCCTGTGCATCGCATTACTGCAGCGACCTTTCTTGAATTGCTTTGGGCTCAGTATCAGCACAGTCTAGCCCTGTCTACATTGGAAATAGGATTACTTTCTACTTTCCACCTCGAGAGGCAAATTGGAGTCCACAGAGCAGGATTTAAGCCGTTAAGGCATTCCTATTAATTAGTCTCCTTTCCAGCAAACTGCCTGGATGGAAAAAGAAAAAAGCTGAGAGGTAAGGTGTACAGCCCCTCATCTCTGGGGTGGGCTCTGCCAGAGTTGTTGAGATATTTTTTTTATCGGTTTATTCTGCTTCTGAGGTAAGTATGCTCACTAATGTCTCGTGGGGGAGAAGTAGGGTTTAGCAAACAAAGCCCTGTGAAAAGGGAGAGCCAGAAATAGAAAGGCTGTGAATATAGAAGCCCCAGGCAGTGTCTTCCTCTGCCTGGAAGACTCTTTCCTTGTCACAAAAGCCACCCTCCGACTGGCTTTCGATGGCCCCAAGCAGTCAGGGGAAAGCAAGGCCATCAGAGAGGCAATTTTTTTTTTTTTTTTGAGGCACAGTAAAGACCTATTCATGAAAGAAGCAGCAGGAGGGAAGGTGGGGAAGGGAGGAGGGAAACAAAGGGAGGTAGTAGGCAGACCTTCTTTCAGTCTGAAAACTGTCTTGCTATTAACCTTTTGCAGTGCTCTGAGCATCCTCAAGCCCTGGGAAACTCCTAATTAATCCACAGGCTTTTATAAAGGTAATGGGGAAGTGGGAACTGAAGCCTGCAGATTTTGGTGGATTATCAATCACCACTCTGCCCATCCTGGCAGGCAACAGTGTCGTTCCCAGCAGGTGTATTCCTGCGAAGGACAGATCTTCTGGTGCAGAAGACTTCAAAGCTCTTTCAAGGACAGCAGAAACTCTCCTACCTTTGAGTTTTGTTCCAAATGAGAAACTTGCCTGCTGGTTTGAACTTTCTGGTGTGTCCCAGCGGTCTTCAATGAAGCTGGCTTTTTTCAGCAAGAAATTGGTGAACACCTTGCACAGGATCCAACCTGGGACTATGTTTTGCTGAAGAAGTGCTCTGCTTGCGCTTGATGCTTAAAAATAGAAGTGTGGGACGAAGGAGAAAGTTCCAGGGACATAAGTTTGCATGGCTGAAAGGAGGCAAATCACTTGGAAGAAAGCTTGGGGGAGATCGGTCAGTGTAAGGCTGCTGAGTCCACGTGCCCATGTTAAGGGCATGGACATGAAGTTGTTTCTGGAGAGACTGTGGCAAGTATTAAATGGTTTTAAAAAAACACCTCACAAGGCAAAGGGAGTTCTGAGCTTCACAAAATGATGCTCAGTGTAGTTAGTGGCGCCCACAGAAGACATTGTTCTACAATATGCCTGTAACGCTCCACATCTCAGGGTTTTTTTTAAAGAAACATTTTGTATTTTTAGGGGGGAAGTAATAGAAATTCATAGGAAACATGAAAAAGCTGCTCTCAAATGGATTTCCAGGGATTTTTCTAAAAACAGGCTTTGATTTTTTTGCAGGTAGTGGTAGTCAGTCACGCAATCACAGCGCGCACATGACTATGCACAGCATGCAGCATCCCAGTGCCTTCTCTGCTAATACCTTTCAGCTGGATTATGCCTTAACATCAGATATGAAAGGGCTACAACCATGTTTTTTGTGCCTTAGGTGCCCCAATGGGCTTCTGAGGGACTGCTCCACACCAGTAGCAATACCTCTGTTCTGGGGAGAAGGGATTGCGGAGATCCACCACAGAACTGCAAACTCCAAACACAACTCCTCCTCGCTGACCCCTTCCCAGCTCTTGTGGCCCTGCTCTACCTGAAGCAAATGCCGTGCTTGTGTCCTTACGCGCCCAGCAGGGCTCCGGCGGGGGATACCCTGTCCACATGGAGTAGGCATGGGGCAAACAGACCAAGCAGCTCCAGCAGGAAGCTCAGGGGGGGATGTGGAGTTCATTCCTTGTGCACAAGTGGCTCGCTCCGTAGGTTTGATCCACTGATGCTACATTTCTTGCTGATAGAACATCATTGGGTAATTCAAGCCCTGAAATAAGGGGCATCTGAAAGGCATAGCATGTCTATAGGGGTGCCATGTAAGTTTCTAACCTGAATTACTTGCACCTGAGGCATGTCAGAAATGGGTATGGCAGCTAAATACAGTTAGAGCTGCTCAGGGTGGTGGGGTTGTGGAGGAAGGGTTAAGTAGAAACAATGGAATAAACTGGCCGAGGGGAAATGTAGGCTGAATACTAGGAAAACATTTCTTCACACTAAGGTCACTTGTGCTACGAGAGGGGGAAGTGGCAGCTCACCCGGGCTGCCTTCTCCAGGCGTGGGATGGCTGGGGATGCTGAGGCAAGAGGGAATGGTTTCTACAGAGATGCAGGCTGCCTAGCATGTGTTTTCTGCTTCTGAGCGCTCGTGAGCAGCTGGAAAGGGAAATGTCCTAATGCTGGTGCCCCCTGAGGGTTTTTGCTGCAGTCCAGCAGCACGGTTGGGATCTGACATAAGAAAGAAGGAAAACCAGGGAGTGAGTAAGGAAAAGGAGTGACCTTAAAAGGAATTAATTGGAAACATTTCCCTGAATAGACTGCAACCGTTGCCCAGAAATATCTGCAAAGAGATGTGAAAGGGACACCTTTGGCCTTGTGTGGGGCTGACCGGGGGTCCCTGTGGGGCAGAGCAAGGTGGGGGGCTGGCCTCATGCTCAGGGCTGGCACTGCGGTGCCAGGGCAGTTTGGGCTGTAACGTTTTCCTGCAACCCCTGCCCTGGTCAGGTCAGCGCAGCTGCAGACACTCATGCCTCTGCAGCCTGTTCTTCTGCCCTGATGGAAGTAGAATGGGTTGGTCTAAACTGTGCCTGGGTAGCCATAGGCTGCAATGTGGATGTGCAGAGGTAAACTGTCGTGTGCAGGTATGAGGGAGTTTGTCTGTGAGGAAATAAATAGAATAAATATAGAATCTTGGAAGAATAATTTTCTTCATTTAGCTTTTGGGGCTATTCAGCCCTTTGTGCTGAAGACAGTTTACGATACACAAGTAAAAGGAAACGAGGTTCCAATAATACTGGCATGTGCCCTGGCTTTTCTGTATTGCACCGTTCTACTGAAAATAACTTTGGAAACCTGATTTTCCTCCTGCTCTAAATGTTTATGCAGAATATTTTTGGGTCAAGCCTTTTGTCGTCCCTTGGAAGGGTGTCTGAGTGGAGATGGTCTTTGTGTGCTGAAGTTTGGCTCCTCTGCCTTCTGAAAGGTCACTGTCACAGTGCAGAGCAGAGGCGGCTGGCACTGAAATTAATTCTGCAGTAATTCAGTGACTGGTCAGCTCATGCAGTTGTACTCCTGCGTTTAGTATAAGTGGTGCTCTGGTTACTAGAAATCCTCTTTAATTCTTCATTCTTGGTTGCTAACTCAAGTATCAACTGGAGCTGTACAAGAAGAAAATGGAAAGACCAACGTTCATTACTTGAAGTGACTTGAGAACTGCTCAAGGTGTATTTATACACCTGGGCAGTGTGGGTGAAGCCACTGAGCTATTAGCGTTAGCAGGGGAGCTGTAACCAGGAGACCTCAGAAAACCATCAAGTGATTTCAGTCCTTCTCTAAAGCTTTCAGAAGAGGAGGCCAGATGGGAAAGGGATTTATTATTGAATCTGAGGATATTGGCATCTGGTTTTTGTTCTGGCCTGGGCGCAAAACATCTGAGGACAGTTAGTATTTGAAGGCTACCCTGCTGCAGAAATTGTGTGGAGGAGACTTGGTCTTGTCCCACTCCCTGATCTAACTGGCCTCCTTTAATTCAGCTTTAGTAAAGATGTTGCTGCCTGGAAAGGGAACCTGAGCCTGGGGGGAACCTGAGCATCCTTCCTCTCTGCAGTGTCAGAGGTGAAGAACTGGTTTGGGTTGTTCACTTTCAGGACTAGAACGGGCATCGTTTCCACACTGTGGGGGGACGTGCTTGTTGACTCACTCCTTGGCTTGGCCATCCCAGTCTCACTGGTGAGGCTGATGGTTCTGTGGTCTGAACACCTGGATGCTCCCAGCTGGTGACCAGGCAGCTCCGGAGTGACACTGCCTGCTGGCCATGGGCAATAAGCACGACTTTTGTTCAAGACCACTCACCGGCACTAAGAAATACAAAACAGGTGTCATTGGTGGGCTGAAATGTGACACTTCCATATGGATATGCTGGTAGTGCTGCAAGCCCTCTACAAGGGGGTGAGCCAAGAACAGCACAAACAGTATTAGAAGGGATTGCACTGGCTGAGAATGCATTAGGGCAAATGCAGGTTTCACCTTTTCTGCTGCTAGTGACACCAGGGCAACAATGTGAGTGGCCAGGCATTGCAGTCTGCCCAACCTACCAGACCTTCCTGCCTGCCCAGAACTCCCTCGAGAACAGGTATGGCTGCAGGCAGCGACTGAAAAGAAATGATGTGGTTAACAAATGGGAGAAAATCAAGTTGGTGAGATGTACTCGTCATCTGAGCTGGTGGCAGAGCGTGGATAAGTGATGGTGGGGTACAACAGCTGGTCCTGGAGCAGCCTAGGAGAGCAGGCGGTGTTTGGCTGGATGCTGCGCTAAGTGATCATCATTTTGCTTACTTGCCGGAAATCCTCCTTCTGCTCAGAGGTCCTCTCTGTCTCCTTTGGTTTTCCTCTCTGTGTTGTAGTAATTCTGCTTGGGTGAGACAGAACTTGTTTTGCTTTCAACAGCAGAGGAAAGCCACCAAACAGTGTTAAAATTGGGATGCAATATGCTTGTTCTGTAATGGTGAGTGGGTGGCTGAGAGACTCTCAGGGGATGCCTGGGGATGCTAGAGGAGAGGAAACAGCAATAGGAAGTCCCTACCCAAACAGAACTAAGAGCAGAGTGCTAAACTATGGTTGTAAGACAAGCAAATAGGGAAAAGCCTCCATGATATTGCACAAAGTTTAAAGCTTTGGCTTCATCGCTGTGGAAGCCCCTCATGGGGTTTGTAGGGAGAGAGAGCCTTAAGAAAGGGGACTGAATGTCTTGAACCACAGCGTCCAACAGGATGGAGAGTGCTTGTGTCCCACAGGGGCCAGCTCCTAAACCTGGTAGGAACGATCTCCAGTACTCTGTCGGCTGGGAAAAGCAAACCACTGCAGCAGGGTTACTGCAGAGCTTGAGATTTGCAAGGGAATGTCAGCATTTTATTTTGTTTCTCTTTCCTTTTTAAAGCAGAGCTAAGCTGTTCCTTCCTCCTCAAACCACTGGACTGAAGTTCCAGTCTAGCTTGCACCCACAAAACCACGCTGACTTCAGCGCATGAGCTGAATTTAGCCTTTGGCCCTAACCCCCATGGTAGCAGAGACACCTCAGGTCTGTGCTGGCTGGCCCCTGTGGCTGTGTGCTCCCAGCTCTGGGAAGTGGGGGAGGAGAAGCTGCTGCCACCTTGCTTTTTACCCCTTCAGGTTTTGCTGACTTTCACAGAGCTCACCTCTATTCTAGCAAAGGCATCGACACACCAGCATGGTAAATGGCAGCGTGGGTTTTGGCCAAGCTCCATTATGCAACAGGAAACAAGACATTGTAGCTGAGAGCAAGAGATCAGGGCTTCAGAGAACCTACTGGGACACTTTCATCCCTTTTTTTTTTTTTTTTATTTTTTTATTATTACAGGAAGGCCTGGTGGGTTTTTTGTTTGCTTTCTGATATCTACTTTCCCACCATGTTAGTGCATGGAGAGCCTGGTCCCTGCAGCGTGTGCTCGTGCAGAGCGAGCGTGGATGCTCATTTCCAGAGCTAGCGCTGGCTGGAAGCAGCTCTGACTTTCCTGCCTGGTGCAGTGATGGAGCCCAGCCAGAAGCAGGGCAACTGGGAGCCACAGGGCCAGTGCTAGCCCCAGCACGGCTGTGCTTGGCCACAGCCACCGAAGCTCTGCCAGCAGGGAGTCACGCAGCATCCCTGTGTGCTCCTGCTCCGTGCGGTACCCATCCTGCCTGCTTGCCCTGGGCATCCTCTTCCTCCTGTGCCCCAGACAGTGGGGAACTAACCAGAGGAGCAGAGTGGCTGTGGCCTCTCTCAAACATTTTCTGCCACCGTGCACTTCAATAAGCTGTGGTCCTTTTTCCACAGGGAAGAAGTTTTGGGTATCACAGTTTATAACCAATAAAAACTGAGATTTTGTTGGCCTGATGTGCCCCCTGTCTGACTGTAGTTGTAGCGTGGGTGTTTGTTGCTCTCAGGATCAGGGCATCAATGTGCTGGTCTGGGGGACTTGACATTGCAGCTCCTGGATCCAGGAGCCCATCCTGGGAACCTTCCTGTGGTAGCTGGAAGCATAAAACTACAGGTGGGAGGAAACGCAACTATTTTCTGTCCTGTTTCTGCTGTCTCCTCAGCCTTTGAAGGACTCTGAAACTCTGAGAACAAGGGAGTCCAGAACTCTGGGTTACCAATATTCAATATATTCTCCACACTGGCATAAGCCCTTCGACAGTTGTTGTTCTTTGGGCAACTGAATGAAGGAAATACAGGCTTCTTGCACCGAGAGAAGGATGAGCTTGCAGGTTTTGGTGGAGAACTAGGCTGGACTGGTCTCCTCTGACACAGACTTTTGGCATGACCACAGACAAAGCACTTAACATCTGGCCCCGCTGAATGCAGTGACAGAAGACTTATTTTAACAGGATGGGAAATCGGCTGGTTACAAAAATACTATATATTTGATGATTGCTCATAGGAAGTGATGTCTGTTGTCAGACCCAAGGTCTGTACAGGCTTATGTCTTTAACACTGGGCAGCAGTGAAAGGTTGGGGACAAGGACATAAAGAACAAGGCACCAGTAGGACAATCACTTTTAGATTTGTAGGTGGGTTTTTTTGCCCCATAACATGCTTGCTAACATCTTAGCAAATCTGGCATTTGAGTTATTCTCTTCTCTCTGTCTCTTCTTGGTTATCTCTTTGCTCCTGGTGAGAATGATTTGACGTGCAGCAAAGCCAGCGGTGTTTCCAGCCCCTCGCCTCTGCCTGCTGTCCAGCCTGGGACGCAGTGTTAGGTGTTACCGCAAGCTGAGCAAAGAGCCCTCCCCAAGCTTTGAATCAGATGCTTTCAGAACAAGCCCCAAGTTCTTAGGAATATTTAAAGCAGCACACAGGATTGTTTGTGTGGGTTTTTTTTTTATTTTTTTTTTTTTTAGCTCAGCATTGACATTCCTGTGTTATCAACCTCTAGAGCTTGTTGCTTGCGCAGGAAGGAGGGCCATGAATGGTCCAGGCATGTGATGTTCCACTCACTTAACCCTATCTCTTATCAGCACACAGGAGGCTGCTGTGTCTTGTGGAGAGTTTTTCCATTGCCATTAGCAGCTTGTTGCTGCTCCTAAAGCTGCTATTCATTTTATATATATCCTGCCTGTTCCCCTCCCCAAGGTACTCATCCAGCTGTAACTGCAGCTCCCTCATTTTCTTTGAAATCTCTTTTTTTCCCTGCCTGCTCCTGCACGCCCAGGGCAGGTATGCTGGCTTGCTCTGGGGACACCCGGCCGGTGGTCTTCCCTACCTCATAACTTCGGAAAGAGCCTTCCCTGAGGCAGTGGTGTGTGCTTCAGAGGGTGGTGATGGGCAGGAGGACTGGTGGTGTGGGTGGTGGCTCCCCACAGCCAAAAATCGCCCCCATGTGTACCCTGGTAGCACGATGGTGAGTGAGATTAAAGCACGGGCAATAAGCTGGTATCTATATCTCTATGTATAACGTACAGGCAGATAGCTGTAGGGAATTATGTCCTTACAGGACACGGGATCAAGCAATGACTCCAAGGGCCAGACTGTGCCTTGTGCATCAGTTACAGCTTGATTACCATGACTGGGACATGTGGTGGTGCTCGGAGAACCTGACCCTGAAAGAATCCTTTGGAGAGACTGATGAAAACAACCAGGCCATAAAAAAACCCAAAAAACCAACCAACCCACAACCCCAAAAGCAACCAACTATCAACTTTGGTATTTGTTTAAGAGATTAGATAAGCTGACAGAAATGCAGAAGATAATTATTTACTCACGAACGAAGACACATATACCAGGAAGAAAATTCTTTTCCAAAAATAGCCACTTACTCTTTATTTATAGCTTCCCCATTCCCACCCCCCGCCCCCTGTCCTTTCTTCTGAGATAGAGCAGAACATTTACATAAGGGGCAAGGAGATCTCATGATGAATAACCATTTCTTGTGCAGAGCGAAGTCCTCATTAGACCTGCCAGCAGGGATAGATGTCTGGACCTAGCAGAGCACCAGAATTAGCAAATATCATTTAACTGCCTGAAGTCTTTAACTGACAGTAGATGATCTCCTAGAAGTTCAGTGGGTTTTTTTCAAAGCATCTAAATGATAACAGGCCTGATTTGTTCAGTGTAAGAAGTTTCACAGGACAGAAGCAAAGGCTTAGCTTGTGCCTGAGCTACACCCAGTTCATTTTGGCTCCTGCTCCCATCTCCTTGGTCATGTCCCAGTGAACAAGAAATGTGTAATGCCAGCGCTGGGGCAGCGAGGGCTATGCTGCCATCTGAATTTTACGGAGGGAGGAACCGAGGCACACTGACTTTTGCTGTTTGGCCATCTCCTGAAGGCCTTTCTGCAGACCTTTGTGGGGATCTGTGCCTAAGGTACTGACTCAAGATCACTCCGAAAATTGTGGGCAGAGCAGAGAAGCGATAATGCTGCATTGCCTGGTCCCCTCTACGTGCTGCTCTGAGACAGGAGGATGGACCTGCGGGGCTCTTGCTTCCTTATAGCACTGACTTCTGCTAAAACAAAGCAGCTGTTCAGCATGGAGCTGCCGGTGGGCTCACAGCCCCTTGTGCCACCCTCACCTGGCTCGCAGGACATCCTTCTTCCCTGTCGTCTGGGGTCACAATGCTGTTGCTTTGCAGAAAGGACTTTGCAGCCAGCAGGTGAGGGCTGCCGGGCACTGAGCACAGTCTGGTTGCAGAGCTGCAGCAGTTGCCTGTGGCTACCTTAAGTTAATCTTATTTTGTGCTGCAATGTTGCTGCTACATTTTTGTGACCAAAGTGCTTGTGGTCCTGAGTGCAGGATTGTGGTCTCGGAGGATGATGAAGGGAGTGGAGGAGGCTGGTTATGAAGGAGGAGCCTCGATCTTCACAGTGCACATAAACCTATGGTAGATGCTGCCACCAGGAAGAAGATCGCTGGAGAAAGGGCACGGCTGATTGATGAGTTTTAGAAACATGTTCTTTTTAGCTTTGTGTGCATGTATTTTTAGTCTCGTAGGGTACAGAACTAAACTTTGAGCAAAAATAGCGATCGGCTTACATAACATCCTTGCTTACAAAACTCCCCCTGCTTCAGCTCTCCGGAGGCTTGTGGAGCGGAGGGCTGTCAATCACAGCGAAGCCATGACTCAGGCGCCTTCGCACAGCTCAGCAGCGCAAAGTCAAGATTTGCCGTGTTTACACGGGATGCTCTGCACAAGGCACGTGATGGCAAAGCAGCATCCCAGCTCCACTACCTCACAGGCAAGGCGGGGTGTTGACCAGAGCAGAGAGGTGCAGCTGGGGCAGTGTTTCCCCTTTCTTCCCACGTGCCCGTGACAGGGGGAAGAAAGGATGAGGGAAAGTTTTTCATTCTATGGGTTACTGGTTTTTTTTGGTTGTTTTTTTTTTTTTTGTTTAGGTTGTCTTGTAGAGTAGGCAGTCCAGACACTGAGCCTTTGCTCTCAGTTGCCTTGCAGTGGGAGTTGTGGGTCATCTGGTACAGCCCAGTTTGCATCCCTGCATCCCTGCCACTGCTGTGATTAGCAGTCCTAGCCAAGAAGCTCTGGAGCTGAAGAGGTTTGGAGTCACAGCTCTCCTTGACCCTCTGCTTAGGACAGAGGCCTAGTCGTGCTATGGGGAAAGTTACCGGGTCACAGCCAGGGCTTCATTTATTCCAGTGATAAACAGGGGAGTGTAGTGTCAAGGGTGTTCATTCTTTCCATTTGCACTTTGAACATGCGTGGTTAGAGATTAATAATGTGTCATCCTTTCTTCATCCTGTTTTCCCTTGGCAGCCATGCTGTACGTGGATGAGCCCGGGCAAGTAGGTGATACTGGTTTGGTTGCCAAAAGTAACATTATGTTGTGATAGTACATGTTGACTCTAAAGAACCGATTCTGCTGAACACGCTTGTTTTCCTGAGACACCAAGGTGGAATGGGTTTCAGTTAAAAATAACTGACCTCCCCTTGCTAAGCCTGAGCATTTCTTCCTGGGAAGCCATTTTTAACCACAGATGATCACCAGATGCAGTGGTTTTCAAGGAGATCAAAGTTGGAAGCCCACCATGGGGATGAGCTGAATTCTTTCCTTTTGCTATCAGACCTTCTCAAGTGGAACACCTTCTTGGCTGTCCTCTGGCGTGAAGAGAAAGGTCTGTTTGGGGGGGAACGTGTGGGAACCATCAGGTCAAGGAGAGACGTGCCGTGGTGTGTGTGCATGCATGCTTAGTAACAAACATTTACTGGGACGCTGATGGATTCTGAGAAAGCCAGGGCTGTCCGCTCCGTCTTGAAATAGCTCATGAAAACAGACAGCCTTACACTGCTTCCATACTCTGCGATGGAGACGTACAGCCCTGAAACGTAATTGGTTATGCAATTTATCGTAATAGTTATCCTCCAGGGGCTTTAGAGCCTTAGTGAGAAGAGACAAGGAAAAACTAGGGACTAGCTTTCTTCAGTGGGATAAACAGTAAATTGTTTTCTGAATGCTTGGGAGTGATTTTATTGGGAGTCTTATTCGACCTCGGAATACAGTGGTGCATTTATAGAAAGGTTATTTTTATCTTAGCTATGTGGAGGGTGGTGCTAAAACTTCCATATTGTTAGTGGCTGTGGAGAGAGTATCTTCCAGTTCCCTGTCTTTTCAACAGCGTTGGATGCTGTTGTAGATCAGGTCTCTCCTGTCTTTCTTGCAGCAGCATGCACACCCATCACATGGAGGGACGCACATTCGGTCTGTGGTCATATACATCAGGGAGAAAGCACAGTCTGGCAGACTGGGCACTAAACAGATTCACTTTTTACACTACTTCAATGAATCAGAGCAGGTGTATGGCTTGCCCACGGACACCAAAATGTGGGGAGCCCTTCCCTGTGTCCCAGGTGTGCTGTGATGACAGGATCCATAGCTGCTATGGAGGTGCCATCAGGTGGTCCTTATCTCTCGTGTAGCGAGGCTGAGCTGTTTGCGTGCAGGTACCATCATTTGCTTCCCCCTTGCTTTGGAATCAGCCACCAGCCTGACATATCTCAGGTTGGCTTTTTCCACCTCCATATGTATATATATATATTTCATTTATTTAGAGACATTCAGACATTTCTGAAAATAAAAGTAATAAAAATCTGGTGTTCTTCCCCAGTTAAAATTCTGGCAAATTTCTTCTAGAATACCTCTTATACTGCTGGGAATTTTGAAATGTGTTGTGGTCTGGTCTGTTTGCCAGCCTAGTACCTCTAGGTTATGCTATGTGAAACCTCTGGCAGGGGGGAGGTAATTTGCATATGCTCATATGGATTTTGTAGAGAAATTCCCAGAAGATTTTATATGCTTTATGCAAGTCCAAGCCAGGGACTGAGTAAGACTTTGGCAGCTGGCGGGTCTGTGTCCAAATACCTGAGCTGGAGGCAAGGAGGCTTTCTCCCTGGGCTGCTGGTGTTTGCCCCGTTAACACACAAAGATGAGATAAAAATCCCTGAGAATATTAACGGACCTGCCTTTGGAGCGGTCTGAGTACGGTATGATAAAAAGGCAAACGGAGGGGTGTAAAGTAAAATCCTGAGTTTGTATTCAGTGAGGGATCACAATCCAGGATAGGAGCTGAGTGTGGGAGCGGGAGGCGGTCTGCAGTCGTGTGGTTGATGATGATGTGGTACTACCTGCGCAGTGAGTTACGGAGCACGCTCCTAAGCGTTTCGCTTCATAGGCTAGGCAAAAAGAGTTATCTTTTGGTGTAGGCTGCTGTGGCATGCATGCCCCCCAGGGATGTGTGCAGTGCATCCTCTTTAGGGTGGCTGCTCTATTTTAGTGGGTACCTCTGCACATACCAACACAGGTACGTGTGTTTATAAAAGCTGGCCCTGCTGGTATGTGTGCGGGAGGAGGGGGCATGGGTAGGTTTACACCTCCACGGAGCAAAACGCTGTGGCCCTGGTAGTCTGCGTGGGCTCTTCGTGAAGACCCCTGTGTTGTCCAAGCCACTCAAAGGTGTTCTGTGAGCTCCCTCGATACCTCGGTTTTGGAGGAAACAAGCCCCAAAGGCCTTTGGAAGCTCTTACTGAGCAATAACTCCTGTAGCTCTTCTCTAATGCTAGCTTTGTCTGCAAAATTTGCTGTTTCCATGGCCTGGCTAGAGCACAGGATCCAGGAAGGTTTTGCAATTGATGTTTACAGGACCGAGATGTTGCTGTAGGTGTTTAGCACCGCTGCTATAGCTGTGCAACCTGACATCTCTGCCTAGGCAGGCTACAGCAATAAAGCAAATGCGTTCACCCCAAAAGCGCTTCCCCACTGGTCCAGCACTCACTGCGCCATGAGAGGGCTTTCCCTCCCTGTGCAGTGGTCTTTCCTAGGATGTCCAAAGTATTAAGAGGGCCGATTTTCACCCATGAGCCTGTCGCAGATAGATCTGATCCCTAGCACTTTGTTACAACCGGGAGAACAGAACTAGCATGGAAATGCTGTTCCCTTGCCCACATTGAGCAACACCTTGAGTGCTTACAGAAGGGGAGCAAGGGCCAGGTACCATCAAAAGTGGCACATGGTGCACAACCGGCATCTTCTTTTATTTAAAGCTCCATGTAATCGAGTGAGCTTTTCTCAGCAGAGGACAGTCAGATACGTGCTGGCTCTTGTTTGTACCCACAATGCTATGCACACGTTCCTAACTTTTTATAGAAACACTCTTGATTCTCTGGGTGTGGGTTGGTTTTGTTTTTCTTCATCTGTGGGGATTTATCCCACCAGTTGGCCTAATCAGCTCCCAAAATTGAGTGATCATGGGAAGTTGTGCAGTGAAAATAACTCGTGAGAACCAAAAAAGAAAAATGCTCAGGACATCCAGGCTATTAATAAAAGCAAGTGTCGCAGAGCCCTGTATAAGCTCGCTGCATCAAGGACGCAGAAGTAGCTACCCAAACTATTTTGGCTCTTCCAGCCAACAGAGCACTTTCAGCTCATGAAGTTGTGATGTTCCAGCATCCATCTGGTGCAAGAGGAGCTGGTGCAAACCTGCCTCAGGGGCAGGGCTCCAGCACAGCCTCCCTCCTGCTGAGAGCCATGGAGCACCCTGGGGGGCACCTCTCCCGCAGAGGCAGCAGGCTCGCCACTGATTTTGGCATGGCTACACCTGCAGTTGGCTTTGGAGAACCTCAGCCGACAACATGGCCAGGTTTCTTCCACCCTTACCTGTGGACGTGCACGCTTCTTTAATCCAGCGCCAGGCTTCTTACTTCTTCTTAAAGTTCTCACAGCATCGATTTCCAGTTTTTGCACTATGGGAATAATAACTAACCGAGCTGTAATGCTTTCCATTGCATATTTAACTTTGTATGTGTGGCGTGTCATTGCCAGAGCTTGTATTTTCAATTCCGCAGCCCAAGGAACGCATGCACAAGGTACGTCTTTAGCAAAGGAACCGGTTCAAAGCGATGCTTTCTCCACAACAATTTTAAAGATCAGCGCGCAAATAAATAGCTGAGCTTCCGACAGGGTGCTGCTGTAAGCATCGGAAGATCCACCTCTTCCAGTCAGATCCCAGCCCCCGCCCTCCGCTCCCCTCCATATAGTGCTGATGCCAAATCAGCAAATGTTCAGAGAAACAGGATAAGGCCACAGCTGTAAACCAGCGATGGCATCTTGTGCATCGGGTTGTTGTGTGTTGTTGGGTTTTTTTTGTGGGTTTTTTTTTTTTTTTTTTTGGTAGTGTGAAAGACTGGAGTACTGCAACACTGAAATTACATTGGCTAGGATAATAAATGGATCAGACAAATATAGCCGGGCATATGCTGAGTGTGGGTGTGGGGTTTTAATTTCCCTTCTTCAAACTGAGGTCTATAATAAGATGTTTCCTGGCTTGTATGTGAGTGTTTTTTAATAGCTTCTTTTTCTTTTTTTTTTTTTTTTTTTTCCTTGCTGGATACTTCTGGATGTGGCTGTACTAGCCAAGCTCTGCACGGTAGCTAAGTGAATATTGTTTTATAGCTCTGAGCGGAGAATACAGTAGGTGCCATAAACTATACTTCGAGTCTGCTCTGTCAACGGGTGAGCGCATTAGCAGCCTTTCTTTGCAAAGCGAAGCGGCGTTGGGGATGGCAGAGGAAAGAGGTTTTGTTTGCAAGAGAAGACTTCGCTTTTCCTCAGCTGGATGGTGGTTGTTGGAGCAAGGGAGGGTGTGCTTTTATTTTATCTGCCCCTGCAGTCACAACAGGTCGTGGAGGTTGCTCCTTGATCTTCTCCCTCGCCGATCCCAAATCCAGTCCAGCCTGGCTCCCAGCTCTCTCCGCAGACCCCGTGCAGCCCCCAGGAGCTGCTGCAGCATTAGGGACAGGAGGAGCTGGCAAGCAGGAGGCTTCACACAGTGCCATGCACACACACGCTGGCAGTGGTTAGCACCACGGGCTTGCCTGGAACCACTCCTCACATAAGCTTTGCCGAGTCCGTCTGGTGTCCTTTCTCTCTCAGGCCGAGCTAATGCAGATTTGCACTCACCATCCCTGCTCCATGTTACCGAGGTGGGATTCCCAGAGGGTCACAGCTTGCAGCAGCACAGAGCCCTGGCTGTTGCTGGCCGCCGTGTTTCTCCATCATTGCAAGGGCTGGTATGTCACCTACATGTAAAGTAGGATCTCAGGGCTGGAGCGAGGCACATACAGTGACCACTCCTTGCACAGGACTTCGAAGTACCTGCCAGTGGAGGAAGCTTGTTAGAAACTCTACAAAATGTGTGTACTTGCTTCAAATTGTATCATCAGATGTCATTTGGATGACGAATCTCAGCTCTCACTTAAAATGATGAAAAATCCAGCTTTAGGAGCTCTGACCTCAGTGGCTCAGAAACCTGAAGGTGTATCTGAGGTACGCTCTGATTTTAACCCACAGGATTTATTTTTGAAGCCAGTGTCATGGCTGGGAGAGGCCTGAGTTGTAGTTGTCTTCAGACTGGAGCCAGTTCCCATGTCTCAGGTAGGACATTTCTAAGCCTCCTACGTAACACTTGAACTTGATGTGAGTCAGCATTGTGATGACGTTATGAAAAAGGAAGACACTGTACCAGGAGCATGGCCTGTGAGAAAAGATCAAACTAGCCAGACCTACTGAGACTGAAAGAAGAGAAAGTTGGGGGAAGGACAAATCTCCAGGGCATCACAGGCCACCTGAGAGAGGGAGACACGTTGCTGCTGTCATACTATGACACCTGCATCCCACCTCCATGAAGTCAAGTACATGGACATCCCTGATTGAAAAGGGAAGATGGAGCAGAGGTGGAGCATTAGCCCCTGCTCTGACAAAGGCTTCCCTGGGGAAATACTTTTGTATCTCTGCTCCTCGTCTCAGGAGTGGGAATGTCAACGTTGTTCTGCCTTATGCACATTAAGGCACCAAGTAATCAGATGTTGTAATTTCAGGACCACGTCAGTCCCTCTGATATGCAACTTGATAGCTCCAAGTGGCTTTGGGAAAACCTGAGCATGAGTGTGGGCTCTCCCACGGGTGGAGAAGCCACCACCTGGTCAGCTGCGCTGTTCCCTTCTGCAGGCAATAGTGCACATTTCCCCTGGACCTCTGGAGCAGTTAAGAGGGGGAAAGGGAGGAAAACAGGACCCAAACCAAGCATTTCTATAAGGACACCATTCCCACCTCTGTCTTAAATGCCAGCTCCCATTATGGTCTTGCCACTGCATCCCCAGTGTGACCCCAGCTCTGATGAGCTGAGCCCTGATGGTCCTTCTTTGCAGCCGCGTGCGTAGGGCAGCGTGTCTGGAATCAGCTTTGCAAAGGGGGGCTGTCTCCCCCTTCCCTCCATATCCAGCTGGGCCGTGCTCAGCTGCTGGGACAAGGAGAGCTGGGAGCAACTGCCGGGGCAGCTGCACCGCCGAGGAGCGTATCCCTTATGCTTGGCATTGGCCACTCCATGCTGTCCCCATGGCCGTGCCGCTGTCCCCATGGCTGTGCTGCCATCCCTGGGGCCCTGGGCTCAGCTGCGCGTTCGTTAGGACTGGCTGCAGACACGGCTGCAAGCGTCCACAGCTGGGCAAGTGCTGCTGCTAGGAAGGTGGCCCAGTGGTGGATGCTGAACAGATTTTGCCCTTAGAGAAAGGGCTTTCCTGGAAGGCTCCCTGGGCTGGCTGACATGTGTGGTGCGTTGCTGAGGGCTCTCACCTGCTTGCCCTGCACTGTGGCTGAAGCTGCGATGGAGGGAAAAGTCACATTATCCTGCAATATATTGGAATTTGTCTCTGTTCCTTGGACCTGTTGGGTACCAGGGCTACCTGGACTTGCTTTTCACCTTTGGGCTGAAGTGTTCCATGGCCAGCCTGCTGTCAGTGACACATTTTGTCTGCACGCAGCTGATCTAGCACAGCCTCAGTATTGTCTCTGTCCTCATTCATTCTCCTGTTGTGCTGGTTTTGGCTGGGATAGAGTTAATTTTCTTCGCAGTACGTTGTATAGGGCTATGGTTTGGATTTGTGAAGAAAACGGTGTTGGTAATTCAGGGATGTTTTAGTTATGGGTGAGCAGTGCTTGCACAGTGCCAAGGCCTTTTCTGCTCCACACACTGCCCCAGCAGCGAGTCACCTGGGGGGCACAAGATGTTGGGGGACACACAGCATGTTGGGGGGGGATACAGCTGGGACAGACCCCACTGACCAAAGGGATATGCCATACCATATGGCGTCATGCTTAGCATACAAAGCTGGGGGAAGAAGAAGGAAGGGGGGGACATTGAGCGTGATGGTGTTGGTCTTCCTGAGTCCCTGTTACGTGTGATGGATCCTGGCTGCCCTGGGCATGGCTGAGCGCCTGCCTGCTCATGGGGAGTGGCGAACAAATTTCCTTGGTTTGCTTTGCTTGTGTGTGCATCTTTTGCTTTACCTATTAAACTGTCTTTATCTCAACCCACAAGTTTTCTCACTTTTACTCTTACAATTCCCCGCCCCATCCCACTGAGGGCAGAGTAAGCGAGTGGCTGTGTTGAGCTTGGTTGAGACTCAGGGTTAAACCACAACACCTATATATACCAGCTTATATATATATGTGCCAGGGTGTCTCCATGGCAGAAGTGAATCCCGGGGTGAGGTGCATCGCTGTCCTGGTACAAAAGGCTGGAGCCACGTGGGCACAGGCTCTGCTGGGGTTTACCAACATACTCGGCACGCAGCAGGCACCCTAGACACAGGCTTCCGCTCACAAACATACTCGTGGTGTTTGTGTTCTCTTCCTCCAACAGCTCTTGCTTCCCAGGCATTACCAACACATCCATGCATCCCTTTGCAACAGCAAACCAAGGCCCAGGGTTTGTGCACGCCCCCCCAGGTCATGCAGTGATTCGTGAGCGTCTCTCTGTCCGTGCTGGGCCCCGTCTCTTCCTACAGATGTGGTGCAAACCAGGAGTTAAGATTGCATGACACTTGCTTAATAACGCAGATACACCTCTGTTTTGGGAGGGCGCTTAGGAAATCCTTCCTGCTCAAATCAGCCCGCAGCTGGCTGCTTTCCTCCTGTGCAGTCTTGTGCCGGGCGGTCGCTTCCCATTTTTCTCTATTCCAGCTTTGCAGATGCGCAGGGACACCTCACGCTGGCCTGAGAGCAAGCCAATGCATGGAGACCGTTGCACCTGTGAAAGCCTGCATATGCAAACCATCTTGTACAAGCAGTAATTCACTCTGTGATTACTTCTGTTGCTGCCGCAGCATCGTCCACTCTCAGTACGTCAATCATCGCCTTCCCTCCAGGAGCCGTTTTGGTTTTCCAGGAGGTTGCAAAGCTTTGACCGCCCACCATGGGAGCGGTGCATAGCACATAGCCATCCGTGAGCCCTTCAGACACTGACACCAAGCAAGACCAAAACTTGCTGGCAATGGTCCAGCAATGACACTGCCCGAGGGGAGATGGGAGATGCTTTCCCTGTCCCTCGAGCAAGTGGGGTTGGTAGCAACATCCTTCCTCTTAAGCCATGGTGGGAGAAGGGGTTAATCCGCCACTGACACCAAGTGCTAAAATGTTTTATCTGGCAGGCGGTAATACACTTTCGACAGAGAGATATGTAAAATGAAGCGGTGACCCAAGGAGGTGTAATTAGCTCTGCTGTCACATAGGAAAGAACATGTTTCTACAGCTTATTTCGAATTTCTGGCAACACCTGCTCACTTGCTTTAACCAGCTTTCTCAAACCAGGGACTAATTAGCACTTCCTTGGAAGCCCAGCTCTCTCCAGGCAATGGCTTTACCTCTCAATCGGTATTCCTTCTGCAGGAAGGCACATTAATTACTGTATCAGGAAAACCTGATGGAAGCAGGAGACCATCTTCATGCCTAAAACTAATTAAATGAAAAGGCAGAGCTCACTAGACCTGGAGTTCCTCGCTCATGCAAGGGGTGAGGGCTGCGCGGTGAGTTTCCTTCTCTGCATCCTTGAAGGAAAATGGTATTTTGCACATTCATGATTTCTGAGGGCGGTGGGTGAGGGCCATGTGGTGCTGTTCCCCCAGGGTTTGAGCCCAGCAGTGGCACAGAGCTAACCCTGCCCCCTCCAGGGTGGCTTGGGACCAAGGGGAGCCCCCATAGAATCTGTGCTGGCCAGGGCTCCTCTTTTTTTTTTTTTTTTTTTTTTTTTTTTTTTTTTGTAGCAAACATAACTATGAGCAAGGCTCTGGCCATAGTTAGGTATTAAGTCCAATTTGGGAGTTCCTAGTGTTAATCAATGCACCTGTTTGTAGAGCATGGTCTAGCGAACCCCTTCCTAAAGCGGAGGATGGTGAAGAAGGTAATGAGGGAGGCGGGGGAGGGGTGCGAGGATGCTGCAGGTGAGTGTGCCAAGGCACAGGGTGTTAGTGACTGGCCAGGGCAGTCCTCCCAGGCCAGCCCTTCATCCCTGCTACCAACCACCAGCTCTGCTGAAGCTTTATAGCAAGGAAACCCCTTTTGAAAGCCTTCTGCTTTCCTCTCCTGCAGGAAGGGATGAGGCGCAGCCATCTGACTTGGCTGTCCCCAGCCCTTCTCTCCTTGTGAGAGGTGGGGGTGATGCTTCTCATCCCAGGACACAGTCCTGGAGCTGTTCAACACCCTTATCCATTAAATCAATACTCTTTCGATTGCTGCAGTTTGGTGACTTCCAGTCTTTAGGCAAATACATGTTTTTGGGAAGCGATTTGTACTGAACCGACTCCCTGAGAGTCTGCCATACGCTGTCTGCCGAGCACAAGGGGAGAAAGTACGGCCAGTCCCACCTTCCCTGTGTTTCAGGCCATGCAGCCACACCTCATCCCTCATGCACTCCGTCTGTTAGCTTGGTTTTTGGCTAAAACATGTTTTCCAGGCAGATATCCAAGCTGGCTTTGACCGTCTCAAACGATGAAGACTCTGCTCTTCCCTTTGCTGTTTGTCTCCGACTCCCAGGCTTGCTCTGTTGATGTATTTCTTCCTTAGTTTGTCCAGCTTCGGTCCACAGCTTTTACTTTTTATTCTTCCTTTTTCTGACAGGGCATTTTAGTGCCTGGAGTTACGTGCTCGTGCACAGTAATTGAATCCACCACCTCAGTGAGATAGATGGCTCGCCCGACGCCTCCCCATAAGTGTCTTCTCCAGCTCTGAAGCTGCTTTTGTGGCCTGATTCTGCCACCCTCTCTATTTTACTGTGTCTTTTTGCAGCCACGGGCACCAGGGCATGGATGATGTGTTTTGGATCCAGGTTAAAATCTCTCCTGAATATATATGCAAGGATATATAACACTTTGTGCTACAGCATCGCTTGCTGTTCACCTGCAGTTTGCCTGCATCTCCTTCCCTGCTTTCCTCTCCTACCTGGATTGCACTGAACTCTTGAACACTAAAAGCAGTAGAAAAGGCATAATTTTAAAGGATTTAATTTATTTATATATAAATATAAATATAAATATGTATGAAAAACTTTAAGGAAACCATTTTCCCACCCCCTACCCATCTTATGTGGAACTTGCTGCCGTAAAACAAAAGTGAGGCCAAGCAGGGCAAGATGTCCACAAATAATAGAGACATCTACAGAAATAACCATAATTTTTTTTTTTTTATTTTATTGGAGAGCTTCCAGAGACCTGTGAGTCCTTAAACCCTCTGGCAGTCTTAACTGGTGGGGGCTTCAGAGAAGTTCAGGGGGGCTTGTGCAGTGCAGCGCCTGGCAGTGCTGATTGCCAGGTAGGAAGGAGAAGGACCAGCAGGCTGAGCCAGCAGGGCAGCTCCCACATACCTGTGCTTGCTGTCATGTCCCTCCGAGAGAGGTGTGTGACCTTCCAGAGAACAGAAATCCCTGTTCCCCAGCTGACCTAGTTTATTTCCACGCATCATTTAACATGCCTTATAATATTTTATAGACTCGCTTCTGTAACTCAACGTTGAGCTATTATTTAATGAAATGATCCCCAGTAGGGACCTTAGGAGAGCTAATCGTATATGAAAGCTTTGAGGGTGGGGCAGTGGGAAGCATCCACAAATGCTTTAAATACTGAAGTTTGCTTCTCTTAATATTTATTTATGTATTTATTTTTAGCTTCAACTGTGGTTGCAATTCTGCAGATACACATCAGCAGTGATATTGATGATACCTCTGGTGCCAGTGCAAACCAGCATCAGAATCAGGCGCAGAGAAGCAATATTTTAATTCTTCTATGCCTGTTTTGCCAGCTGGAACCTTATTTTAATGGCATTGGTAGATGTGTGAAAAAAAAAAACTGTTGCAGAAGACTTCTAAGGAGGGAGAAATTCAAAGAAGTCCCTTTATCAGCGGGTCTGAGAGTTTGGATGTTTCCAGGCGGCTCTGCTTGAGGTCTCCCTATGAATCTCTGTCTGCATCCGAAGCAGCAGGAGGCTGAGCCTTGGGTCAGGCAGTGCTGGAGGGAACCCCCTTGCGAGAAAGGAACATCTTATTTTTTTCCTGCTTTTTTCTCAACACAAAATTTGCAAAATAAATATGATTGATTGCTTTTTGATGACTGCTCTGATGCTTTGCAAAAATATGATGAAACATTATTTTTATTATTGATATTCTTTATTATTCATATTCCATATTCTTTCATTATCTCTGATATTCAGCAGATGTGTGTTCCAGCAGACCCCAGGGAAGTCTGGTGTTTGACACAACTCGCAAAGGATCGCATGAAGTTTCCCACCAGGACTTTGCATTGGGGAGTGAGGAACGAAATGGAGCAAATCTTACCCTCCGGGACTGGAGGACAAAGAAACCTAAGGAGCACCTGAGTGCTATCGATGGTATGAAATGCCAGAGGACATAGGAGCTCTGCTTCTCTGGTCCCATGGAGGCTTTTTAGCATGAATCATGCTAAAGCAGCAATCCCCATGAAATGAGGACAGCTTCCAGCACAGGCTGACGAGTAGTTATTTTTCCTCCTGCTGCTGAAGCCATTGGAAAAGTCTGATTGATCCAGGATGTCATGTCAGAGCCTAATTCCCCTTTTTGCAAACGCCCATATGCTCATGTTTAGTGCTTAATAAAAGGTAAGCTCCAGTCAATGGGAAAATGTGCTTAAGAGCTTTATTCGCTTTCTTAAGTGCTTTGCTGGGTCTGGCCCCATGCAACGTGTCAAGCACCCATTAGTCTCATCTTTTATTGCTGTAATACAGATAGCTCCTCGGAAATAACCCTTTCAACACAAAGGTGGGGTTTTTTTGGAGGGAAAGCCACCCTGTGCACGTGCACTTACTAATAATGACATGCATTTGGGTGATGCTCTGGCTTTCTGCTCTGAGGAAATAAAGGGAGGAAACATGATGGTCTTGGAGTAGGTACAAAGCTGTCAGGCGCCTGGCTCGGGTGAAGTTGCAGAAAGCGTTTCTCTTTGTGTTGCAGGGCCTGGCAGCCTGGTGAGATAATAAAAGATAAAGCAAACTGTACGACAATGGAAAATGCTGAGCTCCCTGAGTAATTAAAGGTTGTGTAAGATGGTCGCATGGCTTGCGAGGCTTATTAATACAGTCACGTTTGCATTATATAAAGGGTAATTAAAATGCAGCCTGCTTACCATTGATTATGCCCTTTGCCTGGTGTTTGTAGCAGTGGGTGCACAGCCAGGCTGCAAAGGCGGCACAGGAGGCAGCAACTGCCAGCAAGAGGAGAGGCTGAGGGGGGGCGGGATGCCCGAGCTTGTGGGACCAACGCTGTGCCATGGCTTTGGACAAACCCTGGACAAATTGCCCTGCAGATGTACCTTCTCCTCCCAGCGCTGTGCCGCAGCCACCGCAGCTTGCCTACCAGAGCCTTTTGGGGTCTGGCGAACGTGAGGGGTGGGGGGGTTATAAGCAGCTCCCGACAGAAAGCTAAGCTGGCCGTGGGTTACAGATTGGTGCAGCTGAAGAAACTTTTCCAGGGTAACCTATGGGATGTCTGACACGGAGAGAGGTCACCGTGCAGCCGGGAACCAGCTTAGCCCGCCGCAGGCTGCACTGGTTTGCCAGTCTGGGTGGCCGGGCATCGGAGCGCCGTGGGTACCACGCGATGCTCTCGGGGTGGCACGGGCCATCGCAGAGCAGCTCCCTGCGGCAGTGCAGAGCGGACCCAGGCTGCAGATGCCAGCCGGCCCCATTGCGATTCCCAAAGCCCAGTTCATTAGTGACACGTGAAAGATGGGAGTGGGCCTGGCTGTGGCTTTCTGGCAGCCCCACCTCAAAAGTGAAGGGCAGCTTCACTTGTATGGTGCTGCGCATGGAAGTGCAAGCTAAGGGGAGTCTGAAGTGATGTGTTACCTGCGTGGGGGTTGCAGAAAACATTTTCCACTGGCTTTCGCAGCAGGGAGAGTTTGCCCAGATGGAGGAGAAAGGAGTGTAAACTCCCTGATGTCAGCTCCTGTGGGCCCTTGAACTCCTGGTTTGCATTTTCTATTACCTAAGGTACCTCTTGGTGCCGAAGAGGGGTTCCAGCAGAGCTGGGCAGTCTTGCTCTCTGCAGGACATTCTGCTTTTTGGAGGTCTGTGCTGTCTGCTCCTGGCAGGGCTTGCAAAGGGAACGCCTCAAACCCATGTACAAGGCTGTCGGGATGCTATGAGCACACCGTGTCTCTACATTCCTGATTATTTCTCTGTGTTACTGATTATTTCCTGGGGCTCCTGTCCTCGGTGCGAGGGTGCTTTTGGAGCAGCAGCAAAGGCAGCGCATCTGAGGGAGCTGGAGATAAGAGTACACATGAGAATGAGCTGGACCGACTGTATCTCCATGGAAACATGATTGGCACTCAGCTGTTGGGTCCAGTAAATCCAATTATGGCTGTAGACAGAAACGTGTTTAAAAAATAATACTAAAAAAAAAAGACTACAAGCCAAGCTGGTGTAAATAAAAATATAACCATGTGCTTTAGAATTGTCAGGGCTATTTTTTTGATTTTTACAGGCTCAGCTTGTGGGGTGTGAGTGTTGAGGGATGTTTCCCGTGGTGCCTCGTGGAGCCGTGGCACACCACCCCTGCCCTGTGGTGGCAGACGCTGGTCCTGGTAGCGCTCCTTCTGAGAGCAGGTGAATTATGGTGCCAGCCAGCCAGCCAACGCCAGATGTGTAAAGAGGGAGGTATTTCCACAAAGTCACTTCCCATGCAATGTGCCTGAATAACCAAACGCTGAGCTCCTGGAGATGACAGCTGGGAACCCGTAGCCTTCCTTCCAGCCACTCCTGCCACAACAGCCCTCCAGTGGCAAATAAGACATCATTTTTAAATACATATTAGTGTTCCTTGCAATGCCAGGGACCCTTTTTGGACACTTGAACTATGCAAAGAAATGCTGCGAGGTGAGGCAGCCACAGCCTGAGTTTGCAGACCCTGGTTACAGGTGGATGCCTGGCCAAAATACCTGCCGTGAGCTTTCTCCTTGTAGTTTTGTAATTCCCTGTCCCCACAGGTGATGTGTTCTCTGCTGGGTTGGGGGTGAAAATAATTTCTTGCAGCTAAAATGCGACCACTAGAATCTGAATTTTTTTTTTTTTCTTCAAAAAAACCCCAGGCAAATTAACATCACAAGTTCTCCCAGCCTCAGCCGTACCCTTGATGCAGCGTTTCAGCCCACCCAGCCCTGGGTGGCACTGCCAGCACCTTCCGCTCCCTGGAGCACCACACCAGGCGGGGGAAAAGCCCTTCATGCTGCCTTTTCTCATTTGCAGGTCACGGGGGAGGAATCTGCTAGCAAAGCCACAGGCTTCAAAACCATTTTTTCCTGTCCGTGGAAGGAATTAATTGCTTTAAATGCATGTTGCGGCAGGTACAATTTGCTGTCTTTTGAATTGGCATCTCATCTGCACTTTCGGCATTCCCTTGTGACCGGTTTGAGGTCTGTTTTGCTTGTTTAGTCCCTGGGTGGCAAAGCTGTGGAGAAGTCAGGAGATGTGGGTGGCTTTTCCAATACTGCTACTGACTTTTCCTGACTGGCTTTCAGATGCTTATCCAAAATATGACTCGATTCCCCCATCCATAAAATGGAGGTTGTTGCTTCATCCCCTTCAAAAACTGCTCTGAGAGCTTGGGGTAGAAACCAGCCAGTGGGTTCCAAGTTGAGTGAGTTTCTATTTTCCAGATCTGTGACAGTTTTCTCTTAATTCTGTGTTTTGAAGTACAGAGAAGTATGGAAATACTCAACCTTTTCTTTTCTTGGTTTGGTTTTTTGTTTTGGGTTTTTTTGTTTGTTTTTTTTGAGGGGATGAGTTTTAAAAGCTCTATAATATGGATATGGTGGAAAACTTAAAAAAAAAAAATAAAAAAAAATATATATTCTTCCCACAGCATTTTAGCCTTGCACTGGACCAAATCTTGAAGGAAGCAGTATCAGTGTGGGTTATAATTGTCGGGCTTCGGTATTTCTCTGTTGTGGAAACCAAGTATCAGGGTTAGACATAAGGTCTCGTCCCAGTCATACTGTGCTTTCTCATCTCGGTTATTCCTGACAGAAAGCAATAAAACATCCAAATGGATACACTCCAGGCTTTCTGGGGAGGAAATGCCACCCGGCGGTGAGAGGCAGCTCCCCTGCAGAGGAGCACGCTGGCACGGCAGCCAGGCACGCTCCTGCACCTTGGAGCATGGGAAGGAAACACACGGCTTTTCCAGGTGGACTCCATCCCCCAAATCCAAGCCCGTCCAGCCGCTCTGGAGAAGTCATTCCGCTCATCCTCCCAGAGTTGGGTGGGTCCAGGTGTCATTCCATGGATTGAATGACGATTGATTGATGAACCCCTTAAATCGCCGATGCCCTTTGCAGACCCTGGGCAGGTGGGGCTCCATCCTGCTTTGCCAGCAGCTGGAGCAGCCCCCAGCCCGGAACAGCAGGGTGTTCATTCCCAGGACCATCCCTCTCCTGCCCCAGTGGTAGGTCCAGGCTGGAAGGAGACACTGTGGCATGTGGCCACAGGAGGTTCTCTGGTTGCCCAGGTGGCCCCACGCAGGTAGTTTTGCTTAATGGTATTAAACAGAGGGTGATAATGTTACCTCTGGGGTCAAGTGGTGAGCTTTGTGTGGCAGGACCTGCGGCAGCAGCAGGAGCCTCTTGTGCCGCAGAGAGGAGCAGGGTGTCACAGGGACCCAGCAGGTAGGGGAAGGAGGGTAATGCTCTGGAATGGGTGGGCTGCTTGCAATAAAACCCACCTGTTCCCAGATGTGCAGCCCCTCTGTTTCAGCCCAAGGGCTTAATTTCATTTTGTAGTATTTTAACTATTATTTAGGGGCCACCTCCGAACATGCTGAAGCCGCTCATGCCGCTCCATCTCCTCTTGCCCCAATCCATCATCAGCCCAGGGCCGCCTCTGAACACGCCAAAGCCACTCATCCCGCTCCATCTCCTCTTCCCACTGCTTCCCATGGCTGCCACTGCTGGAAATGAGCTCCACGGTTTAAAACGACAGCTTCAGAGGTGACTGTGGCTGTGGCTGTGCGTGTCCGGGGTGGGGGGGAACCAAACATCAAATAACTAATCAGTGAGGAGGTGGTATCAGGATCTGTTTCCTGACCCATGGGTTGAGGGGAGAAGGCCAATGTGCCCAGCAGTTGCTGGCTTGGCTCTGGTGATGCCGGCGACTTGCCCTGTGCCGTCCCCAAAAGGCTGGCCCCTGCTGGGCTGGGAGCCACAGCTGCCTGCCACCCCCCCACTGGGGCAGCTGGGCTTGGTGGTGCACAGTGCATCCAGCTATAGAAAGAAGATGCTATAAGGGGAAGTTATAGTATATATATGAAGTATATATACATAAAAAAAGTCTCTATATATGAAGTGCAGTTCATCTCCATTGTCAGCCCAGTAAATGGCAGATTCAGTGGCATTAAACCATGAAATAAGCTGCTCCCTTAACTTCTGGGAAGGCAGCATGAATTTCAGGCGGGTTTCTGTCAGAAGGGAGGGCTGATGAACTTTTGATGAACCGGGGCTGGAAGCAGACAGTCGCTCCTATTGAATCAGCACGGCGTAAGGCTGGCCTCATTAATGAATGTCAGGGAGCCTGCCTGAATCAGGGGTTTCAGGCCGCTGCTTTTTCTCCTTTAATTGCATTTTCCAGAGTTCACAGGCCAGAGTAAGCGGGGAAATTTGCGATGGGTCAGAAATGGCTGTGGTTTGGAAAGAATCTCAGGCATCCTTCATGTGACCTCCTCCTCCTCCTCCTCGTGCACAATTGTTGCTTTTCAAAGAAGCAGCGATCACGGGGGGATCAGGGCATCTGCCTTATGGAGATCTTGCCCTCAGCCCTGCCATTTGCAAACCCCCGTTTCGGTCCGCGGGCAGGGAATGGTCAGTGCCGCGGGGAGATGTCCGAGGGCGGGGGACTGGCAGCCGGGCACCCCTCGCCCTGCGCCCGCCGGAGCCAAGGAGCCAGAGCTGACCGCAGCCACAGGGCACCATCCGGTAGCAGCTTCAGAATTAGTCAGGCAGGGCTCCTGCGCCGTCAGCGGGCTTCGGAGTTCATCTGGAGCCGAGTCAAGGCTTGCAAGGCTCTGGGAGCGATGGGACTCACTCCCTCAACAGCCTGTTGTCAGCCGAGGGGGGAGAACCCCCTTGCGCTCGCTTGCTAACTCAGCTGGCCTGCCTCGTTAGTGTTAAATAAGCCAATTAAGGCTGCACCATAGCAATGCCTCTCAGCTGAAGGTTTGCTTCAATAAAGGCAGTGAGATTGAGCTAATGGTGCCCCCAGTCCCAGCAGAGTGGTCCTCACCCAGAGGGTCAGTTGTGGCCTCCCAGCTCTTCCCATGCTGCGGGCAGGACACGATTTCACGGAATCCAACCTATGGAAGAGCGAGTGGCAGCCCCGGGTTGCCCAACGGTCAGTGGGTTTGGAGTGTAGCAGCTCGGGTCTGTTGGTCGCTAGGTAAGCCATGGTATAGCTCCTGTGCCTCAGTTTCCCCACCTACAAACCCAATGATGCTCCTGAAAGGTGCAGGACATCTCAGGGTGTCCCCTGTTGGATGTGTGGTAGTTGTAGCACTGGGTTAAAGCAGGTGTGTGTCTTCAGTGGGGGATGTGTGGCTAGTTATTGCTCTGCACCGGGGCCCAAAAAGCTGAGCATCCCCCCTAGCAGCCTGGTCGGGATCTCTCCACAAAGTATTTTTTGGCTTGCTGATGAAAAAGGTGAAGCAAAGTGTCCTCTGCTCTGGCTGCTTGCCCTGTGCTTTCCGACACAAGTGTGGTAGGAAGTTTGACCCAGCACAAACAGGCAACTATTATCCCTGCAGAACTCCAAAACAAGTTGCCTTCGTTGACTTGACACCAGGGCTGGCTGCGGCTCTACCTGCGGTTCCCAGGCTGCAAAAACCTGCTCTAATTAAATCTAAGAGGCAAGATGATCTGTAGGGGCTCAGATCCTTACTTGGATGTTGTGCTGCAAAACAGGAGAGCGTTTGCGAGAGAGGGAGGGATGGGTTTTTTTTACCCCTCTCTGTATTTTTTAAAATTATTTTTATTTTAAGAACTGCTCTCTTCAAATAATACCTCCCTGTGAATTCATAGTCCTCCAACCCAGTATTTTATGATCTCAACAAGAAGCCCATAAAAATAAATGTTTGGAGAGGAAGAGGAGAAAAAAAAGGGGTGTGTGTGTGTATAAAAGAGGCACCAGCAAGTCTCAGCCGAAAACATGGAGTGAGGTTTCCCAAGGCGAGACTTCCAGTAGAAGGAGCTGGACTGGCTGGGGAGGAGAGGATGCTTTTGTGGGATACCTTGTGCTCCGGCTTTTCCCTGTGCTGGTGGGTTGGTGGGTTGGGACCCTTGGCAGCGCCAGTGAGGTGCCCTCAGCAAAGGGGCATCTTGTGAGGGGGAGGCGGGGGCAGATGATGGGCTGTGCTTCACCTGCTGGCAACATCCTCATGCCAGGAGTGGTCCTGGGGGTCTGCGAGGGGATCACGGGGCTCGGAGAGGGAGCAGCTTGCTCAGAGGAGTCATGGGGCTGGGGGGTGTGAGCGTGTGCATTGTAGTGGGGAGGGGAGGTGCACGCAAAAAGCTCGGAGCTCAGCATTTCTGCAGGGATTCAGGGAATGTACTGGGTTTCTGAACCCCTCCCAGCTCTAGCAGGTCGAAGGCAGAACGGTGCCCGGCAGAATGCCTGCTCCTGGACGGGGACAGGCCCTCTGCCACCTGCACGTGGCAGAGACGTGGCTGCTTGCAGGCACTGGAAGCTGGGAACGGCAGGGCTGTACACACCAAAAACCACGGAAATGCTGAAAACCTGGTACCCTGCAGCCTCAATTTCCATGTGAGGTGGGGGGGGTATTTTTTATTTTTTTTATCCTTTTTACCCTCATTCTCCCCAAAGGCTACGCTGTATTTAAGGCGAGGTTTTTACATGTTCTAGCTCAGCAGTCTCTGAGCACCTTTCCCTTCTCTGCCACTTGGAAAGGAGCAGGCTTCGCTCTGCAGAAGACCTCTTGGTGGGTCTGGTCTCCTGTGTGCCCCCTCGCCGCGCAGCTCGGCCGCCTGTGCCCCAGGGAACCCAAGTACCAAAGCTGGGGGTTTCTACCATCTAGATAAACCTCAGGTCTCCTTACAGGCCCATTAAAGCCAGCGAGGAACGTGCTCTGCCCCTCTGCCCTTCAGCCTAGCATGGCTGGTTTGCCTGTGTTTATTCTGCACATTTCTGTGCTGGGTTAGAGTGCTGGCGTCCCCATGAAGGCAGATAAACCATGACCAAACCAGGTTCACCTGTGCCCTTCGGGGTTCTCTCCTCTCTTTACAGCTTCTGGGCCATTCCCACCACTTCGGTGTCCCTTGCAAGCCACAGCCCCCAGCATGCAGCGCAGTCGGTGTGGGCTGGGTAAAACCAAGCCCAGCTTTCCATCCCTACCCTCCATCACTAACACTGGAGCTCACTTACCCCTTCTGCTTCAGGCTAGTGCTGGGAGCTTGGAGTTGCTTGTTTGCTCTGATCAGCTGAGGGGGAGGTCTAGTGTGTGCCTGGGACCTCAGGGTGCCTGGGCAACTGTCCCCCTGGAGCCAGCAGTGAGGCAAGGTGGCCAGCAATCCACGGCAGCAGCGCTCGCTGCTCTCCAGAGCTGCTCTTTGAAGCCCATGCAAGGATGTGACCCCTAAAGAGGCATTAAGGACTCGCTCCTGGCATAACAGTATGTCTTACTTTTTCTTTTTTTTTCTTTTTTTTTTTTTTTTTTAACTCATAATCAGTTTAAAGATGTGTAAGAGTGGCTCTTTCACAATTTGTGCTTTGGAAATGGGGAAAGTGCAATACTTGCCCTATGCTTGCTGAAATCTGCGTGTTTTTTCCAAAACAAGAAATTTACCTCCTGGCCAAGGTCCAGAATGGGAAAACTTAAGCAGAATAAATATTTCTGAGCACATGTGAGGTTTTGGTTTTGGTTCCGTGTTTGTGTGTTTGGGTTTCTTTAAGTTGCAGAGGGTAGCTGCCCTTTCCCCCGACTCCTTGTGGTCCTGCAATGGGATGTCCCTGTTTTGGGAGGCACAAGCTGATGTGATTCTCCTTGGTGTCCGCAACTCGGGGGCTGTGACAAACCCTGGGGGATGATTGCTGTGTGCACACACTGGGATGGGTGAGTTTCGGAGCACAGGGAGGCTGGGCAGGGCAACGGCAGATACCATCTATACATTTGCATGCATGCAGATGTGCACATGTTGAGCCATGAAGATGAGCACTCTTCCCTGCAGTGCGCCCATGTGTGTATAGGAAGGAAGAAATATGCTTTTATAGGCTTTATCTGCTCTCTTATTCATGCATGTTGTCAGTAACACTAATTACTGAGTGTAAGCTGTTGGGAAATGGCTGTGTGCGTCCATCCATTTGCTGGTAGACTCATCCCCCCACCCCCTCGCCCCCCCTGGTCCTTCCACTCCTGCATTTTAGAAAGGGATTTATTGTAAGGCAGCGCTGTGGAAAAAACTTCCTTACAGAAACACACCAGGATGATCTGGGAAAGGCTTGACTAATGGAGCTTTTTGTGGGCTAATAGAATAAAACTGCTTCACAAAAAATATTATCATTGGGAACATGAGCTGAAAAAGGAATGATTCATGTGAAATGCAGGATGTGTCTGTATTTCATGTGAATCAGTGCTATGCAAAGTGGGAGAGGGCTGGGGCATGATGAGCATCCGAGACTGCCCCTGAGCATGGGAAAAACACCTTTATTAAAGACCTCAGCAGGAGGTAGTCAGGAGGGTGATAGACATGGGAAAACCACAGGATGGAGAGTCCCCGGAGCTAACCAGAAAGCTGTGTTAGAAGCCTGGATGATTGCTGATAGAATTATGATTAAGGACAAGCAGGCAGAATTTCCCCGTGATGTTCCATGCAAGCCAAAACAAATCTCTTCACCTCTCTGTGCCTACTCTACCCCACCTAGGAACATGAGAAAATGTGCTGAAAAGGAGCTTTGTGGGCTAAATCAGCACTTTGCTGGGAGCTGCTGCTTCAGAGGAGACTTAGTAGAAGAGATTGGGGAGGGAGGAATCTGTTGATCTAGTAATCTTTTTTTTTTTTTTTCCTCTCTATGAAGAAGAAATCATTCCCATCCACTATTTAATGTTTCACAGGCAGTAGAACGTGTGCTCCTAACTCACTAAGGGCTTCTGAAACCCACCCCTAATTTCTTCCCTGATGTTGCCACTAGCTGAGGTGATGGAGGAGAAGGAGGTTTGGCTTTTGTGACATCTCCACTTTCTTTCTGCCTTGCTGGAGACCTCACGGTAGTGCTGAGGTTTTCTGGCGGTGTGTACGAGCTGTGGCCCCCAGGGGACCCACGGGGCCAAAAAGCTGCTGTGTTTCCTCTCACCGTAACTTTGAATATGTGCCTGTATATCAGGACTGGGCTGTTCCTGCCTCTGATGGTCCCCTGAGGTACCATATTGCTGTATTTGGACCGGGACTTTCTGTCACACACTATAATTAGGCTGTGGATTTGCATTGCTCACTTGCAGATCCTAACGAGCAGGCAGCTCGCTCAGCGCACTGAGCACTCGCCTCTCGTGGGCCGCACCAGCCTCTGAGTGTCTCTGTGTTGTGTGGTCAAGGAAGCTGCAATAGGGGAGAGCAAATAAACACCTGGGTAAAAACCGGTTTGTCCTCTAAATAGCAAAGTGGCATGTTTTTTATTTTATTTTTTAAAGAGAACCCCAGACCCTCTTTATCACAGGCAGGACTTGGAAGCCCAAATGTCCAAACCCTTTGGCAGGTTACAGGTAATTTCTATGGCTATAACCCACCTGGAAGGTTCTTGTGGTGCCTCACTTCTTGGAGGCAGCACAAATGTGATGCCGCCAGGCAGGGCTGGGGCTGTTGGGTGCTCGGAGGGATCCCTGACTGCTGGGATTACCCCTTCCCTGCACACTCATGGCTTGAACTACTTTCCAGGGTCTCTTGCTAAAACAAAATGGTCTGGGTGACAAAATGGAAAAACTGGTCACTGATGATTCAGAGATAGATCCTAAAAATATATGGCTATTGTTCCTTTCCTTATGACCCATCTGGGATGAGTTGTTTTACAGAGGAAGCAAGAAGATAAACAAACAATTCCAGCATGCGATGGTGAAGGCTGCAGTCCAATTTTTTTTGGCTGCCTGAATTCGACTCCTAGATCCTCCTTTGCCATCAGGCTCTCCTGCTTCGAGCAGGAGGGCTGGGAAGGGTGGCCAAGGACATCCCTGCTGAACGCTGTGCTGGGATACTGCATGTAGGGACATGCTGGGGTGCTCGGGCCATGATGCTTCTCCTCACCAGGTCACTGATTCAGCAGTGGATCATCAGGGCTGGGGAAATGATGCATTGCAACACTGGCGCTGCTGCAGATGGGAAGTCCCACTGGTGGGTGTCATTGACTTGGATGTGGTCCTCCTGCAGCACCTGGAAGTCCAACAGTGCTGCAGGCAATGCCTGATGAGACATTCATGTGAAACCATCTTGCTGACCCCATCCTGGCTCCGAGGCTCATGGGGACATTCCTGCCTGGCTCAAGCTGAGCCACCCCTTTCTTCCAGCCTCTCAGTGTGGCTGTCACCCTGCTTGGCAGTTTAACGCTGTTACCTCTAGCTTGGCCTCTCTGAGCGCAGGGAGGAAGCACAGCACTCATTACGTTAAAACACCAACCCAAAGCAAAGTATATTGCAGGTGGCCTGAACTCGTGGGCACCAGGATACAAATCACTGCTTGGGAGGAAGCTCCTTTTAGCAGCAGGTTGATCCCTAATGGCTCCTTTCAGGTTTAGTGGTGGGTTTTTTTGGTACCATCTTTGACCTCCCGATTCCATTCAGAGAGAACGCTGGTCCCTTGTGTGACTGCGCGTGCCTGCGTTCGTGCACACTTCCTAAATCACAGCGAATCATTTAGTGCAGAGCCTCACATGGCCTTCATTTGCCCCCCTGACATTATAGAAAATAAGAAAAATATGGAGTAAGGCAGCACCGCTTCTCAGTAATTGGCTCTGCAGCTGGTGTGGATCAACCCAGCTCCTTGGGTTTCTGCGGAGTGACACCCTTGTGCACCAGAGATGGTGTGACACCCACACCCCCCCCCCGCCATGTGAGGGGCTCCTTTAAAACCTCTCTGTGTCAGACCTTGCACAAGGACCCAGCCAGCAATATTTAATTTTGCAAGCACTGCACCCAGCTGCTGCTTTTGTTTTTCTTGCAAGTTGGCTGTCCTTAGAGCAGGAACAGGATGAGAAGGCAGAGCGTATCTGCCTCTGGGCTGCCTGAGTGCCACTTTGCCGTATTCCGGCTGGGCAACGGCTGGGAGGCACTGGAGGGAATTAGGCTGCCTCAGCAGCTCTGGTCTTTTTACTATTTTTTTTTTTTTAATTTTTCTCCAATAGTCACTTGTCAGATGGAGACATAAAGCAAGCGTGATTACTTTTTCAGGGTAACAAGGGGAGAAGTCTGTGCCGTAACCTCAGACCAAAGCATCCCTCTGCTCCGGGCACGTCTGAGCCTGGAGCCCGAGTTCGGTCAGTGGTTTTTTGATGTGTTCCACCACAGCTCTCAGTTAGAGCAGCCCAAGCCCTGTGGGTTTGCAGCCCAGAGCCCAGTTCTACTGCTGAAGAAGCTGCTCTTGAGCTGGGTTTAAACCGGTGAATTTAGGATGGTGGGTGCCCATGTACCCCGCTGTGTTTGGACAGGAGCACTCAGGATTTGGCTAGTTTTCCCTTAGCCCTCAATAAGCCTAAAGAAAACCCCAGCGTATCCTCGCAAAGTATAGATGTCTGTGAGTCTGTAACGTTGTTTTCATTTTGTTAGGTGAAAAGGAACCTGCTATTCTGAATTATTTTGAATAACAAGGTTTGCTGCTTCAGTCAGCTGGCCGTCTGCATACCAGGTCGGGCTGGGCTGCTGGGCAGGAGATGTCTGAGCCCTCCAATGCAGGCTGAGCCTCCATCACGTAGCACTCCTGCTGATTCAGTGATCTCCAACGTGTTTCAGCTCTTCCTGAAGCCTGACATGTGACATATGGAGTGCTATCACCTTCCCTGCAGCTTCAGACACCTGCAGGGGCTCCTGCTGTCACCCGATCGCTGGCTGGATCAGTGTGATGTGCCCTGGGCGTGCTGCTGGCTCCTGGCTGGCACAGGGAGGGAAAACTGGGGGGGCTGGGGATGTCCTTCATGGTCCCTGTCTGAAGACCTCAATCAGCTCTCAGGACCTCTTGCCTTGGTCCACCCCTTCCAGGGCTGCAAGTGCAAGGGGGCTTGGGGAGCAGGGCATGGGACGGGGGAAGGTAGGGGAGAAGCCATCAGCCTGATGTGGTGCCTGGGTGTCTCGGGCAGCATGGGCACCTCCGGGAAGGAGGCTGATGGGTCCGTGACCCTCCAGCTTGCAGGGAACGAAGGTCCCTTTCCATCAAGCTCCATGAACCAGAGACGGGGTTCTTCACCAAAAGGCACAGCAAGAGGCTGCTCTCACTCAGCGTTTGATCCCAGCTTTTCTCCTGTCTCTGGCTATCTGCTCCTTTCACTGAGCACCTGGAAACGGCTGACTAATGAAGATGTGCAGATGGTCATCAACTTCTGCATTATGCAGCATGTGGTTAAAAATAGCCCAGGCTGCAGGTCCAGGCCCAGGCCCAGCTCTTCTGGGAGAGATTTGCAGGGCAGAGTCAAGAAGAGATTTGTCCCCTGGTGCCCTGGCAACAGATTTCAATATGTGAGTGGCAGGATGATGCCCCTCTGGCATGCGGGATGACCTTGGGAAGAGGGCAGCAACAAGGTGCGCCATCATTCCTACTGGCTGCTTGCAGGAGCCCCTCCTGCTGCCCCCTCCCCTGCCTGCAGCCATCCGCTCCTGGCTGGCAGAAGAGGCTTGTGAAGAAGGATGCACTAAATTAAGGAAAACGTCCCCTGTTGCATTTGCATTTAGGTGGCAAAGATAATGATGATCTAGGAATTACCAGGAAAGGTGACAAGGGGAAAATGACAGCAGAGGGTGAGCTGTATTTCTGTTTTGTTGCTGTATTGTTGGAAGTGCCTGTACTTCTCTTCTTGGGGGTCTTTTTCTGTACTGCTCACTTCCAGGTTAGCATCTGCTGCCTGTTCGATGTGGTGCTCCAGGTTCTTGCTGGAGGACAATTCAAGTAGGCTGAGGTTTCACTGGGAGATGGAGTTCCCTGAAAGTGTTATAAATGCTGTCCAAACCAAAGGGAGCAAAGGTCCGTCCTCAGCTTTTTGCTGCCTTAGCACATCACGGCCCTGCTGTCTGTCACATTGTCACACTGTCTCCGCGGACTGACGGGTAAAACTTCACTGTTTAATGGGAGGGGAAAGGAGATGGGAACTGAACTGAGGTAAACAATTCCGTTTAAACAATTTGTAACCATTTTTTCTGCAAAGGCTTGAGGTGTAGGAGGTTCCATACTTCATTCCAAGTGACCTTAAAAAACCCCAAAATCAACTTTACTTGCAAAAAGTTTAGATGCATCTTTGTTTTCCACTCTGCTCTCACCAGAGAGAGCAAGCTGAATATCCCAGACCTTATTTTCATGTGTGAGATGACCTATCTCAACTTTCAGAGGATGCTTGTGATTATTTTTTTTTTTTCAGGAGCTTGAGTGTTTTCATAATCTCAGCCCCAAATATGCTAGATGGCCTGGTTTGAAATGGGCCCAACTTCAGGGCACCTCGGATCCCTTTGAAACCTCACTGCGGGTACCCAAAAGCAGACAACCCAAATCACCAGCTCTGCAAAAGTGCCTTCAGCCTGGCTCTGGGGTGACTTCAACGTACGGGCTTTTACTGAGACGGCCATGAGTATTTGGTGTACTTATTTGAGTAAGGGAAGTGGTGTAGGAAAATGGAAAAGGGTTCAGGCCCAGGTATTTGGGTACAGGAGAGGAACTGAAGCATAGCCACATTTTGCAGAAGTCTCTGCCTTCGCCCGTGCTTGTGCTCAACGCTGTGACGACTTCTGCACAGAGAAGTACTCTCCCCCGTGGAGCTGTGGCTGAGTCACAGGTTGCAAGCTGTGGCTTAAGGGCTGGTGAACTTGGTTTAGTTGGGTGGGTTAAAAGATATAAAACATTCAGGAAAAATATCATCCGGACTTGGGTTTAAATTTTATGTGCACATTCTCAGATGTTACAAGTTTGGGTACGCTGAGTTTTCTTTTAGGCAGGCTCATTTGTCAGTAAGGCTGAAGAAGATTCCATGCTTTATTCTGTCAGACTCTTTTTACTGGAAAGTTAAACACATGTGCTGCAGAGAGACAGCCCCATCTCCGAGGGAGGGACCTCCCGTTTCTCAGAGCGTGCTCTTGGGCAGGTGTCCCACTTCCCTGTCTGGGGCTGAGCAGGAGCTACTGAAGGGGAAGTGTAATAAAAGCAATCAAATCAAATAGTCATGAAGTATAGCCACTAGCATTGCTTCTGGGACTAGGCATCCTCAAACTCCTGTTCTGATGCCACAGCAGATTCAACAAGGTGTGTTAGAATGATGAGCTGCTTGAAATGAAAAGCCTCTGTCTCTGGTGTAATGAGAGTTGCAAGAAAAAACACGCTGCAAGGATTGGGCACGTGCAGGATTCAGCTGGGTCTCCAGCACCTCTGTCTCTTTAGCTGCTCTGTGAGAGAATTTCTGCATACAGCCCTCAAGGAAAAACACTCGTGGAGGGTCCCCTCAGCTGGAGTAGATCATACTTGTTTTGCCCTGGGAAGTGCTGGTATCTCTCAGCCCAGGAGCAGAGGCGGCAGCTTGATCCAGCTTTGTGCATCCTTGCTTGCGTATTTGGATGACTGAAGCATGGCTCGGGGCTGGCGTCCCCCTGCAGCAGCAGCACAGCACCTCCCTGTACATTCTCGCTTGTTTCTTCCGCTGCTGGATGACCTCTAACAAAGCATATCTCTATTCCCACGAAATCCAGATTTTTTCCTCATGATACCAGCCTCTTCCCTCACATAACAGGGGCCCATTGAGATAGGAATAGTGTGTGAAATTGTGCCCAGGGCCTCAGGCAGGGCAGGCGAGAAGCTGTGCCCTAACAGGCACCCATGGGAAGGGTGACGGAGCAGGCGGAGCACCAGCGTAAGTCTCCAGGCACCACCAGCCCACCCTGTCTTTGCAGGGTTCATCCATCATAGCAGCTGCAATGTGCAAATATTTACCGGGCAGGGCTTTGGCTGCTTATCGAGCTAGCAGTGGCTGCAGGCTGGTCACAGCCTTCTGATGCTCCCTCCACATAGGCTTTGCAACCACCCACGCTTCCTACATGGGTGCTCCTCAACCAAGGCAGAGCACTGGAGGAACCTGCATACTCTCCTCCTCTCCCCACGCGCTGGTCCTGCACAGCTGCTCTCCCCAGTCAGAGAGCCATGGGGCTGATCTCCAGCCCCACAGCCAGCCGTAGGGCTGGGGTGCTCTTCACCCATCCCATGGAGACGTGCCCCAGAGGAAGCTGCTGCTCTAAAACTGCCATTCTTTGTGAAGCATCGCTGTAGACTTTCCTCCACCAGTCTACAAATATGAAGCTAGGGTGAAAGTGTCCACTGTCTGGTTCCCAGGAGCAGGTGCTATTTGCACTGGGTCTGGAGCCAAGGGAGCAGGGAGAGCCCCAGCACCAGCGGCTGCAGCGCTCGGGGCCATGCCCAGTGCTGGCAGGAGCAAGGCGGTTGAGGCGGCTATTAGAAGCTATCATTAGTCTTCAGCCAGGGTGGCTGCAAGACAAGGAAGTGATTAGGAAATGGGAATGTGAGTGATAAGTCATCTATCAAAAAGACTTATTAACCTAAATGTGTCAAAGAAGTTTCCACTGAAAGGAGGAAATTTATTTTTTTTAATTCGGGCTGGTTTAAAAATGGAGAAAGACTAACTTGTAATTTATTATTATTTTTTTAAATGTAACCAACATTGCTTATCAAAACTTCAGATACGACGTGCTTATTTGTTCACTTGCCTCCAGCTTGAAAACAACCAGCAGTAAAGAAGGGCAGATGGGACCACAGGGAGAGCAGGGCGAAGAGTGTAACTTTTCACAGAAACTCTTGTTCCTGGGATTCCTTAGATGTTTTCTAAGAGGCTAACACCGCTGCATCGCTCCCTGTCTGCCTCTTGCTTTCTCTGCCTACACAGTCTCTTGCAGGCAGATGCACTTGCACTGCCTGTGCCCCAAGCTGGGAGGAGGTGAGCCAGCGCAGCCTGATAACTACGTAGCAGCAGTTCGCTTGGTTCCCATCCAGCTGGCTCGGCAGACCGAAAGTGCACGAGTGTGTCTGTCAGCGAGGACTGCAGACAGAGCCTCGTTGCCTTTTGGTGTCCCGGAGATATGATACGGGACCTTTAGTTCTGCTAGGAAAATACATTCAGCTCCGGAGGCAGCTCTGATAGACGAGCGCTGGTTAATCTTGCAGCCTTGCTAAGGTAAGACATCGATGCCTGCCCTGCTCAAGGTGACCACATCTACAGCAGATGACACAGCTGAGCGCAGCCTGTGTTACAATGCCGTGGCAGCGGTGACGCCGTACACTGATGTTAGTTTAAAGCAGGAGGAGGTTGCCTGCATGAGGAGGACACAACAGAGAGCGGTGGCTGAGGCGATGGTACCAGGTCCGTGCACACATTTATTTTTCCAGCTGTACCTCTGCTTGCTGAAGAAATGACTGCATCTGGCTGCCCATCGCTGACATCCCCTAAATATTCTGGTTCCTCTGCTCATGGTGTGGCTAGCTGAAAGGGATCCCAAGCAATTTAAGCCACAGTTGTGTAAATGGACAAAATCTTGACTTTTTTCAAGCAGGACTTCTTTGAGAGAAGTGGCTTAGGCAGCGTTCCCATGAGCAGATCTGAGATGGTGAGAACCTCCAGCAGGGAGGCTGTGAAGAGCAATTATTGCTGAACTAGCTGCTCTTCGCAGACTCGCAGCCTGCAGCTTGGACCAAGCTGACACCCATCATCTCAGTGCTGCAGCACCCATGGCACCTCCGGCTCAAGGAAAGACTTTGGAGAACAGTAGGTGAAGTTTTCCTCCTGTGCCCACACTGCTGGTGGCTGCATCTCACCATGACCTGATGAGCATGGTTGGCCTCGTGCTCTCAGGTACAATGGCCTGCATGATCTCTTATGAGTGAGAGTGCTGCTGGTCCATTTATCTAGGCCAATCAATCTCTTCCCTGAAAAAAATGATTGCACCTTTCAAACAACAATACGAAATCAGCAGAAGGGACAGCGGTGAACCACCTACCTCCAGGAAGCATGGCCAGAAGTGTGAGGCTGTTAATAGGAGAGGTGTGCTGCTGTTCACGCACACGGTGTCTGCTGCATAAAACCAAATGAGATAGCAGTTCCATGTTTGATTTTATTTCTTCTCACTTTAAAATATCCTGGGTGAGAGTCTATATGTTAAGATGTCTTGGTCCATGTGATACTGAAGAAAACCGGTGAGTTTTGTGGTCTGGTGGGCCACATCAGTGATTTCCCACAGCCAAAACCTGCTACATTAATATCTACATCTGGATGTAACATTCTCGAAGTAATTTCTGCTTGGAATCTAGGACTTTAGTTTGGCCGTTATAGAGAGGTTTTAAGATGGCCTATCTTAGGAAAGGAGTTCCTCTCCTAAACTTCAGGAATGTTCATACATGGGGTTTTGATTTCAGGCCAGTCTGTGTTTCAGATCTCCCTGGACAGGACAAGTATGTAATTTTTAGTCTCTTAGGGGAAGAAAAAGCAGAAGATTCCACACTAGGGTGACTTTTTTTTCCTTCCATCAGACTTCATTCTGTGTAACCCACTTAAGTCTATTAGCTTTCTGCTTTCCGTGGCAACCAGGACCTGCCATCTTTCTCTCAGGAGCGAGTGGCTGGTGGTCCCCATCCACCATGTAGGATGCCTCCGCACGGCTGCTGCCACCGCTCTTCCTCCGGTATCCTGCGAGTTGTGTGTGGGATTGGGGCTGGGCGGAGGTGACCAGTGCCAAGGTGTGATGCTACCAGGGCTGAACGTTTGCTTCAGAGTCATAAGGCTGTAAGAAATCAAGCAGCACCAGATCATTCCAACCCACTGCAACAATTTACTGTGGAACCAAGAAAGAGAATGAGCCACAGAGTTGAAAAGGCTGGAGCCAGTTCCTGTTGTACCCCTTGCAAATTCATTCCTTCCCCAAGCAGCAAAAAATAACCTGGCTCTTCCACTCCCTCCGACAAACTCCAATCATTTTTATAAGCAAATACCAAAAGCAAATCAAAATATTTTGGAGGTCCCGAAATGTTGATTCACTTCATGTTCCAGCCGTAAAGGAAACAAAGGGCTAGAGATCAAAACTGTTTTCATAGTCTTGTCTAAAATGGGAAAAGAAATCATGGCAACTCAAATGTGTTTAGATAAACTTTGCCTCTATTTTTGAGTTTATGCCTGCCTACCATGTTACTTTACAGGTGTTGATTTCTGTCAGCGCCAGAGGCGCGGATGCTGTTGGTCTTCTGCTGGTTAAGGCCCCTTTGTCCAACTTTTACAAGACCAAGAGCGACCTGCCCTAAGTTTGCAGGACCAAGGAAGCCTCTCGGGCTTTTCAGAGTTGAGGTCTGCAAGGTGCTGCCATGGATTTGGGTGCCTGTTGGAGCTGGGTTTGATGTTTGAGCTCTCTCATCAGCTGTTTCACCCCTCAGGGTGTTCCCAGACCACAGGGGTAGGTGGGGGCTGGTGTCAATCCTGCTGGAGGCTGGGTCCCTCTGGAGCAGCCTGGCTGCACCCACGCTGCATAGCTCTCGACTTAGGTCTTTCCTGGGCCATGAGTTATGGCCTTGACACATCGTTGTTATTTTTCTGTGGGGTTTTGTTTCTTTTTTTAAATTTTTTTTTCTTCCTCAAAAAGCTTGAAGAAATGTGTGTGTGGGCGTTGTAACTAGACAGGCTGGTGCTTTCCTAATGTGATGGTATGTCTTGCATGCTCTGGGTTATCGTGTAGGAATATGCAGAAGAGGTTAGTGTGGAGGGTCCCAGAGGAGCGCTGAAGGGCCATCCCAGAAGAAGGGACCAAAACTGGGGCCTTCCACAGCAGCATTGCCTGTCTTGTGGGAAATGTAGGGTGGCAGTCCCACCATATGTGCTCGTTTTTCCTTCTGGAAGGAAGTACTTTGAGCAAAGTAGGAGCAGGTTGCCCAGAGAGGTGGCAGATGTCCATCCCTGGAAACATTCAAGGCTGGTTTGGATGGGGCTCTGAGCAACCTGATCTAGTTCAAGCTGTCCCTGCTCGTTGCAGGGGTGTTGGACTGGATGACCTTCAAAGGTCCCTTCCAACCCAAACGATTCTATGATTCTATGAATATGCAATGTGGTTGATCAGAGACTTAGGGCCTGGCAGTGAGGTAGGAAACTAAGCTATCTGTCAGTGTAGACATGCTTATTTACATTTTAAGCCATAATTGCATTGCTGGGTTTCCAAGAAAAGACGGGAAAAATTAGTCTTCTGGATTCAGTGGCTGTGCTGGAAGAATTCAGCCAGAGGAAAGGAGGAGGAAGTGACTTATTCCTCCTGAAAAGGTAGTGCGGTGAAATACAGCGTGAAGTTCAGCAATGGTAAATATAGCTAAATCAATTGAGTTTAGTTCATATCCTGAGAGCCATAAACGTACACAGGTGAAATTTTATGAGCTTTTAAAAAGAACTTTATGAGCTTAGAGGGAGAAGCAGTATAATTTGAAACCAGCAATGGAAAAATAATGTAATATGGATTGTGGCATACCTAGAAAAACCTGTTAACCTGTAGAAGAACCGTAAAGCATCAACAAGAAGAGACAGAGGGACCTCTTTTATTCTTCTCCAGGACCTTGGTCCAATCCTCTTTCGAAGCTGTAGTACCCATTGCAATTACTCTCTGGGCAGTCCAGGAGTCTGAAGTACTTGTGAGCCAGTGTCTCAAAGGGAAAAAGTGAACAAGAGGGAGATGTGCAGCCTGGTAGGGTCTGCTAGCTCTCCAACACCGCACCCTCTGGTTTTGCTCCTGGGAACTAGACTTTGCCCCTCTGAACACTTGATAAGAAGAAAGCAATGCTCTAGGACATTTAAAGATGCCTGATCTTGTCTGCTTGGTCCGAGAAGGGTGGCCTGTAGCCTCACCTGAGACATTTGAATACCAAAATATGCTGTCTCCAGAAGCTCTTCTTCTCTTCTATGAGTCGATTAAGTGCCCATAAGAGCAGAGGAGGGCTCAGAGCTGTGCAGGCTCCATCAGGTAACTGGCATTTAAGAGACCAGGACAGATGTTCCCCTGACCACTGACTCGTCCTGGATTCCTGCTGAGCTCTGCTAATGCCTCAGGTTGTCCTTGGTACCTCCTGCTCTATGCTGTGTTTCGGCAGAGGCTATCGGTTCCTCTGATCACAAGCCAGGCTGAGGAAGCTTTTGGGGAGGGGAGCTCGCTTGTGGCTTAGTCAGTGACAGGCTGGTCAGCTGTGCCATCAGCTGCTGTTCAGCCAGCGGCTGCGGTGAGACAGGGCCGAGAGCCATCCCTGGTAATTACCAAGCTGACTGAGCAGTTTTAAGTAGCAGCACTTCTACAAGGTCAAATAACCTGACATCATGGGTGAGTGGGATGCGGCGCGGGTCGCCTTGAGCTGGTGCGGTCCTGCTCGCTCCTGACAGTGCTTCCTTAGACCCCTTGCTCTGTTGAGTGTGGTAAGGCAGGCTGTGCCCTACAGTTACATACCAAAGAAGAAGTCTTTGCACCTAACAAACCCAGTCCGGTTCAAAAACAGACATTCAGGAGTGGATTTTCAGCAGACAGCTAGATCTAGAGCAGTAACTGGGGCAAGAGCCTATTGCTGACCTCGTCCCACAGGCAAGAATTTATGCTAGAAGAGATGTAGCCACCCAGCACTGCATTTGAGACATGGTCTTCTGAAGCGAAGGCTTTATTCCAAATAAAACATTTCCCCCATGTCACTAATCAGATCTGGCTTTTACAGAGAAGCCATCAACAGAATCCTCGTATGGTGCTAATATCTGAGCTTTGCCTTCCTCAGTTGTGTTTGGTTATATATGTGTATATATATATATATATATATATATATTTAAAGCTCCTCTTGTTAATGCACCAAGTATGTGCAAGCAATTAACAGAAGATTGTGTTTGATTACAGCTTACAAGAAAGTCTCCAGAGTAGTGTTGATTACTTAGTGAGCAGCCCTTTCAGCCATGAATGGTGACCTTGGCAGAAGGTCCTGGAGACCATGGAATTAATTGAGAGAATTTTAATAAAGGCTGGTGCATGGAAAAAAAAAAATATCCATATGAGTAGTGCATTGTTTGCTGGTGACGATACGTTTGGCAGACACCTATGCCGTTACAAATTCAGATACTGAGTTCATCGCTGAGCTGTGCTTTCAGGGTACATTCGATGACACGCTAGAGAAAGGCAGCTTTGGAAAATGTTCTTTGATATATTCTGAAAGATGTTTTGCGGTTTAACAAAAGTGTAGGATCGCTTAATGGGAGTTTGTTGTATTTAGCCAGATGCTTTCTTGGAATAGCGTTTTTCCATGGCATCATAGTTACAGAAGTGGTTGCGAGCACATTTGCTAACTCATGTGGCCTGAATGAGTTTTCTTAATGAAAAAAATAGCTGTACGCGTTGGCTCTATTTGCTGCTGTTCCTTCATAGTTCGCTTTTTGTGCGTGCTCTGATAACTCCCCATGTCTTTAAATTCACTGAGCCTAGTAAAGGGGGAAGAGGAGAGATGTTAGCGTGGTTGTAACTCCCTACGCAGGCATGGCTTCAGGGCGCACATGTATGTGCTAATACTGTCACATGTATGGGGTGTCGCACAGTGTCTGCAGCGGTCACATCATGTACCAGCAAATGGTGTGTATTACCGGGTGCTTTTCCCCAAAGTGACAGTACTCACCGAAAATAAAGGCTGAAAGGAGCCTTCATGCCCTGACTTCTCTTTCTCTGCATCGAGTATACTGAAGGGACAGCTGTATTATCTCTCCTTGCGAAGCTGTAATTAAGCAGTTGCATCAATATCTGTTCAGAGACCCTGGCCTCTGTAATTATAGAACTGTGTCTTCTTGAAACATGAGGCCCAGGTCTGTGGGGAACCCTGAGCAGTCCTCTAGGACCTGAGGTTTTAGTCAAAGCCCACTGAAGGCTTTGTTACTCTTTGTACTGGCTTGGATGGGGTTTAGATCGAGCTCCTGAAATCCAGTGAGTTTAGGTAAATAGGCAGCAGTAACAAGTTGTTTCTCAAAAGCTCGTTTTGTCATCAACAGAAAAAAAGCACTGCAGATGCTCAAGATGCATAATTCAAGCAATTCAAGCATTTTTTTTTTATAATTTTCTTTTGAACAGAGAAAACATTTTCTCAAAAATACCGGAACTTGGAGGGTTCTGTCAACTTCAAGCAAAGCTGCCCCTGCTTCCCCATCTCTCTTCTGACTAGAACCTACTTTTTTCTCGCTATTTAAGGTAAAATGAGATGTACTATTAGCACAGTGCAGGAAGATTTACTCTAAAGGGGATAAAAACCTGAAAATGTGGGCTAGACTGGGAGCCAGCATGTAACTGGCAAGTAAGCAGCCCGCTCCTATAGCGTGGGTTTGAAGTTATGCTCTGCTTGGGCTTTTATGCTTATTTTTGTTAACGTTCTCATCAAACGCCACCAAGGGGCTAGAAAGGAGCCAAAATATCCTGCCTGAACACCTGCGAACTTTGGCTCTGGAAGCTGATGGGGGCATTGGCATGATGGATGGGAGCGCCGGCGGCTCGGCGCGGTTTGGGGCTGGGGTGCGAGCCTGGCACTGAACTTGGCCTTTTGGGAAAGGCCAGCTCTTCCCTGCCATCCCACCACGCGCCGGGATGAGCCAGGCGACGGGGACAAAGCGTCACACAATGAGGAGTGTTAATATGAGTAATTATTGCAGTATGTCACTGCGCTATTTTAAGGCTGCTCGCTGCATGCCAAAGAGCGCTCTGGGCAGGGGTTTCGTTACAAAATCCTGCCAAAGCACTTCCTGAGGGGAACGTGATAAATATAGATAGCAGAGAGCCGGTCTGAATCCATTACAGTGCATAGCAGCGGTGCGCATGCCTTAGGGTCCTCAAGGCTCATAAAGCAGAAGATAGTTGACTTGGCCGAGGTCCCTGAATGATTTGACTGACTCCAGTGAGGGATTTTCAGGTAGCGTTTCGATATGGTATATAAGACACGCCGGGGAATTGGCTCCCAGCTCTCCCTAGCAGTGCTGCAGGGGTCACTTTTATTTCTGGCCCTTGATTAATGGATCCCTGTCAGATGTTTTAGGCCAGTCGCTTTTCTCTTTTGTTACACAGCTTCGTCGCTGACCATCTGCACAACAGTGCTCATTGCATCGTGTCGTGGCAGAAAAAATAAAGAACAAAGGAAAAATGTCTGGCTGCTTTTAAACTCTGTCTTTAGAGTGGGACCGTTCTCAATTGCACATGTCCACAAGCAGCATTGCCGCTGGTTTTGCAAAGCAGCTCTATGTTCTCCTCACTGTCCCCTGGACTGCCAGAGGTGCCTAATCCAGCTGTTGTATCTGCAGTGTTGTCTAAGGACTACGGAGTGACTCTGACTGCCCGTCTCCCAGGGCTGTCAGACCTTGACTTTTCAGGTCATACAAAGTCATGACTGCGCTGAAGTGTCTGTACAGGGGGGTCTGAGCAGGGTCACCTCGCCTGACCCAGTCCATCTGGTAGCCCTGATGCTGTGGCAGTGGGGACCACTGTAAGCCAGTGATCCCATGGGCACAGCGAGGGCTGTGATGGCTGTGGTGTCTCTGAGAATAGCCGCAGCACTTCTGAAGCAAAGTAGCAGGCCTCGTAGGATGGCTGCGTACTTCATAAAGGCTGATTTTCACCACCACTCCTGTTGCGCAGCACTCAAAAGTGTCAGGAGGTGTTTTGTGTCTCAGTGGGGTAGTGGAGCTGGGGGGCAGGAGTGTCCCCATGGTGATGCAGGAGTGAAGACCTGACGACTGTGTTACTTCTGCTTGGAAACCTGAGGTCCCTCCTCCAGGATCTGTCTCTGGGGGTTGCTGACACTTGTTTCCCTATGTTGATGTTGGTTGTGGGCTGTTGGCAGAGTGTGAGATCGATGTTCGATGTGCCTGTCCTGCTTGGCACCAGCGCACCCTCTGCTGAGTCCTCTCCTGCTCCAGACCCAGTGACCGAGGCTGTTGTGGAGTCTAACTTTAGCAGGTCTTATGCATTTCTGAAGCTGAACATTGATTTATTTAGTTTGAAACTTTCTTGTCTCTAAGTCTGTTGGACTCTTCCATGGAATGCTCCTCCAAGAAAGCCCTTTGAGTCCTCTCCCCATCCTGACCTCATAAGTGACTTCATCTCCTCTCCCAGCAGAAACCAGGGAGCTTGCTCAACAGATGAAGTCATGAGGAGCAGTGGGGAAAGCTAAAAAATGGGGGCCATTCTTCCTGCAGGACATCCATTCAGGGACAGCAAAACACCCCTTCTGTAATAATTCCTTGCTGTATTTCCCCTTCTCACCCCATTTCCCCTAATGTCCTGGCTCCTGAAGCCACCTGAGAGAGCTCTGGGACAGGCCCTGTGGGTTCCTTTTTGCCATCTCCGTTCTTCTCTGTTCATCATCTGCCTTCTCCTGTTCCCCCATCCCAACCAGGCGCATGTTTCACCATCTCCGCACTGTGCAGGTCTCTCCCTGCAGCACGTGCAAGGAACGGAAACATAGCAGTAAGTCAAAACTTCCCATACCTTCCAACAAGTGCGTCGTGTTTCATATGCTTTTCCAGAAAACACCCATGTGCTTTGAAAATAATACTGCCCTGATGGCTCTAAAGGCTCGAGGAGAAGTAAAACACTGCTTAGCTCATGGAGAGGGGTGATGGTGCATCAGTAGCAAATGAACTTTGGCGTCTGTATCTAGTAGACCTTATAGCTGTGTGGGCTGCAGAAGGAAAGACACAACATTCATAGTTATTTTCAGTTCTTTTTCTTTAAGGGGTAAGGCTATCATAAATTCAACATTGCTCGTACTAGATAAGGGGATGGGTAAGTATGTGTATGTGCTTCTTGATATTTATTATTTATTTTATTATTCATGACAAGAAACCTGGATCAAAGTCAAAGCCTGTTCACTTACCTCCTGTATAATTACATGGGAAAACAAAACCCCAAACTGCCTTGTTAAAGTCTAAGAGATCTGATTTGCTCCTAATTTTGTTACAGGGCAATGCAGACCAGGTATCTAGTAATAAGTCTGAACAAAAATGCAGGAAAGGGTGTTCCAGTGAGGTGATGCCTCTTTGCAGCGTCTGCATTGTTTTGGTTGTAAAGAATAGCAAGCGCCTTTGCAGTAGGGAAGATGTCTACTCCAGCAGTTTTGCTTCTCTGCAGAGAACTCCCTGTACCTGCCGGGAGAGCTGGATCAGTTGACTGCCACCTACTCTGTTTAATCATCTGTTTTTGTGAGTGCCGAGAGCTGGAAAACAGGAATAACAACATATTTAGAAGTCTGATCCTTTCTCATGACCCACAAAGACTGTTTCCACCGCTCATTCCAAAGGGAGAGCTGCAGGTAGCGGAAGTGGAAAAAGTTATGAGGAAAGATAGCTGTGAAGGTTTGATTTGAACATGTTCATCCCAGCTAAAAACAACGATTATTTCCACTTCCCACCCTCACTGTCCCAAACAGCAAACTGACCCGCAGCTGCGTGTGAAGACATGCTTTTGACATACTTCTCTGTAACGCACGTAAGACATCAGGTGGGAAGGGAAGATTTGGGAATCCCACCTTCTTTCCATTCCACCTTCTTTCCACCCTAAACCTCCCCTGTTCTCTGAGGTCCCTTCTCCTCTACAATGCACACCTTGACTCCTCCGCACCGGGCTTCAAAGGAGCTGTTTAAAAAATGGTGAGTTATTCCAAGCCCCAGAAGTTACCATCTCTTAGCCACAACTATAAAAAACAAGACCAACCATGGCAGAGAACATGCACCAAATAAATGCCGGAGTAGCTCCTGGGACCTGTCACACTGGTGTTATGCCTATTGCACTTTCATTTTATCCCTTGGTTTCGTGCAATGGGACTAATGGGTGGGCAGACCAGTCTGCAGCACAGAGAACTGATTTTGGTGACAAACCCTGACTGTCGCCATGGGACGTAGTGACCTTCAGACTTGCGTACTTGCCAGGCCTACAGCCATCTGTAACTGAGGAGAAAAGCTTCTTGAATAGAAAATTCCAATCATTGACCTCATTAGGACAAAATTCATATTTTGTGGGGGGAAAAATGAACAGTAAAGAGCTGCAACTGGGAAGCACAACCTTGAACTGTGACCAGAGGGGAACTGGAAAAACCTGGAAGTTATGAATGAATGTCACATTTTTCCCTTATACAAAATCTAGCATTTTCTCTAGAGATTGGTGATTTGTCTATACTTCACAAAGCTTACAGCAGCAGGCCTCAGAGCTGCATTTTTTAACATTTTGATTTGTAAGAGCCTACAGATTTCCCAGCAGCGCTGCTCTCATAGTGAAACCAAGTCTCCTGCCAGCATACCCACTTCTCTTAGTGTCCTGTGCTGGACCCCCCCCAGAGCTACTTCAACACCCTTGGGGACCTGCAACAGGGTGAACACCTCTGTTCTCCAGTTCTGAAGCAGCATCCCAGTTTGAGGATTCTTTTCCAACCTGAACAGTGTGCATGGAGCTTTGGATTATATTGGAGAAGGTGGTGCTCTGTCTCCATCGTCACCTGCCCAGGAGAGCAATATATTGCTTAAGAGCAGCAAGTAGGGAAGCAACGGCTGCTGTCATGGCTCAGCATCCTGAAAACTCCCCAGGGGCAGAGAGCTCCTCCCCAAGCAGAGTACAAACTATGCTTGAAATGCCTTTTTTTTTTTTTTTTTTTTTTTAATTAAAAAATACCGCTCTGATCCGCCTTTGCCACAGCACAGATTCCCTACAGGCTGAGCAGTCCCTATCCAACTGAAACACATGTTCAACAACAAGAACATCCTCTGCCAGTTATTTAAGCAAAACGCCTAGTGAATCTGTCGGTGTGGGAGCTGACTTGGTGCAGACGAGCCTGGAGCTTGTCTGAGAGATTGGGGTCTGTTTGCCAAGCCAGTGGGACCGCCAGGCAGTGACACCGGTTTGGTCACAGCCAGTCATTTTCTCTCCGCCATACTGACACAGAGCCAAGCATAGCACTGGAGAGCTTCTCCAAAGCCACGTAGCTCGTGCTGCTGGGGACAGCCAATTTGAAACCCCATGCACATCCAGTTTGACCAAGACTCTTCTTGTCTGAGAGTGCTGGTGACCGAGACCAAGGCTGAGCTCCCATGGAAATCACACCAGTGACATGCTGTAGGTCCTTGGCCAAGCAATGTAACTTCGCAGTGCTTTGGTTTCCCTAATTGTAAAACTTAAGTAAAAACTTTGAGGTAGTGTCTGACAAAAAGCTGTAAAGGTCTGTGGAACTCGGACTCCCTCTGCTCCAACAACAGAAGATAACCCAATTCAATCAGCTATACTGCAATTCAAGGGCTAGTCAATATCTGTACACCTACAGGAACACAGTAAATACTGTGTACATGCTATGGAGTGGTACCTCCATTTTTTTTCTCACTTGCAATTCTTTAGATATTTTTTTTTCACCCCTTCTCTCTTCTTTTCTCTCTTCTTCTCTCTTCTTTTTGTCCCTCTTGTTCCTTTTGTTCCTGTTGTCCCTTTCCTCCCTTTTCTCTTTTTTTTCTTTTTCCTTTTGTCTTTATTTTCTTTTGTCTCTTTTTTTTTCCTCCTTCTCTCCCCTTTTGGCTAGTAGTATGCATAGAGAAGGTATAGAAAGGGCAGTAGAGTAGCAGCAGAGTATGTGTATAACTTTAGCTTTCCATGTATCGGGCTGGGTGAGCCACACGAAGTTCACACACAAGCACCGGTTCCCAAACCCTGGAGAGCCTGAGAGTTCAGGTTGCTGCTTGACCATTTGGGCTGCAGAATCCCTTAATAAAAAGACTGGTTCAGCTCTTAGAAACATCCCCTTTGCAATTAGCTTTCAGACTTTGGTCTGAAAGCAGTGGCTAACTGCTTTCCTCTTTTTTTCCCCCTTCCTCATCTCACTTCAGAAAATCGTTGTTCAAAGCTGTACCAACTGCCAAACCCAGAAGAACCTACAGCTCCTGCCCTGTTCTGTCCGAGGGCGTCACTATTGCTCTCTCTGGGGCAACAGCCTGGCTACCATCCACATGCTTTTTGCTACAGCCACAGAAACAGGTGAGTGCTCTGTTCAGCACAGTGGTGGTAAAGGTCAAAGCCGAAGCAAATCTGGCTTTGTCTGTTGTGGAAGCACCAGGCAGGTGGGAGGGAACAGCCGCACAAAGCAGCACTGGGTCCTGTGAGCAGCGAGGTACCACAGGCAGAGGGGTGTCCATCCTGTCAGTCAGTAACTAACCTTCTAGAGGCTGGGAGAAGGACACAGCCCCAAACACACATTCCCTGACACACGCCATGTCCAGCAGAGGAGAGATTCTGCTGGAAACCCCCTCAGTGATACCAACCCGCACACCTGAAGCCCCGTGTCCATGCCTGTACAGAAGACTCTGCAGTCAACCGGCAGCCTGTTTATCCCGCTTATTCCCCGAGTACCCACTATTTTTGTTGTGTCCAGTAAGAGCCAAAGGTTCCTACACTGTATCGAAGGAAGTCAGACTAGAGGAATGATGAAACGTGGACGTGCAGCAGCCAGCACGCGGGGATGCCATGCTGCTGCATGCCCTGCTCGTCTCCCAGGCCGGCGTACAAGCGCGGCCGGAGGGAGGCTGAAGCTCCCTGCAGATGCTAACGGTTGGGATCTCAGTTCGGCATGCTCTGGCTGCACCCTGGCAGCCTGCTCCAGCTGCAGACACACATGGATTCTGGTGGCCAAAGCCTTCGTCTTTCCTTAAGAGGTTTTGGTAGAACAGTCTGTGATGTTTTTTTCCAGTCGCCATAGGTTTTCCTGGTACAGTCAACCCGCTTCATTGCTGTCTTGCATAGTCACGTGCATTGGGGTGAGCTTGGCGTTAGGTGCATTGTCAGATTTTTTTTCTACAGCTGTGCTTTTCCCTTCCATTGGTAGGGTATCACAGCCCTTCACCCCTCTGCCATGAGCTCTGCCTTCTGCAGTCTGGTCCTCGCCTAATCAAGGGAGACAGCTTTCCTGTTGTTACTGTTGAAGCTGCAATAAATAGCATATCCATTTCTCCATTTATCTGCTTTTTGAAATCCAGCCTGTAATGCCAGCAATAATTACTCTGTTTCTATATTTAGAGATCATCAGCACCTCATGAATATCAAATTGTACTGTTATTATCTCTGTACAATATGGGCCAGTCTCCCATCAGTGTAAACATTTATAACAGTGATTATCGGTAGGACTGCTAGAGATCCCAAAATAGACAAGGCTGAACAGGAGTCTGCTGTTATTTGTTTACTGGGAAAGGCAGGGGGAGAGGCAGAAGAGCCAGCTGAAGGCCTGATAGCACAGAGCCCACCTCCCACCGCTGTGGGGAGGCTGGTGCGTGGGGAACCCGACCTGGCAGGACCATTAGGAGCAAGTGCAGAGCGCCCACCGAGGCCAAGCACCACCTGAAATCCTCGGTGCTGGGCTGCCACCTGCACAGGCATCCTTCCCCACAAGCAAATTCCTTTGAATGCTTCCTTAGGGTTTGTTTTCAGTCTCTTCCCTTGTCCGGGAGAAGGTGATGCTTAAAGTTCTAGTCTGACCAGTTTGGTAAATCATAGAATGTTAATTTATAAATTAGGGACTCAACTAATTTTACTGTCAGTGTTTAGCTGGCCGAGGGGAAGCGGTTGATGTCTCTTTGTGCCAGGCAGTGGCTGTGTCTGAAGGCCTTGGCCCCCCCCCCGGCAGTGCTTGCTGTTGGCTTGGCATGAAATCGTGCTCTGAGCTCTGGCAAACAGCAGGATGCACAGACAGGAGGGTGGCGAGAGCCTGCTGGTACATGGTAAGGGCATGGGGTGAATGCCAAGGGGTTTTTGCACTCACTTGTTGGTTTGCTCATATTTTGATGGATGTGCCGCGTTGCATTGAGAAGGGCTGATGGAAACCTCTGTCAAACAGCTGAAGCTCAGTGGATCTGGCTGCCTCCTAAGAGACCTTTTCCCTCCTCTGAATCTCCAGCTGAGGAGACTCCCAGGGGACAGTCACCCCCTGCCATCAATCTTTCAGAGCTGTCAGGGTGCTTCAGTAGCTCGGCTCTTGGCATCGTTTTCCAGCCCTTGCTTGCCCTGATGTGGCCCTGGTCATATATACTTTTTTCCATCTGGATTCATACCTCCCACCACAAAGGCTTCACTGTCATTAATAAATGCAATGCTTAATTGAATTACCTTTTGCTTTCCCTCGCTTTTCCCTAGATTTTTCGCTCTGGAGTGTTTACTTTGCAGCTCTGTTGCCACCTGGGCATGGCTAGGCAGAGCCACCTCCTGGCAGGATGGCAAGCAAAGCTCCCAATCTGCTGGCCCAGTACTTGCTTCTGCACAAACGTTTGCCCACTCTCCATGCCACATCCCCAGCCTCCAGGCTGGGTTACATCTTTCCACCCCAAAATCTATGCTTCATAATAACTGTTTTGTATATACAGTGGAGGTGCCAAAGCCCAGGTAAGAGAAAATTGCATCTGGTTCATTACCAGGGCTTGGAAGATGCTCGGTGGGAGAGTGACCAAAGCGCTCAAGGGTGGGCAGGTGAGCTGCTTGGCGACAGGCTGGTGGCACTGAGGGACACCAGGAAAATGGCAAAACCCCGTGAGCACAGGCAATGCTGTGAAACTGCAAGGCTTGTTATCCCACAGTATTTTACCCCAGGATAGCAGCATATACACACCCAAGTGCACCCTTTAATGTCTCGCTCAAAACACTTCAGTAACACCAAAACCAGGCCCCAGCTCCGCATTTTCTGCTCCAGCTAGAAAAAAAGTTAGTAAATAAAGCTGGCTTCTTATCGGTTCCTTGTCTCTGAAAGTGCTGTAATATACCCGCCCGGCAGTTTCTGTGCTAGCTGATTTTTAGAATCAGCTCTCTTTTCAGAGAAACCTCTGCCAGAAGAGGACATGACTAAGCAAGAGAGGAAGCTCAACTGCAGCAAAATGTGAGTGAAACAGAAGATAATTACCGAGTAAACTAGTACTTGTCTGTTCAGCAGGGGAAACAAGTCTAGATCATTCTGGGCAGCTTTGGAGGGACCTCGCTGGCCCGGGGAGGCGAGCAGTGCCCGGAGCAGGAGCGAAGGGCTTGGGGCTGTGCAGGGCACCTGGCGCTTTCATCTCTTGCACCAGGGGATGTGTTCTTCCAACAAGAGAACTCTTGTATGCATGTTTGTGCTGAAGAACGTTGTCTATGTTTGGTTTGGAAAAGCTACACTTGCTTAACAAAACCTGAATTTATCCCTGTAATCCTTCCCTGCATCTCCATAGCCAGATTGGAGCAGCCTGTGGAAAAAATTCCTGTCTATTTTCAGAAATAGATAAAAGCATTCAGATTACAGAGTGCAAATCTCAGCTCGAAACGGCTGGAAAAATCCATTCAGCGCCACTGTCACTGACCCCCACGACCTCTCCAAGTAATGAGTTTCAGTCGCCTGTGCCTCCCCCCCACGCTGACTCCTTCTCCTGCCGCTGCTGCCGGAACTGCCCGTGCTCCCAGCATCTGCAAAATGTCAGCCTTGCGTCCCACTGTGTATCCCATGGGGAGCGGGGAAGGAGGTGTTATGTAAAAGAGCGTAGTTTGTGGAAAACGTTATTGATCTCACTGCTCGAGACCATTCATGGGATCCTTTTAGTCTGGCATTCGCATTCACAAATTTCGGACAGCACTGGCGTGCCAAGGAAGAAGGGCTCTTTGCTGCAAAAATAAAAATGCCAGGAATCCGCCTCATTGCCCACACTCCTCTCAGGGCTCTGCTCACTGCTGCACCTGGAGCTGGGCACAGGGTCATCCCCTCCACTGCTGGGAGCTCCCAAAGCAAACGAGACTTTAGCATCACTTATTAGTTCGTGAGACAGAAGATACAACAGAGGGGATTACTGCTCATTTAGAAGGATTGTGTGCTTTAGGTAGCCCCTGAAGCCTGATGAATTCCTGCCCATAGTGGATTAGATGCCCTGTTAGCAAGCAAAATATTAAATACCATTGCAGCCAGCTTACATCTTACTCATATTTTGCTTATGGATTACAGGGTGCGTCTTCGTAATTAATACCAAGGAAGAAGGCATCCAGATGGACTGCAGCTTTTGAAAGATTAACCTTGATGTGATCTCTTTTTTTAATTTAAAACTTTGTTTTTCTTCCTATGATGTTCAGAGCAGACCTGGGATGCTGGTAGCTTTGTGTCCAGCCCGTCAAAGTGTCTAACAGAAATCCTGTGGTCTAGCCTTGGGATTCACACAGCTGATGATCACCGCACTTGTGTCTCCTCTGCCAAAACCGGGCCAAATCCTGGGAGGTTCTGGGGAACCTGTTTTGGAGCTGAGGGTGCTTTAGATGTCTTTCCTTCTGTTTCAGGATGACGAGCAGGACAGGAAAATCTAAAGGAGCATTTGTGTGGCAAAAAGAGATGTTGGAGACATCACCTGCTCCGATGATGAGTACGTGGTTCAGGACGGTGACGCCCCTGGGTGTTGCTCCTAGCCCTGCTAACCAGCAAGGACCTGGGGGAATCAGCTCACTTCGTTAGTAAACTTAGAAATTATCCACTTCGCACAAGTGACAAGAGGCTTAATTTTTATGTATCTGGTGTGGATGCAGAGAGGCACAGAACTGAGCACGCTGCTGGTGAAATACGTGAACAGGGGACAAGGTATATCAGCAGCTCACAACTACACTCATGGGATAATTGGTTCTTAAATGACTTTAAAAGACTTTGAGATCTTTGATTGAAAGACTTCAGCAAGGCAGCAAGTGTGATATAAACACAAATTATGCATCTATTGTATGTCTATGTTCCGAGCTGGATTTATGTCTGTGGACATATACATGCATGTGTACTTGCATGTCCTTTGAAGTTGAAACACATCTGAACTGAACATATAAGTGAAGTGGAGAGTGTGTGCGTGTATGTGTGTATATATATATATATATATGTATACAAACATACACCTTGTGTATTGAACACAAGCACCAAAATACGCTGGAAAGCACAACACACATATTGCACTCTGCCTGCAAATCTAATGCTAAGGTCAGAATTTGTTTTATCCCACTGCCTTATTTTTAAGGCCTAGAGAAATACTCACACTAGCCAAAATAATCCAGCTGTGACTGTTGAGCTCACATCAGTATTTTCCACATTTTTCAAGCAGCTGTCATATAAAACTTTCATCTGCTGCTCAGATTTGTAAAAATGCTAGAATCGCACCATTTTAAAAATGCAAAATCACTCTTCTTTTAAGATATTATAAACATTTTTTTATCATCGCTAACAAGACCTATACTGTTATTGAAAATAGTATATCTGAATCAAAGGGTATAACTTCATTATTTCAGATAATGGTACACAAACAGGGATACCACAGGAAAGGCCATTATTGCCTATAAAGGTTAATTAATTTAATTCCCCTTAAAGTAGTCATGAAGGGATACATATTGATTCAAAGTTACTGGATCTGCATATGTGGAACGCAGGCTGAATATGTAAGCCTGCACTACACCTATATATAGACATGAAGGCATTCATTAGAAAGTGGAACCAAATTGCAGGTTGCAACAAATTTATTTTAAATCCCTACAGAAGATCTGGAGGTGTTTCCATTGCGATCGTGGGTCTGAGAACTATAACAATGCTTTCTTCAAGTAAGAGAAATGAATGTGGAAATCCAGAAGAAGATTCAACTCTGACCCATTTGGAAGATAAAATAAGCCTGTGATATCCTGTTCATTCACCAGGGAGTCATACTTATCACTGAATTGCTACAGCGAGCCAGAATACAGGTATTTATATGTTCTGTATGATCCAAGCGCTTAGAATTGCTTTCGACTGTGGACTTCAGTGGAGATGAATGAAAGAAATTAACAGGACCACTGCGATCCAGGCTCCTCCCGCAGGGTATAATGACCCCCGGAATACCTCCCGTGTACATCATTCCAGTCTGTCCCAGGAGATCCCAGGCATCGTGCAAACCCTCCAGTAGAGAGGTCACCGGAGCCACCGCTGCCGAGCTCCCCCCCGCTGCTGCCAGCTGATGGCCACTCAACAGCGAACAGCCACATGGCGCAGGTGTCTTGTAGGGCCATTCGGATGGGCGCTGTCTGGGAAAAAAAGGGGGGGGGGGGGGGGAAAGGGAGGGAAAAGGGGAAAAAAGCCGGGGGGGGGGGGGGGCAAAAAAGGAAAAAAAGAGAAAAGAATAGAACTAAAATGGAACACTTCAATACTGGTAGGAAAGGTGAGTCCTGTTCCAGACACTCTTCCCTCTGCCCACGTAACGTGTTGTGTTCGGACAGCCGGGACAAGGGCTGGAAGTGTTCTCCAAATGCCGGGTAACGCTCTTCACTGCTCCCCTGTGACACTGACCAGCCAACACGGCTTCCCCTGGGCATCGGCCACTCATCGGAGATGAGCGACTCTGCCCGGGTGAATGCCTATGGACAGTTCGTGTTGCCTCCCTGCTGCCATTTGGACATTCTCTGTCTTTTCCACGTAGTCTCCTTCAGCCCTGGCTCCTGTCTTGCTGCTTCTTGCTCTGGAGTCAAGGCCATGTACAGTTTTTTCATGGCCTTTTTTCTCCCTTTTTTCAACAGGGAGATTTCATGAAATGAGAAAGCGCCTCCCTTTTCTTCTGGGAAAGGTAGGTTTAAGGAGGCTCAGAAGGATTCTCTTAGGTTTTCTGATTATGTTTCTAAGTTTAAGATGGGCACAAAGTATAAATTAGTCAGGTAAAAGGCTGTAACATGCAAAACCTGGAAAACATCCAAATCCCTCTCACTTAGCATTTTCCATGTACACCTTCCCAACCACTTCTAACTCCACAGCTTCATCTCTAAGAGTAATGCTTAATTCTGACTTAGCTGAATGTGGTGAAGAATCTAGCCTAGAGCTAACTGACTTATTGTCCAGCCGTTGGTTGTTTCAGTGAAGTCCGAACAGACCCACTAAGACAGAATGGAAGGGAAAAGCACCAGATTTTGTAATTTAAAAGCTGTCACTCTCCTAAAATTGGCTAAATGGGTTAAACCATCTAGGCTTTTCAGAAGATCAGTGGTTACATCTTCAGCCCCAAATCATTTACAAGGAGTTGCAAATGATGGCACACATGTAGAAATACCTCTCATGGTAAATACTGCCTTGGGCACAACCTAGTCAGCACGAAGCAGCAGCCTCCAAATCATTCCAAATTAGAGTAGGGCAGATTACAGCAACACAACAGACAGGAGAAGTGAGGTTCCTGCCTCCAAACTGGGGTGATGCAACCTCCCGGCCAAGTGCAACTGAGAAGATAAAAACAGTTGTGGAAACTGCAGTCATTCCTTTCCAGCCACCTGGGACCAGAAGCCTTAAGGACCCTTGTGCTCAGGACATACTGATGCAGGCATTTGACTTTTATGACAGCCTCTTGGAGGAAGCAGCATCCCAGTTGCCCGGGAAAGGAAAGTGGTCTGTCTTTCGCGTACCTGGATTGCTTTAATGACATGCCTTAAAGTGGGCTGGAATGGTGTTTCTTCCTCCACCTCAGCCTGTAGGCTCTACGAGGAGCCAAGAGTGTGGCAGGAGTAAATGTAGTGCAAGAGGGTAGACCACACTCCAGTGCCAGTTTGTGGATAACTGGATGTGGGTTGATGGCACGCTGCTGCCTAAACTCCTGCCTCGCAGCTCCACGTCACGTGGCCTGATTCGTCCCAGGGGTGGTGTGGAGCATCGGCGTGTGTCAGCACCAGGTTTTTGGGTGGTTGCACAGGCAGCTGAGAGCTCTCCTACCTGTAGCACCGGCAACAAAGTTTGGGGTCCTCCATCGCAACCTTGGGCATGACTGCTCACTGATCCTGACCTGGCGTAAGGTGCTGGAGCCATGGGGCTCTCCCTGGGGGACCTTTTCATCAGAGAGAGGGAAGGGAGGGAGGTGGACCCCTGCCAATAGATCTGAAAAAGAGGGCTCTTTTGCTCATTATCTGGATATATATTGCCATTGCTGGTTTCGCCTGGCTTTATGACCGTGCTCCCTCTTGCCTAATAAAGATCTGGGAATGCAAGTGAGTGGTGGAAACCCAACTCTTTAAAGAGCTCTCAGGGAGGGTATGTTTAGTTTTCTCAGGTTTCTAAATGGAGATTGGAATTTAGTCCTTTATCAAGAGGGGCCATGGGTATATTAAAGCCAGAGATTTTTCTCAGCTGTTAACCACCTGGCAGAAAGGTTACACTAATTACATGCGATGTATTTTCTCAAATTTTCCTGCCTCTATTACGAACGTGAGGCTTATGTCAGAGGAGCCACTCTGACCACTGGGAAATGCAACCTGTCTTATCCACACCTCAGTTCCCAGATTAACCAGGTGACAGAGAGACTCTCGCCGGAGGCGAGGTAGTGAGACAGAAATGGGCAGGTCACGGAAGGTGAGCGTGGCAGAAGCGATGTGATTCTGTTCCCACAGAGCTCCGTCACAATGTCTGGGGCGGTGAGCTGACCGGCACCGTGCCAGCGGACGGTGCGCAAGTCTGTGTGGCTTGGACCTTGGCTTAGTAGGAGCAATGAAAGCAATTTTTATGCTGTGCAAATGGCTCTCTACCTTCCTCCTAATGCTCCACGGACATTTTTGGGGATTGTGAGAATGATGGGAATGGTGAAGCAGATGTTGGCTTGGTCCAGAGAGGGCAGAAGAGAAAGGAACAACAGGTGGGAAAGAAGCCAGGTCTGTGATGAGTCTTCAAGTTCTCCAAAAAATCTGTGCCCCTCTAGCAAATGCCACAGTGTGGCTAGCCATCCCCTCAACCCCTGCAGCACCACTCATGCAAACTGGAGTGTTTGGCCTTTTATTACTTTCCCTTATGTAGTATTTTGTATGGTTTTGCAAGGGTGCCTCACAACTTGGACATGTTAAGCTGTGGGACAGGCTTTGGTGGAAACTTACGGCGCTAGGATTTTCCTGGAAAGCAGCAGTGTTAATTTCTATTTCCATCCAAAAACAAATTGCCCAGAAGTGACAGTGGCAAAACCAGGTTTTGGTAGAAAAGAAGATCATTGTCATGCTTGAAATAAAGAAGCACAATAAATTGTTACAGTTAAAAAGGGAGAAGAGTAAAATATTTGACGTTGTTCTTTCAAATTGAGACTTAGGCTTGAAACTATACTGTGGGCCGAAACTCTTAGATTTAATGGCAGATCTTCTGACATACTCCCGCCAGATGCTTCTGTAGATTGGAAATGAGCAACAGGGAAGAAATATGGTATTTTCTTACATGATGCAACAAGATGTTGTACTTCCTGGCCACATATAAAATGAATTTACAACAGAAACATGCCAGAAATGCCTGAGGGTAACACTAGCCGTAGCAGAACACTGAGTCTTTTTTTTTTTTTTCCTTTTTTTTCTGCAGCATTGAATAATGGGACTGAATGTCATTTTTCTTAGAACAACCACAGGATGGGTGGCTGGAGAGTGATCAAGGTTCCATGCTTCATAGGGCACATCGGGAAAAAGTTACTGTGTAATCAGATCTCTTGTGCACATACATCCTCTGTCACACACACTATGATAACTCTCGAGGTTATTTATTGCAACAGACCCCTACAGTGATGACATTATGAAATTAATATTATTACTATGAATAATTGCACCATTTTTCTCTGATTCTTGTTACTCTTGTTTTCTGCTAATACATGCATGTCAATGCTATTCATTACCGGAGTGACTGGAAATGTTTCACACGGTTTGCAATGGATAGTTTTAACATACTCCAAGCAAAGGGGAAAAATATGCCTTGACTCTTTTTGGCCTTGAAACTATGCAACAGACTTGCAAAATATTTAAGCACAGGGCTACTAGGTCTCTGTTAAGGTCACCGTAACCTATAAAAACACTCCCACTGATTTCATTAGGCTTTATATCAACACTGAAAAGACCAGAACCATCAGACCTGCCTATTAATCCCAAGAATGGAAAAGTCGGATAGCCAATCTCATAATGCACGTTCAATAATAAATTGACCTGCACGGAGACCTGTGTCTCAGACGGCTGAATGGCAGGGCTGCGCAGTAGGTGATGAAGAACCATGCAGCAAGAGGGGCAGATTCAGGTGCTGGTCCCTTTCAGCTTGAGCAATGCTTTACACTTTACACAGGGAACAGGAGAAAACACCACTGGGGAGTAAGCTGAGAGACCTGGAAGATCTTAATGCCTTAGTTAAGGCTTTTTGCCTTGGTGTCAGCTCTTCCACACTGATGCACATATGCTTTCCTAACCACAATGCTATCCAAAGCCTCCATCTTGGTTAACATTTCATCATTCACACTCCAGGAATTATCATTTCCTCTAGACATGCTGACAAAGCTCATTGTTTATGGCTCACAGCATGTCAGAACTGCTGGTTTTGCTTTGGACTGCAAGATGTTTGGAAAGCCACACGCTTTTTCTGAAGCCGGCTCAGTCCCCTCCGTGCCAGCCTCAGCTGCTGCATTCGCTTTCGCCCAGAACGCTGGATCCTGTCCATGATGAGCCAGAGCAGAGAACGTCAGCTTGAGACAGACCAAACAGCACCGGATTTCACATAATCACAGCCAAATTCTTCCTGGCAGCTACATGTACAGCCTTTCCAGCGGAGATGGCTGGTGCTTTTCCACCTTGCTCCCCTCCTAACCCATGGATCAGGCTGGCTGAGGAGTGAGCCAGCGAGGGTGATCTGGAGATGTGCCCATCATGCTGTATCCCCCCAACGCAGGGGAGATTATGGCCCTTCCTGGCAGCAGTATCGCCCATGGAGGGATTGTGACGGGGGAGGAGGCCATGCACCACCCCTTCTGGAAAAAGAAGTGATCTCCAGCAGTGGTCCTGTGCTCTAGGTCTGCCTGTCCAGCAATGGGGGCAATGCCTGGCTGCTCACTGACCTGCTGCGATGCTGCGGCCATGAGTGGCTGCTAAGTGTTGCAGTTGGAGAAATGCAAGTCACTGTTTATTAGTTTCTGCATTTCATATGACAGGACAGACATTTTTCCGTAAGTCCCTGAAATCTAAACGAACATGGAAAACACAGGACTAGTCCTGCAGATCTGTACAACGTTACCTCTGGCTGCATGGCTGAGCCCTCATTTCAGTCCAGGAGGAGCGAGAGCTGAGTTTTTGATGAAGACTCAATTTCTGTCTTGCAGGGAAAGTCCTGAGCCACATAATCTCATCTTTCCAGCTAAAAGATCTCCTGGATGACCTGTCTCGCTCACAGCAGTACTGCAGGCAGGAGAAGACACACAGCACAGGAGCTGTCTGGGGTGTCTGCACAGGAGCTGAAGCCACTCAAAGGCAGTTCTGCCTGCCCAGGGACAACAAATGGTCCAGGCAGAAAGGGGGCAGCTACATGCCATGAGCAGAGGCAGAGCAAATGTAATGAACCAAGGGCTGTAAGTCCCCCACAGAGCCAGTCAAGGGCTGTCCTCAGTACATAGTGATTTGTGGCCGGGGATGAGGATGAGCAGGGTAATGGCAGCATTCCTCATTACATGGGGCAGACGTGCTCAAAGGTACAGGACACATCCTCCACAGGATGGAGGTCCCTCTGCATCTAGTGGTTGCTCCCAAGGTTGGGTTGCTCCCCCCATGGTAACCCCAAAAGGACTAATCCAGCCCAGGGAGGTATTAAGGAGAGGTGGCACGTTTGTTATCACTGGGAAATCAGCCAGTGGTTTGAATGTTTTTTGGGAGGGCAGAAAACTCCTGAAGGTCACTGGAGCTGTTGACAAACAGCAGCTTGACCACCAAGACCATAGGAATGCTGCCTTTCCTTGTTGCCTGCCAGCATCTCACTCTGTCTCACTTTGCTGCCTTGGCCTGACAAGCCCCCGTGGATGTGACCTGTCTCCTGGAGCTTGTTATCCCATGTTTTATTTGCACCACACTGGATCTGTCCAGGTGATTAAACAAAAGACATATTTTTATTATTGTTGTTGTTTTTACTGTGCAATTGCTATGTCCTTTATTAGGGCTTTGCTTTTCCTGTGAGGAATAATCTCTGGAAACTTGGATAGGATCCTTTGGCTCACACTCGAAAAGGTAATAAAATCCTGGGAAGCCAAAATGCTTCTCTGTTGTTTTCAACAAACATTTTTCCCGTCTTGAAAAATGTGCTTCTTGGTTCTGATTTGTTTCCTGATTTAGGCAAAATTTCTTCCTAACCTGCCACCTTTCTTCCTGTCCAGCAGAGCTGGACATTTGAGAGGCTGTGAGCAGTGCTCAGAGGGCTCCACAGACCTCACTTCTGCTCCCCACCACACTTCTGACTCTCCTTGTAGTTACAAGGAAGCCATTTACTTCCTCATTGCTCCACATTCTCCATTTGCCACCTTATGATATAATATTTACTTACCTTTTCAAAGCATTTTAAATCTCTGTAGGAATGCATTATAAAAGTGCATTAGCGTTATTACTATTTTCCATTGTGTAACTTTGAGAAACGGTTTACATAAGGCTGGCTCCTCTATCCCCTCTCTGACCCCCTTCCATTGTCCTGGTGCTGCTGCCTCCTCCCACAACAGTCATAATTAAGCTCTGGTTTCCCAGTATCCCCCTCAGGCTCTCACCCAGACCTTGGGGAATAACCATCCAGTCCCCTTATCAACAGTCCAGAGGTTAGCACTCTGGATTCAAAGTTCCTGCTGCTTCTCTCTCAGCACCTCTGTGGAACGTGCCTGCATTAGAGTCCCAACACATGTTTTCAGAGGCTCCAGAATTACTTGTATGATCTCAAAGCCCCTTTTTCTGGCATCTCTAAAGTACCCAATCAACAACAGACTTGGGTATTTCCTTCTAAGTATGACATATGACATGAGTTTTATCAGGAGGACATTTGTAACGTTTTACCCCCACACTCAGGCTCAACTTTCACAAAATACAGCAGGACCATAAGAGCAGTCAAGTAGTAAGAGTGAAGCTCCAAATGAGAATGCCGTGGCCGAATGCTGATGTGCTACTGACTGTGACCTGCTTTCTCCACCACTGCATTTTGGTTTTAGTAGGCAAGTCAAATTTTTTTTTGTTCCTTTTTTTTTCTGTCATGCCCAAACACCTATTTCCAGTGAGATATGAAAGGCTGCCAAATAGCAGGCACATGAACTAACACCATGGCGTAGAAGCTTGCAGTAAATGGGCTGGCAACAGGAATCTGAAGGGTGCAAACTAGTGAGATTCCTCTGTGCTCTTCCTCCTCTTTCTGTTCCTCCTTTCTTGAAGGATATTGGTCCGCATCTTTACCGTTTTATATGAAACAGCTGCCAGGTTTCATGCCAGAGGTGACTGCATTTTGGAGACAAGCAAATGTACTGCTGTATTGCTGCCAGATACTGATCTCATGTACATTAGTCTTGGCTTTTCAAATGGCTCCATTGGACTTCGGTGGTGCAGCTCCAGCCTGACCCCAGCAAAAAGGAGATCTGAGCCCGTTCCACTATTTTTTGGCGTTCAAAAAATGTAAAGTATGTGTCTTATAACAATGTACCCATACATTCTGCCATCCTGTTAACTCTTGCCTCTCACAGGCCCTCTCTCTTACATAGCCAATTATTTAGACAAGAACTGGTGACTAATGGAAGCAATTTGCAGGAAACATGCTGTTCCCAAGTGGCCAACAGCAAATTGCTAATGACTGACATTAGAATGACCGTTCTCCAAAGAGAAATAGTTGAAAGCCCACTGTGCACAGCTCTGATCGCATTCAACAACAAAACACCCATCACCCCCACCAGATACTGGTACCTGCCGTTTATCCTGGCTACTGCTTGCATCCTTTCTCTGGTACATCTGTAAGAGCAACTACACTGAAATGCAACAACCACATATTTGTTTACACAAACATGAAATGTGATTTAAAACACTTTGGTAATGTCACCTTATAAACTTGATGGACAAAATATTAGAAATACAAATGTACTATAGGGAGCAATTCTGCACTGCTCAGGAGATGGATCATAGGGCTTAATAGATCATTTCCATCTCTGAAATTTCTGAGTCATGATGAATGGAATTTCTTAGTATTTGAAACAAGAGAGGGGCACGTTTAAAAAGACTGGAGAGGACTGCAGTGTAAAATCTTTGCACTATAAAAAAGGCAGCCTTGGTTTTTATTGCCCCTGCGGGGAGTCTCCTGTGAACCAAACAGCAACTAAATCAAATAAACATTTCTGAATTAAATCCATCTTCTCTTTAGCTTTGGGGAGTTTAAAAACCCCAGTAATTTATTGAATTGCCTTTCATGGTTATACCTGCAGATGCCTTTTGAATTTGATAGCAAAAACATTCAAACTCACAGTGTTTCCCAAATCAGCTAAATACATTATATCACCTGTGCCAGTTACTATATTTGTAGGGCAGTAAACAGTGGCCTTTATTGTTTGCTGTTCCTGGGGCTGTGCATAAGAACGAGCTTAGTCTGTCTCCAGAGATATACACCTACCTTACTGGCACCAGAAATATTACACCAGCTTAAATCAGTGCAAGCTTTCCATGCTGTCACTGCCTTCCCTGTTTTGATTTGGTGACGGTAATCTCTACTCACTGCTGTGCTGATACCTTTTGAGTCGAGGTCCCTTCTCTACTTCTGCTGTTTCTGAAAAAAAATTAACAAGTGCAGCTTAGGCATGTTATGAACAGTTAGCAAATTTCCACACCTTAGAGGATATGTGGGCTCAGATATCTGGTTTTCTTTGCAAGCAGATGGAGAGGTGAAAATTCTTATGTGGGCTTGTCATATCCTTATCTCGAACCCTCCAGAAAAGTAGGAAAATGAAGGCGAGAAGGTGAATGATCCAGACATCAAGTAACTTAGCTCTTCTCACAGGCAGTGAAATTTGCATAGAAAACCCAAGAGAGAGGAAAATTCCAGGTGGATATGGAAATTTTGGCAAATGAGTTATATGAGGAGCGTTAGGGCAGAGCACAGAGATTAGGGCAGAGCCATCCAAAAGGATTTTAGGAAAAAACACAGCAGAGGCCCTGATGATGGTATCAGCACTGCTCTCTGGGGCTGAGGCCCTTGGGAACAGCATCTCATGACCTCCCACCTCCTGCCTTTATATGATCCTTTCTCATCTTTCCCTTTCTGTCACACAATCTTTTCTTCTTCCTCTTCTTCCCACTCCTTCAGTTTACCATTTTATAACATCTCTGGGGCTAATTCTGCAATTGTTTACATGGCATAGGACCATTAGGAAAGCATTTAACACATTCTGATGTGATTTAGGAGGTGGAAATAGCCATGTGAACAGGAGGATCTGGCAGACCCATAAGCAGCTCCTGGGTCACAATTTGGATTTTTTTGATGCAAGCACAGCCCAGGCTGTTCAGCAGCAAGAGCTTGGTGAGAGTCTCCTCATTCAAGTGACTGAGGCTTTTGCAAGGAACAGGAGAACGTGAGTTTTCTTTATGCTGTTTTTTGGCAGTTCTAGGGAGGCGTTACTGGCTGCTTAAAGATATTTTCCATACTGCTTATCTTTTCTTTCCTTTTGAGTGCCACATGGTCTATCATTTCCCGCAGCTCAGATACAAGCCCCAAGGGGACTTAGTCTATGAGTAAAACACAGAACTAAGCAACAGTGATTAAAACCCAAAATGTTTTAGGCATACTGCTGTTGCTGGTGACACTAGTTTCAAATGCTTTCCCCTCCTCACTGTCTCCCCTCTCTTAGTGTCTTTTTATGAGCTCCATGATGCCACTTATCATCCAGGTGAGCTATGCCAACACAGAACGGATGGAAGCAAATCATATCACTAAAAATGTTCTGTAAAGCCTACCCCAGCTATAGGCAAAAAAATTAAAAAAACCCAGAAAAATCCTCTTTCCTGTGTTACTATCAACATCTTACATTCTTCATTCCATACTTTTCCAAGTCCTGCCAGTGGATCGATGATAACTCGTCTCATTTCCTGTTTTCACTTTCTGTTTCTCAGGTGCTAGCACAACTAGAAAGTCTGAATAACTTTTAATTTCACCCCATTCCAAAAAGGATTTCATTGACATCACACACACACATCACACCACCACCACCAACAACCCCTGTAGTCAATTCTTTTTTCAGTCAAATAAATTTTTCAGTCTGTTTCTCCACATGAATACTGCTTATGCAGGCACACTGGCTCACAGTCTGGCTGCAAGTCCTCCTTCAATAGCTTTTGAACCTTTTTGATGAATTTAAAATTCGATGGAAGGGCAGCAGTCTCAGAAACAATCTTGTTCCTACAGGATCTGTTAATACAGACAGCATGCAGGGGAGCGAGAACTACGTTCGATGCCCCCACTGAGCAAACATTATTGTTTCTCTTGGCAGCTGGTACTCACTTGGTACTCACTGGCCAGCCCACACCTACTGCTTCTTGTTTTGCAGGGCTGTCACTCGTGGTGTGGGGAAGAGATGTCATTAATGTGGCAGGGATGGAGGTGGGCTGAGGGATACAGGGAGCGAGTTTGTTGGAGATCAGGCCTTGCTGCTTCCAGCTCTCCCCACAGGAATTGTTTTATGGCTAAATTAGATTTATATTGTTTTACTTCAAACATGTTGAAAGGTTGACTTCAGCTTCAAATGGCATTATTTTTGTGGAGGTAAAGCCAGTACCTTAATATTATTTTAACAAAGCCTTCTGAAATGCACATACATTTCCAGTCAGCCGGATTCTTCCTTTTTGCTGAATACTGAACATTCTTTTCTTCCCCTCACTGTTGTCTTTGGCTGTAGAAATTGTACTTTCCACTTTCACAAAAACTGTAGGGGCATTATGAATGCCTGTATTTTTCTTGAGCAGACTTTTTGCTTTCTAACAAAATGGTTACACGAACTCACCTCACACAAGTTCAGTGTGAAGTATATGATTGTAGAGCACAAGGTGCTTATCTACTTTGCCTGTGTAGTTGCAACTGAAAATTAAATTCTCCTTTATATTTTCTAATAGGGTGCCACGGTGAACGGTTGAAAAGCTGTCATGTTCTTCTTCAGCTGGCTGCATGTCAATGTGATAGACAAAATGATTTCTCTACAAACAGTACAAAATTGCTTTGGGGTCCTTAAGGAAAACAGGAACACAGTTACTTCTTATTATCTCCCTTAGCAAATTGTTTTCTCCACAGCTGTAAGTAAAATATCTTAACTGGAAGTTTGTATAGCCAGGTGTTGGCATTGTAAGGAGCAGAGCTGTATGGTGTTTCACATTTTCTAATGAAATTACAAACTTTGATTACTATCGCCTGACAGCACTCTCAGCAAGAAGAAATTGTCATTATTCCTACTACACTGATGGGGAGAGTGATTTGTCCAGGGTCACCCTGGAAGCAGCAGTGAGTTTCTGGCCTGCATTTTGGTGCTCAGAGATAGACGCTGGAGTGCCAAAGCCCCTTAGCTACAAAATCTTGCTCAAGATTTTATTAACCCGTTTTAGCGTGGATTTCTTCCATACATAGAGCTTCAGCCTGAGAGACAATTAGCCGTATGCATTTTTTCCCATTATCAGCTTATCGAACTAATGAAAGGAGCCACGACTTCCCTGCAGTACAAATGCTGAAAGCCACATGTAGGTATGGCTGCAGTTTCACCTCTCTCACCATCCTGTACAACAGCAGTACAATAATTTGGGGACAGCTTTCTGTTTAGCATTCCAGGGTTGTAGCAGGAGGTCTACTGCAGATGCCATCGCTGCAGATGCCCCATTTCTATTCAAACTTTTGAGGATGCCCAGGAGCCAGCCTGTCAATGGTTGACAGCCCAAGACACATGTTCCCCTTGGAGACATTCTGCCTATGTTATTTCTTTCATCCTAAGGTCTTGCGCTTAGCTACTTAAAATTCTGCAGTTTGCCTTCCCCTTGTCCTTGCTTTCAGGAGGCACTAGTGAGGATTTATTTCACCTAGCTTTAACTAGCTGATCAAGAAGAGTGCTCTCAATGTCAGCCATTTCAGCTTCCCATGTGCTGGGCTTAGACATCCATTCTAGGATGGAATGGGGAACTTTTTGGAGCTGCTGAGAGGGGGGAACCTTAATGACTAAGTCTTTGGGAAGCTTGTTCCAGTCCTTGACCATTCTCAGTTTGAAGAATTCCTTCTTAATATCTAATTGGGATTTCTCTTGCTGTAATGTGGGACCAATGGCTCTTATCTTTTTGCTGTTAGCCTGTGAGAAGAGTCTGGCTCCACTTTCTCAATAACCTTCCACCAGTGGAAGACAACAGCTAAGTCTCCCCTCAGCCCCGACTTCTCTGGGCTGAATGAACAGATGAGATCCCTCAAACAGGGATGACCATGGAATTTCCAACAGTTTTATGAGTTTCAGGATGAGACTCCCAGAAGGCTTATTAATTTTTTTATTTCAAGGATTGACCAAATTGATGAAAGGTTCTCAGCTCTACAAGGGTATTTACTAAGGCAATAAATTCTCACTGAATGATGGTAGGCACTTCAGAAAAGCTGATGTTGTCCTCAAAACTAACTGTGGTAGAAAAGAGGGATCCCACCAGGGGAGTGGCTGTGAAGCAACACATCCCTAAATGGGCACAAGATCAGGTTTTGCCCCGGTATTTGTAATTTGCAGGATTTTTGCAAAGAGACATGTTTGCCTGTGCACGTGAAATTGTTGCGGGGTCAGAGAGACAGCCTGGGCCACTTTGGTCCTAATCCAGCAGCTCTAGTCAGCCAGGCATGGGTTCACTTTGGTTTTACACAAGCATAAAGCTTTAGTTAAAACCTCCTGGAGTTTTCCTTCTTGGGTTGGGGGTTTCACCAGATTTGTTTACCTTATAAAAACATACATGTGGAAAGAGTACAAAAAGGTTAACTGTGTCAACAGTGAGCAGCAGTAAAGCACGGTGCAATAAAAGCTGAAAATACTGCTGGTTTCAGGGAAAGTTAAAAGAAACCATCTCCTCACAGCAGTGGAAATCATGCCACGATCATTTTCCGCTTCTCTCACACTTGACAGGCTATTTCATGACAAAAGCCACAACTAACAGCAGTTAGGTTTTCCCACTTGTACAGCACTGTGCGGCTGATGAATCACTGTCCCCTTTTTGCTAACAACTATATTAAAATGAGTGTTTTTTCTTCCCGAGCACCCAAAGCCACGCTCTCCCACGGAACACGGCTCCCGTACCACCGAGGGCCCGGCCGAAATCCCCCCTCCAGGCAAGGCGGGTCCAAGCACGCGGGGGGACCGGGATCCGCGGGGGGGGAGGCCGTGACCCGTGGGGAGGGGCACCTGTGGGGGCAGGAGGCCGGGGGCGGCGGGGCCGAGCCCCGGGACGGCGGCACAGCCCCTGGCTGGGCTCCACGGCTCCTGCCGCCACCTGGTCGCTGGCTGGGCCCGTCACCCACGCGGGTGGGAGGGGGTGGGCGGCCGCTGCCTCTTTAAGGGAAGCCCGGGCCGACAGCGCTGCCATGGCAACGGCTTGACAGCCGTGACCGGAAGTGATTGGGGGTCAGAGGTCGCCGGTGCAGCGGGAACATGGCGGCGGCGGCACTGGCGAGGCTGGGTGCTGGCGGCGGCGTGGCCGCGCTCCCCGGGGCGGCGGCTCCCTGAGCGGGGCGGGGAGCCTCCTCCCGCCGTGACGCTGCCCCCGCTCAGGTGAGGCCGGGCGGGCGGGCAGGGCTGCTCCGGCGGCGGGCCAGGCCGGGCCGGGCGGGCGCTGGGCTGGCCCTCGGGGCGCGGCGGGGCTGACCGGCGGCTCCGGGCCTCCGCCGCTGGCCCGGCCCTGCCGGTGTTTCCTGGGCGAGCTGCGGCCTGCCGGGCTGTCTCACCTGCCTCCCGTCTCTCCGCAGGCATGGTCGCTGCGCTGTAGGAGGCAGGGAGCCGCGGCGATGCCAGAGGAGGAGCCGCGGGAGGAGAGCGCTTGAGCTTGTCTGAGGAGCCGCGCAGTGTGTGTGAAACGTGTAGGTTCCCCAAACCTCAGCGCTGCTATGTTTATCACACCTAGAAGAATAAACGGAGGCTTAGTACAATCTCATCCTCGGTATCTTTCCTTTTGGGAAAAGCAGAGCCTCTTGTTAGGGCTCACACACACACATAAGTCAGTTTTGTCAGCTGTAGCTGGGTGATTTTCCCTGTTTCTGTGTCTGTTGCTTCTCCCCCTGTTGCTGTTGGTTGCGTACCCAGCTGTCTGGGCTACCTTTGCCCTCTCCCAAAGCTAAACTTTGACCTGAATGGTTTCTTGTGTAAGAAGTGCCGGGTGAATATTGGGACAGGGCATGTAACCTCTCACAGCCCGGCCGTTCAGAACAGAACTGTGGCTGCAGAAAGCTAGTGCTAAAAATAAATGCCAGAATTAAACTGTGTGTGCAGCTTCACATTGATGCTTATGTGTATTCACTGTGATACAGTACTTGGTCACTAGGCTTTTTTTTTTTTTTTTTTTTTAATCTCCACTTACACTAGTGGATATAGTGGGGCTATGCTCGCATAATGGATGGTGTATTTGTATATGTATTTATATATTTGTATATGGTGTTTCCATATCTCATTTGCTTCATAGTAGCTGTCACTGGTTCTGATGATACCATCCACTCTCTGCTTTTGGACCCTTGGGTGTTTCAGTAGTAGTTACCACAGTGATATTTTAATGTTTTGCAAGCACAAACTTATTGCACTGTAACACAGTGAGATTAACAGATGGTCTTTTTCTTATACGCCCCTTCTTAGTTTACAAATGACGAAACTAGGGTAAAACAAGGAGAAAGGCCATCGTATGTCGTGAACTGAACACAGAAATCTCAAAAGAGTTGATTGACTTTGTAATCAGGCTTTATAGTATTATCTAGTACTCTGAATGTAAAGCTTCAGTGGCAGCTGTACTGTCTGGCTCCTCAGCAAGTCAAGGTGTAGTGTGAACACGTGGTTTGGTCAGTGTGGGCTGCAGCTGAAGAGTGTGGTCTTACTCCTTCGTCATCACTGGGTGTTGGTTACTGCTGCTTTTTGTAGTGGATTTAGGGGCTGGATGGTTGCAGGGACAGTTGATATAACAGTTTTATGGGGATGGCTTTCTGTCAGATGGAAGCTATTCTAGTGAGTGTTTGCGCTGATATGAATGAAAGCTGTTTCTTCTGCACTGATGTAAACCAGCTGTGGGTTAAGTATAACATGAAACTACCTCGAGAAACCAAATCTCAAACTGGTCATTCAGAAAAATCAAGACTACACTTAAAACTTTTGAAAAATTTGGATTAAAAGAAGTAGTCAGCCATGTGTAGGGAATATGTGGTAAGAGTGAAGGGAGTGTAAGTCTGTGAAGGAACTTTCCCTTCTTTCCAGAGTCCTTTCTCCATTCACGTCTTGCCAAAGAGCTTCTGTGCTGAAAAAGGGAAGTCTCTTACAAAGCCTTATTTAGACCCCAGGGGCCGGTCCACCACGTGTAGTTGGTGAGGCAGGAATCTTGAAGGAAAAATAATGTTGTATCCTACTGTAAAAGCCAAACTGAAGTTGCTTAGGAAAACCTTGATTGTGGTATGTTCCAGCTCCTTATTTTGATGAGTTTTTCTTTCATGGAGTTCCCTACCCTTCTCATAAAACCAATCTGAAAAGAAAACTGTAAGTGTAATGAGGTGTCATCTTCACATCTGCCTGGGGTTTTTAGCAGTGTTAGGGTTACTTGATCCAGCAAATCCTTTCTGCAGTTGCTCAGGTGGCAGGCCGTCATGTGTTTCATCTGTTCCTGCAGAGTCTCAACTTCAGCATCTATTTTTAATAATGCTGGGCTAGATTCTTAATCACCTGAACCGTCTCAGATGTAAATCCTCTTGTCCTTTTGCTGGCTTTCTATTTGAATCTGTCCCAGACTTCTCTCTGTAAAGTTTCTCTCTTAATTTTTGCTTAGACAGTCTCATTTTTGTCACTCTTTTCCTGTCAGTTGTCCTGTCCATCAATGTGCTGCTGCTTCCCATTCATCCCACCTCTGCTGTGCCAAAACACACCTTTTTCGTTGGCTGCTTCTTCTTGGGACACACAGTCTTTGTCTCGGTTTATGCTTTTCCTCCTACCTGGTCATCATTTGTGAACAATGTCCCTTATCCTCTGTCCTTTCTTTCCTTACTTTGTTCTGTTGTTCTCCACTTAGTCTTGTTCAAGGTTGTCCCTTCCTTGTTTCTTCAGGTTGTGGTGCTGAGAACACACAGACAAGATTCCTCATGTTCTGTATGTGGTATTGAGTTCCATAATCTGGTTTAATGTTTTATCAGCTATGGGCTGAGGAGAGCCACCTTGTTTGCATTGCATGTGTGGTGTTTGGTCAGCACTTAGAGCCAAGAGAGGGGAAAACAGAACCTTTAGAGAGCTGACTTTTTGAAACGGGTCCCTCCTGATTTTGGGCAAAGGCTGGCAGTTTGGTTTTATGTAACTTTTTGTTGACCTGGCCAAAAAGCAAATTGCTCCTGAAAGACACTTCTGTGTTATAAAATAAATTGTTGCTGCTACATGGCACAGCGAGATGCAAGAGAGCAATGTTAGCAGACTTCATGAAACCTAGACAAAATGTCTTTTTTTCCTAGTCTTTTTCACTTGGCTGAACTAGTTTGCTTGTGAACTTGTTTTGCTGTAATAAACATAATTTAGTTAATTTAATTTATTTGTATTAGGGTTTCTTACATGCTTAGTGATTCAAGACTGGGGGAGTCTTGTCAATCCAAAATGAATTGCGTCGCTAGGTTCACACACTATCCTTCCATGAGTCTGAGAAAATTAATTTCCTTTTAATCTGACAGCAGGCATAGGTTTTGGGGTTTGCGTGTGTGATTCCCCCCTCTGCCCCCCAGGGATTCCTTGAAAAAAAACTGGTGTTTTTTTCATATTGCTGCTTTTGAACATGCCTTTCCAGAGATGTTTGCATCTGTGATATTAAACCTCCCATGGCTCTTGGTTTATTTTTGGGCATCCTTTGTTATAACACCTGCTATTTATGTTATTTTTGGTATCAAGGGAGCAGGTATTGCTTTCATTTCAGTGGTTCTGAAAGGTATTGCTTCATCTTAAGTGCTTGCTTATTGAGCTTATGGTGGTTTTGTTATTTTTAAGGCATCCAGCATGTCTTACGGTTGAACGAAATCTGTATCTATTTGCTCTTCTCTTTTGATGGCAGCTTCAGTGGGGCCATGAAGGCTGAATTAATAGGCTGCCTGATGGGTCTGTGTGGAGGAGCTGTATGGATCACCACACAAGGCTTGTAGGAAGAGAATTATTTTTTCTTGAAAATCCTCTAGTCTTACAAAATTACTGTTTGAATCGTGGAAGTGTGCCTATAAACTGCTGTGCCCCGAGACATGCTCAGAGTTCCTGGGCACTTTAAAGGATGAATGATTCGTTGTTTTGTACTCCTTCACCAAATCAGTGAAATGGTGGAGCTGGTTGTAGTCGAAGAGTCAAAAGATAACCAAGCACCCAGGCTTTTACAGGAGGAAAAAAACCCACACCCACACAACCAAACCATTGCCAAATCAAAGAATAGCAGGCTGCGCAGGTGCTGACAAGTACACACTATTGTAATTTGTACAAAGGAATGGAGTTACTTTGTTTTCCTGAAATCCTGTTAGTTGCATCAAACTGGTAATGGTTGTTGCAGAGCAAGATTTAACTTACTGTTCAAAGTAATTGGAATTTATTGTGGTTACACATGAAATGAACATACAGATCTGGGATTAGCATGTGATCATGTTTTTATTTTTCTTCCCCTTTTAACTCTTGCATGGCCAGTATGATAATGAATCCACCCAAATATTAATTGCGAAGTAACAGAAAATATGCTGTGTGACCCTTCAAATCTATTAGAAGGACCCTTTCTGGTGTTTTAAGGTAGACATGTTAGTTTTGCTACGTGCCGTATGTGGCACTTCACGCAAGCTCTCGCCACTGGTGTGGTTTCAACAGTGGTAAAAGTGCTGAGAATCCTCTGTTCAGCTTGATCAGCTCTTGGAGAGCCAGAAGCAGTAGATAAAATATTCAAAACCTTCCCACCCCCCCCCCCCCCCCCCACCCCCCAAGAAAATTCTTTATGCCCAAGTAATTAATTCCACATCACTTGGTTATTTTGCTCTTAGGTTTCATTATGGTTACTCTTATCTAGCATTGGTATCGATTTTTAACAATCGATTTCACCAATTTTCACACGAGCAACAATCTACAGCCTGCATTTGTTCAGATCAAGCATTACCATTATCTGTTTGAATTCAGAAGATAATTGCATATCTTGCAAATTACCCAATGGCTGTTTCATCTTGAAACATTTAGAAATCCATTTTAGTTTCTTGTAATTATAATGTTTTAGTCAGACAGCAATCTAAACTTAGGACAGCACTTTGGCAGTGATATGCTTGTCTTTCTAAAATGAGCACAGTTTCTGTGGTTAAATTTTCCTTTCATTTAAATATAGATTTTAATCAGTGTAGGCCAAACTTTTCCAACCATATTTAAAATTAGCTTGAACCATATTTTAAAAAGTATGTTCTCCTAATGTGATATAGTTTATGTAGAAAAATATGTGCAGAAATGAATGTTTTTAAGCTGATTAATGCTTTTGAAGTGTTTTTAAAATTTATTTGCAGAAAACATTTATAGACTGGCTCAAATGTGACTTGATACTAGTAGTCTCTTTGTAATAAATACCACTGAAAGCACTTCATACTGTGCTTCTGAAACTTGAAAGGTAGCTGTTCAGATAGAAACTGTAAATTGCACTCATCAGGCAGCTAAGTTACAACATCAAAATGAAGTACAATGCTTGCTGTTCTTCCAGACTTCCATGCAAACGTTGTTTTGGAGATTACTGAAGTTTTCATTGGTTGTTTTATACTTCTTTAGGTAGGGTATAGTTACCGTTTTCAGTTGGTAAGTTGAAATGGTTAATACATTTAAAGCAATTGTAAAGCATTGTTTGTATTCCAAAACAGAAGTGTGAATGAGTCTGAATTGCATCTGTCAGGTAGCTATTACAACTCCCTGAATTACTGCTAAACATTTAGTAGTTGCAGTTTCTAGAAAAAGTATTACCCCCCCGCCCCTCCTGCAGCAACGCGTTACCAATCTTATATCCCTGTTTTTTTAACTAAATGCAGGAAAAAAAACATCTTTGCTATAACCAGAAGGTGTTCCAGTTGGCAGTGTTCAGAGATCCAGGGAGTTAATCTGTAAGCAGACTGTTCTTCAAATAGACCATTTCTACTGATCACAGGCAGGATGAGATGCTTTCAAAGAGGAAAGTGAGGACAAATGTCATAAGAGATGAGTTGTGTGGGTTTCCGTTATATGGAATGCAGTGTGTTTTTTGTGTGAGACGTGCTGGTTAACTTTGACATGCTGTTTCTTTAATAAATACAATGTTGGAAAAGATACACCGTCCTGCTTTGGACACAGAACTGTGAGAAATCTGATTTAGATTTTCAGATCCTTTATGCTATTATTCACATGCTAGAAGGATTAGATCCTTCTGGTTTTTAATACTTAATCTTACAGTAATCATGTGTCTGTTCAGCTGATCAGCTCCATTTGCTATCAAGATCATGTTTGTTACTGTGATTTTAATGATTGCTAGAATGTAAAGGACATTGGTTTTGAAAAAGCTGATAATACTATAGCAATAGTAAGAAATTGTAAATTTATCAATGACTGGTAAAGCTTACCTTTTTTCCAATTGCTGCAGCGTGTGGTATTACTTTTAAGAAACTTAAATGGAACAAACATTTTTTTAATTTCGCTCGGCAATTTTTCTCATAAACTGGGCTAGCTCTTACCCAGAATTTGTGTGATACAGTGGGAATTTCTCAAGCATTCGGCTCACTGAATAGCAGTTATGCGTTTCGTGCTCACTGAGATACAACTTCTAACTCTTCTGGTAAGATAAAGCCAGGAGACAGTGGTAACCACTGATCTATGGAAATTAACTTTTGCAGAGTGAACCAAATTGCAGACTGGCTTTCAGGTGATGGTCAGAACATGGAACTTGTTCCTAGTTCTGCTGTGTAAATTTTTTAGATTGTGTGTCAGCTGGAGTTTGGGGCCACTTGCTCCAGGGAAGTCCTTACTAACATGACTTACAAAGCCAAAGAAAACTACAAAAGTTTTCTCAAGGATCAAAACAAGTAGAAGAAATACTAACCTGTTAAATCTCTGTTGGGAGTCAGTCCGTTTTTAAAATTAACTTATTTTTTTAAGTCTCCACTCATGGAATACCTCTTTCATTTGAATACAACTTTTCAGAAAGTGTGAGGTAATACACTCATGCCAAGGTTGGAGCCAATCTGTAGGGTCTGGTAAGGTAAGGTTAATAATTTCCTTTCAACCTCCTGCATAGACAGGAGCTTTCTTCTGGTATTCCCTCTTAAGCTGACAAGATTTGGTAGCGTTTTCACACTGAACTAGTGAATTCCCTTAAAAAGAAAACAATTTTAGCAATTACGTTCAAGGCCTTTTGCCCAGGTCAGTAGATTTGGGACGAGTAAAAATGATGCACTGCCAGTGAACTAATTATGTATAATTCATCATCATAATAGTGGAAACAATTAACATTCTGGGAATTGGTATGCATTTCACATTTGGAAAGAGGGATATTTGGTTTAGTTTAATCTTAAATAATTGCAGACCATCTAGGAAGATGGAATGTAATGTTTTGGGTGTGTTGGATCTTTCTGAACTTTGGGGATAGATTGTTTTAGGAAAGGGTTGATCTTACTGCATTTTGTGCTGTCTCCATGAGATGGACAGATCTTGCACTAGTTTCTGTAGAAAAATACTTGTGAGTTGCTAGAGTTTCCTTAGAAAAATACTTGTGTGTCAATCTGATTTATGAGAAGCATTTTGCAGGCTCATCTATTTCTAACCATTGAAAGTGACAAAGGGTGTGTGTGTCTCAAAATTATGGCTTTGCTTAGAGGAGTGTGTTCTTCTATTGAGAACATCGGGTTTAAATTTTCACTTGAATACCAAGTTTTAAATAAAATCCTGATACTTACCCACTATTTCCAGTACTTGTGTGGGTCTGCTATAAAATGGATACTTCATTATTTTCTCATAAATACTTGTATCTTTAGATCCCACTTTCCAAAATTTACTTAGAATAGTTCTTTTTGTAAAAACTTTTTTCACAGAATGTTTTTACTTACGTTGTAATAAAGGTAGGCATTGTGCTTACTGTATCCCAGTCCTACTCTGAAGAAGGAACCTTGGTGTCTTTCTTAAATACTGAGAAGCATTTAGTTTTGCATCCCTGTAGGATACAGGGATGCGGTGTTGAGCAGTGTCAGCTCCACTAAGCAACAAAAAAATCCCACTTTAAGACAATGCTTTAACTGAATGACACATCTCATTTGGATTTTGACAGTGAGAGCGCTGTGTGTTTATCTTGTCTGCCAACTGAACACTTCTTGAATGACAAATGCCTGTGAGAATGTCAAGGGTTAAATAGCTATATTTTTTGTGTGTGTTCTTATTACAGTAGGTCATTGAAGGACCTTGAGAGATGACTGATCTGTAAAATTGAGACAAAGGCTCTGTAGTTATGGTAGTATGGAAATTAATTATAGGCAGAAGCAAATGTATCTTGAGTGGTCACAATAGGGATATTGCTAAAACGATCCTTGATAGCACAGAAATGTGTATTATCTTCTGTCTAAAGGGAAAACAGCTAAAATAATGGATTATTTGTTAAAGTAATTGCAGTAGGCTAGCCTATGGAAGAACAATAGAGTGTGATAATGCAGCACCCTTGTGCAGTAGAATATGTTTGAAAATATACTAATAGCTGTTACTTTAAAGAAAGAACCTTATGAAAAGTTGAGAGGATTTAGTAAGCTTTGATTGTGAGAGTCATGTGTTAGTATGATTTTCTTATGGTCTGCCTTCTCTCTATGCCTTTGCAGCTTGGCAGACCATCGCCCTTCTGCAACAGCACTTGCTGCAACAGCGCTTGCCACGTCCCTGAAGGGCTGTGGCAAATACTCACTTCCCTTTCTTTAAGGGAAGCTCTAAGTTATTCCCGTGTTGCCTGTGATCCCAAGTCTTGTTCATTTTACACATAAACAGTGGCTGTCTACCAGCTGTAAATATGGCTGTTTTTTCTTTTTTAACTTTATGTAAAGCATCCATAAATACCTGTTAAGCAAACTAGCACTGCACATACTGTCCATAGCTTTCTTATCATCAGTGCTAGGCATGCAGAATTAAGCTTGCTTTCAGAACAAAAGGTATCATTGTTGTGAGCAGAATGCTAAAATGAGTTTCCATGTTAGAAAGAAAGTCTCAATCATCTCTCACTGTGCCTTGAAATACAGAAATAGCTGAAAAAGGCATATTTAGGACAGGCTTTTGCTGAAGTTTAGAAGCATGTAATTCATTCTTAAACATAAAGAAACCTTAAAATTTAGGGAAATTGTCTAGTAGCTTTGGACTTCAGTGCAAGATATTCTTTATCTACAGTATTAACACAGATGATATTTACTAGAAGTATCAGAAAATGACATATTGGCTAGAAGATACACAAAAAACAGAAAATATGAGTTGCAAAATATCGTTGTATATGGACTTCCACAGGCTGCAGAATATTTTGGAATGAAAATTTTCATCAGTACTGAAAATCATCTGATCTGGCAGAAGAGTAATATTTTAATGAATACTTATGACATGACAGGAGGAGAAAGAAATTATTAACAGATATTTCTTCATCACTTAAAGACTGCTGTTACTGCTGTAGCTCTCCAGCCATTTAGCTAAGGGTTTACAACCTTTACAGGGAGTATATGTTACAGACTGTAGGGCAAATGCCTTTGTTTGGTCTCAGTATCCTGGAACGATGCCATTTCCCAGGATTTTTTGCATGTGGGACCTTAGTTCTTCTGCATGCAACTGGTGCAAGTCTCCCAGCTCCTAAGAATTTGGGATTTGGTGTTTGTGTGCAGGAGTGGCCCACACTTAGGAGTTGCATCTTTTGTGAGACCTCAATGTCTGTCCTTCTCTTAAGAAAGGTTATGGTGTGCTTTTCTGCTGATTTCAATGTCTGGAATGATTTTAATGTTTGGAGTGAAGTTAGGCAGAACTTTCATTTCTGGTTTGGGAGCTATTTGATATAGAACCATCAATCTTTTGTTCTTAACTAGATGATTATTTGCTTCTTAACATCTCTTCCCTGAGCTGAACCTTACTAAGAGCTAAGATTTCTAATCTAACTAAGATTTCCACCAGACATTTACTGAAGAGCTAGAATGTAAGTGAAGTACATGGTTGGAATGAGATCTGGAGAGAAGCAAAGTTGTGGGCAAGTTTTTTTCCTTTTTCCAAATGTCAAAGCTTCAGCCACGTTAATAATATTTCTACAAAAACATTATTGGGCTAATTTAAAGCAAAACTCTAGAACTGTTATATCCCACATGGCATGAAACATTCATGCTCTTTTTTCCTGATGTATTAACTTCTTACACAGAAAGGAAATGAATTTTAGAAAGAATGTCATACATAAACCATTTGAGACATTCTCTGTTAAGGAAATACCAGCTGTCAAGAAAGATGCAGCCAATGTTGAGTTATATTAAAAACATTGTAAAGGAAATATTTCTCAAGGAAAAATGGATTAATTAAAACATTTTAACTATTTTTGCTCTGGAAGAAGGTTAGGGAAGTGCTATACAAGCCCCTTCTAAATGCAGCCAATATTAAAAGCCACTAATTTATTTTCTCAGAATGAAGTTGACTTAGGTAAGTTGTTCCTTAATGTAGTATAAAGACATTTTCTGTCTACAATGTAACTAGTAGGGGAGGAAAAAAAAAGACAAGACTTGGAGTCATTATACTTTATTAACTTCAAATTCCATAAGCTTGCTTTCATTGATTCTTCTTGATGGACAGAATTTATATCAAAAAGAAAATAGGTTATGTTTTAGGATTTTCATATTAATGTTTTTATTTGAAAATTGGCTCTTTTCTTAGTAATTCATAGCACCAGGAATCTTTATTTTGCTTCTGTAGAGGAAAATAGTGAAGTGCATATAAAAAGGTATCTGCATCAGGCATGAGAAATGTTAAATATGATAGGATTTACTCTTTCTTTAATCCAGTCTAGCCTGCTGGCTTTAAGGAATTTGTATGCTGAATATGCAGATTTAACGTAATGGTTTGAAATGGAAGCTTTGGATTTAATTGCCACTTTGCTCTTTTTCCCATTAATCTACTGATGCTATTACTGTTCTACCCTGAAATGTAGCAAATACAGAAACAGTTGTATCTGTCACCTGTCTAGATAATGCTCCATCATTATTATTATTATTTTTAAATTTAGGTAAAGAGGTTGGAAGAGATGCTTAGATGTTACATTTATGTGACCTACTTTGTATGTTGAGGTTTTTTTATTTTATAAAATCATAAATATTGTATATGAGAATGCTAGGTCTTCCTCTGTTTAAGATATCCTACCTTTTAATTGTAACTATTTTCTGGAAATTTATGAAGATCAGAGTGTTTTCTTTTGTTACTTAAAAATTTTAAAATTACACTTCTCAAGTTACATGATAGCTATTGGAGACAAGCAGCTGTTGTTGCAAATTCTCTTTGCACTAGGCTCATGATCTTAGACTTCGTTAAAATACCAACAGAAGCATAAGTACCAAATGATATACGGCCTAAATTTCTTAATGTCACCCACATCTTCATATTTGAATTGACAGTCTGTAATTCCGTTAACACGTTACCTTTTTTCTGCTTGAAAAACTTACTGTGCAGGATGGTTTGTATTTTAGGAATGCATTCAAGCTTTAAGGGATGTAGTATGAAGGACCCGTTTTACTTCTTGCACATGCTTGATGTATACTGAACTGAATAAAGAAGACTATGGTCATCTGGAGGTTTCTTTAGTGAAATGCCACTGAAGAACTGAACTTTGCTTTTTACTTGATAAGCAAAACATGTAATGTTGTTGTTAACAATAACTAATTGTGATACTTGTACGGAATAGTAAGGTTTCAGGCTGGACACCTATAAAATAAAGCATGCAAAGCTTTCACAGCTGCAACTGAAGCTAATGGCAACTGTGAGTTGTGCTTGTGATGTACTGCACAGTGACAAATACTGGGAAAAAAATTAGTCTGGAAACATTCCAGATTAGGCAGACACAGTACACGTACTTTGTGCTGTGCATCTTGAGTTACAAAAATATAAATAGGAACTGTTGTGAAAATAAATTACTGACATGTAACATGTTCAGAGGGTAGTACAATGAGCATAATATGAAGGAAAAAGAAAGGATTTTTTGTCCTAGTATTTTAATGGCTTAGGCTAATTTTAGCACTATACTATGAGAAGGGGCAGAAGAAATACAAAGTAATTTCTCCCTGTTAACCCTGCTGTCAAAGGATGTGCATTGGATGAGGCAGGGTTCCAGTTTGAAAACAACAAAACAAATAAACCAGCCAGGAAGGAGCAGCCTTAATTCTGATATTTGCTATAATATCTATATGTTTGATTGTGCGGCTTCGGTATCCCAAATGTTTTTTGAGTATAATGTAAAGGTAACAATTCATGAACAGTGTGCTGGGTGGTGCTGAATGCTCCTGATGTTTTCACTGTGAATGTAGCTAAGTGCAATTATGCTGTGGATGACCCCTTACTAAAGGGGATGTTCTCCCTCGTGTAAATTCTGATGGTGCTGTATAAGACCTAAATGCTTTTCAGGCTGAAACTGTCTATTGTATGTTAAGCTCCCACAGAGTCACTTCATCTGTAGTCTGAGACTATGCTTTACTGGCAATCTGTTTTATTGTATGCAAAATTATAGATATCTGAGATCAATACTGACTCCAAAGAGAAGTAACTAGACAGAGTACCTGAATATAGTGTCAAGACCACTAATCATGTCACGGTTAGAAAAAAATCTGTCAGTTTTCCAAGTTATTTCTACAGAGCAGTTAACGATTGTAAATGATTCTGCAGTTTGACTGAATTGCACAGATTCTGTTTTATCCTCTCACTTAAATCTTGCTTTTGTCCAGAGTGAAATAGTTCTTAGTGTATTTACATATGCATGGTTAAGCATATGGTCATTCTTCCAAGGAGAAGTAAGAAGGAAATAACCTCTTCTAATCTGCCGATTCACATTTTGAAATTTTCTTTATAGTAACTCTTGTGAAAATTGTATTAGCCATCTAGGACCACGTTTTTCAATTTTAGTCTGATGCCTCTGCAATCAAGATGAAGGATTTTGATTGGGATGCTTTTCTTCTGAGAAATTATTACTGAACCACTGTGCATTGATTGACTTTTGCTGTCTAATTGGTGATAAGACAGGTTTGCCCAATTTTGTTTGCTTTCATGGTGAAGTTAAGCCTAAAAATGTACTTGAAGTTATTTGATCTAAATACATCTTAAGTCTTTTATAGTATTTAGAATGAGACAAAGCTTATTTGGTGAACTGGCATCTTTACAGGTGAATAACTTGGAGAGTTTCATTTTGAATGAGGTGTGAAGCCCAGAGTTTTAGTTTTATCCTACTTTTATCAGTTAAATCTTTTCTGCAGCTGTTGATTGAGGACACAGTAATCATCTTTACAGCTACATCTGATTACATATTACAATTAATATCCTGAATCCTCTGCCAGTGAGAAATAATACTCCTCTATGCACTTTGAAAGTAAGAACTTCTGGGGGAAAAAAGTTATTGCTACAAAGTGTATTTCCGTTATCTGTCCTGCATAACAGAAAGTGACTGAATTATATTATCAAAATGTTTAACGACTTTACCCAAATTGCAGTTTGTAGAAGTTCTTTAATAGGGCATCTTGCAGGTGAGTTGAGCTGGCTCTTAAACATAGGAAAACCTACTTTCAGTTTAAAAAGGTCATTTATGATATATCTTGATGTAATTTTCCATCTATATGCATGATATCTTTATCTGATGGTATAGAAGCTAGAGATGGAAAGTTATAAAGAGAAATTATTTGACTACATTAAGTGTTACGGGACCACTGATAGATGACTTCCATTAGCCATGTTGTGCTGAACTGCAGCCAGCCGTTTTGCAATATTTTAAATCCCTAACATTCCTGAACAACTGGAGAAAAATCCTTTTCTGATATTCCTTCTAAAAAGGATTATTATTTATTTTTGTTGTAGTTTCGTCTAAGAATTTCAGTGAAGTATCAGGAAATTATTACATTTTTCCTTAGTGACTAATGCAGTCAAACCTGATTTGAAGCTTGGAATCTGTTACCAGTAAAAAAGACTTACAATTATGCTGTTAGAGGTTTTGAATCCCTTTAGTTTCTTATTTCCTGTAAAATACCTAAAATCCCACCAGTCTAAGTCATAACCTATTTATCTATACACCTTATTTGTATTTGTTGGATAGAGAGTCCTGTAAGAGCAATCTTGTGCAAAGCTAGTTTTGCAAGTTTTTCCTTGTTCAGTTCATTACACTTGTGTTGATGCTTTTCCATTTCCAAACACCATCAAAGTTTCCAGTTTATCAACATTTTGAGGTGCAGAAAGTGATTGGTTTGAGTTTCTTTGTGCTGTATTGTTTGAAGATAAGATGTGTCTGTAGGAGCTGCCAAACTGAAGCCTGAAGCAATGCCAGGACATTTATGCTGAGTTTACTAGAGTGCCTTTCTCTACTTTATTTCTTGCTCCGTCACCATTAATCTCTTTCTTCTTTGCTACAATATTAGTTATTAAAAATTCTGATGTCCTAAGAAATGCTTATCAAATAACTTCTCATTGGTTTGTTTATTATATCCTTTTTGTACTGCAGATTACTGTAAGATTGTTCTGGAAAGCACTATGAAAAAGTAATGGCTTAATATAAATAAACGAAAAGGATCTTTCAGCTGTTGCTTGTATCTTCTGGTTTCCTGAAATGTTTGGTATTGGTCCTGTTACTAAAATGTGGAGGGAGAGGGAAATGTTGTAAAATTAGTGAACTTTTTTGGGGGGGAATATATTTACCTTTTACTGAAGTAGTTTGAACTAATCTGTGAGGCCATACTATGACACAGAATTATTAAGACTTTATACACACTACAAAAAGCTTTAGAATTGAGAACAGTTTCACCTGTTTCCCTCCTGTCATTTATTTTGGGCAATGACTGGTATGAAAATGATGTCTTTATTTTCGTGATCTTCATGTTTTGTCTTTTAATCTCTTGTTAGTTTTTCTCTCAGCCTTGCAATATTGCAAAACAACACTATGAGTTTAATTATTTGCTAAACTGTTTGAAATGGAGCTGGGGACTGGTGAATTTTTAAGTGACTTCATAGTTTCTTAATTTTGCAGCTAGCAGGGAGGTATTTTCAGAATCATCGGCGTAATTCAGAGTTTCCTAAAAGTTGGCCTTAATTATTCTGGTTGGAGTTAGGACCAGGCCCAAAGGAATTATTCTAGTGATTAAAGATGGAAACTCCCTCATGCTGAATTTGGAGGGCCATAAGCTGTCTTTATCCTTCTTGTAGAAACTATGCAGCAGCTAAAGGCACACTCAGGGGCTTAACTTCCCAGCTAGTAAGGATACTCTGGATGCTTGCAGAAATGTTTAGGATCGAGACCCTGCACAAACGCGTACTAGATGTACTGGAGAGAGCTCAATGAAGGGCAACAAGGATGATGAAAGGACTGGAACATCTGACGTATGAGGAAAAGCTGAGAGAGCTGGGACTGTTCAGCCTGGAGAAGGGAAGGTTCAGGGAGAGGGGCTACAAATACCTGCGGGGAGGGTATGGAGAGGGCAGGGCCAGGCTCTTCTTAGTGGTGCCCGGTGACAGGACTAGAGCCAGTGGGCCTAAACTGAAACAGGTCAGAAAACATCTTTTTCCTGGGAGGTTAAGTGAGCACTGTCAGAGGTTGCCCAAGGAGGTTATGGAATCTACCTCAGAGACCAGGCACTGTCCTGGGGGACTGGCTGGAGGGGGTCCTGCCGGAGCAGGAGGGTGGGACCAGATGACCTCCAGAAGTCCCTTCCAGCCTCAGCTGTTTTGTGTGATTCTGTTGTGCAAATGTCATACAATCTTCATTGGTTTGAGATCACCCATGGGTGATTTGCAGGGGAAGATGATTCTCCTTAAAATAAAAGATACCTGACTTACTCCTTTAAAGCTCTTATCAGCTTCAGAGGAGATAACTACTTAGCTTAAAGATGCAGAACAAGGAGTGTTATTTGTGTAACAAGGTCCCTTTCCACTTTTTAGTCTTAGGAATCATGTGAAATGAGAACTGAAGTGGCGGTTTCAGTTGCTGTTAGAGCAATTTAAATGTACATTGTAACTAAGCCACCATAGGAAAATAATTATTTTTTCCTGAGGGAGGAAGGACATAAGCGCTTGCTGTGTACTGTGTTTTGTTCTACACTATTTTCTCTTCTTGTGTACTGGTCTTGCACTATAAGAAGGGAGAGAAGGGCTTGAAACACAGGAAAATGTGGTTGTTAAGCCACAAAAAAAATAAGAGGTTTCAACAGCATGCATAGTATCAAACCCAATTTCTTTCGTTCTTGATTTTGCTTTCATTTTGAGAGTGACAGTTTAAAGAAAATGATAAAGTTACTTTCCTTTAGGTGATGGAAATCTGCTTGTCTTTTTTGTAATGAAAGTGCTCCCATTTTGAAATGCTTGTTTATTTTCACAAGTTTGGAGCAGCCTTAAATTCAGTGACTTCAAAATGTGCCTGTACATTTTAATTGGCCTTCTTTACACACACTTTGTTGTTAAATGAAACATTTTTATTGGCACAAAAATATTTGCCCCACCTATTTTCATTTGCAAGTGGTGAGAACGGTAACATTAAGGGCTGTTTAAAGTATATGAAGTGAGTTCTGGGGTCATTCCCCACCTGTTGTTTATTTTGGTTTATGCAAGAACAGTGAAAAGTAATAATGTTGGTGAAGTTCTGCCATCTGCGTAGTGGTTTTGGAGGGTAACATCACTGTGTCCTGTAAAATGTAGATTTAGACGGTTTACAATTCAGCAGGTTTGGTTGGCTTCTTCAAGAAAAACTTGGGACTTTTAGAACAATGAACAGTGAATGTTGGCATGAAAGGTCACTTCTTAGCCTTAAAGTAACCTGGAGTACATTGTACTGAATTATGGAACAAAAGACTGTAAATACAGAAAATCTTTGATTAACTTTTCCTTTTCAAAGTGTCTTGACCTTTGAGTTCCCCTAGCTGACATTTTTAGAAGACTTTTAGTATTATTTCCTTTCACTTTAAAGGGTTTATTTGCATATTTGCTCCCACATATTGCATTGTCATCTTCTCTGCCATTTGATTTTCTTCAGCTACAAACGGCATCTACGTGTCATATCAGCATGGTTACTGTAGTGATACAGTCCTTTTATATAAAATTCTAGAAATGTGTTTGCATTTCTGTAAGTAGATGTTATCTTGGTAAGCAAAAGAAAAATAAAGGAAACAGGAGTGAAAAAGGGGGGGGGGGGGGGGGAGAAAGCAAAGCTGATAAGCAACTACAAAAACATTTGAAAGACAGCCTAACATTCAAATTAGGAGTAAATCACATAGGATTCACATCATGTATCTTTCTATTTTTAGTTTTGAAATTATTAGCTGCATTTTCTATTTAAAAGTAATGACATATTTAGTCAGACTTAATGCAAGTGAATCATAGTATTGCATTGTTATTGTATAACATAGTCATTGTTGGTTGTGTTTCTTGTACTCTTTGTAATTTGGAGGGGGAAAAAAAACCCTTCTCTGTGCTCTGGAAATTGCTCAGACATTTCATAGTCTGGGGTGGTGATGAATAAATTACACTATAAATAATGCAGGCAACAGGAATACATATTTTTGTTAGACTAGACTTCTCCAGTTGACATCTTTCTTTCCTTTTCTTTACACGCTCCCTGTGGTGTCAGCAACGTAGGCTGTATAAGATTATGAATAACTTTTTTACAAGGAATTATTGCAGACTTGATCTTTTTACATGACTGTTCGTACTGGTTCTACTGTCTAAGCTGGTAGCTCCCAGCTGTTCTTTAAAGGTCATGCTAGCAGTGCCTATTAATGTGGCCGTGTCCTTCCTCTCCCCGGTTCCTATCCTGCTGTTGCTGCTGCAGAATGGCAACTTCTTCCAACAGTTAAAGGTGGATTAAATCCAAGTAGTTGGCACCTTGGCCAGCTGGCCAGCTCAACATCATCTTCCTGGGTTGGAGAGACAGCATCCCTTGCTCTATAATAGCTGTCTGAACAAACCCCAGATGTAAGGTCTAATTTTCTCCTTGGTACTTTTCTTCCTCTTTAATACTACGTTCCCTGAAGCCTTGAAGTTGTTTTACACAATCTGACGTACTGTTTGCAGCTAACTGCTTTCTAGTAAGATAGTCCATAAAATGGAAACTTTTCCTTAAAACAGGGTACAGAGTTTAGACTTTTTAATTTTATTTTAAAGATTCCAAGAGAAGGTTGGAGGGTGGTGATGAGAATCGCTGGCCCTTTGCTGTTGGGAAGGTTACGGGATTTTTAATCACCTCACTTCGCACTGACCACCTGCTACGGATAGCTGAGCAAAACTGAGGGTGGGATTTGACCCTTTGTTGCTTGAATGGGCAAGTTGTCTGGCAGCTGTCAGTCCTTTTCCTTTATGAGTTTGGATACTCAGCAAGAGCGAAGAAGGGTTTAAAGATTGCTGATAGAACAAAGGGATTTGGTCTGTTTATATAGCAAACAAGATCAGCCTGCTAGTGAATGAGTAATGCTAAGAAGGATATAAGCCCATGTATTTTATGTCTTAAGATAAATGTTAACAGAAACTAAGAATAAACTCGCCATCATTACCTACTGCAGGCTTTCTTCCTGTGCCTTCTTGTGAAGTACATGGTTCAAGTCACTGTTGGACAGGATGGCTGGGGGAACTGCTGCTGATTCAGTTTGGCAATTTCTGTGGTTTTTCCACTGGTCATTTCTTTCTTCGACATCATACAAGATAACAAAGTCTCTTAGGTCAAGACACTGTAAATATTCATTCTCCATAAATGTTGTTCTGTTAAACACAAGTCAGATCTGAGTTTACAGAATCCTTTCTTTCTTCAGCCTGGGCAATTTTCCAGTTTTCTGAGGGCAAGCAGCCCAGCAAACACTCCTTCAGACAATTCCTCATCTTTCTCCTTTTTCCAGAATGAAAATCCAAAAATATCAGCAATGGGGGCCAAATAACAAAGGAAAAGTGGGTGTTGCCACTTCTTGCCAGATTTTTTGTAAATGTTCCTCTCCTTTCCCTATCCCAGAATAATAACAAAACTTCTCAAAGAATCCACAAAATAAACCAGACTCTTTCAGCCTCTGATCTAATTTAGAGTAGATGCCATAATGAAAATGCTATAGAACAAGTACTGTAAAGCGTATACTTTTTATCTGACTGTTAAGGTTTTATTCATCTGTAAAGGCTGCAAGACATTCTAGGGTAACTGCTAGGTCCCTGGTGCTCAGCTGTTATTCCTGTTTCTAGGGTATTGACTGGGTTGATGCTAGTTGCTCTTTTACTTAAGAGTGAGGAGTCTTACCTGAGACATGAGTGGGTAGATTCCATAGTTTAGGCCAGTCTGGAGTGAAATTCTGTCATGAGGAGCTAGAAAACCAGGGGATACAAGCTCCAGAGAGAGTGATTGTAGGCTGGAGGTTCTCTGGTCCATGTCTGCTTGTTCCCCCTCCAGCTTCAGTGACGCGACCAGTAGTAGTAAGTAGGGTGAGGGGGTTCGGTAGACAGTGAGATCTGGGGATTGGTGTTAAGCAGACCAGATGTGGGATTAGAAACCAAGCTGTGCTGGCAGTATGAGATAATAGAACTGAAAAGCCAAAGATCACTGCTGAGAAGCAAGATCAGAAACTAAGGCAGAATGACAGCAAGAGGGACAGGAAGCAGGTTTTTGGAGCAATAACCAGGATGTTATCTGCAGCTGCAGAGTAGCTGTTTGGGTTTCTTCTATACCAGATGTGTGTGGCAACCATGAATGGAGTTCACAGGGTCAGTTCTTTAACTCATTGAACATTGGTGGCTGGCTGCAGCTTGTCTGTCTTGAGTCACGTGTGCTGCCGTTTTCTACAGGTCATTCTTATTTTAGTTTAAATTCTTGGGGTTACAATGAATTCAGTGTTGTGAAGGTTTAAAGAGATATTTTTTTTTTTAACCCAATGGTGTTTTATATCAACAAGTCATTGAACTTAATCGTGTTCATACGTGTGGTAGGAAAGAACAGTTTCTTCATCAGTGGTATTACTAGAGGAAGTTCTGCTGCATTCAAATTCTGTGAGATTGCTGCCTTTTGATCAGTCAGATCTACGTGATTGATCTGTATAATGCAGTGACTGTGTGTGAGCTGTACCATGACATATTCAAAGAATTAATAATTAATGCCTTGAAACCATTCCTACCTGTGTGAGTCATGGTGGGACTTGTGACCTCCCTAAAATGTATTTTGAGGATCGTAGCTGTGAGCATTCTCCAAAGGGCAAGTATCTGTGAAGTATTTCCAGGTCGATGACTGGATGACTGTCAGAGTGGAATTCTTCAATTAGAGGCAACAGCCACCCAAACTGAGAAATAGTCTGGAATCTGAGGACCATGTCTGTGTAAGAAAAGAGTTTTTCAGTTTTTTTGCTTCTGTTTTGATTTTGATTGCTAATACGGTTTTTGGTTTGTGTTTTTTTTTTTATTTTTTATTTTTATTTTGGAGAGTGCAAAAGCTAGAAAATTCAATGCCTCTATTCCAGGCAGTGTCTCATTGGAAGACTCCTGGAAAACCACACTTGTTCTAGAGACAAACATAATGTCATTTCAGTAGCAGAATCCCTTTGTGAGCCTCCTGGGAACAAATATTTTGCATGAAGACTCCATTTTTCTTGTTCTGAATTCAAACAAATTACCGTGCAGACTATTTGTGGTAAACTTTTCTTGAGAAAGCCTTGAGAATCAAGGCTGAATCTGAGTGCTGTTTAGAAACTGTAAGTGTGAGAACAGGTAAATGTATTGAGCAGAGAGTGCTGTGCCTTGGTTTTCTGAGAAGCTGGGAATATCAGTGTCCTTTAGAGCTTCCAGCTGGTGTTTCCATCTGTTCTCCAGACTGTTGTGCTCTCCATAAAAAAGTATGTTGACCTGGAACAGCAAAGCAGCTTGCTTTTTCTTTCTTTAATTAGGTGGTGACTTAAGATATTTACAGAGGAAAGAATAATTTGCTTAAGCGAATTGATAGTAAGGGTGTTGAGGACCTCTCTTCATCTCTAGGGATCTTTTTGTCCCCTTTTGTGTCGGAACAAGCCCAAGTTTTTTGTTTCTGTAGTGCAGAGGCAAAGATAGAAGGCTGGCTCAGAGTGTCAGAGAGGGAACCAAGACATAAATCCAAATGACCTTATTGGGACTTTGACACATTTACTTTCCAGCTGATTGAGAACATAGCCACAAGGAGAACGTGCTTGGGAATTTTCCACCTGCCCATTTGATGCAGGACAAGAAAGAAACCATTCATTTCCTGACGGCATGTCTGAAAACTGGAAGTGGAATGATTATTTAATGGGGGTTTGGCAATTTGATTCATAGGTTTTGAATGCTTGTAGTTGCCAGTTCTTGATGCAATACATTTTTTATTTATTTATTCCATGAATAAAAAGGTGCAACAGACAAATCTGCAGGGTGTCAGAGCATACTGTGGTCTACTCTGTTTTGTTCTTCCTCTGATAGCATGATAGATAAAAGTATTTTGAGGCCTGTCCTCTTCCATCAAGCCTCTGGGAAAGAAAAAAGAAAAGGTGGGAGAGGGGGGACTAAGCATGGAAAATTTTATAAAATTGCTCATGGGTTTCCTTTTCATGTGAAATTTCCCTGAAATTTTCCCCATGACTCATTTCCTGCTTTAGTCCTTTTTAAGTCCATAGCTTGGGTTTTTTTTTTTTTTTTTTTCCTCCAAGACAAAAGGTAGCTTTTTCCTGTCCAGTGTGACATGGATTTTGCAAAGGTGTATATTCCGTGTTGAAGTTATGCTGCATCTTCTGAGTGCTTAGACATTGCAGTCTATTCTCCATAGGGACAGGTGCCCTCTTTTCTCTAACTTCTCTTTAAGGCTCATGAGCAAAGAGGGGAAGCATGGAATAAACTTCCAAAGAAAACTGGTATCAGAGGTGTGTTGTGCGAGGGAAGAGGTGGTGGGAGGTAGAATGTTTTATTTTACCAGATGTCTATTGGTTGCCAAGGTCTTGTGCCAACAGAAGGTGACTGAGGGAATTTCTTATGGTTTCATAGCTTCTGACTTCTCAGTTTTTAGTTCACTCTTTCTGCTGGATATAGACTTCTCTAGAACTCATTCCCTGAAATGCTGCCTGGCAGCTTCTGCGGTGGTAAGGGCAGCTCTTTTCTGGATCAAAAACTGGCATGACTAATTCTTTTTTGTTGGAGAAACAGAAATACTGTCCAATGTGAGAGATGTAAAAGGCTGATAGAACGCCGGAGTCCTTTACCAATGTATAGTCATTGCCACTCATATGTTCTATGGAATCCATAAATACTTTACTTACTGTGAATGTATCTAGTCTGACCAAACTCTTGGACATGGTTAAAGCTCTACAACGTAACTTTCCTTATGAGGAGAAAAACATAATTGAGACTCTTAGGGTTCTTCTAGTACCTGTAAGGTAGAGCTTACGACTTTTGTAGAAACATGCACAATGATATATAGTATGTTCTTCTACTGCAATTAAAGTTTAGTATAACAATTCAATACATCTGAAGCATTGTGAGCCCTTGAAGATCTTGGCAGTGTGTTTTGGAATATCTTATTCCATAAAAGTTTGTATGATCTGATCGCCGAACTATCTGAATAATCCTTGCAGTGAATTAAGACCTGTCCTCTTTTTCCTCTCTTCTCTCACCCCCCACCCCCCTTCTAGGATTCAGATCAACCATATTATTTACGAGACCTGAGTCTGTTGAAAAAGCGTGTGATCTCCCTAGTGAAACTCTTTCAATTCTAAATGATTAATTTGTTGGAAAATGAAGCTTAAATACTGTAAGTAAAATAGCCTGCAGAGGTTAATTCAGTTTTGATCTATGCATTGGTAGTATCTTTGATTTATATGAACACATGCTACTTTTTCTTAACTAGCTCTTTCCTTTCTCTAAACTTATAAGCCACCAAATGGAGAGCCTTGAATGAAGAATGTAGCTTACGCTTTAATTAGAAACATACCTACCTGTCCTGCTCATAAGCAGTGCAGTCATCCTGATGTTGAAAATGTCATGGTTAAACTTCTTAATCCCTTATGAAAAAGGAGCTTATTTTGTATAGAAATTATGCTGACTACTTAGGCTCTTTTCATATCACTAACAGCATAATTTCTACTAGTTGGATAAATTACTACATCTGAAACATGTTTGGGATACCTGAAAAGGCAGTCTTAAAGAACAAATTGAAAGCTGAAATCCAAAATAAGATTGAATTAAAATAATAATAAAAAATAAAACTATCCTACACACACCCTCCCGCCCCAATACAACTAGAGAAATCTTCCCTGCATTAACTTGCAGTAACCATGTCATAGGCACTTGCAAATACTGAAAGTGGCAATTTCCTCGAGTGGCAATGCTGGCTTCGTTCCCCCTTCTAAAATGAGGGGAGTTTTCCATCCAGGAGTAGGTAGATGTATTGCAGCTCACTTTTGATTTAGATGTGTTTATGCATTTCCACGTGTAAAGTGTAAATTCGTAGCTCATTTTGAAGTATGAGTACATCTAAGCAGTGATAGATGCTATTTAGCTGTTTGCTCCACCAGATAGAAACGCTGAGTAAAAACTTGCTGCTGTGTTTGATTTTTACAATCCTGTTTTTATGTTCTTGTCTCTGAATATACATATAGCTGTATTTGTTGAAAGGCCAAGTTCTTGTAAATCAGATGCGTGCTCAGAAAGACTCTTGATAAACTAGGAAAACTAAATTTCCCAGCTTGTTCACTGTTTACTCTTTTGAGTTATGAATAAATTGGCTGAAGACAAATGTGGCTCTTTCAGAGTCAGCCACATACAAGCAAATCCCAGTGAGTATAGTTGGCATGACAAAAGGTGAATTTTTTTCAGATCAATGGGACACTTCAAATATTACCATTTTATTGACTGTACTAAATAGTCCATTATTGAGGACTGGTAGCCTATTGCTAATGTATTTTACGCATATATATGTGAAGAGTGTGTATGGGGCCTGAAGCTGGGGTCCTTATGGCAATAGTAACAGATTACATCCTTGACACTATTAGAGAGTAAGGGGTTAACCTCACAGCATAGTGAGTAGAGAATCTTTGTCTGAGGTGTTTTGTCACCTGTAGGTTAATTTTTTTTTTAATTTATAATTTCTTTTGAAAATAGAACTGGCTAAGGGAAGATTCTGGTGGTGATGGCAATGCTTGCCCAGCGTGCATCTGGCCTAGGATGGTCTTTGAATACGTGTGTTTATATGGAAAATAAGTTTGGTTGGTCAAATTCAGTAGTGTAAGTGTTTACTGTTCATGATATATTCTGTTTATCCACTTTACCAAAATGAAGACTGAAATTTCATGGTTAGCTTGCAGTTGTCTTTATGGAAACAAAACTATTAAATCAGAACATGGGTCAATAGCCTAATAGTGGATGATGTTCGGTATCCGTGTGCTGGTATTTTCAAACCTTTTGGAAGGCTGTTCTAGGCAAACTATTGTTGGCTGAGTGAACTGAACCGAACAGCCTTCCATAAACATTTGATTAAATGATCTAATGATATCTTCTGGCTTTAAACTTTGGGGAGGACAAGCCCATGACAACTAAAATACAGTTTGACTCTTAACACAGTTTTATCCAAATGTCTTTTGGTGGCATTGATGGAAGAATATTCTTTTGTATGTTTAAGTCAGCAGGAACAAACTGAAAGAAAATTGAGGAGGGAACTATTTTGCAGAAGCACTTTTGCAAACTTTTTTTTTTTCATTGCTGAAGTTTGTTATGACTGCACATGTTTAGTCACTTCTTGTATGTAAAGAAAAAGTGACCATGAAAATTGCCATTTTTCTATCCTTCTCATATGTAAATGTTACCAAGTCTGATAACCTGGGTCTTGAACTGATCTCTAAAACAGCTCAAAAGGGTTAAACTTCATTATTTGCTGAAACTTTGTTCAAAATGCCAGGTTGTGTGGGTGTACAGCAGTAGTTGCATGTTCTTGTAGGAGAACCTTTATTCATAACAGGAAACTCTTCCAGGGCATCTTGTACCTTGTTCCTTCCCTCCCTTTTCTCACAAGAAAAAATTAAAAAAATACTGCCTGCATAGTACTTTACATTTGGAGGGTTCTAATGTCACAAAAATGTGAAAAGAGAGAGGCATCCCTGAGGTTAAGTGTCTCTTTAGTTTTTCCTACACTGATTGCAAATTTTACTCAGAAGTTCAAAGATATTACCCCCCTGTAGATCAAGCCTCCATGAAAATAAGCTGTGTGTGTATTTGCTGCTTCATAGGAAGAGGAAGTGGAGTTTTCTTTTGTAAAATTAGATTATAGGATCAGCCTACTGAATGGAGTGAGATGGGATGGGGAATGAGGGGGAGTAATTTCAGTGACCCAACTTAAGGTACTTATGTAAATGCCCAAAATGAAATGAAGGAAATCCTCCTTTGATGGATTGGTACTAGGCTTGGCAAATTCAAAATTGCATAAGGTAGTTTTGATCCAGGATTTTGAAAGTCTGTACTACTTTGCCGGTGTGAAGCAGAAGGCAGCTAATTTCTTTTCAATTTAATCTGTTTCTGTCAAAGATTTGAAAAAAATCAACAACCAAACCCTTACTCCAGAAACACAGTAATGTTATTGTAGTATACACACAAAAGACGTGAAAGCAGACTTAAAAGGCGATTCTTACAATTGCTTCAATTCTTTTGGTTTCAGTATGTATTCAAGCTAAAACACTTGAAGGGATGCTCCTTTACATAAGCACCTCTCCTCTGGAAGCTGCTTGTGGTTTAATGTTTCATCACAGTAATGGCAGCTCCTATGTGCTGCCAAGAGACCATTACTTTTTCTTGTGCTCAGGCTGTTCCAGTGAGATACCTTTAAGGTGAGAAAATGCATATTTAAGAAATTCTGTCATCACTGCCTATGCGGCGAGAGCGCTTTGTGTGAACTTCTTACCCCATTCCACCCAAGTATAATTGCTGCTGTTTCTATGGAACGAAGTTCATTTAAAAAAAACCAACCAAACAACCAGAACAAAAAAAACGGATAAAATAAAACCAAATACTGAAATAATTTGTGATTTACAAGAAAGGTTTTAGAACTGGGTTATGTAAATAATAAAGATTATTTGATTGTAAATACTATGTCTACAAAAAGTGTTTTGGTTTCTGCAAGGAATCAATGGGAAGGTCCAACTGATGTTGTTAGAAAATGGGTTGTTCCATAATAAAACCTTGATACTTTGAATCTTTTGGTTTTGTCCCCTAATGATACTCCTTTCAAAGCACCAACTGCAGCTTTACCGCCACATCATTTGCCTTATGGAAATAGATCAAAGCGAAGCACATGCTGAGGCTAGTGCAGGGCCATGCGTGTGCTGTTTGACCAGCCAGCTGCTTCCAAACAAAATTTATACAGCTATATTATTTCAATGTACTTTTTGAAAAGACTGTTAACCTGTCATATGCCTAAACTGGTGAAGGTGGAGGAGGATCTGAAAATGCTGATTTTTGGTGACTGTTTAACTTAAAAGGCAGAAACTACAAAGGTGTCACAATTTTTTCCCCTCCTGTTTCCCATTCTTTATAGCAAAAAAAAAAAAACCCCAAAAAACCAACCCCAAAAACAAATTAAAAGAGAACTTGGATTAATAGTAAGTATGGGCAGTAGTATCTTTTAATACAAACGGAATTACTGGATGCATTGCCCATAAAACTTTTCTAAATATTGATATAGAAGGTTGCTTACATTTCTTCATACATGCAGATTCAGGGCAGAGGGAGAGTCAAGTCTTAAAAGAATAGTTTCATGAACATTTGTCTTCAGTGTAATTTTCTGAATACTCTGTTCTGACATTCTTAGCAGTACATCAAAACTAGTAATCAGATTTAATTGCTCAGCGATCCTTGACATCACTTAGTCCAATGATTGATTCCTTTTACCAGCATTACTTTAATAATACATCTGTTTGATCCCAAAAGAAGAGATCTTTTTTAGAAGTTGTTGTGAAAGCTTCTTTTCTTACTGTAATGGTTCAACAAAATGCTCAGCTGCGGCTGAATTGGAAAAGAAACACACGTTGTTGTAGCTTGTATCTATGTTGGAAAAAAATTTTCAATATAATAAATCTTAGGGGTTGTTGAAAACTCTGTGCTCAGCAGGAATCCGTGTTTCCTCAAGTTGTTTTCAAATTTTCTCCTTACGGCATTTTTGAAAAATTTTTTTTACAAACTTTACCTCTCCTTCAGTAAGTTAGACAAGGATTCTTGGGAAAGATGGGTGATGGAAAACTCAGGCTCATATACGTGTGAGTCAGTACATTAATCATCTGCATTGTAATTGGCTTCAAATTATTTTTTGTTAGAAGGCATGTTGTTTTGCCTTGCTTAGCTGTAATACTGGGCTTTCCAATGGCTCTGGGCTTTCCCTTTGACATAGTATGTTCCTGTATTTCCACTGCTGCGTTGTTTTGGTTCTTCCTGTCCTTTCTCTCTGGCTGTTAATCTGCAACAACAGCAGGAGCAGGTGAAAATTATTTGTGTGAGAAGAAAATGTTGAGGAGTTAAGCTATTTTATGTAAAAATAAAACCTGTATGTTTCAGCCTTGAGAAATTATGGGCTTAAGTTATTCATGCTAATCCAAGTATATAACTGATACTGTAACAGCCTGTGATTTTTCTCACAGCACATTTATAGATACTGTAGTAGAAGTTGTAAACATTTATCTTCTATTTAAACTATGAAAAATGTATTATTACTCTTCAAATAAAAAATACAATTCTCCATGCGTTTTTGCAGAGAGCTTTTAAGGCCATCTATGTGTTAAGAGCTGCCCTCATGGGAAGACAGTGCTCTTGCATAAATTCGGATCAAAGTACGTACAAGAAGTTTTATTTAGTGTTAAGAGTGGAAGCACTCCAAAGAAGTGTCCAAATATGTTCCCCTGTGAAAATAAAAATTAGGAGTTTTTAACTGAACAATCACAGTTAACTTTTTTGGAGGTGTTACTGCCTCGGTCATTGCTCAAGATGGACTTGCCGAGGGGAGAAGTCAGAACCCTGAGCGGCAGGGCTCCTGCCTTGCTTGTCACTGGGGCTCTGATCTTAGTACCATTGTGGAGAATTAAAGACTGTGCTTCGTATGAGTTAAGATACGTAGGAGTGAGTACTTCCCAATTAGTCGCCTCCACCAGAATAGAAATCCACATACTATTCATTCTGCCCGTGAGCCTGGAAGACATCCCTGTATGTCTTCTTTATGCTTCTGGGAAAGATGGCAAGTTGACCCAGCTGCTAGTTAATTCACAACATTTTACTAAAGTATTGGAACAATTTTACTGTCCCTTGTTTAAGGTCTCATAACTATAGTTTCTCTAAACATTTTCCATGCTTTTGTTAGTATTTATTTACGCTAGCACAAATGAATAGCTTGAATAGGCTCCAAGCGACACTCTGTAATAACCAGGTTTTCAATCCTTGTGTTGCATTGTTTGCCATCGCTACACTTGCTCTTGTTTATCAAGCTGTTTGCTTGATGGGTCATGCTGGCAACAAAAACACTGCAGAGCTGAACATCTCCCTATCGGGTAAGATAGCTGTCTGTTCCATGCCCAGGTGAGAAGTGTCACTTAGGCTTGGCACATAAGAGTATTTCACAGTCAAGGCTGTTATTTTTTTAATGCTGGTGCTTCTGTGTTCAACTTTGTGGCTGTGCTTGTGATGTTTTTTCTTAACTTCAGCATGCCTTGTAGTCATGCCAGAAAAAGACTTAATTTTCTTGAGGCTGTACTGTTTGGCTGCAAAGTGTCCCAGGCTGTATTGTTTTAATGCAAAGTGTCCTAGTATGTAAAGATACGCTGTGCTTTGGTTATTTGGGAGTACTGAGAGTTTCAGCAGTATGTTTACTTTTGTAAGACATGGGGAGAAACCTCAAACTGATGAGGAAGAGAGAGAAATGAAATGTCATAAGCACCTGTTTTTGATGAGTCCATGTTTTATAATTTCCCCAATAAAGATATCACTTCCACTTGCCGTGAACTCATTAAAGGTGTTTCAAGAGCTGTGATGTACATGCTTTCTCACATACATCCTTAGCCAATTGTCCAGGTACTTCACTTACGAGCATATTTCATGGCTTGAAGATGAGCTCTTCTAGCTTATCTTTCTGTGGTATTAGTATGCTAATAAGAAATAGCAGTTTCTTTCCAGGAATTCTGTGGTTTTGTATAATCTTTTTCCCGAAAGGTCAGGGCACTTAGTAAAAGGGGGAATATGCCAGGGTGTGTTCGTACTTGGAAATGAGAACTCTAGATCACCTTGGAAGTAAAATTCTTGTAGTTAGAGAGGGGAGGGGAAAGGGCAAAAAAAAAATATCCTTATAATGAATTGCTAGAATTCAATGAATTAAATCTGTCTGGCCCTAAAGAATAGTCTAGATACAACTGATATTAAACAAGTTCCATGACTACTGAAAACTGCTATGAGAAGATTTCTGATTTCGTTATTTCTGGTAGCTTGCTCTGCACAGCTGAATCTGGATAACGTTCTCCTTTGTTGGATATGATTTACCTAGTGCAAAGACTGAGTCATTGCGTTTCCTCTTCGATTCCTTTGTTGTTGTTACTCTTTTAAGGGTGAGAGGGGATACCAGTAAGTAACGTTCTCCAGACTGCCTTGTCACCTGTCTCCTTTATTCTTCAACATGATAGTTTTAGTGTAGGTTAGGGTATTCTATATCTTCTGGCCTCTCATCCTTGAGGTATAAGCAGCGTAGTTTCCTTAACTATCCAAACAATTTTTTGCTTCAGTGATCAGTTTGTTGTTCTGTCTTTTTGTTCCTTTCTGCTATCACTTTGCAGATTTTAAGGCAGTTTTGTAGCAACATAGTGGTACTGAATCTGAGACTGGAAGTGGTCAGTTGGTCTATAACAATGCCTGTAAAATAGCTCTTGTGATGCTTTCCTTCTTGCCTCCCCATTTTTTCCTAATAGCTCTTGTTAAGCTAGAGCATCGCTCACAACTGTAAAATCTAGTAGTCCCTGAATAGCTGTAATGGGTTATTTCCCTGACTGGGTCACTTGCTGTTCTGTAATTATTTCATGGATACTTTATTCTTGGATTGCCTAGCATCTATGTGTCTGCCACAGCACGTCTATTTAATGAATCTGCAACTGCCAAATGCATTTGCAGCTGACTTCAAACTCATTCTTACTGTAACGTTGACTTGGTTCTTGTGATGGGAAATACAACACTTATTAAATCACTTTAAATTCTTTTTTATAAGCTCCTTTTAGTTCTGGCAAACTTTATTAAAAACTGAGACTCTGTTTCAAATGAGCTACAATTTAAAATAATACAAAGCTAAAAATCTAAAAATCTTAGTCTTAGATGTTGCTTTTTTCCATTTGTCTTCTGGCAGCTTAGGCAAGTATTGCCTAAGTGCTGGCAGATAACGTCCCTGGTTGCTTCAACATTTAATTATTTTATTTAGCTTCTTATACTGTTGATTTGTTATAGGCTAAAATGATCATGCTAAATGTTCGTGCAAAACATTGTTATTCATTTGTCGGTAGCACTGGGTCCTTTGCATCTAAATGCAAAACTCTTTACAAGAATCAAGTGTCGCTCATGCCTTCCTCTGTGTTTGAGGGACCAAAGCCATTCAGCTTTAACAAGAAACATGAGTTGCTTTATTATACTATATTGCTAAAAGATTTTCTGGCTTTGAGAACACTTAAGTTTGAAGAAAAATGTTGTGTGTTTTATAGAATCAGATTCAGTAGCCCTGGAACCAGAAGCAACGTATCTGCATCAGCCTGTTGCTTTGCATGGGCTGAGAATCCCTGCTGAGACACGAAGCTTTATTAGCTCAAGTACAGATCATCTAACTCAGCTGTGCATCTTCTCAGGCAAGGCTTGCATCTATGCACAGCACCATCCAGATGGGTGAAGGCAGTGTTTATACTGTGAAACTGCAGGGCTCTGTCAGAAATAGCTTTGCAGACCTGGATCGACTTAAAGCCCTGAGGATGATGACCCTTTGGAGTTCTGTCAGGAGAGAGGTTTCCCTTTGTAGCTGGTGGAAAGAATTACAGAGCTGAAGATGGGGTTAAAGCTACAGTTCTTAACACTGGTTTGTAACGTAATCTTAGAAATATCCAGATATGCTGTTGACTGATCCTACTGGTAAGCTGTGCAAAAGAGATTTGAAGACTGTTCTCTAGAAGGCTCCGAAAAGCACAGCAAAACTTCATCTCTTTCTGTAAGGTCTTGGAACAGAAATAGTAGTAGAGGGGCGGTCATTTGGCAATGTGTGTTTTTTGGCTGTATTGCTTTAGGTTCCATCTTCACCAAAACATAACAGGTTGAGAACAGGATTTCATGTCCAGAAATGGAACAAATGCAAATAAACTGTTTCTTCTTCTTCTACTGGGAATGAAACATATGTAAATTTTCTGCAGAACTACTGCATTTTTCTTCTTTTGCTTTGAAGCCTGCCAGGTAACCAATCTATTGTTTCCACTATGCTTACCTCGGAAAGCAGCCAGCCTGTAAGCATAACTCACTAGAAAACCATTTATGCGGCTTTTAAAGTTGTTACAAATGTGATTATTTGCTGATGTGTAGGTATGCTTCTAGAGTGCTGTGTATTCCTGATACAAAGGCAGCCCTGCAAAATTTCAAGTTCTCTAAAGTATGGCATTTTCCAATTAAGTGGCTAGAAAATTTTTAATGTTATTTGCAAATGTTGTGCTTTTTTCTTTGATATTTGTCTTGGAAATATATTTTAAAAGCCTGAGGCAGTTGCACAGACTCAAAGGCTTGGCAGAGTTATATGCCATTTATAACAGCAATTTATCTATCATTATTAAAAAAAAGTGACATACGTTTGTCTGTAGGCACTGTTCTCTATTTCTCATGTAAGTACTGTTTAGCCAGAATGACTTACATGGTAGGGAAATGAAGATAAGTCTCAAGTTTTTCTTTTCAGTCCTTTAAAAATTTGGAGAGTCGATAAAATCCATAATCTGATCTTGCAGTTGATTGAGGTGGAGACTCACTGGCTTCAGTAAGTTTGCTGTTGGGATTTTTAGCATGGGGCCTGCTAAAGTTTTATAGCATGTAAAGTGCTACTGAGAAAAGGAATAAAGTAGTTCAGCAATTTTCATTGTTTTACAGATCATGGCTGTCATGGTATAAAAGAAACAAAACCCCCAAAGCCATGCTGTAATACTACCCATCCAGAATCAAATTCATTTGTAGCATACATTATAAATGGAAAAGGAGGAATTATTTGCCTTAATATGTTATGTTCTAGAACTGAGAGAGGCTTTTGTAAAGGTTGGTCACAAATACAAAGCTTTCACTGAAACTTTCTCCAGGTTGGGTACCGTGCTTTAGACCTCTGAAAGTCTGCTTTTACATCCCCCGTTTTCTTCTCATAATCACGTTCTTTGGAATAACATGAGAGCGTAAGTTTTCTGTCATGCTCTTACTATCCTGGTGATGGTTGGTGGTTTTCATAGCTTGTTGAACAGGGTGTTTGAATTTTGTTCATATGTGTCTCCTGTATTTCTCTTGACTTTGTTAACCTGATGGGAAAATTCTGTCTTGATGAGGGTAGAAAAGCCATTAGGAGTTTCGCTACACAGAATGTATCCTTACACAGAAGAGAGGTGTGAGTTACTGTTCTGTACGTAGGCTGAGAAAAGAGTTTAGCTTGGAAATTGTGAACACAGCAAAGTTTTAAGAACCTTGGAAACTGAACATTTCTTTAAATCATGCATTTGTGATCTGTTGCATGCGGTGCATATCGGTAACTTGAAAAGCTTTCACGACTCTTGGGGAGTGATTTTGGTTCAGTGCCAGTGGCAGAGATTTTAGGATACTGCACTGAACACTCTGCTAGTTTTGTCTTGGAGTAACTGATCTTCAGCACGAAGTCCTTGATTTCTGCTACCCAGCAGAGGATTTTATTGTGAAATAGGTACTTCTGAAATCATAAATGCCACCCCCCCCCCGCCAAGAATAGCAGTGAACTGAAGTGCTGGGGTGCTTTTTGGGGGGGGCGAGAGAATAATTGATCTGTTGGTTTGTTTGTAACATCTCCAATTACAAAGTGGAACTTTCTATCAGTTTTTCATCATTTTCACTTGGATTTGTTATTTAAGTTGGTCAGCTGTTGTAGACTTAAAACCAGAGGACTTAGATTTGCCAGTTGTTGACCACAAGTAGCTTCTTTTCGTAAAGTAGACTGGGCTTGGAGCTGACTTGCAAGTTTTACATAATGTACCTAATAAAACTCCAAAACTGACCCCTGCTCCATGTTTCTTGCAAGGTTATGTGTGTGTTTGGGTTTTTTCTGTTTTTTTGTTTTTTTGGTTTGTTTGTTTGTTTTTTTTTTTTCTCAGTTATTTAAAGATAGGGGATGGGGGGAATACAACAGCTGTTCTTCATCTGTCAAACCTATTTTTGAGGACTTGTCAGCCAGGGCACTCTTTTTGTATTGGTTGCTGTTTAATACAGGCTTGAGGGATAGCACAGAGAACAACTATGTGCATGGAAAGGCATGAAGTAATTAAAAATTACTTGTATCTGTGCAACATGCATAGTAAAAATTGAGGTAGCTTTTGGTAGAAAAAGCTCTTGTGCAGTTCTTCCTAGAGCAGCTCAAATTTGTCAGTTTATCTAGATTTTCTGAATATTGTAAGGAATGAGAGCAAGCTACTTTTCCATAAATCATTCTTTTTTTTTTTTTTTCGGGAAGCAGCTGTAGCTGTTGCTTGATACCCTCTTACAAATTACTTTAGATACCTTAGCTCATGCTCTCATTCAAGCGTTATTGGTCTAATGGTTGTCTGGAGCAACAGTGGAAAGAGTACAGGTAAACAAGAGTGAAAAAGCATCAGACTGATTTGATGCCTATACACTGACTGAATTATCTGCTTACAGTATCTAAAGGTTGTATTGCAAAGAATCTCAGCCAGGTTTTTTTGCATTTGGAAAGACACAATTACTTGGAAGAGCAAATTAAAAATTCTATTAATTTTTTTATTGAATTACAATAGTCAGATTAAGTCTTTGCAAATGAAAGAGATAATAAATTGTAAGATGCAGCAATAATCATATTTTATTGGTAATATTTACGGAAATTACTCATTAAGTATTGCACTTTTTGTGCATGTGTAAGGTAATACCTGCTATACTGTTAAAGAGGGTCACGGATGTGGTTTGTGATGATAATTATCTTTTATTACCCTATCCTATATTATGATACACATGTTAACCCTCTTAAATTTCATTTAAAAAAAATCTCATTTTTTAAATGCAAGAATTGACTGTTGAAACTACTTCCCTTTTGTTCAAGTGCCTGCTTCTTCACATTTTTTTTCTATAAGTGATCTGTGTTGTATTTGTGTGTTCCTTAAAATACTGAAGTGCCCGAGAGAAGGATCAGAAATAAAATGTAGTTTCATAAAGAGGTCTCTGGAGACTGATGGAGCTTCTTGCCTGTATCATGTGGGCTACTGATTAGAGTGAATATCTGTGCAAATTAATAATTCAGCTTCTTCCTGTCTTTGCTTCCCATATAACCTCTGCTATTTCTGCAGTTCTTTTAACTGAGGCACAAATGAAATGTTACATGACCACAGAGATGGGGTGAGTTGTAGATCTGGAAATACAATTGAGTCATTCTACAAAAGCTCGCTGTAAGCAATTTTCTTTTTAAAATATGGTACTACATAGAAACTAGTTTCTTGCTCTTGAGTGCAAGAATTGGTAAAAATTTCCTTTGTAATGTTGTTATGGGGGAAAAAAACCCAAACCGCTCATAAAATACTCCCAACAGAAAAGCCTGGTGATTTGTTGGACTTGAAATATTCTGCTAGCATGTGTCGTTTCCACTGGTCTGCCTGGCTGACGCTTTGTCATTTGGCCACCTGCTCGGTGGCTGCTGAGAGCCCTGCATTATGTGCCTTGCAAGCCAGGAAGGATTGTCCAGCTGCTTGCTCTCCTGTCTAGATGATTTTGTTTAGTAACCTTAAAAACTAGTGAACAAGTAAAAGTTTGAGTCATTCGTTTGATGGCTTGTTTGATGGACACCTGGGAAGCTGGCAATTTTGTTTCCCTCTTGCCCATCTACTTGAAGTCCAATTCACTTCACCCAGATGAAAGGTGTTAAAAATCGTTGTGAGAATTGCAACTGTGCTTCTGACTTGGAAATTATGTTTCAGAATGCAAAATTGAATATGGGTGCTGGAACTTCCAGCTCACCTCTTTCATTTGCCGTGCTTAGAGGAAATGCAGAACTCAATTAAGTCGGTTCCCGGTTAACTGCTGGCTTTCTTTGCAGAACTCTAAGAGAAAAGGTATCATTGGCTGTCTGTGTCAGTTTCTGCTTGATTTTAATTGAAGATAATGTTTACCTTTTCTACTGGTAATTGACTGAAAGAAGAATTAAACCCAGTGCCTAGTATTCCCTGTTCAGTTCTTGAAGACTAATGAACAGTTTTATTGTGCATGCTGATTGAATGGAAACATACTGACCGGCAATAATACAATGTTGTTTTATTGGCACTAATGAGCATTTCTTTATTTTTTCAGTAGTGTAATAAAACCTGATTTGCTGACTGCATAATACCAAGTGCTTAAAAGACTCTAGTTATCAGGCAGCTGCCTTTGTTTGTCAGGTAGTATTGCTTAATTCCTGAACCTGGAAGATGAATTAACCTGTTTGTACAAGACCTTTGAATTAGCCAGGAACTGTTAAGGAAACATGAAGCATGTGGTGAGTCTTGACTACTGTGAAATTTCTAGACCTTTAATTTTAGAAACTTAGGAAAAAAAAAAAAAAAAAAAGAAACTTTTTGTTTCTTACCAGATAAACTGATTTTGCATCCTTTGCCCACTTATAAGCCATAGAAGCAGTTGTGAGGAAAAGCTAGTTTTGTTGTAGAGAACAGGCTGTGGAAAACCTTTTGAAATAGTCATCCTAACAAGCTGTGGTTTGTCTGTCATTCCAGCTACATCTTGCATAAAAGCAAGTAGATAAGCGAAACAAGACAAAATCTGATCACAAGCCTCTGTTTTATGTTATTATGCAAACACTATGTTTGCAAAGAATATTGAACTATTTTCAAGTAAATATTTTAACAAAGATGAAGTTTACCAAAATGCCACTGTTTTGGAAAGTAATTTGTGCCATTGTAGCCAAGAATTTTTAAAACTAAGTGTAAAACATAATTTATATTTTAAGAATTACTGTTTCCCGTTACCTGGAGACAGAGCATGTTTTCCTTCTGCTATGGCAACGAGAACATGTGAAGTACAGTCCCTCAATAACTTGGAGTTCTGCCACAAAATAGATGAAGAACTACCCAGTATGAGGGTGCTGTCTTTCTCACGGTTTGCAACTTTCAGCCTGGATCTTATGATTTTGACTCTCACCCCACAGCTCTGACCCACACAGCAAATGGAAAGTGGCTTTAAGATGCATAAAGGTTGTAATAATACATGTAAAATCTAGTGTTGAGGGCGATTGCTGCATAAGAAAGAGATGGTTGTCAGCAGCAGTGAGGAAATACTTTGTACTTTGAAAATGCTTGGGGTCTGTTATTCAGACCTTCTGTTGAATCCTGTAATTCATTTCTTGGGTGTCTCATCTCTTACATGAATCAGCTCCAGTTTTCTTTGTTTTGAGATTTTTCACATTTATTTTTGACCATTTTACAAGTCCTCATTAAGTACTCCTTTCCCTTTGAGATTGTTTGGGGTTTTTATTTTTAATTGTCTTTTGAAGTTGCAGGCAGGTATTTTGCATTGTAGCTGTTACTTCTCTTGTTGAATGCCTGTCTTTGATGGGGGATGGCTGATAGACATGTAAAGAAATTTCGTTCCTAAGCTGGGTGGTTAAGGGGCTGAGAGACGTAGAAGGATGTTCCCAGTTGTCTTCGGTAGTGGGTGTCTGGGAATTCCCCAGGTGACCAACACCGTGGTAAACTGCATGCAACAGCCCTGGGAGTGCCAGTACAAGTGGACAGCAGCGTGCAGAGCCTGGCGGGGCAGGACTCGAGAGCTGATCCCATGTGCCAGCCATGCAGCCTTCGGCATTACGGCTTTCCTTTTCAGCAGCGTGGATGGCCGCTTGGATGGAGCCTGCTGCGCTTCACCTGCCCAAATGATCTGGTATGGCGAGGGGGAGAACAGGGTGTTGCTGCATCGGGATGGGAGATGTGGGATGCAGGGCTGGGAGAGGGGTGGCTGTTGGGAAGGGGAAAAAAACCCAAAAAGCTGAGCAAAGACGAGCAAAGAGATCGTTAGGCAAGTTGCAGCACTGTGTGAGCACAGCTGTCCTGCTTCAGAGCTAGGGCAATTGCCAAACCCTGCCGAAGCTTTAGTAGAACACAAGGTTGTGACTAATTATCTCATCTGACCAGAGCTGGCTGTGTACACTTTACAAGCCTGGGCAGTGTCCTCCCAGGTGAGGAGGTGCTGGGACCGCTTGGGTCTGAGAGGGCACGTGGCTCCAGCAGCGCAGCTGGTCTGGCCGGTGTGCTGGACCCAGGCTGGGGCTGCAGCCTCCTCCTAGCCCTGCCTGCACCACAGGGCACGTGGGCTTGGCAGCCCAGGCACCCAGCAGCTTCTGTGGGGAGCATCCATCCATCCTTGACTGCTGGCTAGAGTGAGAGTATGCAAATGTTTCTCAACTGACATGTATGGGCAGATGCATCTTAAATCATGTAATCTCTTGACCAGGCTGTAACTCCACCCACAAATGAAAACAAATGGGTCCAGTGTGTTTCACCTTGTTACTACAAAGAGCTTGCTGAGCACTGTTCGCAGGTGGCCAGCTGGATGGTTATTCTCTGCTGTGAGTTCTTCACCTTATCACAGGTTTTTATTTTGCAGTTTTGCTCAAACCCATTAAGAGGGAGTTGGTTTTCTGTTTTCCTACCTGTTTGCGTGGTATGTGCTTTTATCGTGGTGGAGGTAATTCAGACCTAAAACCTATCCATTATTCTAGATAAATACATGTTTACATATGTAAAGATATAATGCATTATATATAAGCAATAAGCAAAATATGGTATGTATCACACTTAAGAAACGTGGCTGGAAGAGAAATAAATGACATCAACTGAAAACACACATAGTATCTTTTGTGTCTAGAAATAAATGCCACAGTGTTCAACCCAGTGGAATGCAGTATAACATATGTCTATACTGTAATGTTGAAGAAGATACTGCTGAGGTAGAGATTGAAGAAGAGAAACTTCAGAACTTCCCCAGGTCTTTTCCATAGCTTAGATACTTTCATCTAAAAAAAAAAAAAGTTCACAAGACAGTCTTTCACATAAAATACACAAAAAAAATTTAATTTCTTAAATGTTTTCCTCTGTGCTATAATTTGAGGGAAGGACCAGTGTGAACTGTGAAAAGCTTGACCTGTAGATAACTGACCTACATTGCTTTCCTAAGAGTAGGAGGATGACAGAGCGAGGTCTTCTCCCATGAATGCTGTGGTTACCTGTGTGCAGTAGTCAAGGATATGGAAGCGGAACGTGCACCTTGGTGTTGTCTGGCAGCCACCTGGAGCCAGGGTGTCTGGCTGGTGGCCGTCATTGCATCTGACTAATGACAAGTGGCTCTGAGCAGCCTCACAGAGGACCAGAGCAGCTGGCTGAAGCTAAAAAACCTCATGTTTTGTGTCTGCTAGTGTGTTTTACCTGTCTGAAAGCTGTCCCTAGATGTTTCCAGTTGTTTTGTTGTGTGTGTTCCTCAAAAAATGCTTGATTAGCTCAAGCACATTGAATTTTAATTCTGTCTGCTGCCTTTTGCACTAGATGTCAAGACTTGACACCTCAGCAGAAGGCCTTATCTTCTAGTCTGCTGCATGTAGTGCTTTGCTTCCCCCTCCCTCCCCTTCTGTTGTTTCTATCCTTCTCTGTTTCTTTTTTTTTTTTTTTTCTTCTTTTGTGCTCTCCTACCTTTATTTTGGACTTTCCCCACATGGGTTTGCAGTAATAAATACAAGGAGGCAGTTGGTGTGTTGTTTCTTCAGTGCAGTGCTCTTCAGAGTTCCTTGATATGTCAAAATTGATGTATCTTAGTGCATGCATATGTGGACAGCTGGCTCTTTAGTTCCTGCTTTTGGCAGGAGAGAGAGGGCTTTGTACTCCGGGATGTAAATGATGTGTATTTGTCTGAATTAAAATTTCATTGTGTTAAAACCTTTCTGATACAGCTATCAGCAAACACTTGTATTTAATGTTACTTTTTTTGCTGTGCTGCAGAAGTTGGGCTAAGTACAGCTTCCTATATCCTTCTTACATTAACACATTTCCATAGGCTCTTCTCTTGGCCTTCTCCAAATATGTATGGTTTAGGAAATTGTTTAAACCTAAAAGTATCCCAAATAGGGCTACTTTTTTTTTTTTGTTACTTGTCAGCATGAAGTAGCAGAGTCAAGTTCATGTGCTAGCACCACTAGTGTTGCCATTTCTTGACTTTCAAATACTTTGCTGTGCAAACATTATTGCTATGGATGTTGCACAAAACATGCCTGAGATAAATCATGTATGTTACAGTACACAAGGCCTAATGGATTACTTTTCCATTGCTCATTTTAAAATTAAAAACACCAGCTTCCTGTTTTTCTTGTCCTGAAGTTCTGTCTATCTGAGCTCTTACAATTTCTAAAATAGCCTGTCAAAAAAAGGAATTCAGTAAAGTGACTGAAAAGTGACTTCTACTTAACCTTTGATTTTATAAACAATTGGTTGAGTCCTAAATAGATGAAAACAGCCTATTTTTAGGCCCTAATTTAGAGAATTGATATTTCCACATTTGCTTTGTCATAGCTGGTAGTAGTTGCTAAATTGTGAAAGCTTGTAGCTATTACAAATGCTTTGGAGGATTGCTGAGTGTTCTGCTGTAATGCATTAAGAAGGTTTGTGTACTGTACATTTCAATTTATAATAAGGAACTCAACCTGATAGCACAGACGTTGAGATATTTCAAGTCTAGACTATGTCTTAAAAACCAAAGGCTGTTGCTTTTTGGTGGAGTAGGTTGGAAAATAACTGATAAGGACAGTTGAAGTACAGCAGACTTCAAAAAGTCACAAAATCTCTAAGCCAGGGTGAGTCGGGATGTTTCAGCTGCTGCTTCCCAGCCCTGCTGTGATGAAAAGGGAGCTGCTGTTTGAAATGGCTGATCAGGCTTGCGTGGTTTCTGAAGGAGGTTGCACGTAGACCCTTGTTAGCTGGAGAAGATGAGTTTCTGCAACACTGTGTTTAGCAAGAAGAAACAGAAACGGAAGGTTCGCCGTCTTCAGAAAATGCTAACATTAGTACTTTGCCAATGAGAAAGATAACGGCTGAAAAGTTTAATGTAACAGTAGTTCTCTTACACAGCTCTTTTGTACCTTCGGATAATAAAAACAGCTTGCTGTTTTAGATTTTAGAATGGAAATACGTACTGTATTAAGTGGGAAAAATTATGATGTAGCTGATGCTTTTGACCCGTTTAGTATCCCAATGCTCCTTAAAAATCACTGTGTTTATAAAGTTATTTGCTTAGAGCTGCTTGTGGGATAGGACATTTTGGTTGTGTTTACTGTCATTGTGATATTAGCTATGGCAGAAAAAGAAGGAATATTACTAACTCAAACTGGACTTGTGGGCTTGAAGAATTATGTAGCTGCTCTCAGTTTATCTCTCTAACATAACGCCAACTTTCTTTTTCAGAGCCATGGTGTCATGGAAAGGAATATACTTTGTACTTGCACTATTCTCGGGAAGTTTTTTTGGAAGTATATTCATGCTCGGTCCTTTTCTACCTTTGATGTTTATCTCACCGGCCTGGTATCGCTGGATCACCGATTGTGTTGTGGCCACTTGGCTCACGCTGCCAGTGGTAAGTTGCAGTCTGAGCCAAGTTTTGTGTAACTGTTTGTAATCCCACGATTTAGTTTGTTCTCTGACGCTTTTGATTTACTTTTTTGTTGAAGTTTTAAATGCTTTTCTCAAAACAGACCTTAATACATTTACTATCTGTAGAGACTTTGGTTTTAGCTTGGTGTTGCATATTATATGGTGCCTCTCTACAGTCCCCCTCTTCTTCCAGTTTAATTTATATGTAATCTAAACTGTGTCTTAATTGTACTCTTGAAAAGGCCTTTTCATGACATCTCCATCCAGTGTCAGTTAGATGCCAATCAGAGAAGAGTCAATGAAGCACTAGTAAGCAGGAGGATTTTTTTACATTAGAAACTTCCTAAATGAGTCATCTTAAACTCTTCCTTTCGATTGTGCTCCAACTATCTAATTAGGAAAATTATTCACTGTCTGATACATTGTTGCTGACCTTCACTGTTCTCTTAATCCTCTTAGAATTTAGTCCTTGTAGCTGAATTAGAGATAAATGATTTCAGGTGAAAAACAAGAACTGTCCCTTGAAATTAAGTCTTCTTCACTTATAATGCATCAAATTTATAGCTATATGAGTCTGGAAATCAATAACAAAGCTCTTCCTTGAATTGTTCCTGAGGAAAGGTGGTATGAATGGGACCCGTGTCTTCATCTATTCTCTAAAAATCAAGGGACCTTGTCCCTCTAGGCCTTTAAAGGTTTGTTTAACTTTTTCTGATGCTGTATTGCTGTGCAGAAATACATATCTTGTGGCATAAACAAAGATTTATCTTTATTACATATTGAATAGTTTCTGCTTTCTCTGTTTCTGTCTTGTGTGTTTTAAAGGGGTGCCAGCTGTTTCATGTTCTAAAAATTTTGTCCTTTTCGTCATTACTAAATGCAATAAAATTAGGAGGGACAAAATAATTACCAGCAAAGGGAATAGAGGGATTGTTATTTTTTGTCGTGGTAAAATTTACCGAAGTACTGACAGGTTCACAAAGTTGACCCTTTCTCTGTTTGTCTTCCAATTTTTCTAAAATTGCAAAGTCCCCAACATGAAAAACTAGTCTTTTATTTGATTAGCTGCCTAGGCTTTATAATTCTGAGTTATTACAACTAGTTTGTGATAACCTTTGCAGTCTAGAAGTTTGATTTCAGCCCACACTGGACCTAAACCAGAATAATTTGAATATTTTTGTGGAAAGGATTCTGTCTTGTAAGGACCTTGGGGGTTTAGATTCAGGAAAGGGATCTCCAAAATTTTGAATCCACCTTTTTTGAGGCTCAGACATCACCTGCGTTAGTTTTCTGTCCTTACACTTCCTATATTCTTAATTAGGACAAGCAAGTACCTGGGTTTGAGTCTCCAAATAATAAACTAACTTTGGACCAGGTGGACTCCCAACAGGGAATCTCTCAACCTGACCTCTGTCATGTAAGAAACTTCCACCTTCCTCACTCCTCTCCACGTACTCGAAATTTCCTTTCTAGCAGAGTCAGCAGGATGGGATAGTGGAGGTGGGTCTTAACTCTTTCAGTTTAGTTTGGCTTATGCTAGCATTAGGGTTTGTATGTATGTATGAACGGGACACATGTTTATTATTATGCTTAACTGGATATTAAATATGTAATACAGTTCTTACTAAACTATCAAAAAAGGCTGCTTCTCTCTTTTCTGAAAAGAAGGTCACTGTTTACCATTTGGAGCTATGTGACCTGTTCTGCTTTTGCAGTGGTCCATAGTTATTCTTGATAACAACACCTTTTGCCAGAACTATAGTAAGCTGAGTTAATAATAGTATTAATATTTGGCATGTATAATTCTTTTCATCCTGAGATCTCAAGCCATTTGTGACTGAGAATGTATTTCCAGTTTTACAGGTGACTTAAGCTGAGAAATTTATGTTCTTTGAGGTTCTGTGGCACAGCGGTGGCAGAAAGGTGAACAGAACAGAAAGTTGTTTTACTTCCTAGAGCTCTGTTTAAATCCCCAGACTTTGCCCTTTTTCTGCATTTTTCTAAGAGAGGAATGGGGAAGAGGAGGTAAGGGGGTAATTTGAAGTGCTTCAGATTTTTTTAATGTTAAGGCCAAATGTTAAGTTTATTCCTCTCCAATGTCCAATCGTGATTTGGTAGTTTCTTTTTCTGTGCTGGGTTGGAAAGTGTCCTGCCAGTGGCCCTGACCTTAGGGCCTCAAGTCATACGTCTAGGTGATATCTGCTGTCTGCCTCTTCTGTGGGAATTTGTACCTTTCCGCTGTGTTTCCACTAGGCATTAAAGGGTTATAAGGTGCTAGCATTCGGTTATCCAGATTTTTGAATTATTTGCCTGGTCCTGGTCTGCTGCTGTAACTAACCAGCACTCCTCCATATGCTGCTTCCCTGCGTGATTTGGTAATGTCACGGGCCAGAAACCGTTTTTAATAGGCGATACGGATGTGGTGTGAACACGGCCAGAGTATGCTGGTGGGCTCTGATATACATCTATCCGAGCTGTATGTTTATGGTCCAGCTGCCCAGGTTATGACACCAGGCTCTTAAATGTCCTGTGTAGTTCTTGACTGCTTTTTTCTTCTGATAAACCACTGACCTGTGATTTATAACTTGACCCTTCAGAGCCACATACAGCAGCGGGTAAAGCAAGAAACATACTGCATAGGTCAACTTAGAGCATCACTGGCTGTTTAGGCAAAATGGAGAAAGCTGTTCGCCCAGCCTCTTGCTTGTGTCCTTCCAAGCGTGAGGCTTATTCCATCCCTTGGGATGGCACTTCATAGGTGACTGTGTACCACCACTTGGTGGTTGATGCTTTTTTGCTAATTGTGGGGTGGAGACCCAGGCTTCACGGTGGTGCTGCAGAGCCGTACAGACCTAGGTCTGCATCCCTGTCCTGTGTTCAAGCTTCTTTGGGATTTCTCTCTCGGCTGCTCTTTCTGCCATTAGTTTCTGGCCGTTTTTGCAGGTAGAAGTCAAGCACAAATGTGTTGACCGTTTGGACTCAAGCAGAAAGCAAGACAGCTTCTGATGTCTTCCTGGCCATGGCAATAGTGAGCAACAGATTGTTTCTGCAGCCAGTTGCTCCTTAGATTACCTACCAGGTTATTATCTATACTGATTCCCTTTTATTCCTACATGATAGTATTCTGGGAAAACTGGGGAAAGGTAAGGTTAACGTTGGACTTTGACTGTAAAGAGTGCATTTTAAGAAGTGCTGTTTAATTGTTGTCCATTAAACAGCTGACTGTTGCTGTAGAAAAGCTGAATTGTTTGTTAGAAAACAGTCTCAAGTTTGCTTACCACTGATAACGTGAGTGAATAAGTGAAATGACAGAATTAAAATTAATTTTTATTGCTAATGGACTGATGCTTTTCCTCTGGGAGTAAAGCCATAATATTGAGATATTATTTCTAGGCCTTGCTGGAAATGGTGTTTGGTGCCAAGGTGGTTGTCACTGGTGACGGATTTGTTCCTGGAGAAAGGAGTGTCATTATCATGAACCATCGCACGCGAATGGACTGGATGTTCCTGTGGAACTGCCTGCTGCGATACAGCTACCTCAGACTTGAGAAAATCTGTCTCAAATCCAGTCTCAAAAGCATTCCGGGATTTGGTAGGTCACTAAACCCTTTAATTTAAAAGGAAAATGTGTTTAAATTTTCTCCAGCACTGTTCATACCCTGTTAAACGACCTAAGTTTAAATTCTGTTTCAGTAGTTTTAAAAAAGCTTGTGTAAAATATATGGCATATTGAGTGATTAAACCATAAATCTCCCGGAGGATGCCTGGATTACATGCTTAAGCATTTCTTTTTAAAGATACTACATTTTCTTTATGCTTCTAGGTGAAAATGTCTCTGCTTTATGTACTGAAAGCATTTTTCAAAATTATGAAAAAAAAGTTTTTGACTCTTTTCGAAGTCTCTTTCAACACTTTGTTTTTGGTGCTATTTCACTCCATGTTGCAAATGTTCTCATCAAGCTTCTTTCTTCATTATCCAACTTATACTATTGAGAAGATTAAAAAAACCCTGAAAAAACAACCCTATAGGCAATTGCAAAGTTCATGGTTAGTTTTATTAACTGTAGTTTTAAACTGAACTTGGTTACACAAAATATGTTGTACAGGATTTGGAATAATCAGTATTTATAGTGATGTAGGCTGGAAATGGATCTGAGTTGCACATACTTGGAGAAATAATTTCAGATCGGCCAAAAATTGCCGCACAAATGGTTTCTGAATAAATAGACAGACTTATCTGAGATAAAAAACATCTCTCTGCATTTTATTTATCTCTTAGATTTATTTGCTGTTTTATAGAAAACTAGCTTGGGCAGGATATGCATCAACTTTATGATGTCAAAAGAGTAACCTTATTTATGGTTCCCTTTTGTCAGGCCATTTATCTGAACGGATAATTTTGGCAGGATTCCATACTGAGGAACTCTCGTACTGTTGGTGCTGTTATTGCATTCACTTGCTGGGCCTTTAGTCTTCTTAAGTGAGAGCTGCAACTAGGTAACACAGGGGTTTTTTCCCCTAACAGTCAAACATTAAGGTCAATTTTACTTGACAAAAGACATCTCTTTTAACGGTACAGGAAATGAGAAAATATATTTAGATAAATGTTTTATCTTCATAATACAGCAGAGATGTTTTGAAATCTTGGCATCAGCTGTGTATGCGACTTTTTAAAGCTGAGATGGAAGATAGAATCAGGAATATAGTCTGGTAAGATTCGTAGGTTTATGTCTTCAAAAGTGGCATGTATTTTGTTTGTAACAAAACATTTGTACATGTGCTTGTAAACGCCTTTTATAAAATTGGAAGGTCGTGGATGGATGCTTCACCAAATTCAGTTCCTGAAAAGGTGTTAGGAGTTTTTTAGAAGTTTTGTTTATTTATTTGCTTGCTTCAGTTCTCAGTTCTGTGCATAAACTGAGCATGTCTAATAGATTTGATGAATAGGCTGAGGAAGCTGGAGCTGTGGCAGGTCAGTATTAGCAGACCACGATGCCATCATTGTTCATAGGCTGATAGAGTAATGGGGTGTGATGGTAGAGGTGGCACAGGCAGACATTCACCTCGGTTGTTAGTGTTACAGGGTGACAATTTCTGGCAGTAGAGTCGGTGCCTGGATCTGTAGTGTTATAAACCATTATTACTGTGCCAGATCCATATGTACCCTCCACAATATATGGGCTTTGAGTGCACTGCTTGCAGTGTTGTGAATTACAGCTTGTTTTTTAGTAAACCATTACTGTTGTGTTATTAATTGCAGGAGAGGGATTCAGCTAAACTACATACTTCACTCAAGCCATAATTTGATGGCCTAAGGTCGTGAATGATCCGCTTCTGTTCTACCATAGTGTATCTAAAAAGAGGTCTTAGAAATACTTGGCCTCCTTGTTCAGTCAGGCTGTGTTTTGGGTGGCAGATTCTTGCAAATATATTCTCTATAGCCACATAATTAGGGGACAGTGGGAAAGTGAGACTATTGGATTGAATGAAGATTGATGGAAGAAGATTAATCTGTATGAAATTTGGTGGGGCAGTGATGGAGTAGAGAATGGTGTCTAAAGAGGAAAACCCTGAATCTCATCAGTAAAGAGCAGAATTTCTCCTGCTTCCCTCTAATGGCCCTGCTCTGTTATGTGATAGACCTTTAAACGGCGTTTGTCAGATTTTGGTTTTGTTTTTTGAATTGTCCTGTGTTTTTTACATTAAAAAATTGTTTATTTTATGAGCTTGTAAAAGTGAGAAGATAACTTGGAAGACAACTGGACAGTTTCAGTGCACTGCATATATAGAATTGATACTTCAGATGTTGATAATTTAAGGTATAATACTTGTGGAAATTAAACCAGCTACTTTCACCATGCCTTTCATTTTTATCTTTTCATATATTTATATGAATTAGTTGTACATATCAAAAGTGTAGGATTATAGAAGTATTGATATATTGGCTAAATGTAACTTCTAAGAAATCTTTACCTAATGGTAATCCGCTTTGAGTTTGAGAAATACTTGAATGAATATACTATGTTGCTTTCTGTGTAAATTTTTTTCTGATCTTTCAAGGTCTTTTTTTTAACAAGCATTTAATTTAAAATTGTGTAAGATAAGGTTTATAATGCAACCCTTTCATTTCCATGTTTCTGAAAACCTTACAAGTATTATGCATAGCACCTTTGTTGTCATAAGTACTTTCTCATTTGGGGTGTAAAAATAAGTCTATGAGAGATTATACTAATCCAAGTGATAATATGGTAGGTGAAGGGCAAAGCTTGGAATGGAAATAGATCCAGAGTCCTTGTTGCCCCCTTTGTAGGTTAGAAGTGTAGAGATATCAGATTTAATGAGTCAGTATTCCAAGTAGGCAGTTATTTTCTACTTAATTACAACTAAAATCAGAGGAGTCAGTGTTTCAAGGAGATGCACTGAGTCATTTATCTGGTTCTTAAGTTATTAATTCTTTGCATTCCAGTGTATGAAAAAAACCTTCAAATTGATTAAAGGTGAGCCTTGAAAAAAGAAGCCCATAGAAAAACAGATGGTCTTTTCTTCCTGGAACTGTAGCTTTGGCTTGATAAATTGTGTGCAGTAAAGTTTTCAAAAAGAGGTATTACATTTCAGTAATCTCAATTTCAGAAACATTCTTCCAACGTTTCAGTACAGCTTGCCAAAGTTGGCGTCTCGAGGGAGCACTTCTCTGCTCTTAGCTGTTGCTGCAGTTTCTCATCTGACATCATCAGAAACTACTGACACATTCTGCAGTGTCAGTTTTCAAGGAGAATTTCTAATGGCATTGACAGTTTCCTGCGTACTTGGACAAGATAGGACTTCTCTATAGTACTTGTAATAGATATATACAATTTATATTCTTGCCTACTCTCAGTTAATAAGGAATAGCATTGGAAGCAATACACCTTATGGTGTGCTTGTGTTCAGCACATGCTATGGAGTACATGCTGTTTGAGTAGGTACAAAGGAACATAGACACAGTAGTGTCAGGTGACCACATAATGACTAGAAGATAGTTGCATGGTTTGAATTTGTTTCTTAATAGTTGCATTTATAAAAGTTTTGTTGTGACATGAACCAGTAAGACTTCACTGGAAATTAGTTTGTGTTTTAATTATGGACAGTTTGCGTATGTGTGATGGGCTTGCAGTAATATTTGGGTTTTAGTGGTTAAAAGTGCCTCGACATCTACATGAAAAATAAATTAAAATTTGGGTTTAACTTGAGCACTCTCAGATAAATTGATGGAAAAATGGGAGGGTAGCCAAAGGGATTAGTGTCAGTGTATGGCTGCTATATGTGAGATGATATTAATCCTGATTTTGCTTAATGCAGATGGAAGAGATAAATAACACCATAATTCAATGTATGCAAGTGTTGCAGGCACCATTGATGGATGTATCTTGAAGTTGTACATTTTTGAAAAGGCTCACTGAGACTGTGAAAGCAAAGAATTGTAACTGGTGCAGACTGGGGCAAGAACACGTATGGCAAGGATAAGGTGATGAAGGAAAAAGAGGAGAATAAGCAAAGCTGGCAAACCTGCAGCACGTAGGAGCAGAGATAACTGAGTAACTCTGTCCAGATCTTAAGCTCTGTATTCAAGTTATTGTGTGGTTAGCGTTGCTCTTGAAAGAGACTGCAGGATGTAGGAGCTTTTTAGTTGTCACTCGTCTGATCACTTGTGTCATAGCTTTCAAAGGCTCAAGTTAGGTTTGGCCCTTGTTCTGTTAAGTGCTGGGGAAAAAAAATAATCAAGACTTGTGCTCTATTTCAGCGCTGGGCATAGCCCCACCAATCTTTTACTGCATGTCAGTTGATCCATTATAGCTGTCCATGTGTGCGAGCTTTGCCTGAAGCAAGCTCAAAGTAATTTGAGTCATCTTAGTTTTCAATGAAGCAGGGCAAACAACTCAAATTATCCTGCCTTTGCCACGGGCTAAGAGCATGCACACCGACAGCTATGATGGATCAGCTACCATGAAGTAAGATATTGGTGTCGCTAAGCCTAGAAAATTTTAGCACTTAACTCAATTGGAGTATGGTTAAAGCAGCCCACTACGGGGAGTCTGTACGCATTTACAACTGGCGTGGAGTGTTTGTGCTGCCACAGCTACTTCTGTAGGGAGGGATATAAATGCATCACCAGAAGTGTCTCGGTTCAGGTTATAGCTGGATTTGCATTCAAATTCTTATCGGTAGAGCATATTGGTTTAAAAAATTAAGTGTAACCTGCTGAACTTTCTAGTATAGCTTATGTCTCAAGTATCTTTGTTATGTTAAAACAAGCTGAAATGAGAGTTTTGAGGAGCTGTGACATTTTGTCTTCTAGCAATTCAATTATGAGCTGCCAGACTTAATTACCTTGGAGTTGTTATCCTACGTGATTTTTAAAGTAGAAGTTGAAAAGTATGCTCTCTAATGGAAAGCACAATTGTTATTCCACCAGTTGTTCATGATGAAGACTCTCTTGAAGAAGTTGTAAATGTGAGGAGAGGATTATTACTTTGAAGCAAAAATGCATCTTAATTTGACTGTGACTCTACATGCATTTTTTTGTGGGGAAGACAAGACTTAGGTGCCTGTTTCCCAGCTTGGCCCTTCCAGGAGGGGCATAATAGGAATATTTTCAGAAGTATACCACAGAAATTCTCCCAGCTCTGTTGGGGGGCAGGAATAATACTAAGCCTGTCTTGCATTAAGACCATCCTTATACTTTCTATATAATAATGACTCCACTTTCTTTCTACCCCCTTTGCCTCTCCAAAACACACATCACAAGAGTGAGATCAGATGCTAACCTTTCTCATTCTCCCCATTTAATAAACAAGTGGTGAAGAGAGCGGTGGTTTTGTCCAATCTCACAGAACACGTAACAGCAGAATTAGGATGGCATGTTTTCCCAGTTTACATTTCTTTGCTGTTATCAGTGGTTATGCGCCATCTCTACAGATTACATTAAATGTAAGAAAATCTTTTAATTTTCTTTGGGTTATTAGACATAAAACTATCTAGGCCACCCACACCCCCCACCCCCCCCCCAAAATGGCTGATTCTAATTGAATTTTCAGAAACCTGTTTAGCAGTCTATCTTGATGAAAACTTAATAGTGTATATACGTAGTAGCCTTAAGCCCTGGCTTCCTGTGTGATTTTCTGTGTTAACATCTTTTCAATACCTACAGGTCTTTGAAATAAGGAACATTTGGAATTGTGTGGTTGTTGCCTTGTGGGTATTATGTGCAGCAAAACACTTGGAATAACAAACTGTTAATGGACCCAATTATTTGTATGCAGTGGGATCATGCGCTTCCGAGTGATTTCCCTTATTAAGCCTAACCGTCTGGTTCCCTGTTGCCTCAAAAGCCCTGATCAGGACCAGACCCCTGTTGAATCATTTATTGATTATTTTTTTTTTTTTTTGTTGGGGGTGGTATAATATTATTAGTTGTTCTGTTACATTGCTATAGGAAATAGATACCATTTTCTTTATGTGTATATGCTTGCTTTCAATATCAGCTGTAATATTCCTCTTACAGAGATATGAGATTTTTGGGGGTATTTAATTTCTGAGGTACTTATGGAAATATGCATAACATTGTGAGACAAAACCAAATACTTTTTTTTTTTTTTTTTTTGCACAACCCGCCTCTTTCTCTCTTTTGTTCATTGCCACCTCCATCCCTAGTATCTACTTACTCCCAAATTATCTTTGCAATGGAAACACACTTAAGAAATTTCAGCTTCAAGTGTTATTTTCTTTTAAAGGATTTTGAGGTGGGGAAAATAGAAGTGCAGGGTCTTAGAATTTAAAAAGCTTTATACTTGCAGCTAGCATGTTTAATACAATGTTGCAAATTCTCAACCTGCATAAGCTGTAATTTGCTTTATCCCCAAGGCAGCAAGGAAATTTTTATGTACAGCACATTTCTGTAGTTCAGTAGCAGGCTTTCCTTTTTGTGTAATATTTTTTTCTGTATAATGCTATATCCTGATAGAAGGACATATTAGCGTGTATGTGTACCTGAGATTTGGACCTGCCTTTTTTGACTTTTTCAGCTCTGAATAGTTGTTTTAAAGGTCAGTGTGGCTAGCTGCTCTACCTGGTAGGTTTTTGCACTGCTGTTTTGCAATTTGGAACAAGAGCTGTGCAGTGTGATGCTTTTTGTATGCTTTTTCCAAGCAATGTTAGTTATCCAAAGTGTCAACTCTTACAAGAAAACTATTTTAGCAAAGAAATGGAATTACATTGCTGTGATGTCTTCAGTTTCACTGTTTCTCTGCCATGTTTTTGTAAGCAATGATTTCTCAAGTATCTGCAAATGAAAAGGCAACCATTTTTCCCCAATCAAGTAAATGCTGCCTTTGCTAGGAAATTTCCTGTTGCCCGAGAGCTTTTAGACAACCAAAAATGCTGTGCAAAAAGAGCAAAATGTAATTACTTGTGTTGAGCAATGTGTTGACCTAGGCTTACCGCTAATTAACTGAACAGCATGTCTCACTGCAGGCTGCACATGAGAAGGTACTTCCTTCTGCTGCATATTCATAAATCTTGCTGATTACCAAAACCTTTCATTTTGCCCATTACTCTACTGAATTCCTGCCGTTTCTCATGCCTTGGCTTTCTTACATGTTGTTTTTCCAGCAGCACAATGCAGACACACTGTGGAATGGAAATCAAAGTGAGAGCTGCTTTTGCTTTGTTCAAAGACATGCGTCTACAAGCCTGTGCTGGGTTTCCTCTCCTGCTTGAATTTGGTGGGGTGGTGAGACGTGTAAACAGCAGCATTCTCCCCCATCAATGCACAGACCAGGGGTTTGGTTGAAGGTGGTAATTCATATTTTTGTTGCCTTCTGCTCAAGCTTTAAGGTATCCAGTAAATGTGGAAGATTCTTCCACTTTCATAAATGGTAAAATAGTTAGGTGCAGTGTGCTGTGCTGGCGTAAGTGGGGAGGAGAATCTGTGTCCTTTACTATTAGTCATCTGACTGTTAAATAATCTGTTCTTATTTGAGCAGTCAGGACTTTTATCTAATTAGATATACACTTAAAGATAGAAAAATTATTCCAGGAAACTGGATATTATCTATTGGAAAGGTTAGAAAATCAAACCTGTTGTTTATTTTAAAACCTAGATGCCTCCGAGCTTCCCTCTCTCTCTTTCTTCCTCCTACCTGACACCCTGCTGTCATTACATTACTGCCTCTGTTTAATTTTTCATAGCCTGTATATAACACCAGCACTTAGGACAGGAATGGGAAACTACTGCACTTATCCTGTGCTTTAAGGCAGTTCAGTCAGGTAAAATACAAGCTACCCAAGCAGCAGCTAGCTATCTTAGTAACTAAAGGTGTTTGCAATTTGATGTTCACAGTGCTGTTAAAGAATGGTTGCTAAAAAGAGTTTACGTGCAAGTTTCCATATAATTTAAAGCCTTGTGCTGCATGAAGAAAGGCAGGGGAGAGGGTGGGATCTGGCAGTGAGGTTTTTTCCATGCTTTCTCCATTATGGACCAAACCCACTCTTCCTAAGGAGCTGCTGACCTGGGAAAGTATCGGCAGGCTTCCCAAGTGAGCGTTTATTTTGCTTCTCGTTTCCCTTCTTTCCACCTACAGACTCTGCTGCAATGAGAACACAAGAACTGAATAATTTAGGCCTGTTGTGTGATACCATACCATGAAATGGTTTAGCACAGTACAGGTTTTGCATAAACTAATTTAGGCATAGTCTAGAGTACATAACACATAGAAAATGTCTGGGCTGAGTGGTAAGAACAACTGGAAAAATCCAAAACCACAGCACAACTTTCCTAATCTTTATGTGGTTTTCCACTCTGTCACATGGAGCATCTACATTGTAAAAGGCATCTCTGTTTCTGCTTAGAAGGCTTTTTTCCTTTGCTGTGTCCTTTTTTTATTAATTTGACTTCGGATGAGGTATGATAGAATATCTCAAGTTGGAAGGAACCCATAAGGTTCATCAAGCCCAACTCCCTGCTCCTCTCAGGACTACATAAAACTAAACCATATGACTAAGAGCATCGTCTAGATGCTTCTTGAACTCCGACAGGCTGGGTGCCGTGACTACTTCCCTGGAGACCCTGTTGCAGTGACTGACCACCCCCTCAGTGAAAAACCTTTTCCTAATGTCCAACCTGAACTTCCCCTGACAGCTTCATTCCATTTCCATGTATCTTCTAGAGGAATGGAATGCTTTGGCACCATTTGGTATCTGGCAACTTTTGGTATGAAAAGATGCCCTCTTTATATAACACAATGACAAGTATGAAAATGAAGCCCTGATTAGTTCAATTTAAAATATTGGTTTTGCACCATTGTAGTGAAATGTCTTGTAGCGATAGGAGATGATGAAATGCCAGTAGAAAGCATAGTTAAATTACCAAGTTATTTTTCAGTGACTTTAAAGTTCAGCTTTATTTTTTCTGCAAATTACTTGTTTAAACGTGGTAGCTTCTCTTAATAAAGCTGTACTGATACTTTTTGACATTGCAGATGTGGGAATGGGATATGTGCATAGATGCACATAAAATGTTGCGGTCAAAGTTTTTAGTTTTGTTTGCAGAGGGTTTTTAACAAGTACAGCGTGTAAATTTGAAATGATTTGCTGAGACTGCATTCTGGGCATTTATTTTCTGAATACATATAACCACTTTCAGTATTTGGTTATCTGGATATCATTCATTATCTGAATATCTGAGACTCATTAGGTCCAGATTGCAGAAGGCATGTTAGTTATGCATGCTCCATCTGTTTAACTGATTTAAAAATAAAAAGTATCTCCCCCATGATACAGGTTACAAATCTTTAACAATACAATTAATATTCCTAACCAATGCAGAACAGATTATGCAGCTTGGGTAATGCATTATCCAGGCTGACTTACAAAGATGATGTAAAAATTGGTGACTTTAATGAGTGATTTTCTAGCATACGCTGCTTGTAAGATACTGCCATGAACAGAATAGAAAGGGATCCCTGGGAAGAGGAGCTGAAATAAAGTGCGAGAATAACATGCTGTAAGTCACCAGCAAAGGAAAAGTAGACTTTGAGAACTGAAGCAAAAAGGTGAATAGGAACTTGGGATGTTTTCTCTTTGATGTGGAATATCTATGGGCAGCTTTTCCAATGAGATACAAGCTAGTCAAGTACAGTTGTAAGGCAACATCATGCTTCCCTGAGCCCTGTTTAAGAAGGGAGCATCATGGGCATGTGGTAGAACTGGAGCCCTGATTTTTTTTTTTTTTGTCCTGCTGTCTGAAGTAGTGGACAAAACTTATAATATTATGTGCAAATTTCTAGTATCTTGTGTAAAAAAGCCAAGAACTTTTATTGAAGATAATAGCATATGACCCCTGAGCTGCAGGCTTAGCAGCACTTCCATTGGTTTTAACTGCATTATGTGTGTCAGTTTGATGTCAGGCTGGAAATCTTCACAGTTGTCTTGTGGGTTAATACAAATGGATATACATCAAATTTTTCTATAATCAAGTGTAAAGAACAACTTTGTTTTTTCTTATATTAGTAATGAAAATTATATTATTGCTGAGATGTTTGTCTGTAGGAACTAGCCTTCCCTTAAGTAAATCAATGTTGCAGTGATTAAGGGTGTTATAGTGAGGTCCATGGTTTTAAATACTTCACCTAATAGAATCATTTAGGTTGGAAGAGACCTTTTAAGATCGAGTCCAACTGTTACCCTAGCACTGCCAAACCCACCACTGAACCATGTCCCTAAGCACCACATCAATATGCCTTTTAAATACCTCCAGGGATGGTGACTCCACCGCTTCCCTGGGCAGCCTGATCCAATGCTTGATAATCCTTTTGGTGGAGAAGTTTTTCCTAACAGTCAATCTAAACCTCCTCTGGTGCAACTTGAGGCCACTCCCACTTATCCTATGGCTTTTTACTTGAGAGAAGAGACCATCACCTACCTCGCTACACCTCCTTTCATGACAGCATTGACCCTGTTCTTGCTCTCTGGAAAGCTTTTCTAACTCTGGTAACTTCAGTTGTGCAAACCCGTAGCCATTCCAAATTTGTTTAGATTTGTTTAAATTATGCATTCTTTTGCCTCATATCAAAAACTCATTTTACAAGGTAACAGTGCTCTTACTCAGAGGTGAGGACAGGCAGGCAGGAAATAAAATACATCTAACAGTTTATAAATTATTCTGGAGTAACAGACACTGTGGAAGTATCAGAGTAAAATGTTAATAAAGGTGTATTTTTTTAAACTTTAGGTTGGGCAATGCAGGTTGCTGCCTTTGTTTTCATTCAGAGAAAGTGGGAAGATGACAAGAGTCACTTTGAAAAAATGCTGGATTATTTCTGTGACATTCGTGAACCGCTACAGCTCCTCATCTTTCCGGAAGGAACTGATCTCACAGGTAGGCTGCATTTGTCATCTTCTCGTGGAATGTTCAACATGGAAATTCTCTGTTGTTTATGGGAATAGTTTTAAAAAGTCCAAGGCTGGAGCAAGACTTGAGTTCTCATGGACTGTGGAAACTGTAGTAAATGATCATAGGTGCTGATTTCATTTGAGGGGCACGAGTGTAGTTCCACTGAGAGGCTTTGCCAGTCTTCCTGAAATAACTTAGGTTTCAAAGCATCTGATGATTGAGATGGCTTTATATTGGTCAGTACTGTATGTACGTTGCATTAGCAAAAGTAGGTTTCAAGACCTGGAATAAATCACTTGAGTGTTCCCATTTCCTGTATTACTGTGGCAAAGAGTGCAGAATCATTTCAGACCTACGGAAGAGTGATTGAAGAGGAGAACTACTGATTCTATTAGATTTCTTGCCTAATGTTTTAAGAGAAGATGGAGATACTTGTTCTTAGGCCATGTAAGCAGTCAGTATCTGCCTCTAAGAAAATTATCTCCCTAAAACAAATGTTGGCATTACCATAAGAGTAAATCTAATGAGTTTGATTCTGCAGTATTAATTCTTAATAAAATATCTACCAAAATATCTTATGGCATTAGTAGCAAGCTGCTAACCAGTGTTGAAGACTCAATTGCCAATAAAATATGACATTGTGTGACTATTCTGTGGTGGCTCATGCCTGCAGCATGATATGGTAAGAATCATCTTTAAATAGAAAATCAATTGCAATTAAACTTATATGTTTTAGCTTATTTAAAAGATTTTTACTATACTTCCCATTGCAGATACTCTAAAATCCTATTTTATTGCAATGTCAGATCAGTAAGTACTAGACACAGTATACAAATAACTAGCATATACTGCTATTTGTTCTTCTGTGTTCCTGATATCCTTAAAAGTGGATATGTGTAGTGTTCAGATGCTATCACACTGTAGGGAATTGTCATCACTTGAGCAGCCTTCCTAAAAGAGGATAAATGCATTGTATATTCTTGGACTTCTTCACATGATATCTCTTGTTGAATTAGTTATTTGTATCTAAAAATAGGAAAAAGATGGAAATTTTAATTTTTTTTTTCTTTCCTTGAATTCATGAACAACTGTCCCCTCCTAGGTCTGAATTATGAGATTAAATCTTTGTATTATTTATGGAGCCAGGAGGCTCCTCCTTGGGTTGCACATACTCTCTTTCTGAACAGGTGTTTCCATCTCAAGATGACTGAAACAATTGGATTGTTTGCCATTTATACTATAAGTTATGTGTTCCTTCTAATCCCTCCCAGTATTCCTCAGAGACAAAAGATTTTAAAGAACTGAGCAAGTTTTGTACTGCACCTTTAACAAAGAGGAGTTAGCTAAGGACTGAGACAGCTGCAGTGTGTTAACACTTGTGCTGCAGAGTCCCACAGGTGGGGATGCTCCCACCTGAATGGGGAGTTGCTTAAGGGAACACAGGGGTTTCTCTCTGCTGTTGTAAACAGATATAAATGATTTTAACTAAATTTAAGTATATGCTGTTGATACCATCCACTGAGAAATTCATGCAGCCAAGATTCTTCACTGAATATTAAAAAAATTCTCTAACTGAATATTCTGAACACAGGTTTTGGCTTTTTTTTAAAAGGTATTTCTGTTCTGGTTGTCCTTCCTTATGCGTGTGTAACACATACTCTTTCGACTTCGCAGTGTCCGAACAGCACTAAGTGCACTCTTCCTCCGAAGGCGCTGCAGATGCTGGTGATCGTTTCCCCCGTTTGCTGGGCAGCCCCGGGAGGAAGCAGCGTGGTGGGAGGGATGGAGCGATGGGCAGAGGACACCACAGGGCACTCCTTCCCTGGGCAGCCGTGCTGGCTCCTGACCTGTTAAATTGCCTGCTGTTTAGCACTCTAACTTGCCATCCGTAATGAATGCTGCCTTGATACTATATTTGTGCATGATCACATGTATAGAGAAAACCCTAGGGCTTTTTCTTTGAAAGTAAATAGCTCGCTTGCTTTAATTGTTTTCACAGGAAACATTAGCTCATGTATTTTAAAATATTATGGGAGACAGGGCAAAATCCTTTGATGAGCTAATCCCGACCAAGCAATAAGTTATGCCATGTGAGAATGATAGAACATAATAATGTATTTTGTGTAAGAATTTGAAAAAAATATGTTTGGAAAACTGACATATTAAGACCTATTGCAACCTTGTGTTCGATCTTTTAGAATAAGAAACAAACTGCAGTTTTGTTCTGAATGGTCACTTGATATCCTTGGGAACATTTTGTAAAAATAGAGGAAATGGCTCTTCTTTTCTGACCAAATTCCAAACCTGCTAATTACTTCTGAAAAAAAAATGATTCTGGTACTTAAAACGGAAAATAACGTTTCACATGTACTTCACTGAAGAGCAGAATTGCTGTGTGGCTCTGTGCTCCTATCATTTTTTTTCTCTTAGTGGTCACATGACAATGATAGATTTACTCTTCTTTATAAGAAACTGTATAATGTTTTCACGTATTCAAGAAGGAAAGATTTCAAAGAAATTTAAATTATGACTGTATTTGTACATGGGCCACTGCCTGACTTAAAGTTGGTGAAGTACTTTGCAGTGGATGATGCTACGTAAATAAATTTTAGAAATAGTAATGTCATAAACCCTGAACAATGTATATGCAGACTGGATGTATAGGGTCTGAGGTAATAATTATATACTTATTTCTGATAGGTTGGTCATCTTTTCACTCTGGAGTACTTCAAGGTTAAAGCTAAGTGCATCGAAGGTATTTTATTGTAATTGCTTCAAAGGAAGCCCTAAGCAGATAAACATATAGCCAGACTTTCTGAAGCCCTGAAGAAAAAGCAACCATAAGCTTCTGGAAAGCTGGAACACAACCCACCATTTTGCTTGTTCTTGGTGTTCTTTACAAGAGTCTTTATAGTAATTCTTCAGAAAGCAATAACAAAAAAAAAAAAATCTGTATTGCTCTGCGCCTGTTAAAGTCTCATTTCCTATGGATTTGTGTCTGCATCCCTGTACGTGGTCTCTTCACTCCAACTTCTTTTTCCTTGTGTTTCCTTCCGTGTGACATTTTCTCCACAAATCTCTTGCTGCCGTCTCAGCAAGAGGCATCGTGTGCTTTGGCTTGTCCTCACCAATACCTGGGTTAACCGATGGACTGCTGCATGCTGTGCTGCAAGCCCCAGCCCACTGAACACCTGTGGAGCCTGCCCTGGCTTTTCCTGTTACTGAGGTCTCTGCTCTTGGAGACCCCCTTTTACACAGCCATTGGTTTTTCTAAAACTGCTGTAGGTCTTCATGTTCTTTGAATCTCTTGTCTCTGTCAAACTTTGTTTGCCAGGTGGCAATAGCTTCAAAAGGTAAGGGGAACAGGTGGACAGAATGGGATTGCACAGACCTTTTTTCCTTGAGGAACAGCTAAAAAAACAATAGGAAAGCTTGCTAGAGATTTTGGCAGGAGTGTTGTGATGTGGACCACATACAGTAGTCCGTCTAGAGGGTAACAATGAACTGCAGTTGGAATATTCTCTGTTCTAGTAAATATGATGTACTTTGGTAATGCAAAAAAATATTGTTCAAAAGCACTGGTAGAGGTTGATTTAACATGCAATAGTTTGAAAGTAGCACAAAGAAAAATTGCTTAATTTGTCTTAAAATATTAACTGTGAGCCAATATAGCTTTTATGGTTTCTATGCAAACCTCTAATACATTTTTTTTTTTTTTAGAGGTATTTTTAGAGTATTCATTTCTTCTTTCACTGTCTGGCACAATATCATTTGAGAGTACTTGAAGTCATAGAGAATTACATGCATGCTTTTATTACAAGTCACATTAAAGGAAAAGGTAGTACTTAATACTTAAATTTCAGTGCACTAGTACTAGAAAAAAAAAAAAACCACCCATTGAGAGTTGATCGGAAATAGTTGTATTAAAGTTGTCGGAATCAGCTTTTCAGTAGGATGATAAAGGAAGTTTACAATTCTTCATCCAGCGGAACACATCAGCATGGACAAGGCTGGTCCAGGCATGTGAGGTTGTGAGCTTGTTTGAGAGGAGCCCATACTGCGTACGTGTTTCATGGGGAGCACAGACTCAGGGTTTTGTTGGGTGCGGATCTTGGAGCCTCAGTTCCAAATATTATTCAGACTCACATGAATGCAGCTTGTTACTGCATTATGGCTTTCATGAAATTCTAGAGATTTTTGGTTTAATTCAAAACTAGCTCACAAATTAAAGATATAATTTTGCTTTAAGAAAAATTGAATTTGTTTACTTTATCCTCTAAGCAACAGCAATTTCTTAAAAATCTGTAACGCAAAAGTCAAGAAAATGTGTTAGTGTAATCTCTTCCTCCAGTTACTTTAAATGGAATTCTGAAGTGTGGTGCTTCTAGAAAGTGCCGACTTTCTGAGCCTTTCCAGCAACGTAAAAATGTGATAAATGGGATTTGCCCACATCATTTTGAGATAAGTGGTAAAAAATGTAATCAAATGATGTACCAAAGGCAGCACAAAACCAAAAAAAAATAATGTAAGATGTTATGGCCAGAACCCTTAAATTCTTTTCTTTTGTGTAGTTTGACAATTGCTCTGCAGTAGAGTCTAAAGACTCAAATAAATTGGATTTCTCATACTTGTTGCCACCCTAGAGAACATACCCTCTGAGAGGCAGCGTGTATTAGCTGGAAGAGATGGGAGGAGAGGCAAGTCAGTGCGAGACCAGAGGAGACAGAGCATGAAGCAGTTCTGGATCAAGAAAGGTTCCACATCTCCCTCTTAATAAACTCACTGCTTTACATAAAAAGAGATAGTATTTTTTTTTTTTTTTAATCATAGGAGCAAATAGGACCAAAGAATTAAAATGCAAAATACACCTGACAGGAATACTGACCAAAAACTCGGGGGGTAGATTTAGCTTGGCTTAAATACAGCGTAAGAAAGAAAAGACTTGTTTCTAGAAAGCAATGCTTGCTTGTATTTTTCAGAGCGGGTGAGCGAGAGCAGGCATTGCCCTTAGCCAGCTGATGTGAGCAGCCTTTTGAGGCTGAGGACACCCACACTGAGTTCATTTCCAGTCCCTGTTTCAAGAGCTGCTTTATGCAATTTGTGTTAGTTGGGTAGAAGCAAAGAAGAGAACATATGTTTCCTCTTCTTAAGGAAGTGTTTTCACTGTAAGGCTTACAAAGGCATCTTTCACTTTTTTTAATTCTTTCACCTAAGAATGTTATAGTCTGGATTGCAGAATGAGGCATCTGTGTAAGTTTTGCAGCGCTGACAGCGTCCCCTGGTTTATTTTTTAAGGGACTTTAAAGAGGGGTTTGGTGTGTGAATTCCCGTAGGTTGGAGAGGATGTAAAAATAGGTTTCTAATTTCCTGGATCCGTTTTCTGACCTCTAGGTTTCATGTAATGGGGAACAACCTATTTTCTGCCTTTTGTTGATTCCAGTTCAGAGCAAGAGACTCTGAAACTTCCCTCAGAAGGTTTAGGCACAGGTGTCTCACACAGATCCCAAACAGCAGTGGGCACCAAGGCGCTTACATCTGATAAAATGGCAGCCGGTGCATTTGTTCACGAGTGATAGCAGAGTAAGGAACTGTTTTCTTCAAATGCTGAGAGTAGTAGGAGGGGGAGAAAGGGCATTATTCTTACTTTTGGTAGAATGAAGATAGATCCTACCCTTGCTTTCAGGATAGCATCAAAATCCTTTGACCATCCTGACTTGCTGTAATAGTTTAATGCACAAAAACCCGTGGCTTGATAGTTGTTAGGAAGGGAAGAGGGAGATGATTTTTCCAGATGACAATGATCATTGTATTAGCTGGGAGCATTATTCTAGTTCTAAAATCCCATTACGCTAGGGTCATGCAAAAGGGGAAGGGAGCAATCTCTGTTATATAAAACTTACAGTCCAGAGGCAAGACAGGGATACAAACATCAGGAAATAGCTGAACAGTGTTGGCTGGTGTGCCAGTGTCCAGCTGTTCACACGTCTTTTAGAAAGGCAGTGTAGTAAAGGGAAATTTGGAGGATGTTTTGCAGATGTTTACAGTGAGTTCCTTCCAAGTGTGGGGAGGTGCACTAAGAGGAGGTTTGAAAATTATTACTTCAAGGCAAAGGGCAGTGGAGGTCCCAAACCCTTTTTTTGCAGCATCAGTTAGGTCTTGCTCAGAAAATGAAACTGCCCATTTAACTCTTTGGTTTTCCTGTGGTGCAAGTAGGAGTGTTTTGCAGACACCAAGGAATTTGTTTTCGTGCTCCCTCTGAAACAAAGTGCTAGTGAGCAGACATATGGAGAGGTTTTTCTGAGTGCTCATTAACTGTATGCAGTTTGAGACGCTTAAGACTTAGATTTAATTATTTCTTTCTTTTTTTTCTTTTTTTTGGACTGCTTAACTTATGTAGACTTACATGGCACTTGTGTCTCAAAGCTTTGATTGACTTGATGTGCAGATTGCAAATGTTCCAAAGTGAAACCCAAACTTGGACATGCAGAAAATAAAGAAGATACTTCTTCTGTCCTTTGGAATAAACAATACATTAGCTTAAAAACTTCATGATAAATCGATTTAAAACATTTACTTGAATCACCACAGAATCTGGAAAAGAACTCTTGACTTGTATACTTCTTATAGGAACAGTCTTGGTAATCAATGTCATTTCTTAGGAAATAAATAGTTTAAGTTGTTGAGCTAATAGTACAATACAATTATGTCTAAGAGGTAGAATCTGGCTTTTCAGAGGAACATTTAATAATTTCCACATTACTCTTGCCTTTTCTGTTATTCCAAGTCTTGCTCACGACTCGCTTTGCAGGTTTTACTGTCGCAGAGGTAGGAGTCCTAAATGCAAGTTCCCTTTGCTGATTCAGAATAGTCCATTTTCAACATTGAATGGAGTAGTACTTGAGCAGACAAAGATAGATTCTCTGATCATGTGGTTAAAGACACAATACATATGTCCAAGGAAAGATAAATTTAAGATACATAGCCAAGGGTAATTTCAGTATTTCACACATTCTGTAATTTCAGCAATGCTTTTTGAAGGTGTAATATTTTTAAGTATTTGTACGTTTTGGCAATTTGGCAAGAATTAAATCTTTGGATTCTCTTTGCTGAATCACTTGCTTGGCTACCATGCAACAACTTTCCTTTCCTCCAGATCCCACGGGCACAAAGTCTGTGCACAGAATCTCAAGGGTTGCATGTATGAATAGTAGTGCTTTTACACATGGGGACAGAGAGCCACAGGGAAAAAATGCTCAGTAGCATTTATTAACAGGTAGACAGTTCTTTAGGAAGGACGTCCACATTTTTTTGATAAACAAAAAGCTCATGTAATTTGGGAAAAAAAGAAAGATGCAGGAAGATGCATTACTGCAAAAAGGACATCTCACACTACTGTTGATTTGTCTTGTGCTATTCTTCCTTTACAAGGAAGATTACGATGATTGTAAGGGAAAGGACTTATTTATCAGAATAAATTCGGTTTAATTATTAAGAAGCAATATGTTTGTCATTACTTTATTGCCCATCTCTGTTAAGGTTAACTGTGGATGCTTAAAAAAAGAGCTGTTTCTGCTTGAAAAAGATGTAGTTCACTTAGGCAATGATCTTGTTCCATAGATCTGCTGCTGGGATTTTTTCTTTTTTAAAACACTTGTAAAACAATATAAATAGGAGTTATTTAACAAAACAGTCATTAAAATTGATATTTTTTTCCCCTCATGTTGCCAAGGGAACATTGCATGTGTCCATTGCCTTTTGGCCCTGGGGGAGGCACAGCAATGCCCCCAGTGAGAGAGCATGTGTAGCCAGCAAAGTCCATTTGGCTGCTAACTGGGGCTGCTTGGAAGAGCCTCTGGCACATCACTGGAGAACAGATTGCTTCCTCTCCACCTGTCTGCAGTTTTTGCTTTAGTATCTGTGTTGGCCTTGCTTAGTGGTCTCTATTAGCAACTGGGTCTGCAAAGCCTTTGTTCAGTTTTCTCGTGAGAGATTTCTTTTGCCAGAGGTTCAAAACATATTTGTCACAGGGTTTAGCCGTGCTGCTTTCCAGATGCCTTGTACGTACTCTGTATAGTAGCAAGCAGGTGTTGTAACACTGAGGCAGTTGGTCCAAAAATTACAACAGGTATGTATGTGCAGCGCAGGTGGAAGAATAAAACATGTCACGCTCAGAATGAAGATGTAAAATACCATTTTAACATGTTAGATTAACTGTTTTACTCCATTTAATGTTTTCTTTCTGAAATAAGTTTAATGCGGTTAAACACAGACCTCATAGAAATACCTAATATCAAACATGCATTACTACACATTGTGCCATTTGAGTTTAAAAAAAAATAAAATTAAACCAATCAACGCATTTTACTGTGAAATGGGTATTGAAGCATACAGAGAACTATGAACACAATTTATAGATTTTAGATTGCATTTGATAAATGTGAAGGATTCGCTGATTATTTTCTAAAAGGAGATGAGAGGGTAAAAAGGCTTTTCTTGCAATCCACGTTGCTCTTCCTGGTGCCATACTGCAGGCAACTGAAAGCACACTTGCAGTCTGCCTCCACCTGAAAAGCTGTTGCACATTTGTACTGTGTGAACCGCTGCTGTACTGTTCATTATGTATAATGATTATATTTAATTCTTGGTCTACTTGCACACTAATAGAAAATGGTGCTTTTTATTCTCTCCTTCAGCCAATACCAAAGCCCGCAGTAATGAATTTGCTGAAAAGAATGGACTTCGAAAATACGAGTACGTCTTACATCCGCGAACGACTGGATTCACTTTTGTGATTGAGCGTTTAAGGGAAGGTAATCCTGCTCTGTATTTATAAGTTCTTTTTTCCTTTAAGTTAATGAAGCTCACCCAAGCTATAGAAGCTGATGTTCACAAAACTGTTTGCAGTAATTTCAGAAAAACTTAAGGTATCCCGCTCACAAAAAAGCCCTTGTTTGCAACCCTACTTAAAATGATTGTAACATGGAGAGATTCAAAAGAGTTGATACCAGATAATAGTATCATCAAGAGATATGCAGTAGATGAGAACAACATTTTCGCGCCTTTTTTTTTTTTTTTGCATATTGTAGATTGTTTAGTAGTCTGCCTCAGAAAAATAGTGGGAAATACCCCAAGGAAGTTCAGCCTTTCTGTCTGTACCAGTCCTTAACCTGAACTGGGTGGCTGACACTGAACACACAGACATGTATATAAAATCACCCTCTGAAGAGCTTCTGTTTTGAAGTCCAAAAGCTGAGATAATGAGTTCCTGTGTTAAATGGGTAAGGGGATTGCACAGCACCAGGTAGATGCAGCAAGTCCAGCTGCCCAGTGCTGGCAGCGTTTCATGGTGACTTGGAAAGGCTGCGTAAAATAGGAGTTGTGCTGCTTGGCAGAGTGGTGGGTAAGAGAACACATGATGCTTTATTTTTACCTAGGAATGGTTTTCCACCTCTGTATTAATCTGGGGGTAGAGATCAAGTCGCTATTATAAGGGGAACAGAATATAGTGATGTGTTTCCTTGTCAGGCCAAGACATCTGAAGGTTGTTTTGGGAACGGGCGTTTCAGTGAGATCTGAGGCTGTACTGGTGCAACCATTAAAAGGCGCTGACGTGGTGGTGGTTCAAATACAGATGAGTGGATGTTAGCAGCATATATGAATGTATGGTTGAAGAAAATAAACATGTACAGTAGATATGAAGTGACTTAGAAGCTAGTTCTTCAGGGAAAAGTGATTCTAGTTCTTTAACACATGCTGGTTATTCTGACTGCCAAAGGAAGGAGTTTGAGATTATAAAAAGAATAAAGGTCTGCTGGTAGGTTTTTTCCTTGTTGGAATACTCACTTGGATTTTAGGAGCAGAACTAGCTTGCATTTTGCCTGATTCCTATTAAACAGATATCGTACAACCACTGTAAACACTTGGATATTTCGTCCAGCTGGACAGTCCTAGCTGGACAATATATCTGTTTGGCCCTATTTTTATTGGACATTCAGTGGTGAATGTCTTAGATTTTCATCTATCTTGAATTATTACTCAATTTGCTGTAGTAAAAAAAAAATTGCCACATATGCAATTTCAAAAGCTCATTTTACTTAAAACTTTTCAGCACTAGGTTAACCTAGTGCATAATAATATTTCTAGCCTGGAATAAATTTTCAGTTAAAGGAATATTTTCCACTTGAAATATTATCAACTTAAAAATAAATAAAAAAAGATTCTGTATTGGCTGCAGAAATAAGCTTTGTGGTTATACAGTCATTTTCTAATTTTATAAAAATGCTTTTCTATTGCTGTATGAGATCTATGCAAATTAGGCTATTGAGTTATAAAAAGGAAAATATTTGAGGCTGATTAACTGGTTTTTTGCAGCACAAAGCTGGAGAAAAACCAAAAACATTCCTAGATGATTTTTTTTCCACCAGTCTTTCAAATGCTTTTAAGTCCTACTTTTATTTAAGGCAGGCAAATATTGTGTGAAATATTAATGCCCCTTTAGCACTGAATTTACTAGGTACTGGGTACTTTGCTAGGCATTATAAGCTACATATATTATGACTGTATGCTATTATGTAGTAAATTATGTGTGAGAAGGTAGTTCAACTAGCATTTTAAAATGCTTAGTTTTTACTTACTAATTTTAAGAATCGGTTTTCAATTGTATGCAAGTGTACCAAATATGGACCATTTATGTTGAAATGTTTTATTTTTTTGGACAACTTAACTGTAGTTGCTTGACAGTAAAACATTTCAGTATATTATATACCTGCATATATATATTTTTTTTATTTTTTTCATCTGTACAATGTCAATGTCCAGGTAGTTTTTCAGATGCAGTTGGTACAGATGGTACCTAACGTTATTGTGCAGCTCCGGTTTGACTTATTATTTATACTATTAAATGCCCTTTTTTTACAATTCTGATTTCTTATACGAGCAGTAATAAAGGAGACCAGGGTTGTTAAGGATATGATGTTAACATGAGTCCCTGTTTCTGGACTGTCCTAATGCTACAATAGTAGTAATAATCATAAAAATAAACTTGTTTCCGTTTTTTCTTGCCCACAACTGCAAGCACAAAGCCGTGTGTGTGACTTTAACATGCAGGAGGGAGTGGTAGAGATTTTAAGATCATGTTTATGTCTTTGAAAGTATTTTTGTGCCTAGATGACAACCTTATTGCCCCATAGCTCTCCTGTGAATACATTTTGGCTTGTGGCTGTTTTCACTTCCTGAGGCTCAAGTGTCTTTACTTCAGGCCCGAGTACGTTATTTTGCTCCAAAAATAGGTTGATGAAGAGAAGGGGAAAATGTCATTAGAAGTTTAACTGCCTTTCAGATGTTGAAAAAATGAATTTAATTTGGCAAGAACCCTGGTTAGTACGCATTACAAGCTGTAGCTTGAAAGAATTACCTGTTATTAGATAAAAATAACTATTAGTGACCCTTCTGAACAGGAAATGAAGAATCAGGAAAAAATAGCCTGCAGTAAAATGTTGCTTGTATCTCTGCAGGAGAGTTTCTTCCTAGAGGAAGCACTGTCTGCACCCTGATACCATAATCTGAGCAGTTATCAGTCCTTTGCTTTCCATAGTGGCAACAATTTCTGACCCATCTGAATGGATTGTTGCCGGTGATGACCAACGCTCCAATTCCTCTGGCCGCCTTCTCGCTCTTATATGGTCATTACTTCAACTGTTGGATCTCTTTGCCCATAGATGCTGCTGTGATGGTTTCTAAGTCATTCCTGAGGTTATGGGATTTAAGAAAAAAACCCAAAAGGATCTATATAACCTCCACCAAAAAAGCAATAAAAATTGTTTAGCCATACATATCTGTGGCTTGCGAGTCTCACCTTTTTTTTCATGTTCTAGCTCTTCATGAGCACTTAGCCCCTGAGCTGATGAAACCCAAGTAAAAGCTGACAAGTTTTTCTTTTCATTATGCTCAGGTGCCAAGACAGTGAAAATATTATTTGACTTGTAAATGATCACATTACTCTTTCCTCATTCATACAAACCTTAGAGTCACCCGAGAGTGAACACACGCTATGAACACGCTTTAGGTGTTCAGCAGGATAAGGACTGCAGTTCTTGCTGTTTCTCAAGCAAGAGAGACATAAATTTGATTCAGCATTGATTTTGGGGGAGTTGTGTTCCTTTGGCTCAATATAATTTAAAGTAGGATGGTTTAATATAATGTCATTGTTTGTGCATGGTAAGGGAAAATACAGTATAGACGTGAGAACACAAAGAGGGAAGGACTACGTGGTAGCTGGATAAGGTCAGCTTGCTACCTGATGGGCACTGTAAAGTATTGCCTGAAGACGTGGAATGAGTAAGAGAGGAACAAAAATTTCAGTAAGGAGTAATGAAGATGGAAAAATATTAAATACTTAGGCTAAATGTAGATTAAAAAATATAAATATGCATTTTTCACCCCTGCAAGTAGATCATCCTTCTTGGGAACAATTATTGGACTTCTAGTCAATTGTGATAGCCTGTGCAACAGATAAAGCAGGTTTGTGAGAATCTTCATTAATCTTACTGATGCATGTTACTCAAAATAGCACTAGCCTTTTTTCCTAGCATGCTTTAAAGTTTGCTTCTGCAAACACTTTGGCCTCAGTCTGTCAAAATACTTAAAGTGTATGAGCTCAATTAATTCCACGTTTTCTCAGTGCTGAAGCATGTTTGATCACTTTGATCACTTATCGTGGCAGCCAGGGGAATTACCCTGTGGAAGACCAAACCTTTGTTGACCAGAGTGACCACTGCAATCCCAAGTACTATTGCATCTGGTTAGTTGGCTGTCGATGGAAAGCAAAGAGAAATAAAGTAGTTGATTTGCTTCTTTCTAATTCTGTTCGTTGAATCAAGTATATGGTTTGTCTTGCCTCAGCTGTTAGGAATCTTGGTTTCAATCAGCACCTGGTACTAGAGTTTTATGCTGTATTTCTTTGGGGAACAAAGGTGAGCATTTTTTGAAGGACAGACTCAGAACTTATGAATGAGCAACAGAAAATGAGCTCTAGACATCAAAATGAAGATTGGTCATTACTTTTTTTAACTCATCATCACCTACCTGTCTTTTACTATCTCCTAAAATAATGTGTAATCCTTTTTTAAAGCCTCAGACTTTGAATAGGTGTTATATGTGTGGAGTAATTTTTGGCAGAACTTGGGTGAAGGCAGATAGTCTCCTTTTACAAAACGCGGGACTGCAAAAATAACAGAAATGTGCAGGAATTTAAATAGGACATTTACATAAGCATGCCTTTAATAATGTTAATTAAAAGCATTTATGGTTTATATAATGTTCTTGAAGATCTAGTTTGTGAGATCCTTTTACAAAAGGTCAGGAGGTCACGCAGAAATTAAATACAGGTTTTCAGGCCTAGTTATATTATAAAGTTTTTTCTGAAGCCCCAAATGACATTGAAAGTTCAGATGGCTTGAATGTTCAGTTTCAAAGAGATGGAAAATAATACTAGTTCAATATTGTCTGGATTCATTGAATTACATATATTATCTTGGCATAATATCTGTAATTGTAGCCAAATGGTCTGTCAAGAGAAAATAGTTGTTTACAAATGTTTTCTTAAAATTGCTTCGTGGCTTTTAAGTATTTTCTCAGGACTAAATAAACAGTAAGTGTTAAGACAGAGCTAAGGTTTTAAAGCATCATTAGAAAATTATTCGTACGTTTGAAGACAATAATTTCTGCCAACATTAAAATTTAACTGACCTCTTTTTGACACTTCCTCTGTATCCATCAACAGTCTTTAATATCTGGGTACTTTGAACTGGATGTTCCTATTATGGGGCTTATATTTTACTGGTTTTACAGTATGATGGAGGGTCAGAATTATTATCTTGTTGTAGTATTTCAGCTTCAAATTTATTTCTGGTTCATAGTTAGCCAAGTGAAAAAATATTGCAGATAACAGCTGCCAACTGCAGCATCCTAAAATAAAGGAGGATACAAATTTAACATGCTTGCCTTCATTGCAGATCCTTATCGAAGGGAAGAAACTGTGATTCTCATCCTGTTTCTATGATTGGTTCAAAATTGATAGTTTTGCCCCAGAAGAAATGTTTGCATACGCACAATCAGAAACCAGTCTGTATCTTCTATGTTTATACCTGAGTTTTACAGTTGTACAGCATTTTAGGAATTGCATGCAAGCATCCCAATCTGTTACACTGCTAGAGCAGGAAAATTGTATTTAGATGTTCAATCCAAGATATCTCTATATATATGTAAATACTTTAATCCTGTGATACTTGGTGACTATTATGTTGATTTTGTGTGCTTTTCTGGGAGCTATAGTATCCGTGTATGCATATTTATGTACTTAGCTTTTAATGCCATTTATTTGGGTTATGGTACAATGGGCTTATGTGGCACTTTTTGAACTAATAATCTAGGGAGACAGTTTTTGATTTGCAGATTTGATAGATATCTGAGACAGTTAATAGGCAGGAGATGATGATCAGCAGTTCTCCAAAGCTGATACGTACAGTTTGGTTCACCTTTGCTGGAGTGTGAAGCAGCCAAAGAGTTACACAGCGGGTCCTTGTAAGCAGCATCTGGATGTTCTTGCCATGCACGGAGAGTATCGTAAGCTCCCGTATAAAGTCCTAAATAGCTTACGGAGGACTGTCTAACAGGAGGTTTTTCTGTCTTGAGCCCTGCAATTGTCAAGGTGCTCAAATCTGACTTGTGTAAACAGTGTTTAAAGTTGAGACTCTCAAGTTAGTAATTCATTAACAACACCCTCCAACTTGAAGTAGCCAGCATATTTTTTTCTGACTCACACTTTGAAAGAGAGAGGTGCCGGAGGCTGCATTTATGAGTGGCTGAAGTGTCAGTGAGGAATGCTACCATCATACTGCCGGAGGCTTAGCTCTGGGTGTAGATGACACTTCTGCTCTCTGCACAGTTATGTCTGAAGCACCTACAGTTTACAAGACGGATGCCATTCATTCTTTCAAATGTCATTCGAAGTAATACCAATTTCTGAGTGTGTTATATGTGGGGTTTTTAAAGGGAAAATTGATGCAGCTGCAATATTCAGGTCTGTAATAGCTGTTCATTGACTGAGATGCTCAGGCTATGGTGGGTGGGGTGCGTGAATGAATGGATATTTGTATTTAACATACTGCTTTCTAATTTGATACACAAACACATTCCTGTTCACATAAAGAAGAGGAATGGGTGAGGCATGCAGGTCTTGATCGCAGAAGTGTCTGCTGAATTATTTTCAGAGTTTTGATGTGCTCAAACTGAACGGCGTAAGCAGGACTTCAGCAGCTTCCAGCTTTGTGCAGGATTTGTCTTCTCTGTAACAGGTACAGGGTGTAGAAAGGCCCCACATCAAACGACAGTCAGGGTTAGATCTGCTGTTGTAATGAAAGCTCGCCTCCCTCTTTGTGACTGAACAGACTTCTGACTCCCAGAATGATTCGCTGGGCCACTGCCAACATTTCTGTGGGTTTTGGCGAGACCAGAGCTCGCACACTGACCAGTACTGCCATCTCTCAGAGCGGCTCTCGCCTGTTTGTGCTGGTTGCTCGGTGCATGTGTAAACCCAAAGCAGTCTGTTTTGGAAATAGGAAAATCTAAGTGGCCACATGAGCATTAACTGTAGGTCCTCAATCAACTAATTTCACCCGTATGTCCGTCAGATTTGCAGAGATTAAGCAGCAACTCTAAACCATCATTCCTCAATGCAAGGAAATTCTTTCTTCCCGATTTCCGTCCTCCGCCCCCCGTGCATGTGTGCCTTCCAGGGTCATGTTACTAAGTAGACTGATACTCAGAAATTACAGAGCTATTGTGAAAGAGCTTTGAGCGGTTTTTCAGCTGCAAATGCAGTATTAGAGCTTCACTGGTTGCTGTTATAATTGAACTTGGGCTTTTATGAGAATTAGATCCTATGCATTAAATAGCATAGCCTTTGGTGTAGAAATATTGGTATGTAGATTGAAGCTTGCATGCCTTTTATGCCTTTTCTGTGTTGGCAGAAAATTCATAACAAATTAGTTAATTAACAAAACCAACAAAGATCTTGTTCAAAACCACACTTCTATCACTAGGCATGTCTGTGAAATTCAACAATGCAGAAAATCGGGTGCAGGCTGTTGTGCTTTATTGCGAACGCTGACAGTTGTCTTTGTAATCTGGCACATGGGAAAGGGCAGCTTGACTTTTTCCAGAATCATGTTAACCGTTGATGATTACCATATCTTACAAACATCTGTATGTGTTGGCTTTGACGTATTTCTCAGAATGAGCACCAGCTTTCTGTTAGATATTTTCTGGCCTTTGGTACATGTTGAAGTTTCTGTTACTACCTCTTCTTTCATGTCTTATGGGAGCAGTATTCTGCACTGCTTGCCCCATTGCTGTGGCAAACAGTCCATCATTTCAGTTCTCCTGGGAAGAATTTCGTTTTACCAAACCACTTGTTTCTCTCAGCCCCCATTGTTGCCTCTTTCCATCCTCCACTGCTTTTGAGAAGGGAGCAGAGCCCTTCACTGGAGGGTTTGTGGTGGACCCGTGTAAGAATTGCTACACCTGGAGTGTTGGAAGCTTGACATGTTTGTGTCACCCACACGTCTATGGTACGCATTGGAAATATTTCAGGTTTTATGTTCTTGAGCTTATTAAGATCCATCTACCGAAATAATCTCCTTACACTCTCTTATGTGTGAGTTACGGCTTGTGACATGCAGATACACCACGTGGTGGATCATTTTCCATTTACCTCCTTGCAGGTTATTAATAGTCACTGTGGTAACCATATTAAAAAGTTATTATTTGCCAGCAGTTGCCCCACAGTGGTATTAGAGGTTTCACTGTTTTCCCTTGACTTGGAATACACAGTATCTGTGGTAATGATATGGTAATGTTTGGCGAATGCGGACTTTTTTAATTGCTTCAACTGGAGGTCTGGAATGATGTTAGCTCATCAGATCACATACGTAGAAACGAAGCTTGGCCACAGATGAGTTCAGGAGAAATGGTTGGTCACTATAAACTAAAATTATTTTCTTCAGAACTGAGGAGATGTTAATGCCTTTTTTATTTTTTAATCTAATGTTTATCTCTCCTCAAGGTGTTTTTTTAAAAGGTTTTTCTGGTTGTTTATGCACTTTGGCTGGGCAGTGGACCGAGAGTGTGTGTAACGAGGTGTATCTGCTGGTCTAGACTTGGTCAGCATCTCTCTGGTTGTGCGTTTTGGGAGGTCATCCATCTGAATGGAATAGCGATTTGGTTTGTTCTTTCCTGTAGTGTCACTCACAGCAGTGCAGGACCTTGGTGCTCCCCTGAATCTGTGTGAAACACCAAACATTTCACTTCATGGGCTTGTTCCCTACATCCGTGTGATGGGCTTGATACTAATAAAGTGTACTGAATACTGTAAGAGTTGTCAAGGGGATTGTTTTTTTGTGTCAGAGTACTGAGCTTTGTAGTTGTTTTTGAAGGCTTATGGCTGCAGGACAGACAATAGGTGAGCCTCAGGTAAAGTTCAAGTTTATTAATTACCTCTCATTCTTGTCAGCCATGATTTTATAGGTGATGTTGGTTGGATTGGTAGCATATTTAAATTAATTCCTGTAAACAGAGGCATAATATTGATAATTTTTTTTATATCACATGGCATTACCAGATGTTCTATGCAGTATACCCATTTCTCAGCTCTGTTTATTAGTAAGGCAGGTAATTGCTTCAAGCAGTCTTGAGTAGAGAGGAGCCTAAACATACTTTTTCCAGGACAAAGTACTTACTTTAGTTTCAGTTAGGAGATGATGTTTCCTGATGGGTTTTATTAGAAAAATAGCAGCATCTACAGCCTGAGCAGACTAATCCCAACTCACAATCCTATTGTAGAGGAGATTCTCATTTGTATTTGATGGATTCCCCACTCTTCCACTTTTTGCAGATGCTAGCTGTTTTCATTTCCAGCTGCATTAAAGTTGCTGCAAATGTATTTTGTGTATTCCTGATACCACTTTTCTATATGAGTAATTGCTGGCAGGGGAGAAGGTCCATGGAGTATCATTTCAGTTACTGGAAATGTTGGAATCCTCAAGCTGTTCAGATATGGCCCCCAAATCTGTAAGACAGTAATAAAACTGTCAATCTCCTCTACTTGCAAAATTTGCTGCTTATATATCATTAAGCCTTAAGTGGTGTGTTTCTTTCATTCCTTTCTGCTGTTGCAGCTTAACCTGTTCTTCCCTTTGCCCTCCTCCCAGTCCCCTGCCGTTATTTTCAGGGTATGCAAAAATTAGCCCAGCATCATACTTTTCCGAGCTGACTCAGATCCCAGAGTTTGGCAGTCATTTGCAAGGCTCTGCTCCAGAGATGTTTAGAGCAGTGCCACATTCATGAGGCCAGGATGTTGCTATGGGACTGATACTGAAAAACGAAAAACATAAGAGGGCAGAGGAGCTTGGGAAAAATTGTAGTAGAATATAAATGCATTTTAAAATAGATTTTTATCAAAACATAAATTTCAGCATAAATTCAACTCTTCACCTCATTCATCACGTTCTATGTAATCTGAAATATTGCTGTCTTTGGGACTTATTTTGTCAACCTTTTCCTGAACTGCTGGATTCTGAACGTCTTGGCCCTCAGTGTTCTCACTAAACATATGGGTAGATGTAGGAAGGGTTTCCCTGTACTGACTGTGCACCACGCCAGTTACTGGAAGTGCTGTACGCTGTGAATTAACTGTTACAATGAAATATATTACAGATAGAAGATTTCAATATGTTTTCCCATAAATTTGTCTTTCTGTGGAATGGCTACCAGTTAAGAACTGGAGAACTGTTTTTTATAAACGTTCAATATGGTAGAGTCTCTCCCCAGTCCTGTTTTCGTACAGTGAAAAGCTAATATCTTAAATAACCGTCTCTGAAATGCATGTCATTTATATTTAGACATATGCAAAATGTGATTTTTGTCTGTGTTGGTAGTCATAGTTGGCCTTGCAGTGTAACAATAAAAGCAAGTGTTCTTGGTGGTTATAAAACAGTTCCAGAAGCAGGGACCTGAGCAACCTTCGGACTGTCTTGTCCCAACTGCCGGTCCTTCGCTGTGCTGCTCTGGAAGGAGCCAGCCCGTCCTGATGGTTTCTGGCACCGCACAGACAGTAAGGACATCTATTAGGAGAAAAGCGTAACATTCACAATAAATAAAAAAGAGAGACATTTTCAAAAACGGTTCAGAGACTTTGGAATTTGTGAGCAGTGGCACGTTTGTGTTGCCTGGAAGTTGCTATGGGTACTGATGTTGAAAAGCCAAACACACGGAGGGCAGACCTTGGGGACATAAGTCCCATTTAAAATCCTGTAAGAATTAGTGTTTCTTAAATCTGCTTGGATGCTTCTGAAAAATCATCTCTCAAAAGGATTCTTTGCCTGAGTGCTCTCCAGGTTCATCCTGTCAGCAGCACCACTGTCATTTAACCAGTCCTGCTTCTGCCTTCACTTCTCCAAAAAAGCATTCCTTCCAAAAGACCTAAAAGCTCTCGGGCTTTATCAGCCCTTTGCTTTGCTGCTTTTGTAGTATGGATCAGAGAAGTAAATGAAATACATGCTCAGCAGCTTTGTGGCTTCTTCCTTCCCATTCTTTACGTACTACCTGCTAGGACTGTGTCTTTTTGAGGCAGGTATTTTGGGGTTGTATGCTGAAACAACCATCTCACTGGTATATTCGCATTGTTGAAGCAGGTAGCAGTTCAGCTGCAGCTGTCTCAAATAGTGTACCCTGCATGTCCACAGCTTTGCAAATATTTAATAAATGTGTGAATAATACATTCCAAACCATACTGAGAGACTGTGGAGATTCATCAGGATTTATGCTACCTGTGGTGCTAACAAATTCAGTTGACATTACACACAGACACACACGTAAGCATGCACTCAATGCTAAAATATATACGTAATTTCTGATTTATAATAGCAGTGTCGTATTAGGAGAGAACGTTTTCAAAGGATCATTCTCCTCCTTGAAGGGATAAATTCTCTTGGCTTTGTCTTGTGCCTTTCTGCATTCTGGCACATGTTGTGATCAACCAGCAGCATATTCTTTTTCATGTCTTCTTGTTTGGATAGGAGTGGACAGCACAGAATTCGTTAAAACCGAACAGCCAAATGCCAACGGGATATAATGAGCCTTTGTGCATTTATGCAGTAAGGATATATCCCCTGTGATTTTTTTAGAAGCAAAATGATTTTGCTCTGCCACTGCCTCTGAGCTGAAAGCACCGTGGCCAGACAAGGGCTGATTTACACCCAAACTGAAGAGATTGTTGTAACGGAGACAACATGGGTTTCAACTAGTCAAGACTATAAGCAGTGAGCTCACTCAGTCTGCAAGACATTCTGGGGCATCCCCAAACCAGTGTAGCAGCGTTGTTCAGAGTGAGTTTTACTGGCTTCTTGCTCGATGTCCATTGCTGCATGTTAGCTGGTCAAGAGGAGGAACTCAGTTACTGAGTAGGTACCTCTCACTTTGAAAACTTTACAGGATCCACTATTAATATGCTCTGTCTTGACCTGTAAGTCAAATGGCCTCACAAGGTACTGCATCTTTTCAAAGTAAACCAGGGGGCAAGTGTTGGACGTTCGAATCACATACCTAAATGCTGCGAAATAAGAATTTCAAAGCGTGAGATTGCATGCAGCCCTCTTGTGGTGTATGCTTCTGAGCAAGGGAACAAGTGTGTTTTGCCATTGCCAGTCTGGTATAGAACGACAAACTTCTAACGATGTATTTAATGCTTTTACTTCTCAAACAAAAGGAGAAAAAAAAATCAGAATGGAGAGCTTTCACTGGTGGGTCTTTGAGGTTGATCTGCTATGCAAGAAGCTATGAAGGAATAAAGCAAGTTCTATAATATGCATTGTTCTCTGGGAGAGACTGAGAGGGGTAAACCGGAGGCAATGAACTGAGTTTCTTCCTAGGAAAAAGGTGGAATTTGGGGGTATCTGGTTATAATTTCAGAAGAGTTGCCTTCCTTTTCAAAAATTGTATAGTAGCTCTTCTACAGTTGTTATCTCAGCATTGTTTTCTCAAAATATTTTGCTATCCAGAAACTCATTCCTAAAATATTTTCATTATTTTAGTTGAAGAGTTGTGGCGCGTACGAAAGGATGGAAGTAGTGGAGGTGGCTGAAAGAAATGAGAGGCTGGAAGATGTATGCTCTGACAGCAGGTTCTCAAGTCCAAATCTTACCAATACAGTAATGGGGTTTGTTATGAGTAATCCAGGGTACACTTTAGGAAATGGTGGCATATAAAATGGTTTATTTGAACATGTTACATAATAAGCATCTTCTAGCTCTCTGATGGTTTGTTTTTTTTTTTTTAAAAAAAGACAAAACTAAAAAAAACCCGCAAAAGTTTTTATAATTTTCAAGTGATATGTTTCTTTGCTGACCTGCGTTACTAAATTGTACTTCTGCTTTATGGAGCAGAAATGTAATGTTGCTTTTCTTCCCTGGAATTCATTGTGTGTATCTGGTGTGGACAAAAATCACAAATTATCTTGAAAAGGAGCGCCAGCATGGTTTTCCCCCCGGAAGTATGACACTTCACAAAAATCTTTCCCTGGAAGAAAACCAAAACCCCATGCTAAGAAACCAATTATAAACAAATAGGAACATAAGCAATATGCTGGTCAGGCTTTTGTCACAAAATAAACAAAGACTATTGAGAACTGCATGTAAAACATATTTTGTCTGCTACTTAGCACACACTGTAGCTAAAATGGAAAATTCTGTAGAGTTGAATGATAGCACTAAGTGAATTGGCATTTGCAATTAGTTTTCCAGTGGTTTGGCGGTATTAATAATGCAGCAGAAGGACAGGATATCCTTCAACTAAGTCGGTATGAAAAAAGGTTTTCATTAGCATTACAATGAACTCTGAGAACTAAGTATTCTTACTCATTGGAAAAAACGTTTGGGGAAGCAAATTTCATGTTTGAAAATGATTGGTAAATTTTGGAGAGTATCTAAATGTGACTATTATCAAAAACTTTTTAGTATAGTGTAGGGATAAAGTATCTTTCTCAAGCTGTTATTGTAATTCATAAGATGTTATTTTCAGCACAGTTTATTACACAAAAGAATGTTCAGAACCAGATAAATACACTAGGGAGCCTGGTTAATTAGGAATAAACCAAAGGAGTTACTTAAAGTTACAAGAGAAACAAAATGCTGACATAGATGAGAGAAATTATTCTTCCTGTTGTTTTTCCATAATAGTTTACTTTGGTCAAAACCAAAGAGCAGTAATACATTTGCATATCCGTGGGCAAATTTAGATGAAGATCACGAACGTTCAGATTTATCAACCGAGGTAAAATGAGATTGAAGCAATCCAGACCAGAGGAGCTGATGCTTATCAGTAGAACCTTGGAGCTGGGAGAGACTAGTTGGAAGCCACTGGATGGAAGCTGATAACAAGGAATGGAAGCAGTATGCCTTTTGATATTCGTTGTCACCGCAGACACAGGGCACTTGTATTTGTCAGAACGGCCACATTAGTCCAGCCTTCAAAACAGAGTGTGCAGTTCTGCTAAAATGTAGATGACCATCTGGCAGCCTACAGCAACTTTGGCATTTGCTGCCTTTGCCAGTGTACACCATCCTGAATTATGTGCTTAGATTTTAGCCTGACGCCCAGCTACATCTTTATTAGCCAGTAGTATCTTCTAGGTGAATTGCTGCGCATACTATTACACATAGCTCAGGCTCATCCAAATTTTTCGTCTGTTCCACATACTTGGTTAGAGCACTACCAGGACTTTTTTGAAGGATCTCTTCCTACACCTTCCTGCAGTAAACACTCCAAATCTACTTTCATGTAATCCTTTTTCACTAGATTATTGTCGTTCTGTCCTCTGCGTGTCCTGATGCCCATGCTTTAGGTAAGCCTGAAAGAGTATCAAGTGGCCTCACCAGTTCTGCAGAAGTTAATTCTTTAGTGTTCCTTTTGCCTTACGTCACTGCGTCCTCGCTTCCGTCTTTATCTGAGAGCAGAGGGAGGAAAAAGTCAACTCTATCAGAGTTAAGTACCTAATTCAAGAGAAATAAGAAAATTCTAGCCTTCCTGATTTTGCTTTTGGACGTTTTTTCTTTCTACTCTCTGTGCACTTGCCACCACATTCTTGCGCTGGTGCTGACTACGGTGCAATTAATTACTAATCATTTCTGTGTCTTATACTCAGCTTGTACTCCTTTTGAAGGAAGTGATGATTTGGTTAAGTCCCTCCCTCAAGGATGAAAAACATGATGCTTTGCTAACTTCCCTCAACAAAATCAGGTACTTACCAGAAGGACCCTTCTGTGGCCTTGGTAGGACTTCTGCTCTGTCTGCCTCCAGTTGCCCAGTACAATAATGTGTAAATCTAGTGTACGATGGGTCGGATTTCTTACCACACAGCAGACACTTGTGATAGTAACATTTTTTTTTTTTTTTTTGCATTTTTGCAACTCTGTGTTACTGAGATGTACTTGGTTCTTTTTTTTTTTGTACAGTATAAATAATGTACTCCATATATGACATTTTGACTGAAGTTCAATTAGCAGGAATCCAAGCAAGGCTGGTTGAGTTCCCTTTGTTTTCCAGCAGAGGCTGGTGGAGGTTACACGGTAGAGGCAACTTTGGGTTGCTGCTCTTCATTTTATAGTCGTGAGTAATAACGTCCCCCTTCCAAACTTGCGTTCTGGATGACAGCTGGCCAGCTGGTCGCTCTCAAAGGAATTTGCTTCGAGTGGGTTATGTGCTCGAATGGTCAGCTCTATCAGATTTGAAGGCAGATCCATGGCGAGTAAAGCTCCCAGAGGATGTGTGAGTACAACTCAGTGAGGGGCAGAAGGTCTGTGCCAGGACCTGGAATAGCGTGCTGAGCAGAGTGCAGGGACCTGGCGTAAGGTGTCCAGCTGTGGCTTTTCTGTGAATTTTTATCTGGCCTTGAAATAAATGACTGTAACACCGAGTCTGGAAAGGAAGAAGGATTAAGCCTCCACTAGCCAACAAACAGCAGGTAACATCTTGTTAACCAGAGATTAAACTTGGTCCAAAGTGTCTAGCCCAAGAGTAGCCGATGTAAGCGAAACTTAATCCCAGAACTGCAAACTGCTTTAAGTCCCTTAACAGGGAGGGAAATGGGGAAGATGTTTTTATCAAATCTGTGCCCCAGCTATTGCAATACCTGGTGTTGCTCAGTCTTGGTGTAGTGTGAGAATAGAAACATCTTACGGGTTTCTTTTGTTTTCAAGGTTCTGTTTTATCACCATGTAGAAGTTCCTTTGCAGGAATTTCAGTGGCCTTTAGCGCAAGGTTAGGTTAGGATAACTGTGTTCATTTTAGCCTTCAGATCTCTGGCAGAATCCCTCCCTTGTTGAAGTTGGTAGAAAACTTCATACTAACCATGCTGGAAAGGTGGTTGGATGTGGTGTTGCACAAAATAAAAAAAATTGTATAATTTTTATATACAAGAATGTTTTAAATCCCGGTGTTTCAAATAGATATTGATGTGTTTATTCTAAATCTCAGTGAGGCTTCCTCTGAGTAACTGTCTCGTGTATCAGTATGTCAGGATAGGTAGTATAACTTTGGGAAAAAGCAATATAAAGGGGGCGAGAGAAAGTCAGCATTTAGCTGTCTGTGTTTGGATGCTCATTGAACTTAGACTGGATGCCTATGAGGTGTCTCTTCAGTAACTGAAATGTGCATCCCCTTTAAGTGTAAAACATCAGAAAAAAAGTATGAAAACACAGAAGAGGTGAAGATGAGTGGGAAATTGCTACTCATCTGTTGAATGGAAACTTGATGTTAAATAAGATCTTCTTATGTTTCACCGTTTGAAACACAGTAAGAGTTCCAGGAACTAATTATCTAGCAATAGATGATGACATGGAAATATATTAAATATACATAGAGAGCTAACCATGAATACTTGATGCATGCAAAAGAAGAGTCTAGTTAATTTTTATGTAAATGAAGCAACATTAAAAGCGGCAATATAATAAGCAACAACACTGTTTTGCATTTGAATCAAACAAAGCAGAAAATTCACACTTGAAATAGAGCCTTTCTTCTTAAATTGTCTTTTCTTGGGTAGATATTTTAATGTATGCTTTATTCACAGTAAAAACATGGTCCTTATAGGTATCATCTTGTCCAGAAACAATCAGACAAGTTAGCCTTTTAAAAGCGAATTTAATTCTTTGGTGGGTGTCAAGTCTATGTTATCACTTTTAATGATTAAAGGGACTAGTGTTGAATCGGTGTGATAAGCAGGCATAGTTAATGCCGGGATTGTGTAAGAACTAGCTTACTTCCACAGCTTGGTGGAAGTAACGGAAAGGGGTGCTCCCTACCCGGATGGATGGTAAGCGCATTGGGTGTAGACTTGCCTGGCAGAGGTGGGGATGCTCTAAGTGCAGGCTTATCAGCACCACGCTGCTTCCTCAGGAGAACAGCTGCAGCATGAATTCAGCCAGGAGGTAGTCTGTTATCTGAAAGATGGGAAGCTCACTTGTGGTTACTGAGTGTAGAAAAGAAACTGGGGAGGACTGAGGAGAAGGATAAAGTTTAAAAAGAAGATGCATTGTTCTTTAGCCCCTTCTGCTGCAGATTGCTTGACGGAGGGCAATGCCTGTCCTGACTCTTCATGCATGGTTTATTTATGCTGCTCGTGTTACTTCATTTCAGAATTGTCTGTGAATATATAAAAAGGTCAGATGTATATTATATATACAGCTTTTAAAACTCTCTTGGAGCTCTTAGTCTTTGAGGGCGAGGGAGGGGAGGGCATTAAAACAATTATTAGATGTATATTAAGACACACTGGTAAACAAACTTCAAAAGCTGTTGAAGAACAGATGTCTTTGGCACGTTTCAATGGTAAGCATATGGCTATTCAATTCTGAAATACAAATCCCAAAGCATTTAGATCAGTGCCGGTCAAATAGTTTGTCATGACAGAGGGTTCAGCTTGGAGCTACAAATTCAGTCCTATTCCTCCTTTCTAATCTACTATTGAATTTGATTAGATGAGCCACCACTCAGCTTGCGGTGAGACAGGAGTCCTTAATCTTCGGTAAATTCCTGCCAGAGGCATGCAGGGCGGCACAGTCCTTTACCTCTGTGTTATACAGTGCTGTGTATTACAGAGGTTTGAATATCTTTGGAATGGCTGAGAACAAGTGTTTGTTAGGGATAATGTAAACAAATTAGAAGCATCAGCTGAGTTCATATTATAATGCCCAAAATAAGAATATACTCTTATTGCAAACAGTTTACATCTGCAAAGTTTGTAGATGGGGCTTTAACACTTCAGCTGCAAGTCAAAATGATAAAACCCCAATCTTTTTCCTTACCTCTTTTCCAAATCTACAACTTTCACATGGAGTTCAAGTCTAAAATCAAGGAATAATTTTGTTTTATAAAAGTCTGAGAAACAGAATCAGAAAAATCATAGTGAGTTAGCTTTACAGTTGCTAATGAGCAACATGCTTCTATAAATGGAAACCTCTAGGAGTTGGTCGTTGACGTTACAGAATCTGAGTCTTCCATCACAGGCCGCGTCTGGCCTTTGAATTTAAAAGCAGATGCAAAACTGAGTATTTGAAGGCCTAATGTGTTCTTTAAGGGTGAGACCAGATTTCTTTATCTCACCTTTCAGCATCCAACATCATTGAATCTTAAAGGACTGTTTTATTCTATTTGTTGGCGGATTGGAAATTTTATTTGGATGAAACCAAAACCAAAAGCAAAATTAAAGAGAGAGAGGAAAAAACGTAATGCTTGGAAAATTTGACACTCAGAAGTCGGTGAACATCACAAAGCCATTTGTGGAATCTTAATTTGGCTTTCTTACATGTATGTATGAGATGATTTGGTCTTTAGCTAAATGATTGCATGCCATTCTCCCCATACACTTGTCCTCTGCCTCATTGAGCACTCGCTGAAGGAGCAATTTTTAAATATTTTTGTTTTCTCCTCATCTTCGGTGTGTGGCCCCAGGGCTTACATGCTGCACTATTCAAGCTCTTCTCTGAAAACAGAATTTCCATATAAGCATCTCTGCTGCTTGCTGCTCTGGTACTGGAGTGCTTCCTGATTGTGAAAGATTTTATTTTCACTATGTCTGTATTTATCTCGTGCATGTGGGATCGGGAAGTGCAGCAAGACTAAGGTCAGGTCTACTGCCTGATTTTGGACACCTATGGGCTTATTTTTCAGTGAGAGCGCTTTCCGTGCAGCTTGCAGCTGGGGATTCTCAGCAGCACCATAAAACTGACCCTAGAAACTTCGAATCAGCCAAACCAGAAGATGAAAAATTAAGACCTGTTTACGAAATAAGCAGAAATAGCATGCAGTTCTCTTGGGTTTTATTTAGCATGAAGATTGGTTTGGGACTCAACTGCCTAAACTTGAACTTGTCCTGTTTCCTCCCCCTGACTCTGTTTTGTTTGTTGCAGACCTTTCTGGTCCTGCAGCCAGTGAAGCAAAGCTCCTGCACCCTGTTACACAACCCTGATTCACAGCAAGTTCAGGTCCCGGGGCAAAGCAGTATATCATCACAAAACTAAAGATAATATCCATTATATAGGCAGAGGCAACCTTAGATCTGGCATTTTCCTACATCTGAGTACTGAACTTTACAACCGAATGTTCTTTACTACTGATGTATTTTATGTTATTCTGAATGTTTTTAAACACTAAATCAACAGCCGATCATGCAACAGATACTGCTGCCATCCCTCCTCAGGCTGGGTTTCTGCTTTGGTTGCCAAATTCCCTTCCAGAGCTGTTAAATAGTTGTATCCTTTGCATTTGAATCAGACAGTTTCCTTCCCCGTGCTGCATGGGTGGTCGCAGGCAGGAGGGGGGACACACACACAGGAGTGGTGAGGGGCATAACGTCATCTTTTACTCCCAGGGAACCGTGCATGAACTGAAGGCTAGAAGTCAGGAATACTCAAAAAGGACAGATTCTTCTTAAATTTCGGCAGTAAACTCTATAAAATGTTTGCTGAGCGTGTGCAAAATTAAGATTCTTCAAAGACTCGTCGTTGTTGGCCAAATTTGGGATGTTTTCTTGGAAGTTGGCAAAAGGGTTATTACTGACACAAATACCATCTCCTGCCAAACTGAAAGTCCCAGCTCCAAGGCTTGGGGATGTTAGTCCTTTCCAAAGACAAAACGATCTGAAATTTTGTGTGTGACTTTTTAAGTAACAAAAACATTTTTTCCGATGCTTCAGGCTTTGATATAGCTGAATTGCTTTAGCTGAGATTGTGGTGTCCCTTCTTCCCTTCAAAAAAATGAATCTGAAGCTGCTAGAGTCTGGAAATTTAAACCACTTCAGTCCAAGTGGTTTAAACTTGACAGTGTACATAGCAATTACAGTAGGTCTTGTAATGAAAGAGCTGGGAAATTGCAATGTGGAGGTACTAAGCCTGCTTTATAGTAAAAGAAATTGACTGTTGTCATGTGAGTTGTTTCATACGAGCATAAAATTGGTGTTCAGGAACTTTATTTTTAGCCCAAATAACCCAATCTGGATTGGACAACTTGTCCTACTTTGATTTTTGCTTGATCAGGAGAACATGTGCTATGTTGGCATTGCACCGTGCAGACTCAATCCAACCATCTAAGGCTAGTTTGTTAGGATATGGTCTTGCAATATGAAACAACTTTTCATGAAAAGAATGCTAAGAATTTTGTTACTAATAACGTCTTACCCTTTATGGGTAAAGTTATTTTGCTCCCTTACAAGATGAATGTGGCTCTCATACCGACTTCAGTGAGGATCTGCTGCTCTTCTGCCTGCCTGTCTTGCCAGGCTGGATCCTTCGCTGGGGTAAATTAATTTAGCTTTGTTGAAATATGTACAGCTTTGCTGCTGTGCATCCAGTTGAGTATTTGCACTTCTTTTAACTAGAATGTTTGGGTTTGCACTTGGAAGTTCAGGTTTTTATTTCCCAGCTGAACTTTAGTAAAAAAAATAAACCAGGAAGCAGTTCTGAAGTCGCTTAGCTTCTCAACAAGTTGCACAACTGGGGTGGAGGGGATGGGGGGATTATTAGTCCACCCAAAAGCTTTGTAACCAACCGTGTGGTTTTTCTGTGTATGTAAACCAGCAACTGCCACCAGGGAAAGATACAGGAAAAGGATTGTTTTTCAATGGGAGAATTTTTCTTACATGATTCACTATCTGGCCTGCAAATCCTTGTGTCATAGCAGTGGTTGTAGCAGGGAAGGAGCACGGCTGCGATGCCAGAGCCAGAGCGTGAGGTGGGTGGATGAAGCTGTTTTATTTTGATGGCAATGGACAGTGCCAGCTCAAGTGCTGCAGCTTAGCCTAAAGCAGCAGGGCAATGGACAGGTTGGTAAAAGAAAATAATTGATTGTTACAGATATAAATAGGCGCCTGACTCAGTCTAATACATCTGAAAAGACTACAGGGTATTGAACTTTCTGACTTCTGTGGGAGGCTGGGCACCTGATGAGTACAGGGTCCCTGCAGAACCACCTCCTTGCACTCCTCATTCATTGGGCTACAGAATAAATAGGTAAAACTGGCACATCGACCATTTTCTGGGATAATGTTCTTTCTCCAGTTGACCGACATCTCCTGAAATTTGGTATTTGCTGTCTCCTTTTGTATGTGGGCAGAGGTTGCTGAGAATTTAATGGTTTAATTGTATTGATCAAGAAAAAAAAACATGAATTCATTAGAGGTCAGCTTGAATATTAGGTGTTAGATATTGCTATTTTTAAATTGCTTGTGCCTTGTTGATAGAATTCATTATAAATATTTAACACGAAACAGTTAAACAGTTTTCATTTGTGAAATATCTTTTAGGGTTTGGTTGGTTGGGTTTTTTTTGGGGGAAGGATGTTTTTTAAAGCTTAAAAAAAGCAGTACGCTTGGTATAAAATAAATTCAGTAAAATATTGGTAGTCTCCATTTCCAGATTAGTCTCTCTTTGAAAATGAATGTGTTAGTAATACTAAAACAGAAAAGATACTTACCAGCATTTACAGAGCTTCATCACTTGTTTTTGTTTTGTGTATGCTCTTTCATATACAAATATTACAGATATTGCATGATTTAATCCCTGTTTTGCTGTTTAAACAACAGGAGTCAGAACAAAATAAGCTGGATGTTCCACTCAATGTGGGTGTTACCCTGTATTTAAAACTGCTTAACTAGAAATTAATAAGCCACCAATAGCTTGTGTGCTGTAAAAATAATGAAAAAACAGTTTTGATAAAATCATGACCTGGTTTATGGCCAGCTATGCTTCTTGCTAGACAGAATCATTCTGAAATGGTCAAATACCCTCCTCACCCCAGACAAACAAACAAAAACCCTTGGAAAGAAAATAACTTTTTATACTTTAATGACCTTGTTTGGTAGCCTTACCAGCAGTTGCAACTTTAGTGATGTTTATACAACAGATTGCAGTTTAACAGGTGGGGACTTCAAAAGGAGCTCTGCAAGCTGAGCCTCCATGTGCAGCCAAGTTCAGAGGAGCAAGGGAAGCCCACCTGCCCGCAGGTGTGCCCCAGGAGCAAGCACCTTTCTTCTCCAGCGTCCCAAGAGTTTAACTAAGCAGAAGTATTTTTGGAAAATTGTTTTTTTTTTAAGATTTGAAGAGTCATTATTGGTATCTCTAGTACAAAAGCTTTCACCTGTGGGGGACTGTTGGTGTGGAGATTGAAGAAATGGGTTCATTTCGTGCTGACTGCTATCGCTTCTCTGAGAACAGCTGATGAATTGAAACTCCTGAGGAAATATGCAGGCAGTTGTAATAAACGCATATAAAAACAAATATGTTTTTTAAAAGACAACAAGAGACAGACTAACTCATCCTTGTAAAACAGTGATAAACTTTCTTCTCCTCTGAATTTCCAAAAAAAAAAAAAAGCCACTTTTTTTTTTTCCTTTCTTGGCTTCAGCTTGAAATTCAAATCCTCAGCCAGGGAAGGGTTCCCTTAAAACAATGTCTTTAAAGGTCTGTTAATCCATCAGAGGTTTTGATGCAGTTTCTTACTTGCAGATTTGTTTGGGAACCTGACTTTCTGCCAGTTTCAATTCTTTTTAGCCTCCCATCCTCTTTTTCTCTCTCTTGTTTTGCTGAAAAGGGAACATACAACTGTTTGGTTGAGTTAAAAGCTTCTATTTGGTGGTTTCTTGAATTAGGGCTCGCTTGCCCCGCTCTCCCACTCCACCCAGCTTTTTCTTCATGACTCACGCTAATTTGTAGGTAGTAAAAGTATTGGGATCTACAGATTCTTCCTTTGCCACTGCTGACTCTTCCAGGAGCGATTTAAAACCATAATGGAGCGTATCTGTGAGGCCATCTGCAAATTGTGGCTGCGTCTCTACCTCTTAGTAACCCATGTAAAGTTTTATATAGGTTTTTTATATGGAAGAAGTAGTTCTTCCTCCATTTCGCTGTAATTTTTTAAACGCTGAACCAAAGAGCTTACACTCAAAAAGGCGAGGGGCACGAAGCAGAATAGCACGAAGGGATTAGCAGCAAGTCTCCCCTGCTCCCTTTGAAGACTTCAGGAAACAGGGCACCGTCCACTGAAATTGCAGTTTAGAGTTCATACTGAAATCCAAGCAAAGGACGGGATTTGAGAAACCCTGGCACAGTAGCGTGAGGGTCTTTTAAAAGAAAATAACTAGTATCCAAACTCCCTCAGCTGCTCCTCCAGGGAGAGATGCATGAAACAAATAAATTGTGGAATAATCAGCCCAACTAGGAATCACCTAAAGAAGCAAATGGTCCGTGCCTGCTGCCTAGATCATTACTGGTTTGCTACAGCGAGGGACGTAGATTTCTACATATTAGAACTGTGTGCCTAGCAAAATTGGCTTTGGTGAGCTGTGGCAGTGAGAACATGGGCAGACAGACCGGAGGGCCACATTCTGCAGCCCTGTGGCGCCAGGTACCGAGCATGTGGGGCAATGGCTCAGCTTAACAATTGAGATTCTCAGTAAACTAGCTGCAAAACATTTATCAGAGGCTAAAAAAACTGTTCAGGAGGTCTTGATCCTTTAGCTGTTGGAGCCTTGTGAAATGTTGGTTCTCCCATCACTAATTATAAACATGTAGCAAACGAACATATCTGCTTTTTTGTGTGTCTGGAGTTTTTACCCTATTCTTTTGTTACCTTAAATGGGACTTCAGTATTCATGTATTGTCTGTTTTTATTCAGTCTTAATTCCTTTGAGTTTAGTTTTTTGGAGGGTTCCCATTATTGATGCATTGAAGAGTATCATGGACAGAGGTTACCAAAAAAGGGTGTGACTTGGGAGTGGAGTAAATTTAGCACATCCACATTTTATTAAATTTATGACTCATAAAATGCTCAATATTTCACAGAATAGCCAACTGACCCTCATTCTGCTTGTGCTGATGGATGTCCTGAAGTTTTGCCAAATAGTTTTGGAACTGTATCCTTCAGAAAATGTTATTGCCTATTAAAAGCTTGAATGTGACCTTTTCTCCTTTCTCTTCTCTCTGACCTCTATCTCTGGACACATCCCATATTGAAATTTTTTTTCTCCTCTGTCCATTTGGCAAAAGGATTCCACCTCCTGCACACCCTCTATTGTGTTTTAGTAGATGGAAAAATGGTCCTTTTTGTGTGCAGCACCATCTTCAGAGTGACATCTGTCTTTCTGTATTTGTTTCTGCATCTGGGCAGTCTGATACTTTTAGATATGGATATTTGTGACAAGCTTCAGCTCCTCGAGGAAAAACTGTTTAATTGTTAAGGGTTTTTTTGAAATCTTGTTATGAAATGTCCCATTTTGCTCTGTGGTTTGTTTTGCGTTTTTTTTTTCCATACAGCTGTTGGTATGGTAAACTGCACGTTTGCAGGGCTGCATGTGTCTGCAGCATATGATGCTGTCGGCTTTTTTAGTAGTTTTTCCTGTTTATGGACTGGAGAACATTGCAGATGGAGAAGACCAGCTGGAGGGAGAGCAATGTCAGCATACCCTACTGGGATTTTGATCACGCTAAATTCTGTTAATAAAATGTAGGGTCTGTATATCAACATAGAATAGCTTGGAAATGTTATATAAACATTTTCTAGTGAGGACTAAGGGTCTGTGAGATGCATCTTAAATTTTTTGGTTTGTTTGTTTAAATCTTCTTGTTTCAGAACTGTAAAAAAGCTAAGGTTTTCCTAGCATCGCTGGCGGATTTTTAAAACCAAAGCTTTAGGAATCTTTTTTTAGTAAATGTTAGAAATAATACTTTTAATCATGAACTAAGCCAAATCTATCAAAATAACCTTTTGTGCTGGTTTTAAAAATTCTAGCAGTAAAGATAGGTGGGGTTGCCGCAAACTCGGTAGGTCTGTGTACGCAGATGTAGTTTCCAACATGGCTTTATGTGTATGTGCCCACCTGACCTGTGTCCTGTTTCAGCGACCGCGTGTGCAAACATCAGATCTGTATTCCTCATTCAATAATCGTGTGTCCAAGAAAATCAAATAATATGTATGAGGAGAGTGGGACATGTTCTATAACGCTCTGCTTTTCTTACTCACTTACTGCCTCAGCAATCACGTTTGGCCCCTTCATGGCTTCCTCTGCTTGTGCAGAATATGGTTTGTGGATTGCAGGAAATAAGGAGAAATGAAAGATATAGCTGGCACAGGGGAAATTAATAAGCATACACAGAAGGGTTGTAAACTGTTTGAGGCACTGGTGGCTGTGCATATGAATAAATAGGTACAAGAGGTTAAAGGAGGTTCTTTAAAATTTAGATGCTAATCTAGCAATTTCATTTGTGGTTAAGGGACTGCACAGGGCAAGCGATACACACCTGATTTCAGGACTGTTAGTACATTAGGTTTCTGGAAATAAAAATAAAGCAATTTATATGAAACCCAAACCGCATTCTTTATGTAATATTTCTTCTGCAAGCATCTTCTTTTTTTCAAGCATGTTGAAACACTATATACTTTTATTACTTACCCTGTCAACTAAGACAGCATGCTTGATTTTTGGTTTATTGTATTTTTTCCTCCAAACGTAATTTGCACATTTAATAGAATGCTGTCAGTAGTCACTTTGTGTCCAATTTGAATATTTTTTTTACTCTACAACTACAGGAATAGAAAGCTTCAGCTTGCTTTTTTAAGACATGTAGATAAACAGATATAGTTACATATATATTTGTAGTTTTCCAGATCAGGAGTTGCTATTTTTGATAGCAAATTTTAAAAACTTAAGTTGTGTTCTATTTTAGGCTCATTTAGTAGATTTAGATATATGGAAAAAATATTTCCAGAATGCCGGAGTAGGTTATATTTGTCATTGCTTTTCTCTCTAAACCAACATCAGCCATCTTTTGCTGTAGTAGCTGGTTTGGGATCTTTTTCCACACACAGGACATTCAGTGCTGTGATGTGGTTAAGGAACGCTGACTCTGACCTAACCAAATACAACTCGGTCATCTTCATGTCAGAATTGGCTGCATTTTTTTTTTCCCAGATAGCCCCTTTCTTTTCTGTTTTGGAGTGGAATATAAAAATAACTTTTGTGAAACCTTGGTTGATTTCCTCTCTAAACGTATGAGGTTAACATCTAATTGTAATTCTGTGCATGAAACAAGAAGTGAACATATCATTTAGTTGTGTGATCGTGTTTCCACTTAAGAAATGTTAAAGTACAAACTCTAGTTCCATTTGAATAAGGCATCCTTAAACTGTTGATTAGTTAAGCAACAGAAAAAAAGGGGATCTGCTACATTGAGAAGCTAATTTTCAGAAGCAGGCAGTAAAACACCACAGAAACTATTTACAAATCTGAACCAAGCTTTTCAGTAACCAGCCTGGGTATTTTTAAAGATAAATCATGTCCTTTGTCCTAGTAAGAGCCTCCCTGGAATCCGCTGCATTGTTTTGAGATTCATCTATAAAACTGAAAGTTGCTGTAACGAATTGCATTGTAATAGCCCTCAGCAGGTCCCAGCCAGGGCCGAAACGCTTGATTCGTATCTGCCAAACATAACGAATACGTGATAAACGTGCAAAAGGATACACATCCTTCCTAAAAGAAAATTGTTTTAATACAGAATTTTGCTCATTTTGCACGTGGTGGGAGTATTCCCAAATATGTAGCGTGAAACATCTTTGAGCTTTAACACTGTGGAGATTAGGGTGGTGGGTGGGAGAGGAGGGATTGAGGTAATTCATGTGCGATGTTGCCAGTAATGTGCCTGCCATGCAGTCGACTACAGTAAGCAGTTCTTGGCAGATCACTTTTACATGGGTGAGTCACATCATTTATAATAAAGAATCCTATGTGTAATTTAGGTTGGAAATTCTACATGGGTTTCATAAAGGGAGTAAAGATAATTAGACAGGCTTAAGCATGCACAGTTTTTTTGTGCACGTTGTGTACAGAAAAAATAGTCCTCCTGTCTCCTCAACAAATGTAAATTCCAGCTATTAAGCGCACAAAATACAGTTTTGTTTTGAGAAAATGCATTAACCGTAATTTAGAAATACCTTTGCATAGCTGTAACGAAAGTCACAGAAGAGAATGCCTGTGTCTAGTTCATGCACCTTGGATTGTGAATCTCTCTTTTTATTCTTTGACTGCACCAGGTTCTTTGCAGGGACATTTACTCAGAGTTATTACTGAACAGGTACATGCCTCACATGGTGTTTTATGAACAACCCTAGGTGGAATTCAAGAGTTACTACTTCTGTCTCTGCAGTTAATTCTTTGGTCAAGCACTTTGCCATTTGTAAAGCAGTATAAAGTCAGGGCAGCAAGAGTAAAGGACTAGGCAAAGGAGGGGGTGGTCTTAGGTGCAATATTTGATGTACTGTGGGTTATTTCTATTTTTTTTCAAAGATGCGTTTACTGGTTTTCAGCAGTGTTTTCTGTAACAGAAGTAATTATGTTGCATCAAGCATTAGCACTATTTGATCTGTCAGTTTACAAATGCATGTATTAAGCATTCAGTAGAAATTCTTATTTTGAAACTGAAAAGCACTGAAAGCCTGAAATGTGGTGTTTGGTAAAGACAGCGTCAGCTTAATAATCTCATAGAGGTAGCTTGAAGCATCTTACACTGTAATAAGGAAGATACATGTTTTTCCAATTCCCCATCAGTTAAGATCAGGGAACACCTTGTAGAAATTGCTGTACTGGAACACAGTTTGGGGAAAAAAAGAAACAAAGAACCCCCTCAAACTCAAAATTGTAAATTGGAGTCAGTATTGGCTTTTTTCTATTGAGAGAAATGAAAAACCTAAGGAACTATTCCATTTGGAGGTTTGGGTTTGGTTTTATTTTTTGTTTGTTTGTTTTTAAAGATGGGCTTTGTAAGATTGGAATATCCAGGAGCTGCAGACATGTGGAGGCAGCAGCGTAGCCCAGCCTCCCTTCTGTTCTTCCCTGGAAGCACTGCTCCCTTTCTTGAGTATCTCCTGTTGCCAACAGGAGATGTGTCTCTGAGGGTGTCAGAGCTGAGTGCAGACTGGTGACATAGGGTGACAGTTGGTATGGTGTTCTTCTTCCCTGGAAGTTTTGAATTTCAGAAATCTGCTGAAGCTGTTGCTGCTCTAGATAAACGAATGCATAAGGATGCTGGGGGAGGGATGAAGAGGTGCTAGAACCAACAGTTTTGTCACATCTTGGTTGTGACATTGCTATTTTCTTCTAACCTAGCTTGGAGATGTTTGTGGTAAGGCATGTGAGGTGCGCACCTATTCTGTAATCAAAACACTTGTGTTTTGTCAGTGGTAAAGAAATGCGGGTCTGAATGGCAGTGACATCTCTAGCTGATGGGCTTTTGTCTGCAGGAGTGGAGTAAGTGCCTACACCTCTGGAGGGAGGCGGGAGGGTGTGCCGCTCACTTCTGTTGGAGTTTGTAGCTTGGAGGTCCTCTTGGGTCCTTCACCATTTCAGAAGAGGAACAGCTGTGGTTCCATGCCTTTGTTTTTTCCATCTGTTGCTAGCCAGGAATTTGTGAACATCCTTCTCGGATGTGGATCTTGCTGAGGTTATTCATGTCTCTGTCACCTCCCAGGCTGAAATACTGCAATCCATGCTTGGAGCAAATGTTCATAAGCCTCCAGAGCATTTAGCTGGTGTGTAGAAAGCAGTGGCATACTTCCTGAGTGGGTTTAATCAGCATGGGCTTGATTTTGTCAGATAGCTTCGAGCCCTTTAACTCTGTAATGGATTTGCTGAAAGCTGCAGGTGTGTTGTATCTCTGCAAATCAGGTCTTGGGAACACACTGAGCTCATGTCTGTTACTCTCCTCTGGCTACCTAACTTGTTCCAGATGCTGTTCTAGGCAATAGCAACTAATAAAGGAAAACGCTACTCCAGGCAACGGTAGAATAATGAAGAAAAAATGTTCCAACCCTTGGCCCAGGATTCATATGAATTACAGGAGGACGCTGTGTTCTGTGTAATCTTGTTTTTGCATCTTACCAACACAACAGATGTGAGCTGCAGGATGGCTCTTCTGCCATGAGAAGACAAGCCTGCACCCACATCTCGGATGGGTGGGGGAAACGGAGCGCTCATCCTCTTTGGTGGATGAAGGAGGAGGTTTCTGGTGAGAAAGCCTACCCTGCCTACAGCATCCAGTCCAGCCTGACGAGCTCTCCTGACTGCGCCAGCTAGCAGCGGGAATACCTGTGTCCCGCTTCCATCAGTAGTCAGGCCTCAGCTCCACCAGCAGCCCCAGTACCCGCACGGCCCTTTGGCAGCGTGTGCTGCTGGCTCCGTGTGCTGACAGGGCTCGGGGCTGGGGGACCCAAAGGGGGTGCCCAGTGTGGGGCAGGGGGAGAGCAACGCCGCTGCTTTCACAGGTGGGTTACAACTCAACCAAGCCAGTGATATCACCTGCATCCGAAGAATAAAGTGGCTTCAAACCTTCTTTTGGAGAGAGGGGGGGTTGCTGTCCCACTGAAGAGGCTGCATTTCTGTGCTGGTAGCATGCTGAGCAGCCACGTTCAGATCTAGCCCTCTGTCCAGGACAGTCGTCACAACAGTGACAGCAGTGCAAGCACTGGATCTGATTCTAGGTAGTGCCAGGGGCCAGAGAGCAGTCTTGAGCTCCGATGTGTTTATTTGCCCATGAGAGCATGGGTGGTTCCGCTGATGATGCGAGAGTATCTCTGATAGGTGTCTGCCAGCCGTTCCTCCTCCTCCGGGCAGTCACTTTGCTCATCTCTGAATTCCCATGGCAGCGCATGGCGCACGTATCATTAAGTCCTTCCAAGCAATTTCTCTGTGCCTCATACCTAGTAAGATCTCAAACAGGAAGAGATTTCTAGAAATCTCCACCCTGACAGCCAGGAAGGTTGCTTGACCGTGCTGTGGAGGGGCCAGGGGTAGCTTCAAGCGCGGTATGACTGTTCAGTTACCAGTGGGGACATGCTTTAAACCCAGTTACTGAATCCTCAGATGTAATCCATCTGCAACAGCCCTTGTTCCAAGGGGAGCAGAGAAAAAAAGAAGGAATGCAAATCCAGATATTGTATCCAGAGATGCATCTTGCCTGGAAAGCTGATGTCTATAAAAGGCTTACAAGTAGTCTGCTAAAAGTAGTAAACATTAGGAGCCGCATCTTGCAGAGAAACAAGGGGGTTTCCGTAGCAGTGGTGTCCTGTAAAGTTTTCAGATTTTTAAAACAGCAGAGAGCTGTTGATGGGCTACCTTTTTTCTTGTTATGAACCTAAAACTACGTATGTTATAATGGGCAAAACAGAGACTATCTGAAACAAATCCCCTCATTGCTGCTCTTTAGCTCTAGATTATGGAAATGTATATACAGAATATATATATGGGGAGAAAGCTGCGCCGGAGGGTCAGTTGTGTATTTTCTGTATTTCTCCAGCCCTGCTCCCATCTCTAGTGCTGATCAATTATGACAGCAGCAGCAGACTGCATGTCAGGGCATCTTACGAAGTGAGAAATCAGGGCCGTTGAAGACTAATTCACAGATGTGTGAACCCTGGAATGAAGTGAGAATTAGACTTAAATAATATGTATAGTGTTTTGAACTGAGCCTGGCTTTGGGTCTGTTTTTATTTTATTTTATTTTTTGTTATTGTAACAAGGGGTAGAAAGTGAAATAGTACTGAACTTACTCACAGGAATTCTGAGGGTATGTCCCCAGCACGATGGTTGTCTTGTTCTCTAGGTAGGAATGTGGTTATTTAAAGCAAAACCAATATTGATTCATTCCTCTAATAAGAAGTAATGAAGAATATTTATATGTGTCTATTCACTAGGTTTAGTGAGGACAGAAAATGAAATGCAGCGCTCGGTGGCATTTAGGAACATGGAATTTATGATGTGCTGCAGTTCTTTGTTTATTGTGTATTGTGTTTCACAATACATGGTGGTCTCGGATTTCCATCACTGTACCTTCATGTCTGACGTGCCAAAACATCACTCTGTGGGTTGTCCACAGGCTACATTGGGTTTATGATTTCCTACTTCACCTTTGTAATCCAGAATGTTTTCTCTGTCTTGGTAGACAAACGAGCACATCTTGCAGTAAAAATTTTATATGGGAATTCCTGGAGCAACCGGTACAAAAGCTGGGGCGTGCTATGTAATTAATGATAAGGCTTTGGCTTTGCATTTATGTTGCATTGTGAAAGAAAGACTGAAATCCTTTTTTTTTAATATAAAATATCTAAAATCAAGCATTTATTATTCCTAGATTTGATAAAGCTACTTACCAGCCTAGACATGTTTGCACACAGCAGTATCTTCTCATTTAAATTCAATCACAGTCACAAAACAAGCCTGGCTTAGACAAGCTGAAGATATAAACTTCATTTTCATCTCATTAGGCCACCTGGAAGCAACAATCAGTGAGTAGTCTTGACGTCAATGGTCTCTCTACTTCATTAAAATGTTAATTTCATGGCTTTAATTCCCTTTGTAAAACGTGCTGCTGCAGGACACTATATGCAGATTTGTTCTGAAGCTGACAAATCTGCATGACATATTCCTTTTTTAGTGCCTTAGGTTCCTTTGGATTTTTATTTTTAGCAATTCCTATTTTTATAAACTGCTGTGAAAAGATGATCACCACGGCAACCAAAAAGTAAATATTTTCTTAAAACAGCCCTTTGAGAATGTATATACTTAAGAATCAGGAATTCAGGGCATCATGCATTTAGTGGTATTTTGCTCTGCTGTTCCCTTTCTCAGTATTCAAAAATGAGACAGGTATTGTTGCTGGCTGATATTTTCAGACAGTAGATCATGAAGGGAAATCATCGTGGAGTAAATCAGAGGCAGCTATATAGATCAGGTATAGCATCAACATTTTTACTTGAGGTCCTGTTCATGGACCAAAGTGATGGAGCTGTCATTAATTTTAGAATCCTTCCTTGATAATACATACTTCCTCAGCGTTTAGTCATCTTCATTTTGCTTTAGGGGGTACATTTCTGGTTTTACAGCATACTTCAAAATTGTATGTAATAGACTGAGTTCACCCATCGGTAGCAGAAGTTTGTCTTCAGTACAGGAAAACAAGACAACATAATTGTTCATCTCGTCTCTTCCCCTTTTACTGCATACGATTCTTTTTTAAGAGTCTTGAGTGCTTTTGTATGTTTTTCAAAGTGCTATATAGACTCTAACTCTGTTTTATTATGCCTGTGCAATCTATAGATAGATGGAACACGTACTTCTGTTGGGAAGGGTCAAACCAAAGTGTGGGGTCTGGACTCCTCAGGAGCCGTTGCTGATGGAGCCGCCTGGCTCAGGAGTGCTGTGCGTGGCCGGGTGGCTCTGACGGCCGGGTCTGGGCCAGTGACAAGGCTCAGCAACAGGCCCTCCTGCTCTACCCGGGCAGAGGCTGCCACTTCAGGCTCTGTGCAAATCCCACCCGAGCCCCCCCTGGCAGGTGGTACCGAGGCCATTCTGTGAAGGACCTTGGATAATGCACATGCCCAGCCTGATGGTAACCTGCTTGGAGGTGACAAAGACCACAATGGCCCAACCCAGCAAATAAAGGCGGTTTTTTCTCCTAAGCCCTGGACACATCTGAAGATTTCCCTCTGGGGATCCCAGCAGGAATTTCCTGCAGCTAGCCCCTGGCGATTGCTGCTGGTAAGTAACTAACTAGGAACAGGTAGTTAATTTGGCCTCACGCCTGCCCTGGGGCTGCCCGCAGAGCAGATGCCGCTGGATCAGTCTACAGCTGTGTATGTATCTGCTAGTCCTCGTGGAGGTGCATAGCTCACAGAGTGAAATAGAAATGTGCCCTGTAATTGTCACTGAGAGGCAGCCAAAATAGCTTTAAAGATGTGAATACGCTAAAGCTAGCCAGCCTTCCAGCCCTCTGTCACTGCCCTGTTTCGGATTAGGGAAGATAATTTTCCAATGAGTCTAAAAACGCTGGTACCTATTTTGTCACTCTTAGTGTCGAAGGAGAAGTTTTTGGAAAGTCAGTGAAGACAGATGGACAGTAGCCAATTAATTTCCATCTTGGGGCTCTTTATGCAATGTTACTTCATCACAGGCAGTGCCATAACTCAGTGTACTAGTCAATTTAAAATGCCAAAGTGTGCCAGGGTTTTACTCTATGGATAGAATTATTCATCCATGCCTGCAGTTGGTGAGAGGGGAGTGATACTATGACGACTTCCCAGATCACAGACTGATCTAGAAAAATATTCCATTCTGTAACCTGAGACATTAGCTGTTGTTGCAGCAGCATATTCACTCTTCTGTGCTTTGGTTTGACATCCAGTATTTCTTACAAACTAATCAAAGAATTTGTCACTTTGGTGTGCAGTCCACTTAAACATGAGTCACTACAGGTGTTTGAACAGAAGTTGTCGGTTTGCTGAATGTGTTTTGTGTTCAGCCTTGACATTTGAAAGGGCGTTTCTGTGAGAGAGCAACACAGTTCAACTTGCTGTTGTCAGTTAATAAACTGGTGGCTGTAGGTTGACACGGTTTGGGAGAATAAAAATAAAGAGATCTTACTTTTTTGTTTTGCATTTCTTTTGCCTCAGGTAGTTCCAGCGATATTTGTGCTATGATTGCTTATTGTTTGGCTTATTTACTTGTTTTTAATGCTCTCAGAAGCGGGGCAGATGGAAGAGTTGGTGGGAGTTAGTTTGTGCCACCGTTGCTTAGGGAGAAAATATAGAGAGATGAGTGGTGGACTTTGGGTTTCAGCATTCATCATGCTTTCAATGTGTCAAAAAGTACGGCAAAGCTGCTGAACGTCTCCTTTGCTTGCGTTTGCCCACAGAGAGAAAGGTTTTTACCAGAACTATCTCTTAGAGCTAAACAGTCCTTGAACTCTGCCAGGCTACACTGCATCTTTCTTCACCCCATCATTTATTTGTGAAAGGCCAGCTGGCATTGGTCTCCATCATCCTGCAGCTCTTGCAAAGTCTAACTGTAGCTGTTCCTCAGATGGGCGGTCATGCTCTGCAGATAAGCTGGAACTCTCTCACCACCTTTGTTGACCTGCCGTGTGAACCGGTGGCAACTTCTTTGTTGCCATGTGTAAGGACAGCCTTTTTCCTTCCTGCTGGGATGGAAAATGGGAGACATCCAATTGCTCCTAGCTGATGAAGACAATGTACTGTACCATGGCAAAGCCTTCCTGTGGGCAGTTCACATTTTTCCACCAGCCCTGGGCCAAGTCTCTTTCCTGACTCATTCCTCCAGAGCAGAGGTGTTGGTGCATTTACTGGTGGTTTAGGAAAGCCCTTTCCCTCCTGGGTGAAACTTCTCCACGGTTGTTTGTGTCCGTAGACCAGATATGTGTGAGAATATCAGTCTTCACCTGAAGCCTGTGCAGATGGTGCCTAGCTTGTTCATAGCCACGGAGGCAAAATGTTGGGACTAGCCAGGCTGGATGTTGACCGTGACGAGCCATGTTATGTATGCAAGCACTTAAAGGAATATATCAAGGTGCTACCGAGCTTTCTGGGGTGTGGTACTGATGTGTGTGTTTCCAGTCTCTGTTTGCTGTTCCTGTCCACCTTGGGATCTCCCAGTGGAGGAAGCTGTGGAGCGAGAACTACGCGGTGCCTTTTGTGCTCCGAGCATAGGCGTGGGGAGCAATGCGCAGAGACATCGGTCAGGTGCTCTGGAGGGAGAGCGCTTCTGACCTCACGTGTGTTATAGCAACGTGCGTGTATGGAAAACATAGCTCAAAAGGATTTTCTGCTGTGACAAAGAGCTTCTCCCCTTAATTAAGCATTGTCCTCTCAACGCACTGTGTGAAATTTAGGGGATTTCATTTTTCCCAAGTTAAAATACTTAAGGAAAACAATTGTGTGCTGACAACAAAAGGCTTTTTAACTTGCAGGCCATTTCTTTCTATAATTCCCATGAAATAAATTGAGCTGCCTAAGCTGATTTTATTCGTTGTGGTTTAGTTATGTACATATTCATATTGGTGTCAAAAAGCAATGTTAAAAACATTAGGAATGACTGCTCTCAGAGCTGTCTAGCACACAGTGCCAACAGAGTTAAATATTCGGCCGGAGTTCAGAGATAGAAGTTTATAGCCAATATTTTCAGGAAACCAATTTTAGACTTCTGTTCAGAGGCCTGTACAGCAAGGATTTACATTTTTCTCATCTGTGACTTTAGCTGCCGGCATGGGATTGCCTTCTGAACTGTTTAAAGTCCACAGCAGCCCCCAGCTTTAACGTGAGGGCACAGTGCATGGATTGTGAGCCTTGTCCTGGTCTTACTCACCTTGAGCAGAGCGACCCGTTCAGCTCGGTGTCGGACCAGCGTGTGCTGGGATAAGTGGTCTCTCTCAGCCTTGTTCTTGCAATACTGAGACCAGATCTGCAGATGAACCACTGGCCTGCAGCTGACTCTCTTGCTGTTCTTGAGGTAGGAATTTGGTTTTTATCTCTCAGGCTGGCAGAACGACAGCATCGTACACGTGGAAGTACAAGATGGATGCCTGGAATTCAGCTTCCATCTGGGCACAGGAATGACAGTTCAGGCACTCTCAGCAGCCTTTGCTCATTTTCATTCAAAGGATTGACTTTACTATCATTTTTCTAAGCATCCCTATGAACAGCGGTAGTTGGAACAAAACCATTAGCAAATCAGTTTATTTCCAGAGACAGATCTTTTTGCTGCTGCGCATGTAAAATTCCTGCAATCCCTCATTCATCTGCAGGGCCATGATGCTGTGTTTTCACAGATCCTATGGTATGTAGCATCCCTTTCTCTTTTCCGTGGCACTGTCCTGACAGCTTCTGTTGGTACGGTCACTCTCACATCACCAATTAAACATAACTGAGCTGGAGCTAAGGGCATTGATGGGCGCTTCCAGCAGCCATCGTCGGAGGAAATTCATCTGCTCCTAAACCTCCTTGTGTCTGTTTTCTGCAGGACACTGCAGGGTAGAGAGGCAGCCCCTTTCCATGGTTCACTTTTCCTAGCGCTTTCCCAGTGAAGGGAAGAAATGCTGATTGCATTGACGCTGCAGAAGTGTGGTGCAGGAAAAACAGTGCATGTCCTTCACCTTGGCTGGAGCGAATGAGGGGGGAGCGGCCAGCCCGCTTTGCTAGGTGCCGTCAGGATGCAGTCAGGAGGATGTTTGGGTTTATGGTAAGAACAGCTTGAGCAGCTTTTTGGGTTTTATTTAGGAAAAAATGAGGAGACTCTCAGTTATGTGCCATGGGCCATACCTTCTTAAAGAAGTGCATCCTCACCAAGAGTGGGCAGTCATACCCACAGTGGGAAGGGCTGGGGGGTTGTGCTGGTTGCTCTCCATGCCGGCCCTCCTTCCATAGCAGCTGCGAGGGTGCATGTGCTACATGAGGTTTCTCTGCATGAGGAGGATCCACACACCATCAGGCCCTTCAGCTTTATGGCTCCTTTCCCCCGGAGGAGCTCCACCAAGTAGCTGCAGTAGGGTTTGGGTCTGATCCCATGTTGTTAGGGAGGAAAGGAACTATATCATCATTATCCTTTTTAGATATTTTAACCACAGCCTGTGGAGGGATGGCAGTGCTTTATCTGACAAATATGTCACTGTCTTTCATCAACTGATTATAATCATCTTGGAAGTTCCAGTGTGTCTGTTTTTCCCTCTTCTTTTTTACTATTGTGTTTTGTTTAACTTTCCCTAATGAGCCCAGTGAAAAGCAATTGTTCTAAATAAATCATGTGCGCTACAAAGCAGTATATCACAATTATGTTTCCATTATACTTTAATTAGGCATTGCATTATTAAATTGATGTCTTTGGCTTCTTCCAGGTCTCAGACTAATCCTGAAACAAATTCCTCTTTGTGGATAAATATTAGTCAGTTGTAATTAAAGAGTATTCACTGGAGTTGCAGCTTTTCATTAAATCCCTTTCTGATTAAGATGGTTTCCCCAAGTACTGGGCTGATTAAGTTTAATAAGATTTGTCCACTTGTGTGTATCATGGTCTGGTGGAAACTGTTTTAGCACCAAGGGGATTGGGAACAATAAGTTTGTATCTTGGTGCAGGCAGTCACGGGTCTCAATGCCCGTTATGCACAGCCCTGTATGCTCTTGTGTCAAGGGGCTCTATGGTTTGCATAGAGGAAAAACCCCAAACCATGGAAATTGAATTAGTAGTGTTAGAGTTGAATATCAAAGGGCTGAGTTACATCTAGAGGGTTACAGTAAAAACCAGAAGATTAAAGTATGTTAGAAGCTCTGTTTTGTTGACTATTTCATGACTAGGGCTTTGCTCTTTAATTGAAACCCGAGTGCTTTTCTGATTTCAGACTGTAGATGTAAATATGACTGAGCTGCGAATTCAGATAATAAAACAGATGTTCCTGACAGAACCTCTAATGGCAAAGTATGAAATATTTTCAGAGCAAAATCCTTGCCCTGGGTTTAAAACAAGGTGGAGCAAAAGTATGATGTGGCTTTTTTAGTAATATATTTATCAGAGGGAAGCTATAAGCCTCACAATTTTCTGTATGCTGAAATCATGCCTCCTTGTCAGGCTGCTGGTGTGGTTCTGCATTCCTCTTGCTTTGTACACAGAATGAAAACAAACCGCTGTGACCAAGAATGGCAATAGCACAAATCAGCGAGGCATGAAACGTGAGAGATTGGCTCAGGGTGGCTGCGGAAGCACTCCATCCAAATATTTGAGGTGGTTGCTAGCAGGTGTTTTATCAACATCTAGTTCATGCTCTATTTTTGGTGCAGCGTACATTTTCATCTGGTGTTTTGGTTTGGGCCCTATTTGGAATACTGAATCTCTCAAAAGTTTGACTGTGTTTGCAGTTTCTTCTCACGCATCCCCATACGATGGTACTGGGTGCGTCATCTAGCCCATCTTTTTGTCCTGTGAGGAGTCCGAATTCCAGATTGCTCTTCCTGGAGCTGCTGAAGGCTGCGTTAACCAGGAGTGATGCCTGGGACAGTTGGAAGAGGGCAGGGCTGTGAACAGTGTCAGGTCACTAAGCAGGTGAAGAGTACTCTCTAGCGGTTGACTTTGGGTAGTGATAAGGACAGATAGCAAAGTGCACAAAATTAGCGTAAGGTTTACTCGTCTGTAGCCATTAACAAAAAAGAAGGAAAGGAGAGTAAGGTGAAGAAAGGAAGCTGAACTTTACACCTGAATTCTAGAAAGCAATAGATGTAATGCACTAGAAGCCAAGGATAAAATCTCTTTTCTTTAATAATAATAACTTATTTACTTATTGCTACCGTTGCAATACAGTACTGGATGCTGTTATACTATTCATAGCACCATCCTTCCATGGGCATGAAATAAGGGCTGGCAGAAAGTGAGAAGTCCACAGTGTTTCTGAGATGGTGCACCTTGATCTCCCGATTACCGAGCGAGAACTGCCACAACTGCTTCCTTTTGAGTATCTGTGGTGAATTATTTTTTTCTGCTCTTCACAGTGCCTCCCACTGGTTTTGTAGTGACTTCACAAAAGACAAAGACAAAGCAAGTTGCGTGATCAGTCTGCAGGTTGGCTAGGGTCTAATGTTTGCCTAAGACAATGAGAAAATGATTAAAAACTATGAGAAAATTATGAGAAGATTTCCTACCCTACATACTGGCAAATCCTAGAAATATTGAAAAAAAAAAAAGAGATTTATTTGGAAAGAGTATAAGCAATGGTTGTGGAAGAACTGGGGAAAATGGGTAACATTAATAGAATGAACAGGGAGATTAGGAAGGGTAATCCATTTAATGCTTGTATTTTAATTGGGATCCTGAAAGCTGGCACATGCTTTTGTGCTATAGCATGGCAGTTCATGCAAAGTGCTTACTCCTTACATCTTTAAAAATGTAGCACTTTTCCAAAAATCCTAGGGTTTAAGCCACCTATGTTGTTTACCTAGCAGGAACATCCTGCAATGTTGTGCATCATTGCTGTGACAGTTGTGTGTGTAAACTGTTGCAAGGTGGTTTGCTTTACTGTTAACTCAGTAGGACCAGTCAGAAATGACAGTGGAAATTGCAGATGGAACAGCAGGACTGGCTTACCTCGAGCAGTGCGGGGTTTGCTGCTGTAGAGATTGACGCTTAATTCCATCTGCATTGGAGAGAGATTGTTCATCCAGGCAGAGGGCAAAGAAATGTACAGGGGTGAATTACTTCTCTTTCAAATTCCCAGTGATTTTAAATGCCCAACAAGTAACACAGGAACTAGGTGGATACTCTACTCTTATCTTTAATATCACAATCTCTGTGTGTCTGCATGTGTATGATTTAGTTTAAGGGTATTTGATGTCTTATTTTTGCTTAATTGTCATGATACTTAGCCTTCTAGCAATGCTTGGATGACTAGTTTAGCTTTCTTTTTAAAAATCATAATAAATCAGCCATTTCCTAAACTACGTACATGTGCCTGTCTAGCAAGACATCTTATCATGACAAGGTAGACTATGTGATGCTTTTTAAAATTATTTCACTCCAGTATAGTAAATTATCTTCATTTCAAGCATAATTGTGATTCTTGTCTGAGTTTGTTGACTGTTTGCCAGGAAATTCTTGTTGGGGCTTAGTGGAGTTGGAGAGTTGCATACTAGTGCATCTCTGTTACATGAAATAGGATTTTTCTGTAAGAAAAAAGTAGCGATGTACTATAAGCCTAGAAAAAACCTGTTTTCTCCTTCCTAACATGTAATATAGCTATGAAAACCAAATCCTATATGTGTGTGTAGAGCAGACTTGAAGTATGGGAGGCCAGGAGAGAGCAGATATGCTGGGGGGCGGGGGGGAATAAACATGGCATTTTTGTTATCTGGATTTGATAAATATAGTTTGGGAATGATAAAGTGGTGAGTCAGTTATGCCTGGTCATCCCTAGCAACTGAAAATAACTTGTTATTCCAACCCTTTTATCCCTTCGCTCCCTCCTCTCCACATATTTTTGTGTTTTATTTATAGCTCTGACCAGCTTTTGCTTTGCAATTTGTAAAATAACCCTTCGGAGCCAGGGAGGGAAGGCCGAAGGGCAGCAGCCTCTGGGCGGGCTTGTCGATGGAGCCACTGGGTTGACGTGTTCCCCGTCGGGAGGGGATGGGACCCCCTCTCCCCTGCACCCCCCTCCCTTGCCTACTCGGAGATTCCTCTTTTAGACGAGCAGACTGGGCTGCTGAAGGCGTTGGTCAGGTTGTGCTGACAGCAGTACCCGGGAGCCCGGTGCGGTGGTTCAGCCGAGCTGGCTGTGGCTTTGCCTGCAGCTGGGTCGGAGCAGCCGTGTCCTGGGAGGTGGCAAGGTAGAGCTGTGCCTGTAAAACCTTCGTGGAGGTTGTAAGCTGTTCTGAAACGCATGAAATCCAGCACCACAACCCATACTTGTGTTTATCCCGTAAAGCATAGCTGTACGAACAGTGCCTGCAGTAATTATGAGCTAAATCTTCTGCACTTCACTTTGGTTCGACACGTGCCTAAGTATTTTTGTACAGTTTAATCCACAAAATAAGATTTTTTGCACAGTTTAGCACTCGGTGTATCTTAACTTGCAGACCAGGGTAATATATTTCTTGATCTGCTCTTAGCTTTCCCGGCTTTCCCACATTCTCATACCATAACTGAACTACGCCATGTCTTCCTTCTTGTCTTAGCTCTGCTTTGGTTCGGAGAGGAGGAAGGGAGCTGGCAGGTGTTTCTGCTGAAGAAAAGAGCATCCCTTGCATGCCGATAGAAAAGAGGGGAGATCTGTCTCTGCTGCCCCAGTTGGATATATAAACCAATATAAACATTGGTTTATAGTCCTGCAAAGAATCATTCGATCTGTAAGAGGCATTTAAGTCGACTAGATTTTATTGGCATTAAAAGGTCAGTGTAGTGATGCTGATTTGCAAAAAAAACCCAAAAATTGCAGGGGATAAATTATTGTTTGCTTAACTGCAGTCCTCATTTATTGGCTTATGGAGAGGGTGAGGGCAGAGATACGTTAAAGTAACAAATGTGAAGCCAGTTAGCAGACAGCAGCCTGGGGTGGGAGAATCGCAGGCTCTGTCACAGGTGAAAGTGGAAAACTCTCCCACAGCTTGTTTGTGTGCCCTGACTCAACTGGGGATCAACAGCCTTTCGTGGATGTGGTGCCAGGCTCTGTTCCCCTCGCCTGGAAGAAACGTCCCAGAAGCTGAGGGGCGGGACCTGCCGGCCACCCTGTCCCCTTTCAGCAGTGCCTGATCCCCGTGGAGATGGCTGCCCACCTCGGTAGCGGAGGCTCCGTGGGCTTGGTGTTGGGGAACGGTGGGGTTTGCGTCTCAGCCCTGCTACGTGTCGCTTCAGATCCTACCCAAGTGTCCTCCTGGCATGCTCGCCGTGGCTTGTGGGCTCCGTTGCCTTCCAGGATATGGCAAAGGGCTTTATAATGATTAATAAACAGGGCTAAATACCAGCTCTGACAGCGGTGCTGTAGCTACAAGAAAGGACATAGTCTTTGGAGGCATAAAACCAAAAAACAAGTGGGGATGTTAGTACTAAATGTCTATGTATTAACTTGATGAGGCTGTTTTGGAAAGTTCTACCTGGCTCCAGCACCCACACTGTGTAAAATATTTCTAAAAATATTAGAAGAGACTCAGAGCTACAAGAGGGATTTGAGCTTTTAAAAACACACTTCGTATTGAGATTTCAGAAGCTTGATAGGTTTTGCTCGTTCAGGAGCAACATAGGATCAGACCGACACTTACCTGCATAACCACAGACAGCTCTTTAATTTATCTGAGTTATGTGGTCAGGAAGTAAAAGTATAAAAGTAATGTGTACACACACACACCCCTGATTAATTAGAGGAATTGCCTATCTCACATTAAAAGCTTTAAGGCAATGCAGGATATCTGTCTTAAAACATCCCATGGCAAAACTGAAAGCATTCTGCATAAGCTCCTGTGGCCTGTGTTATTCAGAAGATCAGATTAGATGATGATAACATTCCTGTCTGGTCTTAAAATAATTAAACGAGGTATTTGCAGAGATTTCAAAGCAAATCCTGCCCCCACAACAACTTCAGTTAGTTTTACACATTAATGAGATGTGTCATCAGGCTGCAAAACTGTGTGATTTTAACGTGTTTTAAAAAAGAATTAAGTACATGTAATGATTGCTGATAGCTACCAGGATGTCCTTGATCTTACTACCAACCGGGATGGAGGTACCTGGCGGGGGATCCCAGTATCCCTCTGCTCCTGTGTGCAGCACCCAGAGCACATTTCCTTCCTGCTGGGGAGCAGAAAGCAGCCAGGGCTGCCCCTTCCCCAGGCTCCAGCCCTCAAGGACAAGAGGTGTAGTTTCTCTAACACCTTGGTGTGGACAGGTGGAAGGTCTTCCTCTCTCCTTGTGTCACAATGCCTGTGGAAAATCAGTATAGCTAGAGGAAGAATTGGTATGCAGGATTGCTCTTCTCTGTTAATCAAGGCCAGCATTATCATTCTGTCTTTTTTTGTTTGCTTATTTGATTGCTACACTTACCCAAAAAAGATTTCCAATAACTACTGAGTTGAAAGTGATTTAGATTAACCCTGGCTGACACCGCTGCTTTAAAGAGGGCTGCCTGAAGTTCTAAATCTTCACAAGGATGATACTTCCCAGGAGGGGCTTTAAATCCTTGAAGCTACTCCCTCTTGATACTGTGTTCTCAAAGAAAAACTACTCAAATCTCAGGAGCCAAGACAGTAATATTTCCCAGTGAGCAGTTTTAGGTGGCTTTTATTTTAATGTCCAAAACCGTGTCTTTGTTTCAAAACTAACGTACAATACTCAGATACTGTGAAGCATCACTAGTTTTGTCCTAGTGGTTTCCATCTCTGCTTCAGTTATGTTGCTGATTAGTTTATGGAAATGTGAAGCATCCTTCTGTTGAGTTTCCTAAGGGAATGCTTGCAAGGTTGAGGATACTAAGGGGTGGGGGTTGGGCGGAGCTACAGCCAGCGTTTTATGGAAGCCTGAAAACTGTGGAAGCATCTGGAGCTGCGTGATGAAGGGACAGGTCTGCTGCTTTGCAGGAGAAAGCAGTTATAGCTGTATTGTGGTGGGAGGTGGAATGGACAAGGGCCTCACATATTGGTCCCACTTTTCACAGAACAGCTTATTTTAAGGTGATCACAAATATTTTGTTACGAGAGCATCTCAATATACCTCTCGCCATTCTGGCTCAATAACTCAGTGGCACGTGGTTCTGTGATGTACTGTGGTTAAGAATAGCATCTTCTCTGCTGGATCAATGCAGGGGAAGAGACTGTATAATCTCCTTGTAAGATTTAAAGTAGCGTCAATGATAACTAAAGTAGGACAAATTACAGCTGCTGAGATCCTTGCTAGGTATGGAAATGGGTAGTAGCCACCACTGTTAATGCCAAGGAGACTCGGCTGCCTGTCCCATTCCAGGCTGCTGAGAGTCGGAGCAGTTCATTACATGAATTTACCTGGGGACCATCCAATTTTTGGCTCACTGATGGTCATTTTGGCTTGAAGAGCTTCTGTTCTGAATCATCATTTTGGCCCTCAAGGCGCTGCTTATATAGATCCTTTTGTCTTGCAGTGAGCTTGCTCAGCATTGCTCAGTCCCGGCTGTGAGCAAGTGTCCTTGTCATTGACGTGAATCATAACTGAGGAACAAGCAGTGCTTGAGCTCCCGAGTGATGCTTGTAGCAGAGGGGATGCATCCTTCCAGCTAGCCCACTTATTTGGGGCTGTGCTGTGGGGCTGAGCATCACTTCTGGCAGTTTTCACCAGTTGCAACTGTTCTCTTTGCAAACGTGTTTGAAAGAAGCTGCAAGTAGTTTAATCCTGCCTTTTACATTCAGGTTGAGGTTTTTCCGCGTGGAATTAAAATACCGTGCTGACACGGTATCGTGGAACACACACACAATTGAAAGTAGTTTTCAGTTTACCTGTGACTTCATTATTTTGTACCTAGTAAGAGGCCCTTGGCTGTGAGGTTTTGTAATAGGTGGTGAGATGAAAGGTAAATCTGCGCGCATGCGAAGGACAGGCAGGGAAAACCCAGATGGAGAAGCAGAGCCCCTGCCCCAGCTGCTCCGAGGGTGTCACAGGGAAGCCATCGGCCTGTGGGCCAGGGGTGACACCCATCAGCAAGTCAGGGGGAGAGGCTGCTGTCCATCCCCTCACTGGCTGAGGAGCGTTGCTGCTTGCAGGCCTCTGGGACTCGATACCAGGTGCCCAAGAGGAACGTTTGAGGATTGTGCAAAATTTATGATGGGATATTTAGAGGAGGAACCAAAAGTGGGGAAAGGGATGGTTCAGGGTGGTTTGGGAAGAACAAGTTTGGGGAAGTAGAGGAATAAGGAGTAAAAAGGGCTGGTCCCATGTAATGGGGCTGGTCAGTGCTCTTACCTGGCTCCGTCTGCCCCATCTTCTCATTAATCCCCATTTCTAATTGTTTTCCTGGGTGAGAGGACCCTGTGGGTGTGCATATAGAGGTCCAGGTGCCAGAAACTGGAGACAGGAGGGTCCGTGTCCGTTGTGTGGGTGCATATGTCAGTGTGCAGTCACTAGCGACTATCAAGCAGGACTAGTGGGCAAGTAGGGTAAAAGGCTTGGGAGCTGGGTGTCAAAGTGGCCATAAGTCTTGGTCAGATGGTCACAATTTGGCTGCTGGAGGGACTGCAAGGTCCAAGCTGGTGGCTGAGAAGCCTGTGAGGTCTGGGGTCAGCTGGGACCAGTTTGTATGTTTGTCTGTCTCTGCACGAGGCAGCTGGAGAAGAGGGGATCCGAAGGGCAGCTGCTGGGTGGCCCGGAGTGTCTAAGGCCAGTTGCTAGAGGGACTGCCAGTGTGTGCAAGAGGTGCGTACCAGCCGCAGCAGAGGGGCTGTGGCCCCAGGGACTCACGTGTCCAGGTGCCAGCGCCTGGAAGGACCAAGAACCCAGGACCAGCTGCAGCATAGGCTGTCTGCGCCAGTTGCTGGAGGGATCCGTAGCCTGTATGTAATATATATCGATATAATTCCCACTGACATCCTAATCAACCAGCGAGTGGGACATGATGAGGCCGTTCTGGTGGCTCGAGTGCCGTGGGGTTTGTGCACGTTGGCCCATGGCTGCCCATCTGTATCACACGTGTGTGTTGGAGCTGTGTGCTCAGGCTCACCCCTAGCTGGGGCGGGCTGCTGCAGCAAGCCCTCCTCTGCTGGGCTACCAGATGCTGCAACTTCTAACGTAGAATAAAAATTGTGATGGAACAGCTGGTGCAGTGAAGGAAGACATCTTCCTTTTTCCTTGGAAATGTTTGTTTGGTTTTTTTTAAGAAGGTATCTCTCTGATGCTGTTGTCTCGGTCCTGAGCCTGGTAAGTTCTTCCTCGGACAGCTCTTGAGCGCAGTGCCCAAAGCAACCAGCTGTGCATTGTAATGGCTTGAAGTAATGTCATGTGTCAACAGAGCCTGAAAGATAAATAACTTTGATTGGAGCACAGAAAGGTTAAAAAGAAGAACAACAGTGCTTTTGAGGCATTTTGTCATCCCAAAACGGAGGCTGCCACGTGGATTAATCATCTGCATGTTATGCAGTTTATAGCAGCTTAGCAATAATTACAAATAAACTTTATGTTCACTCCTGAGCGCTGTAGTAAGCTTTCCTTTTCTGAGGTGCTTTTGTAAAGACAGGGTATTGTTCGTGGGTATAAAGGATACGTAGTTCTACTGCTGCGGGAGGAAGGTCATGGGGCTGTAAAGCTACTGAAACCCGTGTTGCTTCGTCCTGAAGAGCTGGGCTACCTGCCTGACATTGTAGGCTTAAGGACAGTTTCTTAAGTTAATTAGATCTCAGATGCATAGCTATGAACATTATTTGATTGCCTCTGTCCTTCATTCTTTCCCTAGTATGATGTGGATACGTGCAGGATAAAGATCCCTCAGATGTGGTTTGTCCACCATCAGCTTCTCTGAACTGTGAACAAATACACTTGCTTGCTTCATTTTTTGACCCACTGGAGAAGTAGAACGATGCAGCTTCCCTTAGGGCAATTTCTTCTTAAAACGTGCAAAGCAGTTTTTTTAAGCAGATCTTTAAATTCAGGTGGAAAAAAAAAACCCCTCTAAAATAAGTGACTGCCCTGTGTCTTCACTTAGGATCGCTTTCTTTGCTGGTTGACTGGCACCTTGCTATTGCTCTGAAACACGTGCTGTTAGATGTTGATCTCTAGACGGCAGACAGCGCGCTGAACTTCAGAGGGAAACAGACAGTAAAGATGCTGGAGTCAAGAACGCAGGTTCAAAACTGCCTGGTTAAACCTAGGCTAAGTGAGTTTTGTCCCTGCTCATGAAAGTTCTACCTTCATCTGCTGCGGTAACTTCTTTTCAGCAGATTAGCTTGTAGCATGTTTGGCAGTGATGCATCGACCCTGTCCATATTAAAAGATGCCGTTGATAAATCAGCGGAGAATACACAGAACCTTTTTGTTCAAGTGTGCAGGGTGGATCCCGCAGCTTTACTGCATGTAACGCTAGCAGGGCGTGCTTCTTTCAGCAGCTGTAGAAAACTGAAGCTGGTCCTTTCCACAGGCTTGCCTTGCTGGGGAATTAAAGCTTCAGGCAGCCGTTTGAGGGAAGGTTTTGAATATGTATGACCCAAACAAGGGGCCTGTTGAGAAGGGCTCTAATCCTTTTGCATATGAAACCTGGTGTTCTGGTCTGCTCTCTTTCTGATGTTTCTGTGCTTTCAGATATGCTAAATCTACCTTTGAAGCTTCATTTCTTCTTGTGTAAAATACGCTTTAATAGATGAACCTTGCAGCTGGGAATTAGGAGATAGATACTGGTTCAAGTTGGACATGCTGAGCAGGTCAAGTAATCGTCCTTTGCCTCAGTTTCCCCATGTGTAATGCAGAAAGAATGATGTCCACCTCCTGTATGCAGCTCTTTGAGATTTGTTCTGGGTAACTAATTTAGAAGCCACAATGCAGCGTAGACTTTCTACAGTCTGGCATGAAGCCCTGCTGGTAGGTATCTGCCTGGGGGTGCTGCAAATCCATATGGATGGGAGTAGAGGCTACCCTGTTCCTGGTCAGGAATTCACAGGTAGAAATATATCTGCGTGTTGAGATCAGACCAGCTGTGTGGGTGCAGGGAGTCCTGCCCAGTCCTGCCAGTCCCACTTGCACAGTCAGAAAACCTGTGTCTTAGGCAAATCTGATGATTTATTGTCTGTCATCTGTATGCCAGTGGTCCTTATGTGTAAAGCCTTGCTTTTTCAAGAATATTTGCATATAATGGCAGACTGACTGTTTAGCTGCAAAGACACAAATGACTGTAGGATGGGTGAGAAACTCATGTAGCCCAAACCAGTTTTCATAGAAGGCTTTTTTCATACAAGGATCTCAGGGGACTGAACTTTTCTGGCCTCCTTCTTGAGGTGAAGTGTGTAGGTTTTATGTGCTGCTAGGACCTGGGGAGCTATGGAGGATCAGGAGGAAGACAGGCTGTAAGAGCTGGGTATCTCTTAGAGGCGTGTAGCAGCCCTTCCCCTGGCTGGGCCAGGAACTAGGGGATGTCTGGTCTGTAGGAGGACTGTAGTTCCTTTGATGGCAGAAGTATTTGGAGTAGGGGGTGGAAAAATGCGAGCTGTTCTCAAAATAAGAATGCTTTGTGCTAAGGTGCAGCGGGCTGGCCAGCCTTTCCCTTTGCAGGGGCTGGGTTTCTAGGACACGTCCAATTTTAGCATCCCTTGGAAGGAGATCTGAAAGGTTTTACCTGTGCAGAAGAGAGTGATGCTCTGCTTAGATGGGATGTGATCCCATAGCTAGACGAAAGCTGGAGTACTGAGTTTTGCTCTGATCGCCTCTGAGGAGCCATATATAGCTCTTTAAAAACCCAAGTAACCTACCACGAAACTGTCCGAGAAAGAGCATTGTAAGACAGCACAGTTATAAAAGACTCTGAAAAGCTGAATACGGTTTTCCCCCCTCTTACGGTATTTGGAGTTGAACTTTAGATGCATCATTTTGAACGTGGCCTTTTAAAGTAGCTTTCTATTCTGTCCTTGTCATTTTTAGAGCTGTAAAGGAAAGCCAAAATGCCAGGGAAGGGAAGCAAATGAAAAGGGGGAGCAGGGCTAAAGACTAGGTTTTGATCATCTTTGCAAGAAGTGACGTCAGCTGTGAGAACGAAGGGCTTCAGTCGCTGCGACTGGAGACGGCTTTTAGTCTCTGATTCTATTTCGCCCTGAGCCAGCCAGCCAAATAAAAACAGCGGGATAAATCACTGCTGGCAGAACTTAACAGTTATGCAACATCCAGTGCACCGTGTGCCTATTTTTAGATCGGTTTTACACTAGCAGAATTTACTTTATGAAATCGAAAAAGAATGTCTGGTCAGAGGCCGGGGGATAAAGAGGGTATTTGGGAAGTGCAAAATATAAAAAACGCTTAGTACAAAGATGTGTTAGCAAACCCCACTTTGGCAGTATTGAAATCCTTTCGAGAGTGTTGGATCAACCAGGCGTGGGAATGAAGAGTAGAGGGGGTTTCAGTATTCCCTTGAATTTCTAATCTGTGGTTGCTTTTTAAATGGTTAACTATACTCGCTTTACCCAAATGGCTAACTAACGTGTGGTTTACTTAAAGCTGGCCTTCTCCACCATTTGTGTTGTACTTTGTCTTCACCAGATGTGGAGCGCGGTAGGGAGCAGCTTCGCCTCCTGGCAGGCCCGGCTGGTCAGGTTTGGGGGAATTGTGCTGACTGGAGTGCTCTGCAAAGCTGGCTGAGCTACAGAGGTGCTCCTCATCCTTTGTGAGATACCCTGGATTTAATGAGCCTCTGATATTTAGCTGCTATATGTTTCACATATGTTTTCTCAATCTTCAGTGGGTTAGGATTGTGTGTGATTTCATTAGTTAAAAGCATTCAGCTTGCAGCACAGGTATGAATAACTGAAGATTAGTCTCAGGTACTGTGCTCTTTATCCAAGACAAGATGTGCATCTTCTCTCCTTTAAATTTTACTTTATCCTTTTACTCCCTGTTGTGATTCTAGGTTAGTTTGAACTGTGTATAATTCTGTTCCCAAAGTTTTTTTGCTCAGATTCAGAACAGATAATAATTGGGAAAAGTTTGACCTTTCACAGCCTTTAGAGATTCTAGGAGATAAACCATTTGCTGCATAGCTAACATGTCTTTGGGATCTCTGCCACAGGTTGGACGGTTTTTAATCACAGCTTGGAGCGAATTAGCATTCTGATGATTGCATGATCTGTATTGATCTTTTTTCCCCAAACTATTTGTTCTAGGTGACAATCTTGATGCTATCCATGACATAACTGTGGCATACCCCCAAAACATTCCTCAGACAGAGAAGCACCTTCTGAATGGCAACTTCCCTAAGGAGATTCACTTCCACGTCCAGAGATATCCCATAGAGACAGTGCCCACTTCCAAGGAGGAGCTGCAGCTTTGGTGCCGGAAGCGTTGGGAAGAGAAAGAGGAGAGACTCCGACACTTCTACGAAGGTGGAAAATGCTTCAGTGCAACAGGGCAAAGCATTATTCCTCCGTGTAAATCCGAGCTCAGGGTCCTCACGGTTAAGTGCATCTCGCTCCTGTATTGGACAGTGTTCCCACTGGGTATGCTGGTGCTGCTGTACCTGTACAGCTTTGTGCAGTGGTATTTTGCAGCCATGATCATCTTTTTTGTCGTGCAGCAAAAGATATTTGGTGGGCTGGAACTAATTGAACTCGCTTGTCATCGATATTTTAAAAAGCAACAGAAATTCCATAACACGAAAATAAAAAACAATTAGTTCTGGGGTAAAGAAAGATGTAAAAATGGGTGATTTTGAGATGTCCTGCAAATTTTATGCACAGGGAAGAATTTTTGCATGAGAATTGTCTTTTATTATTGCCATTGTTAGACATTTGCACTCGATTCTGTGAAGAGAAAGAAAAATGTTAGTTATTGCTACACGTGAAAGTGGTAGTTTTTATCTCTGAATGTAATTTCAACATTGCCTCTGCAAGCAGCTAGCAACTGCATTCTGCTGTAATTAAGAAACAAATTGCTGGATTACTGAACAATCGTAAGGATGATAATAATTGTGACATGCACTGAACTTTCATGCAGAAACCCAAACTGTCCAGCTAAAGGAGACAGAGGTATGATTTCTGTACAATCGCATTGTCATAAGGGAAGCACCGGATTTGGACAGCTGGTAAGTTTAACGATGTTTTGATGGTAGGTGGAAGTTGGAGGAGAAGTTGTTCCGTTTTTTTTTTTTCTATTTCAAATATTCAAACTTATATTTTTGCATAATCTTTTCCAAACACTACTGAACCTACCACTATTCAATTGTTCTGACTTGGTCACTCAGAAGGATTTTAAACCTTGCAGTCTTGTGTTTTAGTACAGAAAACAGCGCTGGCTCTGCCTCCAAATAATCTGAACTGATTATTCAATAGACCTGTGCAGCTAAGTTTGGATTTTTCACTGTTTCCATACTGTTTTGCTGTCCCTCTTAGCTGTGGGAGACTTGTTCCTCCTGTAGTATACAGAGCTGCAGGATAGGGGAGCTAATTTTTTGTTGGTTTATTGGTATTTTTTCTCCTAGAGGCAAAACCAAGTGTCTGTCCCTTGAGTAGCTGGCAAACGTTTTTCAAAACGTTTTCCTTGTAGACATTATTTGCTTGAAAACATTTAATTTTCAGAGTAGGCGAAATATCTTTTTTTAAGCATGTATTTTGGTTTTCACTTTGCTTCCTAAGTCATTTAAAGTGTCCGTAGACTGCTTGTTCTGCACGTGTCAGCCAGACCCGCTGAAATGCCCCTGATGCAGTGGTTGTCTCCTTATAGGTGCAAGAGATGGGTTTCAGACTTCTCACAGCACAGGGAAACCGAGCTACATCTTCCCTTTGCAATATTGTCTTTGATTGCCTGCTGGCATCATTACTTTTCCAACTTTTGGGGGTTCTTTGGGGTCCCATTATAATACTTCCCCTTATTTTCATGACATTCAGAAAATCTGAAGGTTTAAACTCAGACAAGGCACTTGCAAGTGCATTCCTTGTCATATATAACAAAAGTCATGTTCACGCTCACATGGTTAAAGACATAAACACTGGATCAACACTTCCGAGACACCAGGCTGGGTTTGGTTTTCAACCTCAAAAAAACGTTAGGTCGCTTGATGAACTGTACTGCTGCAGACCTTTCATGACTTACTGAGTATTTGTTTATCGCACGAAGGCGTGTCTGAGCGGAACAGAGGTGGCCTGACGCCATACGTTGAGTGGCATTGCCATGAAATGGGAAAGTATAGAATGCAAAATTTATCTTGTACTGTGTTGAGTATCTCAAGCGTTGGGTCAGCATGGTAGACACATCTGTTTTCTTCTAAATTACAGTAGTAAACATGTTGTATCAAAGGCCATTTTTTGAATGAATCACCAGCTTCTAGTCAACCTTGCAAGGTGACAAGTATTTTTTAATCTGTGCTTATAACTAGTTGTTTATTACGTGGAAAGTACTTGAAGCCATCTGTTTTACTCTAATTTTTTAAACCCCTTTTTTCTTAAAACCGAATAAAACTAGGTTTATATTTAGGGTTATGTTTCTTAATGATTTTTTCGTATTTATATTTGAGTACCTGATGTCTGACAGCTGGTGTTTCATTGTCACGAGTGGAAGGATCCTTTCTGCCCTATGAGGACTTTTTAAAACGTGATTCTGTGATACCAAAGGCATGGCTGCACCTTAACTCGACATCGCCTGTTTTTTCTTTGCCTGATATTCCTTTGGTGCGATTCCCTGCACATCCCAGGTAGCTCACCGCAAGGGAAAACCAAAAAACCTCCTTTATGGTTAATGCAGAGGAGAGCTAAAAGGCAGTTTCTAGTCTGTCCTGAGCCGTGGCTGTGCTTTCACACCGGGAGTAGCCATGGCCAGCCCACTCCAATCGCCTTAATATAGAGTGTTCAGGAATCGCTTTGGAGGACAGGTTATCGATGTTGGTGACATAAGTACCAGCTTCGCTTTTCTCAGTCGCTCAGAGAACTTTGTGGTGCCCTCAGATGTATCAGAAGCGTCAGTGTGAGTCTTGGTCATGGAGCGGTGAGAGATTTAACTTCTGTGTGATCAGAGTTGGGCTCTGAAAATCGTATGCAATCCATTGCTGACCCTTACGAGGGGTTTTCTCCCAGCTGGAGTCAAACACGTAACCTACTGTAATGTGGTAAACATCCTGCAAATCTGTAATTCAGCCTCCTCTCTCATGTATTTGGATCAAAGAGAAAGAATAATCTTGTCAGCTGCTCATGTTGCATTTGCAGTGCCTGGCTCTGTGGCGTGGGGCAGCACGTGGGAAGTGAAGAATCCTCCTCTCACCGGGAAGGGTCTCGGCTTTCTGACTGACGCAAATTTTCAGATTATGTGCAACATTTTCCAGCTCAATTAGAAATGCAAGGGGTGTGTGTGTGTGTGTGTGTGTGGTGTGTAAACTTTGAATAACAAGGAAAAGCTTTGTGGATGTAGAAGCTTCTGTTTAAAAAGTGGCTAAGGAACTGTAGGAAGATCTTTTTGTGAATGTTTTTTTTTCTCTCTTTGGTCAAATTGTAGCCTTTTACTCAGAAGGTACTAATACACAGATTTTTTTGGTGACTGTTTTGTCCTCACCCTGTTTCCCTATTCAAAGTACACACCAAGATGGCATGTAGGAACATGGGTCGGTGGTGGACTTGGCAGTGGTAGGTTTACAGTTGGACTCTGTGATCTTAAAGGTCTTTTCCACCCTAAATGATTCTATGATTTTGTGCTGGGTAAATCACTTGGAAGGGTTTTCAGTGCTGTTAGGTTAAAGGTGCTAGTACTCCAGGAATCCCTGTCTCATGGGATGCATATTGGCACGAGACTCAGCTCATTCGTTAGCACGTTTGCCATGGCTCCCCTTCCCTCGCGGTCCCAGCAGCCGCACTGCTCGGCAGCGACTGCTCCGTCTGCGGGACCTGCAGGTCTTCCTAGGTCTGGCGTAAAGTTATTTGAGATCCGTGACGTGCTTTAAGGATCCTCCTCTCGTTTGCTCAGTGAAATGTTTCCTCATCAGCGTCAGGGTTTTCATTCTCTCTGCTCGGAACAGAAGGCTGAAATCCTGCCATCTGTGTTTGTCATCAAGGTCAGCTGGGTAGCAGGGTGTCAGCCCAAGACATATCTCTCTTGGCTTCAAAGCTGCAAGGCCCGAAGCTGGTCTGTAAGGTGTTGTCTTAATCATATGAAATGTAGTTCCTAGTTTTGCGCATTGCATCGGTCTGTTGTTTAAAAAAAAAGATCTGTGTTTTTATAACTTGGTTTTATATGTACACTGTGTGAAACACCAGGATACTACAAACCTACAGAAAGCCTTAGTTTTCAGAGTTCACTATTATCTTAGAACGTTTTAACCATTTACCAGTGACTTTACAGCAACAATAAAGACCTGAAGCATTGCATGTGTTCCATTTTGCCTTTTTTTTTTTAATTTTTTTTTTTTTTTTTCTCCTGGGCATGCATTCTGTGTGCTGCCCTAAGGAGCAAACCTTGTCTTCGGTGCCCTGCTGCCTGCTTGGGGCAGCCCGGTGCCCGCTCAGGTGCCGGACCCGTGGTTCCGGGCTGTTGGGGTGATGCAGCTCCCTTCTTGCCGTGGGAGGCTGGAGGGGGGTGGCTGGTCGTACCCTCGCGTCTAGCCTCTTCATGTAGAGGGATGTGGAAACCTTTTGAACATGCAAGAGGTGCAGCTGAACCTTGGCCTTGCTTTGCTGCTTAACCTGTATTGCTTAAGAACCAGCTGTGGCTTGACAGTGAGGCAGTGCTGCCTAGGTAAGTCCTCCTCTCCTCTTCAGCTGTGTCCTGTTACCACCCATGTAATTATTTTTGCCACTGTGCTCCTAGTTACCTGATGGGGAATAGCCTTGCGGTGACTGCAGCAGCCCTAGCGAAACCCCCGCGTTTCCAGCAGGTAGCACGTGTTGGGAAGACCACAAGAAATGGAGACGCTGGCAGCAGTTTCTGCAGCCGCAGATGCTATTTGCCATGTCTACGCAGGCTTTCAAATCAGTGCCCAGAAGTCAAAATGAGCCATGCTCCGTATTGAGCGACTTGTCTCTCTGAAAAGATGGTTGTCGCTTCCTCTTTCTTTCCTCCAAGCTCAGATATGCCATGAAAAAATTGATTTCTCTATCTTACCTGCCATTACCGAAAATAATAGTCGTGGAGGTCAAAGCTTTCACCCTCCAGCTGCCCCAGGCGCCTCCTTTGCAGTTCAATACAGCGGGTGGAGGGTTGTCTTGTTTCCCGAGGACTGTCAATCAGACCACAAGTTACCTCAACCAGAAATGATTCCCGGGAGCGGGGAGCACGGTCTGTGCTCGTAACATGCTTGAGCGCCTCTCATCGTAGAGAAGGTTTGTGCTGAGAGACGAGAGGCAGAGCGAGCTCACCTCTGTCCTTGCTGGGCATCTCAAAAGTCCCGGCATCTTTAGCAGGAGCTGGGCCCTGAATTTTTAAGCAGATGTTTTTGTTTTATTCTAGTCTGGCCTCCGTATGGTTTGTCATCCCTTTTTCTGGGCTTCTTCCTGTGGGGTGACACTTTCTCCCTGGTGGTGGGACATGCAGGAGACTGGCAGGAGGAGTTTGAGCAAAGCTCTGTGTTTTGCTGCTCTCAGGGGAAGGGGAAGCGTGTTTGCTCCGCCTGAGATACTTCGTGCTGGGCTGCATGAGGGGGGTGGGCACATGGGCTGCTGTGGGTGTAATGGTTTTAGCGGCCAGCACACTCTTCCCTAAATTTCTCTTCCCATCTTGCCTGTCAGAGGGAGGAGACGAGAGCCCCTTCACCCTCGTCTGCAGGGAGCGGAGAAGCACCTTCAGCCTTGCCGAAGGGACGAGTAAATGGGCTCAGGCGTTAGCCTTGCTTCTGTGTCCACGGGACAGCCCCTGGCAGAGGAAGATGAGCTGCTACAGGGTGCGAGAGCATGAGGAGATGCTGCAGGAGGAGTGGGAGGCAGCGCAGGGCACGGCTTTCTGCAGAGCCGTAAGCTGGCACTAACATCCCCGCCTGATGGCCCTCTGCGCTGTTTCTTTGCCCACCTTTGAGGCTTGCCCTCGCTGCTGGAGCTGCTGGGCGTCTGGGGAGCGAGAGGAATGGGTGTTGATTAACGCTGAACCTGAAGGGAGGGGAAATGTTAGGGGTAATGGGATAGAGGGGCTGGGGAAGGGGTTGGCTCCTGCTGGCGCTGGGTGCAGCCGCTCTCTGGAGCGTGTCATTTGGCTTCAGAGGCTGAAGGAAAAGGTCTGCATTGAGAGACTTGTTTACTTGGACATCTTGAAAGAAACATCCTCCATGGGGTGGTCGGCAGCAGGACCCATGGGAGGAGCCTCTGTACGTTCTTACCCTGCTGGTGCCCACCAATGCTGGCCTCTTTCCATCTCTCTTTCCATACTCAAGTTTCTCACTTGATGTCCTGTGTTTCAAGACATGGAAACAGCTCCTCCAGTTTGTTGTCCTGGCAGCTGTGCAAGGCCCCCAGTGCTTTAGGGGTAGAGTAATGCCTTGCTGTCAGTGAGATTCCCACCGGCAGGCTGGGAAGCTGCCCGGCTTTCCAGGGCAGCTTGCAAAACCGCCTGTAACACACACTGCCTGGCGCAATCCGTGCACCGCCTGGCAGCGGGCTGCTCCCTCACCTCCTTGGCAAGGAGCTGCCTCGTCCCCCTTGCCCCCGCCGCAGTTGGAATTCCTTCCAGATGATCCACCGAAACGATTTAGGGGAGATGTTGCTCACACTGGTAGCTCCACAGGTTTGCTCCCTACAGCTCTGCACTCCCTGCCCGGGGCTGTTCGTTGCCCTTTCTATAGCTACGCAAGCGCAGGTCCCCGCTTCCCAGAGGCGTTCTGCAGCACTTTGGGGTGGGCACAGAACATCAGAGCCAGCAGGTCAGGGTCCTTGGCCACAGGGGCAGGAGGGGGTCCACTCCCGGCGCGCAGGGTCCGGTTGGGTCAGGCTCCATGCACAGTCCTGGCTGGGGAGGGATCAGGAGCTGACCTCATGCTGCTTCTGGCAGGCCTTGACACCCATCCCTGGAGCAGAACCAGCCATTTAAAGGAAATGCTAAACCAACCTCTTTTGGCAGCAAATTACACTTTCCCGATTCCTTTCTTGCTCTAGGCCTGCCTTCTCCTCTCCCTCTCCCAGTAGCAAGAGAGGAGAAGGTTTTGGGACACCCTCCTCAGTTGCTTAAAACAGAACATGTTCCTGGAGCCACTGTCCTACGTGGATCAAGTGTTGCTGGCCAGGCTCACAAGGCAGGAGGTGAGGATGGCTTGACACCACAGGTGCCTGCCCTGGAGACATGCACAGGGAGAGGGGCTGGACCCAGTTCCTCCCCCACTGCCGGTCTCCTGAGCGGGCACGTGCCAGCTGGTGCTGGCATCTTCCTGGGATGCTGCGTGAGCGCTGAGAGATCCTTGTGGCCAACAGAGGGACAACGGGACACGGAGCATCCTTCTGCAGGACCCCAATGCTTCAGGCGTCAGCTGGGAAACCGGAGAGGTGCGCTTGGGAATGGTGCGGCTGTGGGCAGACCTGCTGACAGACAGCCCTCAGGGGTCCTCGGCCATCTCAAACATGCTGTAGGTAATGTGGGGGCGGGGGGGACATTGCACTGACACCACTTACTGCAAGCCAGGGATGTGTCCAGCACTGGGCACTAACACTCACAGGCTTGAGGCTGCGCATCTGTCTGGGACAGCTGTTATTCTTGGTCCCCAAGTGGAGCGAGTCCCACCACTGCAGGCAGGACAGTGCAGATGACCCACAGCTGCCGGGATAATGGGCAGCAAATGTCACATTGCCAGCAGCAGCAAGGGCTAGGTGCTTTATTCCAGGTACCGTAACTCAGCTGCCTGCCTGTTCCCCTCCCTGGAACGTAGCCAACGCACACGCACGCGCACACACACGCACACGTAAACACGCACACACCCCCCGTTCAACCTAATAATTTGGTGAGGTTTTGTCTGATGCCGGTGGGAGCGGGGCTGATGTTCAGCTGTGATCTTTGCTCTTCTCTCTCTGTTTCTGCTCCTGCACCAAGGGCCGGGACACCTGTGTGGTCCCAGAGCGCGGGACCTACACGCCACATGCCCAGCCAGGCTTTACATGGAGATGCTGAAGCTCTAGGGTAGCCTGGCTGCACAGAGCTCGTGTGGACCACGCTGCCCCACTCTCAAGAGGTAGATGAGCTTGTTCTGCATCCCCCGCTGCCACAGCCAGGCTGCTCTCCCACACAGCAACAACTTAAAAGCACACAGGGGGATCTTGGCAAGCCTGTTCTGCAGCAGGAGGGCTGACAGAGCTCCCCTTCCCTTCCCAGCCACTGGTAAAGAGCAGTGATGGAAGCTGGAGTCCAGCTGGAAGCGTGTGACCTCTGCTGCCTTCTCCATTCCCACACCAGGACGAGCTGCCAGGAGCAGGGTAGCCAGCCCAGGCCCCTGTGGTCCATCGCTTGAGCTCTTGCAGCTGTGCAAGGGCAAACCTGACCTTGTGGTCGCTCAGTGGTCAGGTGTCACACCCCCCGTGGGCACCTCCAGCCTCCTCGCTGCAGATGCTGTGCTGCTCCAGATTTTTTGCTTTTCTACTCTTGCTGGGGGAAGGGGGTGTATGTGTGTGTGTGTGCGCCTCTTTTCCAGGAGCACCTGAGAGCAAAGGCAAGGAGATGTTTTGTGCGAGATTACAGCAAGATGTTCGGGTCTGCCTCCTCACAACATGTGAAGGTTAAAGGCAGGCTCTCAGCTTTCCAGGCTAATGACAGAAAGTGCTATGTAAGCGAGAGAGCGCCTAATTAGGCATTAATGAGAAAGGAGCCTGTGGTTTTATTACCCATTGGACATGAGTGCCATGGATGAGCAAGAGAGGTTGCATTAGCTGCTTCCTGCTGAGTCCTACCAGCAGGAAGGTCCTTAGCAGACTTTCTGCATCATTTAAGGCCAGGAGGTAGAGAACGGTGCTGCGGACAAGGGGCGGTGGGGCTTGGTGTCCTCTGCTGCAGGCTGGGACTGACCCCAGACCTGTGGCCCCACAGCTGGACTGCAGACCTTGGGGCAAAGACCTTGGGCTCTAGTGTTGGCTCTGCCACTGACCAGCGGCACGTCACGCACCTCCTGCCTCCCGGCTGGTTCAGCAGGGCTGGGGACATCTCCTGGGGATGCGCTGCTGCAGGGGACACAGACCCTTCCTGCAGGTGAGAAGGGGCTCCAGCCCCGTGAGAATCTGTTTGGTCACAGTTGTCCCTTTTCCTTCAGCCGGCTGGCAGGCACGTCAGGAGAGGGGAGGTCCAGAAGCAAACCCCAGAGCTATTTGCTTCTGTGAAGGCCAGAGCAGAGACCTCCACTGTGGGACCAGCACTCTGCCCTGCTTCAGCCTGAATCTGATAGCAAGGGGCACTGGAAGGGGTCAGGTTGTTGACTTTTAGCTAATGACCTGGAATAAAACCGGGGAGGTTAAATACCTAATCTTGAATTAGCTTCATCACTCCTAGCCGTTGCATAAAAGCTATTGAAGTTATTACAGGACACGCTGGCTGCACGAACAGCGGGAACAACAAATATAGGTAGAACAGTCCTTGTCATAAATATCACCCCAGCCTTCTCGACAGCCCTCTGCCGTCACGGTGCTGCTCGCAGCCAGCCTGGCTGGGCAGTGCCAAAGCGATGGCGAGCGCTGGGCGCGTGTGATGGAGATGGCTACTTCTCTCTCTAAGTAGTACGAGGCTGGCTGTGGTTTATGATTTAGCAGACGCCTGAACATTTCTTAAGGAGAGGAACCTTCTGATGTGGGGCAGACTTTGTTTCTCTGGGTCGTCTCCATGGGGCTCTTACTGCAAGTGCCACAAGGAACCAGAGACCAGGAGTTCAAAATGACCACGCAAAAGCCCCGCTTAGGCTTGTATTTGTCACGTTTATTAATATCGTGCTTCATACTGTACTTTGAATGCTCTCTTTAATGATAACAGTTTTGCCACTCAGCCATTGCAGTCACATCTAGGCCCTGAAGTTATCAGGCGTTCAGTTTGTAAGATCATTGCCCCACTCCAGTGATGTGTTGCTGTTTGATACCAAAGTGTCTTTATTACCCAGCACGTGGACTTCTCAGGCCTCCCGTACCGCCACAGCGGGCAGTAGGATGCTGCTGTTGCTCTGTTAACCCAACCAGGTGCCTTTTCCAGTGACAGACCATTGCATCCCCAGGTGTAAAGTCCTTCGGTTACCCCGAGTCTGCCAAATGCTCTGACACATCCAGTTAGGAAATGAACCCAGCTCTTATCTAGGTCTCTCCGAATCCTAATCCTCCTATCCCATCCTGCTCTGCCGTGTCTCCCCCACAAAGGGGAGGATTAGGCAGGAGGACCTTACCCCACACCCCGGCAGCGGTGGGCAGAGCGGCGAGGTCACGCTGATCCTGGAGTACTTTCAGGGCCACTGAACCTCAATGAGTCATTCGTTAAGTCGATACAGCAGGAAGACATCGAAAATAGAAGACAGTGGAAATAAAATAAGTAGCGAGGCATCCATTCACACCCTTGGCAGAGAGGCGTTTTGGTTGCCGGTGCCCCATGCCCGCCAGGAGAACAGCCGCTGCTTGTTAGGCAGGTTACGCAAGTGGAGTGGTCTATATTTATCAGGAGTGCATGGCGTACACACCTCGAGGGTCAGATGCCCGGTGGTTTGGAGAACATTAGCTCCCCTAATGAATCAGCAGGGAGGAGGACCTAAAAATACAACTCTGCTGCAGAAGGGCATCGCGGAGCTGCTGAGGGAGTCAAGGTCAGGAGGCCCCGAGGTGCCTTTCCAGCCCTGCCTGGGTTGTGGTGCTGTGCTCAGGTGCTTGTTGCCTCCAAAAAGGCAGGATCCACAGGGCGCTAAAGCTCCTTCCAAACTTCTGTTGAGGTGTTGGATGTTGAGCCAGTGCCTAAAGGAGGAGAAAGACTCCCCCCGATCCATGCCACAGCCACCATGTGGTAAAGCCAACCTCCTTTTTGGCCACTCTCCCTCTGGACTCATGCTGACCCGGATTCTGCGGGCAGGGTGCTGGGCTCGCCTGCCTGCTCTGGGTTTCGGCTTTATGACAGGGCATCCTACGTGGAAGGAGCGTGAAGGCTGGAGATGACCTTGGCTGCAGGCTTCTTGCTTCCCATGCGAGGGCATCAGCCATATGGAAGGCAAGCTATGACCATCTAAGCCTGTGTAGGTCCTACCAGCGCAGGAGGCATGTTCCATCCTCCTTTCTGGGTGGCTAGGGCTGGAGAGAACCACACCATTGCTCCAGACAGGGTGGGGGAATCCACTGCCGCTGTGTGGGCTGGCACCCAGGAGAAGCCATCTCAGCAGCCAGTGGCTCTGCAGGCAGCAGGTCTTCCAAGCCCGTGTCCTCTTCCAGCCTAGCTGTCCCCGCTGCATCCCAGTGTTGTGCTGGTCCTCACTGGGAGAAACCTGTGCACAAGTGGGATGTATCCTCCTTTACAGGGTGTAGTCCCACTAAAAATGGTTGATTCCATGCAGGATCAGGGCAGCCCTTGGCTGGTACCAAGCGTGGAGGCCGGTCTGCACCACCGGCGCTGAGCTCTGCCGTGGGTGCTGGTGGAACACATGCTTCATGCCTCCTCTCTGGCCTGGCTTGCCTTGATGCTTTGTGGATGTCTGCCTGTCGGCATGCTCAGCTGCCCAGATGTCCGCAGCCAGCTGGGGCTTGCTCACACCAGGCAGAAGACACCTTGCAGAAGCCTCCTGAGGACAGGTTCGTTATGGGGATGTTGCTGAGGCTGTTATGAGGGTGACTACGGCGGGTTCACCTTGGAGCTGAAAGCCAACACCTGTCCTCCCTTTTGCTCAGACATCCCGCTCCATCCTCCTGCCAAGGGAACAGGAGGAGGCTTTGTCACTCCCCTTCAAACTGTGAGATCTGAGGAGGGCTCCTGGAGGCATTGCCCGCTTGCAGATGAGAGAAGCCGCTTCCAAAACTGGGGGAAGGTTTGTGTCTGTCACGCTTGGTGACCAGTCTGCAGGAGCAACAGAGCCGTCCCACACCCCGCTGGCTGCTGGGGAAGCTCTGGGATGGAGCGGTGGCCCACCGTCACCCCGCGTCAGGCTGGAGACATGGAGGTGAGCAGCCAGCTGCTGGGGTGGTTCTGCTGTTTTGCATGACTGAAGCTGGTTAATGAGAGCTTTTTTTAGGAAACTGGAACAGATGGAAGGACATAACAGATAAGCTCCGTTTTCTTGGTTTCTACTACTATAAATGAATTTGTTTGCCCGCAGTGCCCAAGGGCACAGCACAGTACCCTGGTTTACCCAGAGCAGTATAGGCAGACGGTGGTCCTTACCCCATAGGCCCTATGCTGTGCTTGCCCCGTGTCCATACACACCATTTACCTTTTCAACATCTTAAATACTGTGCCCTGGACCAAATTCTGCCTCCCAGTAGACCTGATGGAGGACCTGCCCACCAGAGGCAGAGAGCAGAGCCTGTCCCACAAGGCTGGCGACCACCTCGATGGCTGTGCATCCCTGTCACATCCCCAGTAATGTCACTGGTCCTTGGCTTCATGCGATTCATCAGCCTCCCCCCCGCAAGGGCCAGGCCACCATGCTGAAGGTGGCCCAGATGGGCACGTGCAGCTCTAAGACCTGCCCTCCACTTGAAATACAGCAGAACTCCAGAGGGGTAAATCGCACAGAGGCATTGAGTTAGTGCCCCAGCAGAGCCAAGGTAAAAGGTCCCTCTCGGTTTGCAGAGCGCTGGTCCCAGCTCACGTAACAGCATCTCTGGGGCTCCCCCTGACCCCCTCGGAGCACCCACACTTTGTTGTGGTTGGAAAAGCTTGGTCAGACCGTGCTTTCTCGTTATTTTTGTGTGCTTCTGAAGAACAGCTCTCTCCCATGTGGAGGTTACCTACAGGAGCAGTAGAGCCTCCTGACTGCTACAGCGAGTATTAATTAAGCCTTGAAAGGAGGATCCCACTGGGCTGAGGACCCACAGTGTTTTGGGGGGGTACAGGCAGCGGGTAGAGAGAAGAGGGGGTCCGGCAGTTCAGGGGCTGCCCCAGGACAGAGGAACGCAGGCACCGTGTCAGTGCTCCACGTGGAGCTCTGCAGGTGTTGGGCACAAGCTGGGATGCTGCTCCCCACCTGAACCACCTCTGGTGCCAGCTTGGAGATGCTGTCAGCCTTGATGGGGAGGACAGACCCCTGGAGAAGGACCGGGAGGTCAACACCAGTGGTCACGTCCGTGCTGTGGGCCTGGGGCACTGGGTAAGGCATTTGTCTGTGTTGCACTCGTGTGTAGTCTCAGTCCCACCTTCAGCGTAAACCTTGGAGGTTTTAACACGAGCTATGGGAGGATGTTCCTCCTATCACGCTTTTATTCCTGCTTGTCTGTGGGGTCTCTGTGGTCACCGAAAAGTCCACCCACGCCACTGGTCACACTGGATCAGTCCTTCTGGGCTCTCACTGGCCAAGCACCTGGGTGCCAGCTCCCCCCTACTCCCAGTGATGTCACCAGCTGAAGCTCAGAGACCCCGACCCAGCACCAGCACATGGATGCACGGGTCAGCCCCGGCCTCTCTAGGATGAGGTTCTGTCCCACAGCGACTGGGGGAAAAGGACAGATTCAAGTATAGCTGCGGGGCTGGTCTGCCCGCTGCGTATTTCCTGAGCAAGGTAATTTATTTGGAAGAGCTGGAGCTGGCAGAGACCTTCACTGCACATTTTTCTGCTCCCCTGAGTCCTCCCGGCAGATAACTCAGCTGCCACCGCAGCTCCTCCTTCCCTGACCCCACGTCCCCTGCATGGGCTCACGAAGCACATCCCTCCCCTGCAACAGCTGCCAAAATTGCTTTTTATTTTTAAACCCTGGGAAACAAAAGCCCTACCTTTATCACGCGCCTGCAGTCCCAGCAGCTCCATGTATCCTCATTAAGCAACCACTGATCATCAAATGAACCTGACAGGCACAAAAGGCAGGGGGGGATGCAGCAGCCCGGTGTGCCTGCAGCTGGTCCCAGCTCCCTGCAGCTGCAAAACATGGGGGGGGCTTCTCCCTGCGGGGTGGGAGAAGGGCTGTCGGGAGCCCAGAGGCATGGTGGGCTTGTGCCTTCCCACTGCAAAGTGGTGCTGGGGCTGCAAAGACTGAGTTTACTCCAGCCCTGCCACGTTTTCTACTAACAACAATAATAATTCTTTAAAGGGGGTTAATGGGTAGAAAAATGGCAAACTGGATTATGAGCCATGCAATTTTATTTTCCTCTTTAGTGACACTACTAAAGTAAGCCCTTTTTTTATTATTTTTTATCTCTGTAGCCCACGGCCTGAGGGAGGGTGTCTTCAGAGCACAAGAACCACCAGCCTTTGGTCAGCTGAGTGTGAGGAGACGTCCATGGGCAATCAATTTGGGTGAAAACCTGCCCCACAGACCAGGGATGCTTCTAAAAATATCTGGGGAGAAGGATGGATCATGAAGATATTGACTCAGCTCCCTGTCCAGAGCAAAAACCGCTCCAAATTCGCTTTTAATGCCTGGGCATTCAGAAGTGTTTGGACTTGATGTGTTGAGCTTGTGTTTTGGGCAGGACCAGCTCCCAACTGGTTTCTCCAGCACCAGCCTTGCTACAGAGTCTCCCAATGGAAAGGCAGCACTGCATCTTGGAAGAGAGAATGCAATGCAGCCCAGAACATGCAAAGAGAGAATCAAGATGGGAAATATTACGGTGGTCCCAGTGATAGAAGCGTGCTTGCAGGTAAGAATCATGCCTGTGCTGGGGTGACGGCAGAAAACGCAGTCACTGGTGGTTGTTTTGGGGCCAGGACGCTACTTTCTGGAATATACTAGAGCTGGACCTGCAGCAGAATTACAGCTTGACAAGGATGCTCAGGAGTCCCTGCTGAGGCACACTTCACCCTGAGACAGGCACCAGCTGATACATAAATTAACTTTCCCCCGCCCCCCCAGCTTTCAGAAGAGTCTTATGCCAGGCTCTGTAATTGCACAAAGTTTTAGTACAGCTTCTGTCTCTGCTAAATTTCTTCAAGCATCACGAATTAAATTGAATTTACTGGGATGACAAGTGTCTTTCTTGTCTTGCCCACAGCTGTTGCAAGTGCTGCTTGGGCTCCAGCGCTGCCTGCTCGGTCCTCGGGCTCTGGCTGTGACAGGCTCAACCTTGTGCAGGGACCTGCTGCTGGACCCCCGGGCTCCCCCAGGGCTGCTGCGACTCGGGATGCTGCCTGGGTGCCTCTCCTGGTGCGAGAACCAAGCGGCAGACCAGGGATCAGTCCAGCCTGGTTTCTATTTCTGCAAATAACTCAGGTGGCCAAAGACCAGTATCTAGGTCCCTTGTCATTCTCCTGTCCGTGCCTGGTGGGAAGAGTTAATAATAGATGTTGGATGTTGCAGGAAGATGCAGAATTTAAATGATTTCCCCTTCCTCCTCAGTAATGAAAATGTTTCTCCCCTAAGAGTCCCTTGATTAATTGATCCGGCAATCGACAAATCAAGGATGGGAACACATAAAATCCAATAGAAACAGATGAAAATAGCATTATGTACCATCTGATGCAGTCAGAGATGTCATGCAACAAAATGACTGCAGAGAAGTAGGGCCTTGAGCTGGAGGAGCCTTCATTAAGATGTGGCAAGGGTATTATTAAGTAAAAGAACATTGATTTTGTTTGAAAGATTTGGCCATCCATATTAAATATAATCTCAGTAATGTAATCTCAGGAGTTGCTTTAAATGTCAGCCTCACTTGGCTACATCTGCTTGCTGGGGTTGCTGCTCTGAAATGAAAATGAAAACCTCATTCTCCATCGCCCATTGTACTCCATTAGCAGCTTGATAGGCTGTGCCCGTACAGGGAAAAATTAGCATATGTGTTTCCTATAGGGAATAAGCGTATGCCAGAAAAGCCCATGTATATAAAACATATGTGACGGTAACAAAACAAGTAATTTACAAAGACAGAAGCAGCCAGCACACGGGGTATTTCAAAGCCAGAAATCACTTTAAAGTCTGGGCTTTCATGTGAAACTTGGACGCCGGGCCAAATTCTCTGCTGCTATTAACGCGTGGAGCTCTGCTGGCTTTGGTTCAACGTCCTTGGAAGTTGCAGCCCCTATCCCAAGTCCAATCTGACAATTTCTTCTAAAGGATATTTCTTTTTTCTGGGTCCCAGGTGTCCAGACCCAGTGACAGCGATGCCTGCACAGGGCTGCCACGGGCATGTGTCGGTTGGCTGGAAGGAGGTGGCACTTGGTGATGCCCGCCCATGCCTCAACGCAACGGATGCTTCAAAACTGGGGAAAAGCACCACTGAACTCACAACCTTACAGCACCGTCGATGCGAGGGTCCTCGCCTGGCTGGGTGTTCCCACAGCAAAATGGTACGTGACACCACGGGTCCCAACGGGGAGCATGGGCATGGTCCCAAAGAGGCATGAACTTTGTGTTCCCCAGACCTCAGAGGCGTTGGGGATAGCATCTCCCGGGAAGGAGAAGAGGAGGAGGATCTCTGTGGGAGACACAAACCCAGACCCCAGCAATACGCGGTACAGGCATTCTGCTGCCTGCTGGTGAGGTGTGCAGGCAGAAATCCAGCACAGCAAATAAAAGAGGCGCTGTCATCCTCTGAGACAGGTAAAACTTTGGACCAAATCCTTGCCTGTGTTCATCTGAGCCTGAGGCACCTACTGTGCTCCTGTAGCAGATATCCAGCCCTGCGCTCTCCCCCACCAAGCCCTGGGATGAGAGCAGCAGCCTGAGGGCAGCGATGGAAACAAGGGGTGCCACCAGACAGGAGAGACCATGGGCTCAAAAGTAGCTGGGAAAACATTGGCAGGACCCAGGGAAAATCGAGAGTTTCAAGGCAGTTATTCCTGGTCCCCCGGGTGCAGCAGGCGTGGGGAAGGCAGCGGTGCGGAGAGCAGGTGGCTGAGCACATCAGTTGCATAGCTCTGCTGAAGGAGCACAACAAAAGGCATCAAAACAATTTCCTTGCAAATCAGAAGTGTCCAGACACAGCTGAAGGCACCGAGCCACTTGACTGTAATGGAGTCAATTTTCTCCTTCAAAGTGCAGCATACAAACCTTTTTATAGCCATGCACCAGCAGAGCTATTTTTTCTCCCCGCCAGCTGTTGAAAGCCATTTCTGTGGCTCCCTCCCCAAGCCTTCGCCCGCTATCCTGCAGCTACCATTTCATTGCCCGCTCGAGCACTTGGGAGCTGAAGAGCGAAGAAACAGAACGCTCCCACGCTGCGCTGGCCTTGCCTTGGGGCTGGGCGGGAGTCCCGTAGGGCTGGGGGCTGGCTGGGAGACAGGGAGGGGGAGCAGCGGGGGCAGCTGTGTGTGGCAAGGGTCACCCCATGTCCCCCCGGCGTGAGGTCTGCTCCCGGCATTGCTTGGCCGTGGTGGGGCCACAGCAAGGAAGAGCTGGTTTTTTGCATGGTGAGCACAAGGGGAGGGGCGTGACTTGTTCCAGGGTGCTGAGGACACCAAAAGCCTCATATGGGTCCAAGGGAAGAGCGGGCACGTTGGCAGAAGACAGCTTTTTGGAGGAGCGCTGAGCTCCCCAGCAACAGGAGATGTGGAGGGTTTGTGAGCAAGAGCCCGGGTGTTATTGCCCTCGTTATGTTCTCCTCCTCACAGCCTGCTTCCAGGCGAAGGGCTGCACAGACCTGTGCTCCGACCAGCTTCCACCTGGCCAGATGTGGAGACCTCACGCTCCTTCCTTAGCTCCACTGACCATTTTTCCGCCTCTGTTGCAACCGTGAAACAAGGAAAGAGAAAATCTCTGTAAAGATGGTCCTGCAGGCTGGGTAAAGCCCTCATTGCCCTCATGTAACCATGTCCAAGTGCTGGGCTCGAAGCAAGAGGGGCTTTTCCCTGCATCTTTCCTTGCAGGAGCAGCGTTGCCTTTCCTTATGGAAAAGGGCAGGGGTACCACAACCGTGGCTCCACGGAGTAAGTGCCCCTGGATCCCACACAGGGCTTGACAGCTGGGGCACGGACGAGGCACAAACACCTGCCGCCCCTCGCAGTCTCTCCTGGGGGTGTCTGATGGAAACACAAACACAACCTCCCTCCAGAAAGAAAGGAAGAAGAAAATGAAAAGAAAAGAGATTTGTGTTGGTTGGGCGAGTCTGGTAGTTTTGAAAAGCCGCAGAGCACAAAGGGGAAAATACACATGGAAAGCAAAATACAGAAGCTTTTGTGTGGTGCCAGCAATTTTTTTCTTTCCTTCGCTGGGAAAGGAGCTGCATGAATGTGCAGTGTTATGATTTGCTCTTTCAAATGTCTGAGTCAAATACCAGCTAAATTACAAAGAGCCGTACGGAGACATGAAGGACACGTAATGACAATATTTTGTCATTCCTCCCTCAGACTAGATGGATGTGGAAAGCGGGAAGGAGGAAAAAAAAAACACCCCTGCATTAGGATTGAGATAGGATTTTGATAGCGGTTATTAAATGAAATATAAAGGTTATTTTTAAACCCAAACCCTGAGTGCTGCTACAAGCATGAACAGACTGGCAAATGATCTGAATTTTTTTTCATTTTCTAAATATTGTTCATATGCATGTGTTTACCACATAGGCAGGCTCTGTAATTTTAAATTTAAAAAAAAAAAAAAAAAGAAAGGAAAAGGAAAGGCAAAAGAAGAAAAAGCATTTTGCTGGGTATGCAGGCAAAATACATACCAACAGAGCAACAGCTGGAATTGATATTTCATTGCTGGTACACCTTGCTCTCCAGGGTAAGAGCAGCGCTGAGCAGGACCAGGATTCGGAGTGTCACGTGCACTGGTTCAGCTCCTCAACCCTGAGTACAACCCTGGAGCAGGTACTAAGCATCCAGAGAAGGAAATGTGCCTGGTGGTGTCCAAACCTGGCCCAAGAGCCTCTGTAATGGTTCCTGCTGAGTTTGCCCAGTTGGTCCCAGGCACAGGCAGTGGGCTGGGGGGCAGGGGGGAGGCTGGCTGGGTTTCTGGAGAAACTGAGGCAGGCTTCACACTGGAGGCCATGGGAAGCTCCCGTGCATGTGCTTTTCTGGTTATTGGTCTTGCAGAGTTTAGGTGGGATTCAGCAGTGCCCAGACCTTGTCCTGTCTCGCTGAGGAGCTGTGGGTTTCATCTGAGAAGAGGGAAGGAAAGGGCTTGCTGCTGCTACCAGCAGGTAAGTCAGATCAATGGAGATCAATGGAGATCCACCCACCACCCTCGGCGGGGTGATGGGCACTGCAGAGAGGAACCACCGGACTGTCCCAGCTCAACCACCGCAGCTGCAGGGCGGAGCTCCTCGCTCGCACGTATTCTTCATCGCATTCAACACCAGCCACCCCTTCCCCTGTCACGTCGGGCTGCAACCTTAGTTTTGATCAGCTCCTCAGAGTGACTGGTTCTAGATCCTTCTCTCCAGCTGTTTCTTCATCTAGGACTTCTCTCTCTCCCCCATTTATTTTTTTTTTTTTTATTTGGCATGGCCAGTCCAATGTCAGCTGTGAATAACCCAGCTGATGACTTGGGATGACCTGCCATTTCATTTGCATCGTGGTCACAGACCAGTTGTGATCCCTCCAGTGTGTTTAGGGCCAGAACTAGCTGTCACACCTGCCTGGCAAGATTTTCTTCGCTAAAAACTTGCCATAATTTGCAGTGCTTGAGGCATTGGAAGCTGATGCTATTTTTTTGCAGTAGTTCATGTGGCAAAAGGTGAGTGTGGAGGAGGGTAGTAAGGGTGGGTGTTGGCCGCAGTGGTTATTTTCTGTAGGGAGGCAGAGATTGTGCTCACTAGCATCCCTGCCCGAGTCCTGCAATATGGTTGTGGGTCTGGGGGTTTGCTGACCACTGGGCTCGATAGTGAGGCCTGGTTAACAACATGCCCCCTTTCCAGTACGAGCCTTTTCTTCCCTTCCCATCCCTGAGTTGCTCGGCACTGCAGGATCCAGGCAGTGATGCCAAGCTAAGGTTACCTACACAAGCTCCAGCTTGCTCACCCGTCCTGGGCTACCGTGGCATTATGTGACATTCCAGTTGGCTCAGTTATTGCTCTTTAATATAGTCACCTTGGTTTTTCTGGTGCTACTCATCATGAGTATCACACATAGTAGTCATACTACCGCTGTAAGTGCCTGTGAAGCAGTGTGCGTCGCCAGCAGACACACAAGCAGCCGCCGCTCTTCCCAGCCGGAGTATTTACTCTCCCTTGCAAACTTCCCCTGGCTGCTGCCATTCCCTGGGAGCGGCGAGGGAAGGAGGATGCTGCCACCTTACGCAGAATGGGTTGCCCATCTGTATGCTGCCCGTGGCTGTGGTCATTGCTAGCAGACGTGGGCTCATTGGAGAAACACCAGGGGAGCAATGCTGAACCACAAAAAGCATTAAGAGGAAAAGGTGAAAAGCTTCCCGGCGGCCCTGGGTGCTTTGCCTGAGCTGGTGGGAGCTGCAGCAGCAGCAGCCTCTGCCCGCGGCACGGTAATGCTCTCACTCGAGCCCACATTTTTCTGTCCTGGCATGTGCGCACAAACCACTTGCTGCACTCGTTTGAGCTGTGCACTGAATGATGATGAAGTGACATCGTCATGGCAACACGTGTGGATTTCCTGGTTGCATAGCAACGCGATGCAGGCTGATGTAAAATGTGCGCTTGTTTCCTCTGCTGGCTGCGCTCCTTCGATGTGTCTGTGAGATTTGGAGTTGGTTTAGTCGGGGGTTTTTTTCATGTGTTGGACGTGCCATGACATCAGAATGATGAGAATGTTGTTTTGTGTGTGCACTGAGGGGAAGAGACAGAGGTTATCTCCTCCGAGAGCCCTCATCCTAGCTGCTGTATTGCTTAGGGGCACTAATATGCATAGCTTGTTTTTAGAAGCTTGATGGTACTTGATCCTGTGTTTATTGTAACTGCACTGTGTAATATAAACTCAAGAAGATACCTTTAAGTGATTTTGTCTCAAGCTATCCCTCTTGATTTTTTCATTAGTCTTCTCGAAGGTACCACATTTTTGTGCGTGGGGCAGCTGTAGACAGGTCTGACTTTTTTCACAGCATCACAGCTCAGCGCTACAGGGACAGCTGCGGGCCTGAGTGTGGGGCAGCCCAGGTACCTGCAGAGCTGGCTGGCCCATCAGCTGTTTCACAGGCCAGCTGCAGCATGGCAAGACTAAATCCTGGTTCACCATCACACCAAATCTCTGCACACAACACAAAATGGTAAAAGTCTGCAGCGTCTCTTGCTCAAGGGTGTGTTTCTTTGTACTGAAGCCAAAGGAGGTCTTTACAGCAATGGGTGTAGCTTCAGTCTTTGCTGATGGCCAGATGCTCAGGATCTACCAATCTCAGAGCACATGTCTGTAAAAGGCATCTCAGCTCCTGGCAGCAAAGACCCAGGTGGGATGCCTGAGGTAGCCCAGAAGAAGCTCACCTTGCATCAATCTTCTCCTTGGTATCTTGCTTTGGAAACTCTGGCCCTCGCGCTCAGGAAGAAAATTAGCACTTCAATAGCTAGTGACCTTAATGGAAGACGTTAATCCAATTAGCATGAACATTTGCTTTTCAGACATCCCTGTCCAGCCCGCCCTGGTGCAGGATGCACTGAGACAGCTCCTGTAAGCCCTGGGAGTGTGAAGCAGCCATGGCAGCACATGAGCTTGGAGGAGGGTGGCCTGGGGCCCTGCTTTGGCCAGCACACATGCAGATCAGGCAGAACAGGTCTCATGTAGAAAAAGCAAAGTTCATCAGGGTCCTTCATGGGCTCGTTCCAGTAAAGGTGAGGAAGGCAATCCCAGACAGACATGGAGAGCTTTGCCTCTGGCCCCTCTTCTAAGGTCATGATGGGTCTTCAGTCATCTAGAGCCCTGTGGTGTACCTCAGCTGGAATATCATTGGGAATAAAGAACAACAATTCAGAGCAGAGGATGCTGCATTAGAGCTGGGGAATTAAAATCATTCAGCAAGTCCTTCCAAATCTCCTGGACTATCCCTTTCCCCCATTTGGCCCTTTCTTCTCTCATGTAGCCCAATGGAAGATGGTGAAACACTTCTGGTGACATATGATGTATGGCCTGAGGAGCAAAACAACAGTTTACAAGAAGCCTGGAAGAGGGGAGGGACAGACAGCCCTTAATGGACCAGAATCTGCATTACCAGGGGTAGCACAGAGCGATAGGGCATCCCTTGGGGGGGTGGGGGGCAGGACCACCTCAGTGAGTTGTCCTTGCTCAGAAGAGGATGGAGCTGGAGGTAAGGGCTTCCTACATATAGGCTTGCCCTGCTGTATGGGATGGGAAGACTGGGCACTTGGCCAATTATGCATCTATCCATGGCATCGCTCATGAATAGACATTGCCTTAAGTGGTCTGGGAGAGGTGGAGGGACTATACATCCTGGCAGTATAATGTGTGTGTGTGGGGGGAAGTCTCCTGGCTCTGTCAAGAAATCCACGCATGTCCCAGTAACTCCAAAATCCGAGCCTTACTGATCATAATAAATAAATAAATAAATAAAATAATAAATAAAAAATATTGCTGTCGGGTTTCATCAATATGGCATCGCTAACTCCGCAACAAAATGTTTGAAAAGAGCCAGAAGAGATTTGTATCCCAGGTTTACCGTCATCAGGTCCAGGAGATGCAGATGAAGAAATCTGTGAGGAGATTGATCTGAAGGCTTTTATCATCCCAAAGACAGACTGAATGGCCACATACATCACTTCTCAAAGCCGGGTGTTATTTAGAGACAGCAGTCTCCAAACAGCTCTTCCACATGATTGATGGTAGCAAAAAAGGTATCTGTCACTGTTCGGCTTCAGGCTTTTCACAGAAAACCATGTTTTATACTGTGTTTGCTCGAAGAAAAAAAAATTACTTCAACAAAGTGTTTACTTATTTGGCAATAAATTGTACAGAACCTGGAAAACAAGCACACCAAAGTGGTGGTGCTTTTCCCCAAGCCAGTCGCATGCAACTCCCGAGACCCGCTGCCAGAGGGGCAGTCAGCCCCCAGGGCCAGTTGACGCTTGCCCTGAAGCAGAACCTTCTGGCATTCCCTGTTTCCCTATTTTTCAGGGATTATCATCACAGAGAAATTTCCTCCTGTGAAGTCTGCGTTCATGGTTTACAGAGCAAAAATCAGAAGAGCCCTTCTAGATGCCCACTTGTCAGGTGCTGTGAATGGGCCAAACTAAATAAAATTATTGTTGTCTCCTAAGACATGTGCCTAGGAGAGGCTGTGGCAGGCTCTTCACTGTCATACGGTGACCACCTGGACAGCACAGCTAGTCTTCCTCTTGTCCGATGTCCATCACCTCATGATGGAGAGCCTCTCCCTTTCTCTGTTTTTGCTTTAGATCTGTTCTGTATCCTTTTGCATATTAACAAATTGCATTTATTATTTCCTTTCCATCCTGTCCTGCCCTGTTCCTTCAAAGAAATTATTTCACCAAACATATCTGCAGCGGCACCTCTGCTCCATCACACACCTCCCCCAGACACAAGGCTGTACGGCTCAAGCAGAGGTAGCTTGACTGTTCCCTGACACACTATTTTTGGCTGAAAACTGACTTCTCAACAAACACGATTTTTTGCCAAAGTGGCATTTCTGTGGAAAAGGCACCTTCTCCATCAAAAACCTCAAATGACTGGAAAAAACTAATGTTGGCATTCCCAAAGGAAGTTGTGCTGATGGGTATGAACCCTTTGGAGGAGCAGCCGTGGTGCCTGAACCTCACTGCTCCGGCCCAAACCCGCACACAGCAGGAGCAGCAGGTCCCCCCTCCTCCTGCAGGGCAGCGGGACCAAGGGCGGGCGCAGCCCTGGCCACCAGTGCTTGAGCAGGTCCCTGACACAAGGGACCAGGGTTTGCTCCTGGGGTTCTCCTGAGATGGGGCGAAGGTGGATTTTACGTTTCAGAGGCAACGTGAGGAAGAGCTCAGCCTCTGTCTTAGCAGTGTCGAGGTAGCCCAGGCATTGCACCAGCAAGGACTGGAAACCTAAGGCCGTTTACAAACTGGCTTGACCCCAGCCACCAGCATCTGACCATCTTGCTAACTACAAGCACAAAAATTCTGTATGAAGCTTGGGGAATTTCATTAGTTTAATTTTTAATATTTTGCAAGCCCCCATGACTCGTTAGGTGGGCAAATGCCACCTCATTCTCACGCTTCTGAACGGGCACAAAGCCTGCCCCAGGGGTTCTGCCCTGGCGAGCAGGATGCGTGCCCCACATCCCGCCACTCACAGCTTTGCCACCTCGCACAAAACAGCTGAGTATTCGGAATGGCAAAGAGGTAAGAAAACTTGACTTGTTTACAACCGTTCTTCTGCTGGCTGTTGTGTTTGGATGAATGGTTTATTCTTTTCTGCCCAATTGCTTTGCTTCCCAGCTCATTCACAGAAAATCTGAGAGCAGCACCAGCCTGCTTCCCCACCGGGAGTGGAAATAACAGTGCTGGCAGATGACATTTGCTGCTATTTTTTGGGGAAGGTAATTGTTGCTTTTATTTTTATTTTTTTTTGCTTATGAAAGACTGAGAAAAATCTCTCTGTTTACAGATCGATCTGTTTGCTTTAGTTTTGTCCCTTTTGATTGATTTCCTGGCAATAAGACACAACTAGCTTTGTGGAGGAGACCCCTTCCATGCTCTCAGCATCACACTAATCCAAGAAAAGAGGGAAACACAACCCTGGGGTAACAACAGGCAGCAACTTCGACCATAGGTTGTTCTTACCTCTGGACTGCCCAGACCATTAGTCTTCACTGTCTGCAGTGGGCATGGCATCACCCACAGGAGCAACTACAGCTCCTTCAGCTCTTCTTCTTCCCTCTTTCCTCCTGGCCAGGGGGCAACACATCCTAGAGACAGCGATGCAGATGTTGCCTGACCCCTTTGTGGAGTGGCTGAGCTGAGGGGTAGCAGTGAGGATATCTGTGCCCATTTCCAGCTATCTCATGGTTTGGGTTTAAGGAAGCCATCCGACTACTTCATCTTTAATTTTATTTTTTTCCTCATAAATACAACCTGGGGATTTTTCTGGCATTTGGAAGGGCAGCATTGCTATTGCTACTATTACTTATTACTTGGTGAGTAAGAGGATGGGCCCTGCCCCGCTGCTTGCAGCCTGCAGGAGGGTGAGGGCAGAGCCTGGGATGATGCCCTGGGAGATGCAGCCAGGGCCAGAGGGGAGCTGCCAGAAATGAGCCAGGGCAGGAGCTGCAGCCTCCTGGCCAGAGCAAGTGATACAGAAATCTAAGACATGGATGCACCCACCTTGAGCGGAAAAGACTAGCCCAGCGGTTTCTTCTGCAGGTAACTTATTTCTGCATCTTCCCAGCCATGCCACCCTGCCCTGGGAGACTCACCTCTGCCCTGGGCCCGCGTGGGGGAGCGAGCCGGAGTGCTGCCCTGTTTTGCTCAGTCCCAGGTCTGGTTGAAGAGCTGGCTCCAAGGCTTGGGAGCTGTTTCTATCAGTCCTAGAGGAGAACAGGGCAGGTTTTGGTTACTGCTGGCAATACAAGGCAGGATTTCCTCTTTGCACCCAAGCCTGGGTCTTCCTTCTCCTTCCCCAAAAACCACCATGTCCAGTTGCTCACCTCTGCATTTGGGTTTTTTCTGAGCAATTCCATGTTCCACTAGGAGGCTGACATTTTCAACGCTGCAAGCGAAACACAAGCAGGGGTGACCACAGGATGGGAGCCTTGCTCAGAAACAGCTCCCGGGCGTTTGCTCTGCTGCTCTGCCCACGGTGCACTGGCGTGAGCTGCGGTCGGCACCGGCTGGGGGGCAGCATGAGGCACAGGACCCCTCCATCCCCTCCGAGCTGGCTCCTGTGGAGGAGCCAACAGAGGACAAGCAGCCGTGAAGCCACTGAAGCAAAGCAGGTCCATGGGAGCTGCAGCCTGCAGGAAAACACAGCTGGGGCTGGGGGAACAGGAGGCAATAGAAACAGCTGAAGGCACTTGGCAGCCTTTTGACTCCAAGGAAAAATGTTCTGTAACATTCATAGCGAAAGAGAGAGAAATATCACAGGAATAGGGCAGCAAGAAAATCATCTAGTCTGGTGCTGAGCAGTAAGCCTGTCCAGGGAGTGAGTGCCTGTGCCTTTCTGGACAGATATTGCTGAACACATTGCTAAAGATACCCTGGGACAGGTAGCAGCAAGATCTCCAGGGAACCTAGTCCAGCATTTCCTTGCTGCTGGAAATACCTTTCTAATAGTCAACCCAAATGTCTTCTTTAACCTGCATAATCCTGGTTCAATCCATCTTTCCTCTTGGGTCCTTTTGTGAGGACCAGTGGTTGTTACCGTGGTTGCTGGCAGCTGCCCACCCCGGGCAGCCCACTCTCCTCGCCAGGCAGGGGCTCGCTCCGAGGTGGCTTTGTGGCAGCTGTTGCGGACAAGACAAAGGGAAAAGAGGAAATAAAAGTCAAAAAACAAGGGTAAGGACAAGTGGCAGCAATTTGCCTCCCAAGTTGCTCATTCCAAGCATGCTTGAACACTGCCTTTGCATAATGTGTAGGGCTATATTTGTCCATGAGACAGAAAGAGAGAGAAAATATTTTTCCATTGAGGTCATTCTTGCTCACTTTTTCCTCTAAGAAAATCAATGACCTCTCCAGTCCTTTCTGTTCCCTCACCCTCCACGCTGCAGACTCCTAGCCCTACCCCTGCCAAGCAGTGACGTGCTGGATGCCTCTCGCTAATGATGGTCAGGGTCTTTGGACCTCTAAATCTCACACCTCCTTGCAACTTCTTCTGTCTCTTCCCCCAGCAAGCATCATCTTCCCCTTCCCAGTTTCAAACCCCCTTGTTCCTCTACCCTCCCTCCCCTTGAAATGGGAATGGGGAATAGAAAGCCCTTTCCTGGGGCTGGTTCCCAAGGACTCCAGACCAGTGGCAAAGGAGGAGCCGTGGTGGGAATGATGGGGAATGGTGCCTCTGGAGGGGGTCCAGCACCCCAAGGCAGGTGCTGCTCTATGCTGGGCCACCGTCTGTAGGACTTGGGATGATTTCAGAAGGTGCATTTCCCAAGGGTGCTCATTAGCTTGTCTGAGGGCCACCAGAAAGCCAGAGCAGGTTTTTTTTTGTTTGTCTCACACCAGACTAACAGGATGGCACTGAAACAGAAACCGGTATAAAGTACAAACTTAAAATGGATGTGTTTCAAACAGATCCTGGCTCCTGAGCCTGGGACACTCCCTCCTCCCTGGCTCAGGGAGATGTTCAGATCAAAGGATGCAAGTTTTTCTTTAACAAATCAATGTACTCAAAACATCTATCATCCTTCTAGTGTAGCCAGAGGATCTTTTCCTGTGAGAGGTGAAAAAGATCACAAAATTGTGATTAAACTCGATTCCTTTTTTGGCTTTAAATTAACCTGACAGCTGGAGGATTTTGATATTACCCAAGGAAAACTGTATGGTAATATTGACATTTCTCATTCCCTAGGTACTAAACCTTCAAAAATGCAAAGCCACAGCTGTGCAATTCAAAAAGAGATGCAGTATCTTTCCCTGCCACCGTTAGCTCAGGTCCTGGCTGTTGGGAATGAAGATCAGCATAGGAGAAAAGGTAAGAACTCCATGAGAAAGAAAAGCCTTTAAGCTGCACTTGAAACCAAGCAAGTAGCACCAACAGCCTGCAAATCCTGCTGTTTGCTTCCTGCGTTTCGAAAGGAGCCGCACAAAGGAGGTGGGAGAACAGGCTCCCTGTGATCTTCTGTGCTGGAGAGGTCAGCTTGTGTGCAGAGATGACCCATCAGCCAGTTTTCCCACGTTTGCCGAGTGGAGTCAAACACGCAGCCGAAATCCTGCATCCTTATCCAAACCTTCCACACAGCTTCGTGCAGCCCTGTATTAGGAAACTCATCGCAGGTGTTCACGGTGTTTCAGAAATGCTGTTCCAGCCCTGGCTGGAGGCCAGAAGAGCACAATATGCATAACGAAAGGCTCGGCTTGATGATAGGGGCAGGTCTGAGTCGGTACAGGTTTGATTCAAACCAAGAGTTTTCCATCACTCCTTCTAGCTTCTCTGGAGCAAAAAGATGCCACTGCTTCCCTTGGCAAAGCCTTGGGGATGCAGAAGCAGAGGATGAGCAGCAGCAGGAAAGCATGCAGGCTGGGCTCTGTCCTCGCCTGCTTCTCCTGGGCAGCGGCACACATCTCTGACCCAGGACCGGCACGGTTTGGTGTCTTGGCAGAGCACGACTGGCAATTTTCTTCAGAATGTTAATGTTTTGATTTGGAAACAGGTGCCAAATAGGAATCTAGTCCCAGTCCAGCACACACCAACGTTAACATGAAGGTGTAATGCTAACTGGTCTGCCTTGCCAAGGGGCCCAAACTCCCAAGAGCTGAAGTCCAGCCCTGATGCTATGTCTGGCACCTCCCCACACACATCCCCAGCCCAGCTTTAATCGCTGCCTGGTGTGCCCCTTCCTGCAGGGACAAGCTGGAGCTGGACTTTGACCTCACCCCGATTTGATGCCCAAAAGCGTGGGTTTAGTGCGTGGTAACTGGTGCCTGTCAGTTAACCCGCTGGAACCCCTGGGGAGTTTGGCACTGCGCTTCTGTTGAGATACCTTCCCTAAAACTGTAACCTCAGGTTTTGCATGTTAAAAGTGTCTCATGTTTATTAGATACTTCGCTTAACCTCTCTGCTATAGTACTTTGTTTTCAGGGAAGATAAATAAAGAAATTAAGCTGTCAGACTCTCCAGGCATTTGTAATACCTGATCTTCTACTGCCACGCTCAGAGAGTTTGTTATGCCGATCAAAAAACACTCCAGAATGTTTCAGGGCAAAGGTTGTTAGACCCTCTTCATCTAGTGGCAGCTGCTTAAAATACCCTCTACTATTTAGATTGCATTAGCAACCAAATCATGAGAGGGGAAGGAGACGTTTTTGCAATGGATGGGTGCATAATTCCGCTCCCTTTGCTAGCAAAGGGGTAACTCGTTGCTGCAGTGTGTTGCAACACATCTCGTGGCAGCCAAGTGGGGTTGAGAGCACGGCTACGAAGAGCCATATCCATCCTTTCTGCCTCCATATTGCAGGCCAGGAGGGAGCTGAAGCCAAAAGGGCTCAGGTGACGCAGGAAAGCCAACTGTGTGGGTGAGCTGCTCCCCTCTGACAGCCAGAAAGAGCATCCCCACAAAGCAGGACTATGAGATTTCCTCAGCACCCATCTGGCCCTCAGAGCCTGCAGCCTCTCACAACCATGCTTTGCTCTATTAGGATGATAATTTCATATTTTGGATGCCTGTGAGCTAGAAAAAAATCTCAGGACATGCCCAAACCCCTTTAAAAGGGGGCACTTCACCACCAGTTCCTTACAGCAACCACTCTGCACTCCATGTCTCTCTTCCTTCAAAAAGAGTTGAGCAAAGTACAGGAAGATGAGCCCCCAGAGAACTGCAGGCATCCAAAATTTGTCTGTTCCTCAATTAGCATATGAAAGTGTCCAAATTCCCCATCTAGAGAAACTCTGAAAACTTTACAGCATCATCCAATTTATTTTGCCTGGATTCAGACTTTGTTTTTCTACCGCAGTTAAAAATAGAATTTAAGAAAGCACTCCGACTTCACTAAAGGAAACATCTATTTCTGAAAATGTTGGATTTTTTTTCCTGTGTTTGTTATTTTTTTCCCCCCTAAACAAAATTTTTTGATCAAATTCCTTGGTGTTGGCAGGTTGTTTATTGTAATACCTCTATCAAAATTTCTGCCGAGATCCCTTCCTCCCCTGTCATCTAGCCCCTCTGGTATTCTTTAAAAGCAAAAAATAACTGTAAGCCAAAAATTATATACTAGCACCTAGCCAAGGCCCCATCCCTGCAGGATATTGTTCTTGCAAGCAAGCTCGTATCAAGCTTTCTGGTGTGTTTGCTCTTGGACTGATGGGGCTGCAGATAGAGAGGAAGAGTAGGGGCAGGTCTCTTCGGGGTGGAAGAAACAGTCACTGTGGGAGGCACAGGGTGGGGAACCAGCAGAGCTCGGCAGTGATCTTTGCTCAACATCATCATAGTCCAAGGGAAACTGCCTGGTCAAGGGCCATGGGCTCTTGTGCAAAATATCTTTGGGGTTGCTCCAGGAATAGATGAGAGACCTCCCAGGAAAAAGAAACCCTGGGGAGCTTTCCTGGGCTGGCTTCCCTGCCTGCAGCGCTGCTAAACTGGGAGCAGGATGCTCACCAGCCTGGAGTGCCCACCCAGCTCCTGCAGCAGAGCATCCCTGGGCCCCGCAGGCAGGGCAGAGGCAGAAGGCTGTCGGACACATGGGCAGGGCAAGGGACAGAGATCCCCCAGCCATAGCTGGGCCTCATGGCTACAAGGCCTCTGTGTTGCAAGTGCTGAAGCAAAATGGCTGTAGCCCTGCCTGGAGGTGCCGCAAGCTCCTGCGGGTGGGTCCTGCCAGCCCAGTTGTTGCTTCGCTGTGACAGAGCAGGACAGGACAGCCCAGGTCACAACCATCACCTGGCCTTGCTTTACCTCTTACCCTGTCGGTTACCCTCACCCTGGGAGCTAGATACGAACAAACAGAGGAGAAAGCTGTTTGCTCAGCTTCTTGTGAAGCAGAACAGACAACTCTGGCATGCCGCAGCTCCACGTAATTGCTTGGGACTGGAGCCGCTGGCAGGCGGAGGCACGGCTTAGCCCGTCAAGTGCCGGAGGCAGCTGGTGCCCAGGACTGGCCATGCTGACCGCTCTGCTTGCGCCCACAGGCATGCGGGCACGCAGACACGCACGCACGTGTGCCCGGCTGCCTCCTCGGGCCCCCTCCCTGCTGCACATGGAGCCCTAAATGGATTCCAGCATGACCGTGCGAGATTTGGGGAAAGGCAGATTAGAGAGCCAACCGCAGGCAAATGCAATTATGGAAAAGTAGTTCAATAAATAGAATTACACTCCCCCACCCCAGCAAAGGATTACACCCAGGAACTGAGCAAATTTAGGATAAGCGGAAATCAGACACTGGACATGGAGATTACCAAGGATCTGGAGACAGGCCAGTGCGTGCTGCTGAAGGAAAAAACCCAGCATCCCTGCCTGCACTGATCAGTGTTCGCATGTATGCTGTACTGGGTCGGGCTGACCCTTTTCCAGCATGGAAAGCCAAGGCCAGCATTCAGGTGGGTCCCCTTTCCTCTGTCATTGCCACAGCAGTGAGCCAGGGCACAGCATAAACAAAGATCAGACTTGCTCTGCTTTCTGGCTGGTCAGTAACAGGGTGACTTTTCATTTAGCTACAAAATGTAAGGAACAGCTTATTCTGCCAGCACGACTTCACCAAGCACAAGTGATCAGAAACACATATGGCTATTCTTTTCCCCCATATTTATTAACTAGCAAATGGTAGTTGTTTCCACCTTAATAGCCCCTTTCTTTGGCCAGTCAAAAAAACCAAAAAAAAAACCCCAAGAAGGCAGGCTCCAAGCAATCTTACAAATGATCTCACGTTAGCACATGCTCAGCTTCCCTTGCCACTAGACAACACAGCATCCTTGCTGCATCTCCATCACCCCCCCAGGTGGTGTGGATACACTGATAAAGGATGCAGAGACTGGGCCCACCTTCCCATTTCTCAAGATCTTCAGACTCATCCTTAGCTCAAAGCTGACACATTTAGTTTCCAGTGAATGGACACCCACCTTGCCTCTGGCCAGAGGGGTCCCCATCACCAAATGTCCTCACAAATAACAAGTACCCCCTCCAGGTGTTGCAGGTGATAAGCCATGCCCTGCTGCTAGCAGAGGGGTTGTGTAGACACATGATGATCAGATGTCATCTCTGCACGTGTTTTAGTTGAAACTTTAGACAATTCTTTACTCCTGTTTACGCCTGGCCAGTATTAAGCAATATCAGCCCTGGCAACCTTATAGCCATGGGAATTTGTCTGCAGGCAGGAACACAAGCCCCCTTGTCAAACCAGATCAGCCATCAAGCTAAAAAGCCTGAATATCAAGTCCACAAAAACAGTATAAAAGGTGGTTTGGCTGATGCCAAGAAGCCAACATACCTGAGCAATTGTTGATCAGCATTTCATATTATCCAGTTGTTAACAGCAGGCCATCAGCATCCCCAGCCAGAGCACAACACCTCCTAGTCCTCCTCCATCAGCTTTAACAACCACTACTGCCATCAACCCCACCACAATGAGGGCAGCAGAACTGACTATTTAAGCAGCTGCCAGGAAATGGCTACAAATTAGAGCTGTTCCCATATTACTAATTAAGCCTAATTAAGATGGGAGAAGAGTTGTTTTTCCTTAAAGGGGAAAACAGGTTTTAAGAAAGGTGCCAACTTAGATGTTGTAACTCCAGAGGCACCTGTGTGGTGGTGCACATCACCAGGCTGGTCTGATTCCTCTTTTCCTCCTGCTCCCTCTCACCATCACCTAAATCCAGATCCACAAACTCAAACCTCTTGGTAGGAAAGCCACACTGAAGCCAGGGTTTGCTTGCTCCAGCCTTGCTCTGCACTTAGAGGGCCCAGGGCAGCCCGGGCTCCCCGGCTGCTGGGGCTGTGCTGCAGGACACGGGCGCACACAGCATCCTCCCAGCGAAAGCATTGCTTGCAGCAGAGAGCAGAGCAGCCTGCTCTTCCACAGGCTGTAGAAGAAAGGTAGCACCCAAGCCAGCAAGGGCCTGGCCTGTGCATGAGATGCATGTGAGAAACAGGCTCAAACTCTGCCTACCGAACAGTGATGCTCTAAATCATGGTGATGCTTTAAACCACAGCAGTCCTGACACCAGGAGCTCACCTTGCCTTTCCCCACGGGCTCCAGTTGAGTGCAGAGAGGCTTAAGGGGACAGTGCAATGCTGCCATCCCATGCCTTTGGAAACCGGGACCCAGGAATCAGTCCCACCTTCTCTCCTTCAAATCCCACTTAGAGGTCAAGAGGTTATTATTATTTTTAATATGTTTTTGGATCTTCTAGCCTCAGCTCTTGTGCAATGTAGCTGGGGTCACAGGCTCAAGTTTTCTCCTGGGAAAGTTCTTTTGGAATTGAAAGCTGAGCATCTCACAGCATCCCCTGACCTTGGTCCCCAGGCCAAGGCCACAGAAAGCATTGGGCCAGGCCAGCTGAAGGGGCCATCTGCACAGCCAGCTGACTCCAACAGCAGCCACTTCGGGAAGGGTAAAATGGCAGGGACTGGATTCCTCATGAACTGGAGAGTTCCCCTTGATTGATTCCTTTCCTATGAAGTTGTCTGATTGCTTTTCAAAGCACCACAAGGGTTTGGCAGCCCCAGTGTCCCGCGGAGATGAGCCTACCATTTCCAGGCCATGCAGAGCACTACCTCCTTCTGCCTGCTTGAACACAGCAGCGAATGACTTATTTGATGCTCCTGGTTCTTGTATTACAGAGACAATAAGCGCTCGTTCTTAAGCACCTGCCCTCCACCACCGATGTAGGTGTCTCTTTTCCAGACTAAGATATCCTCACGTACTTAATGATTCCTCAAGCAGAAGCTGCCCCCCAAAACTTTATCTTCGATGCTTTTCTCTGTACATTTTTCTCTTCTGTGGGTGGAAGAAAGTGGATGCAGCACTCTCAGAGCAACCCCAGCCCTAAAAACAGCAGCCGCGGATGTTTGTGAAGGGAAAGAATCTCTTTTGCCAGAGGAGCGTACCATTCCCGAAGCGGCGCATCCCAGCCTCAGCCGGGAGATGCTGCTCGCCTCTCGGTGTCCGGGCTGGAGGCGCTCGGCTGGTTGGGAGAGCAAGGAGCGCCGGGCTGCGGGCAGTCCGCAGTTCAGCCCTGCCATTTGCGGGTCCGCAGTTCAGCCCTGCTATCTGCGGGTCCGCAGTTCAGCCCTGCCATCTGCAGCTGGCGGCTGGCACTGCGGGATGCTCGGCTGCCCCACCCGCAGGTCCGGAGGTGGGCGAACCAACTCTTAATGAAATCATCTTTTCAGCTTGAAGTTGCTGCGGTTAGAATTTCCCCAAGGGAGAACAGGAAAAACAGGGCTTGAAAAGGAATGAATATACTGTAAATAAAATAAAGTCTTTTCCCTAATGATTAAGTCGTCAGAACACACACCTTAAAAAAAATTAGGATGAGATTAGCCTCAGGGGAGTGTCTCCACATCAGCAGTACAGGGGGCTTGTAGCCGTGCTCTTCCTCAGAAGTTCTCATCCAATCTGTCCATTTTACAGGGGAAACAAAAGTTTGTTCAAATACTTTCCCCCAGGAAACTCCAACTTGCCAAAGCTTCGCATGCCTTCATTTCTTTTTGCAAGAAGACAGTTTGGAGCTGGTTTATTTCTCCAAAGAGTGGGTGCAGGTGGATCACCAAAAGTAGCTGGCAAACATTTGTTTGGATTCATAAACCCCAGCAATCAAGCAGGCCTTAAACAGCTTGGTAAGAGGATGTCATGTCTCGGACCCTGTATGCCACCAAACCCATCCTTCTGCTGGTGTGTCCCTCTGAACCACCCCAGGGTGGATCCACTGCAACCCCAGAAGCTATCACCATCCCCACCCACACCTCACTGCTTCAGCTCCGCACGCCGGAGGAGAACATTGTGCTCCATCCATCTGAACTCCTGTATTATACATGACACGGCACATCCCTGGATTAATGAAGTTTTCATCTAATCACTGCCTATCCTGTCAAAAACCGAGAAACAATCTGTTCCCGACCTAAAAATTTCTACCGCTGGCTTTCTACCACTGGGTACACTTGAGCCTCAGGCCTTTCTAAAGGCTCTCCCATTGTTCAGAAAAAAGTAAAAAGGAGTTTTGGAAATCCTGTTCCCTTTTTTTGTCTTGCTTTCTCTGCTATTGTCTTACTGTGGGACTAGAGAAGGAAATAATTCTTCTATGCCTCAGTTTTCCCACCTGCACAACGGCACCAATTCATCCATAAAGTGCCTTGAAATCCATGAATATCTGTATAGAAGCCCAATGCCAGTTATTTTTTGTTAATGATATGTTGGAAGTACATTATTATGTTGAAATGCCCAAAGACTCTTGCTTAGCATCTCACACAAAATCACCATCTCAGTAACAGCAGTCTGTTCATTAGAGAAATGATTATTTTTTTTTTTTAAATGTGTGACTCATGAATCCCTCTAATGTAGGTCAGTGGGAATGTGTGCCAATCCATCACCAGCCCGGCAGCACGGAGGGCACATCCCGGGGGTATGGCTGCGATGGCTTGGTGGGGATACAACATAATTTCCTGAACCTTTTGGCAGCTTTGCAAGCAGCTTCTGGCCATTGCCTTCCTCAATTTGGCACTTAGAGAACGGCAAAGCAAAGCTCTGTTTGCTCAGCCTGTTGCCTCTTGGATGTGACTGTGTCCCAACATCATGATGTTCTCCCAGCCTCGGGGAGGAGGTGAGGAATAAGACCTCAATGCAAAATTGCAGTAAATGGTAAAATCCCAGAAAATATTTTTACAAATGAGGTTTAACGGAAACAGAATTCCTGTGTTCCATGTTCTGAATTTGGCTTTACAAACAGCCTGCTGTTTATGAAGAAGTGCCTGCAATGTCATACCTTCACGTCTCAGCAGCAGAGATGAGTGATTACAGATGTCTGCTTTTTTCTAGGACTTGTTCCCGTTAAATGAACATTAAATAGGAGGGCTGGATCTCTTGCCTGCTTAAAGAACTGAGGCAAAAATGCTGTTTTCCAGCGTTTGTTAGCATAAAACTGATGGGTGTGTTGTCTGTTAATGCCTGGAGGGAGACAGAGTTTGTGAGCCCACCATAAGGTTAGCCCTGCCAGCACCGGGAGCAGAGTGAGAGCCTGCAGGAAACATTTTCCCATGGATAAGGTGACCCAGGTTGGCATGTGGGAGTACGCCGACATCTCTTAGCTCCCTCCTGCTTGTCTGGTGTGGAGTGCAACACAGACCTTCCCAAGTCCCCACGATTTTGGTTCAGGGCAGCAAGAGACAGAAACATCCCCAGAGCATCCCTGCGGCCACCCTTGGTGCTGGCGCTTGCTGGAGAACCGGCTGCTTGCAGCGGGCAGCCTCCCGCCGCGGCACAGAAAGTACTGCCCTCGCCTCCACACACAGCCCCAGGCCTAGCCCGCAGTTTCATACTCCTTGGGTCCCCTTTCTTTATTCCAGCCATTGCCATGGGGTGCCCTCCCGTCCCATCAAAGTTCAGGGAGAGTTTCTGATGCATCCTTTTGGGAAGGAGAAATGATGTCAACCCCTCCCCAGGCCGGAGCCAACACCCGAATGAGCACTTTGAAATGCTTAGTGTTACAAAGACCATTTAAAAGTCCAAAACGTCCCTGTGCCAGCTTTAATGAGAAATCAAATAGTAGATGATACAGAAGCTACAATGCTTAGCATGAAATTGTGGCTGGCCTTTCCCTGGGGCTCACAGTGTTGTGCGAGCAGTCCTAATTTAATTTTCAAGCCCCTTCCTTTGCTACTTGCAAACACCAAAGTATTCATACTGTACCTGTTGCAGAGAAGAAGCTGCAATGAAAGGTCTGATGCAAAACTCGACCACTGCTGTTGGCTTAAGCTGGTATCACTAAGGCCTGGTGTTTCTGACAAACCTGGGTCTCAGCATGGTTTTCCTCAGGTCACGTACCCTGTGTGTAGCAGGCAGAGCCCAGAAGAGGACGTCCAAGTCCATCACGGCTCATTGCTCTCCCTCTGGCTTCCTAACATTTTCAGCCTGACGTGGCAGGCTTTGGCCAAAGGACCTCAGCGGAAACCAGTGACATCTGTGGCCTTTGGGTCACGTGTCCAATTCGCCTTTTAGATTTGATTTCTGAGGGCACAGCAGTGCAACATTGTGCTGGCCATTACTGATTACTTTTTGCCCTAGAAGCTTGAAATTGTTTATTTTTTCCAACACGGGGAATAAAATCCCTTGGTTTCATCTGATGTAATAACGAAAAGGGAAGCTTTTATGCCAGTGCCTATGAGAAAAACAAAGTGTCTGAAAAAGAAAAATCTAGCACTCACAGCTGCTATTTTCTTTTAACCATTCTCCTTGCCATCCAGTAAAATTGAGACAACCTGACAACCTCAATTTCATTCTTCATCTCCTGTCACCTCTGAGCTCTAGAGGATGCAGGATGCTAGTTTGGGGGGAAAAAGAACCGCCACAAGACATGTTAGCCGTTCTATAGCTTAATGACTATGTTTAGATCTTGCAGGTCATACACACCACAAGTAAACAAAGCACCTTCCGGCTCCATGGACAGAGGTGTAACTCCTGTCCCTCAGAGACAAAGAGAAGGGGGTTTAGGCCATGAAATCCGAGGGTGATGGATGACGCTCACCCCACGGCTGTGCCTCCCACCTTGTCTCAGCATTTCTCCCTTCGGTTGTGCCTCCCACCTTGTCTCAGCGTTTCTCCCTGAGCTATCATTGCAGCCCAACTCCTCTGCGTCAGGCAGACAAAACAAGTGAGCAGAGGTGAGGGGGATGGATAGAAGACACAGCAGCAGCAGGGAGGAGGCTGTGCCAGCCCCACTACCCAGGGCTTGCTGACAGGGATGGCTCTCCTCCTCCTGCCTTTGCCCTGGAGTGCCTTGGCTCTGCTTGGACTTCAGTGCCTGGAGAAGCTGCCATCCACCACCCCGCGCCCAAGGGCAGCCTGCCAATGCCTCTGGCACGGTCATAAGGCAGCAGGCAGATGCCTGCCATCCCACAAAGGCTGTGGCTCTTCTTGCCACACCTGCTGCATCTGTTTCAATCCAGATATGGATTTAGGATCCATGAGAGGAACCACTGCACAGCCCTGGAGACGGTAACAAATACTTACACCTCCAGGCCTATAGAAAGCACAGAGTGCACCGAGGGAGGAGGTGGTGGTGTGGTACAGGAGCAAGATTTCTGTGCCCCCTGCTCTTAATCCCTCCAAAGCCAATTTCACAGGGGCTTGTCCTCCTCCTCACCCCATGAGAGTGCTGCTAAATAAGGGAAGCTATTTGGGAACGTTAATACTTTTGGAGGCTGTGTGCGTACACTTCGCTGTACGTTCGTTAGGTGGGCTTGGCTTGAGAGCCGCTAATCTCAATCTTAATATCCACTTGGATATGCTCAGCCTCTCCCAGGCACCATGAGGGATCACGCATGGCAGGAGGATGGAGGTGGCAGGAGTTTGCATCACAGTCCCTTGACGCTGTTCCTGCCTCACCTGTCTGTCTGTCTGTCTACTCTCATCCTCTTAAGACTTTCCATTTTTTCATCCAGAGACTTTTGACCTCAGGAACAGCCTGACCTCACCCTTCTCTTGAATGTTTCAAAGTATGACATGGCCCATGGACTGGGCAAGGGCCATTCCTCACACTTTTCAGCACAATCTTCCCATAGATTTTGTATTGTGGGAGAGCTCTACTCCAGTAGGCTGCTCATTCCTGATTTCAGGCTACGAGATCATTTGCAGTCTGCTCTGCTGACTCGCAATGTCTATGCAATATCACCCTAGTGAATACATATTCTATTGAATACGAAGTACCTTTCACATGGGCAATAATAGTCCCTCTCTCTCCACGGTAGGCATTTCAGCTGAGACTTGGGGAATGCTTCAGGAGATGCATTCATCAACTAGTTGAATAATTCAGCCTATGGAGATGATATATTTACCCCACCTCTCTTGAATGAATTGCTTTTAAATACATAATACTGTTTGCACAATAATCTTTCATCTTGCACAGCCAGCCTCGATACAGCTGTGTTTCTGTGGCTGCTTTGCATTTGACGCTGGATGGCATGTAAAGCAAAGAAATAATATTTCCTGGAGTGGGAAGATGTATGTATTAAACATCACCAGCCTCATGTGGACCGGTTTATTTCTTAGAGAAGGAATATGGGTTGGCTCCCCCAAACCTTTGTGATCCCAGGAGCAATATTAAATTCCCTTGAGGTGCTACAACAAAGATCTTTCCTGTGGTGGTTTGGAGAAGGAGGGTGAGAGAAGGACTTGGATTTAAGTCTTGCAGTACTTCACCCTTAGGAGCAGGTTTCTGCCTGTCGAGTGCTGCCAGCAGCATAAGAGCTGTGCGAGGCAGGAGCTCAGGCCAGGGAGCCTCTAGATGTCACTGCCATGCAGCAGAAATGGACCCCAGTGCCACAGCAGGCTGGGAACACCTGGCTCAGGCGTAACTGGTGGCACAGCTGGCAGCAACAGCTGGCAGCAGGGACCCAGGGCAGCAATGGCTGGTATTGAGAAACCTGCTCTGAAAAGGCTGGTGTGCTCTCAGTCTGCCTGGGCATCCCACTTCCCAGGGCTGAAAAGGTGCAGCTATCTCAGGGTGGGACCGGGTGCAAGGAGCGTAGCCTGGAATTGCAGGATAAGGTATTTCAGGTAAGGAATTGCCAGGTAATAGTAAAATGTTTCAGCTTCAGCCCTGCAGCAGAGAGATCCTAAAGGCAAGTGCTAAGGCTAAGCATGATAATGCCAAATACAGCTGGTACACACACACCTGTACCCCCCCACACACACCCCACACACACCCACCCACCCCCCAATAAAAGGTCCCAGCATTTGCCTGTGCTCCTGCTGAGCTACCGAAACACAGGGTGGGAGGGAGGGACATCAGGCCACTCTTGACAGCTTTCCATCTGCCTCCCTGAATCTGGGGTACTGGGAGAAGGACAGGTACCTCTTTTGAGAAAGGGTCACCATCTCACTGAAGGCAGCAGCAGGAGTGGAGTGCTCCCAGGCTTGCAGGCATCCCTCCAGGCTGCACACCACAATCCCAGTCCCTTACTGTTGCACCCTTGGTTAAGAGACGCCTGTGGCTCTGCAGCCTACGGGCAGAGCATTTGCTGTGGCATGGTTGGTTGGTTGGTCCCTGCTTCAAGAACTGTATTGCATTAAGAAAAAAAAAAAAAAAAAAAGAAAAGAATCATTACTGCACACCATAAAGTGCATGGGCCTGTGGGCTGCTCACAGTCAGGGCCAAACCCAGCCTTCCCCCTTCAGCCATGCACAAGGTTATGGAATAATGTGGTTTCCCTCCCCGCCACCCCCCCACCACCCCCCACCTCCTTGAAAAGGCTTTTAATCATTCTGTATAAATTGCAGCAGTTTCTCTGTGAGAGACCTGAGGCATAGCCAAAGGCAGAGAGGGAGGTTCAGTTACTTCAAAACTGGCCGCAACACCCCCAGTCTCCCATATCACAGCGGCAGGATGGGTTCATTGAGGCGAGGGCACCACAACCACAGCCTCTAGGCTTCTAGGAAAGCCTTAATCCAGGCTGCATGCTCTGGGAAAGTCTGCGGGACCAGGCCCTGTAGGCAAGATGTGTGAGACCTTCCTCCTCCACCCTGAGATGACTTGGGCACATCCTTCGCTAGGCAGGTGCCAGATGTGGGGTCTCTGGGTCTCAGAAGGTCAGTTAACAGCAGGGCTTCAAGATCTCCATCCAGGGATGATGATTGCAGGGTCACCTGCTGCTCCAAAGTCCTTCTAATGCTAATAGTTGTATGGGATTCTGCCTCATTTCATCAGATCTTTACCCCGTCTTCAATGCTAGGGAGTTCAGCATCACTAATCTCATCTGTTTCAACTTCTGCTTCTTCACATTGCCTGTTTTTTACCTCTTGAGGGTTTTAGCATCATGAAGATTTAAAGATAAAGCATTTGTTTGAGGTCCTTCTTTTCAATTTCTAATAGCAGATCCTCTTAGGGCTTTTCAGACTTGTGTCCCTGAAGACTAGAAACCTATTTCCATCAAAAAAATTAGAGATGATATTATCATAATTGCATGAACCTCAGAGCTTTCACAAATGCCAGAAACCTCATGGGAACTGCACTAATGTTTCAGAGCTGCCAAACACAGATGAAGGTGCACAGAAGATTTTAATGGGGGTAACATCTCCTTATAGGTGGCCTTCACAGCGTAACCACACAATGAGAAGATGCAAAAGTTTTCCTTCTTTATCTAACACCCCGCTGATCTGAGCTGCCTTTGTTATTACTGTTGGCCCCTGTGTCTGTGAAATATATTAAGCTCCTTGTTGCTTTTGGAAATAATAGTCACTGCTGTATTATGGCCAAATCATTGTATTTCTCCCTATTGACCTGATTATTTTTTTTCAGGCTATCAAACACCCTTGACTTTGCTTGTGGGATGGTTAATCAACAAGTCTGTCACAATGATGGATTCCTCCTGAATTGTTGCTTAATTAGCTTGGTTGGAAGTATAAATCAAGTGGAATACCAATTCTTCCAACACTACAGACAGGCAGCCACGCTCAGCTTGACAGCGGTGAGTTATTACTTTCTGCCCCGGTGCAGGATCAGCATGCAGGCACCAGCCCAGGAACCTGAAGGGGCTGTAGGTTCATCCCCAAGACTGCTGGCATGCACAGACCACCCACACCGCCAGAGAGAAGGGTTGGCATGATGGGCTGGAGGTGGGCTCCAGCCAGCAGCGTCTGCAGCGTGACCGGCTGCAAAGGACTCTGACCATGGGTGTAGGTGCACCTTTTGGGTGCAAAGGGCCGGCATCCCCAGCACCTGTCAGCACGAGGATAACATCCATCAGTGACGTTTCTCACCTGAGATGTCTAGCACCTGCCGCTAGCTTTTTAATGAAGAAACATTTTAGTCTGTGGGTCAGACTCAGTTATGAGAGACAAGGATCTTTACCTCACAACAAGCAGAGCTGCCTTCCACAGAAAGGCAATTATGCATTGTAACAGAAGGAAAAGGAATACAGTGTCTGCAAATTAAGGTTTTTGAGACTGATCTGAATGTGCTGATCTTAACAGCCTGCTATTTTTATAGATGGGAATTCCACACAACAAGAACGTATTTAAACCCATTGACTTGAACTGAGTTTCACAATTTTACCACTGGTGACCTCTGTGTCACTACAAAGAGCTTGTTCCCAGCAGGTCCGAGCCACCTTCAGCATCCCTGAACTGTGATGGACATCATACAGAAGTACTGCCAGATTTCTACTTACCCTTTGTGAATTCCCAGGCTAAATTAAACAAGCATACTTCTCCGAAACAGATCTACCAATGCGCCTTTTTAGCAAAGCCTATTTATTTTTCTATGGCCATCTTTTTGATTTATCTTCTCTCTTTGCCAACATTTTCAGAGAGCTTAATTAATGATTAATGATTTCAGATGGGATGTGTAAGTCACACTTTGGAGAAGGAATCGGTTAGTTTAAAATGACTGAAAAATATTAGAATAGTTTAATTTTACAGATTCCCTTTCCCCTCATTATCAGGGAAAGGGCAGGTTCAGTGCCCCCACTCGCATAAGGCATACCTACACGAGTAATGCTCTCCAAGCTGCGGAATGAGATGCAGACCAACCTCATGATAACAAAAACATGGGTCCCTCCTTAACCTTGTGACATAGTTGTTGCTCCAGCGGGTAACATCTCACTACCAAATGAGTAAATCTGTTGCTACCGTGTGGACTCCTCAATGAAAACTTGTGTGGAAGGTCTGGGTGAGGCACGGTGTGATTTATATTGCCATGGCAACCCTGAATTTCTTTCAGCCATTGACATTTACATCCTTCTTTTTTGGCATTTTCACAGATAGAGCCTTCAGAGATTATTTATTTTCAATAGCTGAGTAGAATAGATCACTAGATTTGCTGTTATCACTGATAAAAAAGTATGAAAGTGGAATCTGTGTGTGGGCTACAGAAAGGTTACAGTTATTTCGCAGATTTAAGTTAAACTTTTGAGTGGGAATTATATCTGAAGAAGCCCTGTATTTTTAAAGACATCAGGGCAGAGAAAGTGAATGAGTTCAGATAAATTTGTCACTTCCCAGTGACAGAATCATAGGACCATAGAGTGGTTTGGGTTGGAAGGGACCTCGAAGATACCTAGTTCCAACCCCCCTGCCATGGGCAGGGACACCTCCCACCAGAAGCACACACCACGCAGCACAGCTCCTGGGGCTCGCGGCAGGCACAGTGAGCACACACACCTTTTCTGAACCACAGAACTAAAACATAAGAAGACTGAAGACCAGCAAAACCAGACATTTCTGTTTCAGGAAACCTGATATAGATGTTGGAAAGCAGAAAAAACCCACTCATCAGTTTGTTCTACATCTCTAATATGTCTCTTTGTTGCTATAGCATGTAAAATGGGATCCCTACAGTTGACAAGCACAAATATGCACAAGATTTTTATTTATTAATAAAAAGAAGAAAAAATAAAGCTTCTGGTGTTATTTATGAATTATGACTAATTTCTTTTTCTGGCATTTAGAAATGCCACACAAACAAATCAAGAAAAAAATCAAATAAAACTGTCTTAATTGTTTTTGTAGACACTCCTTCCACACAACAGCCCTAATTCTATTCTTATTTGCAATGGAGTTAATGGAGCTGTTCCTGACTTCTGTGCATTAACCAGGAGAACCACCCATACTATTTACAGGAAGACGACAGAAGATTATGGTCAGCATTTCCAGCTTGCAGAGACTATGAAGTGCTACCAGCTTGCCCACGGATCTCTCTCATTATCTCCTCTTCTGTCTCCAAAGCAACTCCAGTTTGCCTGAAAAGGATTCTGCACCCCGACATCTGAGTACCATCAAGCGTAAGCAGATGTCCACAGGAAACCTGGCTTCACTCCTCCACAGTTTTTCAAGTTTTTCAAGAACCCCATGGATGGCGGCTCTCATGTGGGATGGCCTTGGGCTGTGCCTTGCTGAGAAGCAGAAAAGCCACCTAAAACAGAGGTAGAGAGACTCACTCAAAACACAGACAGAGGTCACTCTTTAGCAATCACTAAAGAGAATATTTTTTCCAACAGAATTTTTTCAACAAACGCCAAGTGTGTTTTCCCACATCGCTCATAGTTAGGCTCTAGTTTAAAGAGTTTCAGCCCTCTGAGGGGCCCATGCTATGATCTCCCAGGCTTGGCTGCAAGTGGCTGCCAAATTGCTCAAGTGAACTGCTTATGAACAGCTTACAGGCAGAATTTCATTCAAAACAGGTAAGTGAAAATTATGATTAATTATATATTCTCAGAAGTTATGATCAGTTTATGAATGATTCATGAAAGGAAATAAAAAGAAGACTAAATAGACTATGAATATCATTTGCAAGCAATAATTTAGGCAACTTCATCCCCAAAAGTGAAGTCCTTCTAGTCTCATATTTACCTAATGATAGTCTGCAGTGCAAGCAGTGGGTGCTGTGCTGTGAATAATCTGTTCCTACACATCAACACTTCAAAATACAGTTTTGCTGTGACAAGGGGAAGAGGCATTGTCCAAAGCTCTCCGAATGCAAAGGACAGACTTTCAAACAAATTAACTGTGTGTAAACAGAACTTGGAGGGGTGAAGGTATCACAGTGCCGAGTGGTGAAGCCCAGCTCCTGCTGCAGATGGACACACTGGATGCAATTAGGAGCCAAGATAGAAGAGCAGCTGGGCTTGTGTGCCATCCTGAAGCCAAGGGTGAAAGACAGAGCGGTCCCTGCCTTGAGCCTGAATCTATCACACTTTTTCCCTGGGGGACCGGAATCTACACTTTGATTATACATTTCCCCTTTCAACTTCTCACCAAAGCTGGCATCCAATGCCAACTGCCTCCAGAAACAGGATGTGAGATACCAGAGATGGTGTTCATGTATTATTTATTATTGTGATTCCTGTCTATAGGAAGGCTCATCTGGATGCAGTCCCTGGATTTCAGTGAAGGTTCTGGGTTTTTAGGTTTTTTTTTCACTCCATTTTTGAACTGGGTCGATAAGGGAAGCATGTGATTTTGTCCAAGGGTGCTCCGTGAGTTCCTGGGGTCAACTGCAGCACAATGGCAGGACGCTGCTGGCTCTCCACTGCACATTTTCTCTAAGAATGGGTTTTCCTCCCTGTTTTCTCATCAGTGCCAAGTGACTGGGACCAGCACTAAAATTTTACCATTGCAACTGGGACCGACTGCCTCCCAGTGGTTCAGTAGAAGCATGACGGCCAAGATGGTTTATGGATGTACAACCAGGACAAGTTTTGTAGGAAAAGGCAGAGTCCTTCAAGAGAACCAAGTAGCAAAATCAGAAAGTCCAGGTAAAATTTAGGACACACACACACACACCCCAGGCCTGAAGTGGAGGGAGCAAGCATCAAAAGAAGCACAAGGGAGGGACTGTTGTTTGAAGGTAAGCTAAATCACATAATTCAGTTAAAAATGTGAAGTTGGACTGACAAAGAAATCTAAGTGACCTCACATCCCCACCTTCTACTTGACTTTACATTTGCTGCAGCTATGTAAGACATGCAGGAGTAATTGTGTCCATCAGAAGAAGAAAAAAAAGACAAGTTCTGCTAGGTGATCTATTGAAAATGTATTATCTCAGGTGGGAACAGAGGGCAAGTAGTAACTGAACTGTTGGTCATCTGAGCAACTGATAAGGCCATCAGCAATTCTCCAGAAAAAACATCCCAAAATCCAATTCCCTTTGCAGCCCTGCTCCAGCCCACTCATGCTGCAGCTCTCACCTTTCTCCTTCTCTCAAAACCCACCCTAACCCCAGAGTGATCTTTCTGTAAGGCCCCCACTCATATTTACTGTGGCCACTCCAAGGGCATCCACCTGCTTCTTCGCAGTATGTATAGTACTAAGGAGATTTCTTACCAGCCACACAGAGCTCTGACATCTCTTTAAGTGTACATGACAAGAGTCAGCCACTGGAAAAAGGAGAAGAAAAGATGTTTTTAGACAGATGTTGCACTAAGTCTTCAGACATGTGTCTCAGCACCTTCAAGCTGTGACCTAATGACTATGGTCCTTTTGTCCTGAACAGGACAGTAAAGGGGGTTTGGAATTGCCTTTTCACCTTATTACAATTCAGACCCAGAAATACTTTCCATATGTTGCTTTCCATGATAAATTATTGCAGCAGCTGCAGCAGAAGCAACTGTTAGGAAGGGATAGCACCTGCGTGATTGCAAGTGGAAGGGCTGGCAGGCTCTGGGAATGTGATTATCCTACAGACTACCCTGTAAAACAGATTCAGGGCCTTTGCTTGGAAGCTCTGCTCAGCTCTTGGTGCAAAATAGGTTTAATGAACTATGAGCCACTGAACTAACCACAGAGTGTAAACAGGAGGCAGCAAGATGTAAAAGGTTTTTTTAAAAAAATATTTTTAAACACTGTGTTGTCAAATAACAGTACCCAGTCTGATAAAACGCAGCACTCGGGCATATCATTCTGGAGCACAGCAAGATTTTCATTTCAGACTAACTGATAAAAAGCTTGATGTGTCCCCATCCAGCTAGCTAACCTTCAGGCTGTGCTTTTAGGACAAAGAGCAGCCAGGCAAAATCCTCACCACTGCTGGCGTCACAGGCAAAACCCCTAAGAACATACATCACACATCATCTTTAACTTCACCCTCCTTGTAACATACTCAGTGGGGTCCCACCTTGGGCCTGGAGAGAAGGAAGGAGCATTCTTACCTCCATTGCTGTCACCAAAATTTGTGATCTGCCCTCCGCTAAGTTTTGAAATGCATCTAGGGATAGAACAAAGAACACCTTATTTCATGAGGGAGAAGCAAGAATGCAACACAGCCATACGGTGTGGCAGCTGAGGAGCAGAGCTGCAATCCCTGCGCCGGGATGCTCTGCTGGCTCAGGTGTCCACCTGCACCATCCTGCCCAGACACAGCTCATTTCTGTGCTGGGTACCCCTCTGCCTTGGCCCTCGGATCACAGCCTGGGAAGGCATCCCAATTGCAGGGCCAGAATCTGGTAGAAGTGTAGGGATAGGGAACGCTCAAGGTGACTGCTTTCATCGCCTCTCATAGTTTGTTTCAGTTGTACCTCCTGCCTGAAGCTAGACAGGAGAATGGTGAACTACTGCAGGACACCTTGCACCAGGACAACATGCTGTTGGTCTCCTTTTCCATCCTCCCTGGCAGTGAGTGATCACAGCAGGCTGTAAAGAAAGCGATTCTCTTCAAGGCATTAGTATGCCTTGCAAGCTTTCTCCAGGGAATATAAATGCAGATGCTGCTGTTATTCAGCTAGAGTTTGAAATTAACATTGCTGAAAGTTTTCTGACAGAACACTTTGCCATCAGAAAATTTAAAACCATTCAAATATTTATATTCTATGTGAACATTTCTATTGCAGTTTGTCTAGGAGAGATGTTCAAACCCAAGTGTTTGGATAGAGTCAAAACACAGTATTTTGAGTTATTTTTATTTATCTTGAAATTCTTTTCTCTAGAAATGGGCTGTTATAAACAGTAATAAAAAGTTGAAACAAATTTAAGTCTATCTATCCTTGAATGGCATATTGCTTTGAGAGCCTGTTTCCCCCCCAAATGGAATAGACATTGTAAGATCATGAATGTTTTGAAACCAGCCCAGCTTTAGCCAGAAGTTCAAGGCTGCTGGGCATGTAGGAACAGGGCACAAAGGCGCATTGCTCATCGGCAGCCAGAGCCACCTGTATGATCCAGAGCAGAGGGAAAGCAGAGGAAAACGCCATGAAGCACATCCAGCCTATACTGCTCTGGAGAAAGGCATGGAACAAGGAAAACCTTGTGCTGTGCCCAGCCCCTTGCCAAGGTTGCATTTGCAGAGCTGGGCCTGCGCCCAGCAGCCTTTTTGGGAACAAATGACATTGTGCAAATCGCCTCCTCTGGGCAGGGGTAAGCGCCCCTTCACTGCTGTGTTAACTGCAGTTAAATACAGTTTGCAAAGAAGCTGCTGCTTTTGGTTTGAGTCTCATCTCTGGCTATCTTGAAAGGATGAGTAATGATTTAATGGTACAGATTTGATCTTCCCAGTTGCATTCACATCACCATAAAGGTGAACTGCCTTTTATTCCCACTTGGCACCCTTATCCTATCCTGTAACAATCTTATTCACAATGATTTGAAAAATTTGAGAAATGCCTTCCACATGAAAAGCTCTGTAAAGTGATAACTGAAAGACTTGAGAGCGTTTTAAGACACTCATTACAGACAGCAATGAAACTTTTAGAGATTCCTTTCCACATGTATGTAAAGGAGTTACCTTTATGCTGGCACTTAAAAACGAAGATCTTTTTTAGGATGGAAAAAAAAATGCTATGGTACTAATTTCGGCATAAGAGTTTTCATCTACAGCAAGTAACATGTATAATCACAGAAAATGGGCATTTACAAGTTGTCTGTTTTTTAATAAAAGCATTAAAATCAGGACACACTGATTTTCTGAGCTGCTTCTGCTGTACTCCTTGAAATAGGATTTTAGGCAGTGTCAGCCAGGTGGATCCGCTGACCATTATTTGCCCATAAAACATCAGTGGTAAAAACACATGGGGAAAAAATGAACACTCATTTCAATGCGCTCTTGAAACCCAGCTCATTCCAATGATGAACTAAATTGCTGTAGCAAGGTTTTAGCACGTGGGTTGCAATTGCTGGGTTTGTTTAACTACCAGTATTTCCAGTCAAAATGCTTATTATTAGAGTAGCAAAGATTATGCTTTTGTAAAACAGAATTCCATTTACTTTCAGGCAAAGGCTTGGATGCAACACAGGGCGGGGTTTGTTGATCCACTGGGGGAGATCTCAGACCTTCTCCTTACCAGAAAAACTGAGAGAACTTTACTGAAGCTGGTGGGGAAAGGGAAGGGAGGCGGAAAGGGAAGGGGGGCGGAAAGGGAAGGGGGGCGGAAAGGGAAGGGGGGCGGAAAGGGAAGGGGGGCGGAAAGGGAAGGGGGGCGGAAAGGGAAGGGAGCACCTCGCTTGCTGTGGTACAGATCTCTCTGATTTTTAACCCGAAGAGAAAGCCTTCCACATGACACGTGTTGCCTCATTCCTCTTTGCTGGGCATGAATGCATGTAGTCTGCAGTCTCCCCTCAGTGCTACTGGCCATGTTCCACACCACCCTGGAGGAAGCTCTGCTGCGGACCAGGATGCTCAAAGTTGAGTGGAAGGGCACCAGCACAAGCATACAGCTTGTTTTCAGAAAATGAGTCTTAGTGCATAGGGGCTCTAAGGACAAGCCTGCAGAGGCCAGGCTAAATTCGTGCAGCAAGAAAGGATCGGCAGCTGAAGCTCTGGATATACATCACTATCGCGCCTCAGCAGGTACAAACAGAGGGCAGCGTGGTGCCACTGCAGCCCACAGGCACTCTGATGAGCTCTGACGGGAAACTGGGGCCGACCTTCCTTCTGGCCCCTTTCAGCAAGGGCATCACTGTATTCCCAGCTGCTGCTTTCTCTCAGCACTGAAATGTTCTCTAGCAGCCAGTTGCTTTTGTGGGCAGGAGACAAAACTGGCTTCTGGCAAACAGGCTGCCACAAGGGATGCTTGGACCATGTCTGGACATTGGGCAGCTTTCTTATTTCCAAGCTACACTGTTAGACACGTATTATCATGCCTAGCATCATGTCCCTTGCCTTCTGCCACTGTCCTCAGCCTGGCTTTGCAAGCTCCCCCACCGCCACGTTCCCTGCCCTACCCCAGCCCTGGGTGCTGGCACTCACGGGTCATGGTTTCAAGGCGCAGCATGCAGCACGCGAAGTCAGAAAAGCCAATTCTCCTGGCAGCATCACCATACCGTAAGGCCAACAGGCGCAGGAGCTGCTCGTCAGTGACCAGACCTGCGGAGGGAAGAGGAACAGCAGCACTGTGGGGACACACTGCAGAATGATGGCTCTGATGGCCTTCTGCACCCTGCAGAGAACCTGGGGCCCTTCCTTAGCCCCTCACCTTGTCATGCCAGGTCTCTGCATCCCTGGACGGCAGCTTGCTGTTCCACCGGTTTGTGCATAAGAGTCAGGATAGAGTGATGGAAAATCAATGTCCTTCTAGTCACTTACTCAAACTGTGACTTAGGTCAGCCAGCAGCACAAAATGAGCGAACTAATCGAGTGTTATCTTGCTTTGCATTTTATCTTTTGTTTTCTATAAGAAAGGGTGATTTTCCTTGGCTCATAACTGTTAAAGTCTGAGTGTAGCATTCACAATATCACCGGCGCTTTCTGCTAAACAGGGTGATGCCACATGCTCATGCTATTATGCAGTATAACATGCCTAAGATTCTTAATTTTTACAATTTCTTTTCTATTAGAAGATGGTGAAGGGTACGTTTCTTTTTTTATTAGGTGATTATTCAGTATTGTGTCACAGTCTGTTTGGATGGAAATTGGTATTCAATTGAATGAACAAAAATTGCCTTTTAGAATGAATCTTTTATTAGTTAAATAAAACTACCCTAAATGCGCTCGCTATTTAAGAGGAATGATTAAAATATGTTTTGCACTAAAAGCTGATTTGCTAAACAAAAGGGAAATTTTATGCAGAGAGTTGGACTGATAGCTTCAGTTTAATGCATTCTCTGAGTCTTCAGAAAAGTCTCATTTTCTCTCCCCTAGTTTTTAGTGGCTCAGCTGGAAGAAAAGTAACTTTCCTGCTTTTTCAACCAGCTCTAAACTTTTCAGTTTTAAATGAACTCATCATGGAGCTGAATTAGTTGAACAGGCAGAAAAGAAAGAAATGGTTTCTCTACACCTGTGTAGGGGGAGACCCTGCTGATGGAGATGCATTAGTACATCGACAAACTTCGGTTGCATGAGCCTAGTGGAAAAGGTCTCCAGCAGGAAGCAGACATGCAATGCTGAATATTTAAATAATGGAAATATAGTCAGGCTTCAGATACATTTCAAATTAAGATAAGCCTGATTTAATTTTTTTTTCCTAGGAGGAAATGTTAGCAATTAAAAAAAAATCTAATTAATTAAATTTCTTCTTTGATTCTGGTTTTAAACCACTGCCAAGAACCACTGTAGTAGTGAGCAATGAATTCTCTCTCATTTTTAACCTTTTGAAGGCAGTGGGAATGCAATCAAGCTCTATCTGGAGAGCAGATTCCAGCGACCACTGCAGTGCTGCTTATGAGATACTATAATCATGTCTTACACCAATAAAACCCTGACAATTTGGCATGGTCATTCTGGGACATACTTGCTCTGAAATCTGTTCACCTGGCAATGCTTCCCAGTTAACCTCATCAACAAGACTGAAGTGTCAGTCCTCTCTGTTCCCAAGATGTTTCAGTTATGTGTTGTTGCTTACTCACAAGGTTACTCCCCACACCTTTTGTATGCTGGATCCCTCACTCTGGTTTTAGTCAAGCTTTAAAATACAGACTTCATGTTTCCCTGTTTTTTTTTTTAATTATTTTGATGCATTTAATGTTGCCAATGAGGAGTTTGTAAATACACCAGGCCAATGCTCCTGCATTTCAGGGCAGTACTGCTGTTAACGCAGCTAGCCTGCTTTACTCTGGCAGAAAATTTGACCCATCATTATGCTTTGAAGCATTAGGACAACAGTGAAAATTAAGCACACACTTAAGTGTTTTGCTGGGGAGAGCACTGAACACTTCAGGGAACTGCTGGCTAGGAGCTGTATTTAGATACTTTAGTGCCATTCCCTGTGGTAGCACCCACCTCCCAAACACTTTCTGGGGCTGTCCACTCCTTCCTGCTTAAAAAGCCAGGCATCATCCTAATGCAAAGCCAAATTCAAATGCAGATTTCTGGCTCAGAAGGTGGCAAGAACGAGCTTATAATTTTCTTTTTTCCCTCTACACAGAACTGCTTATAGCCTAACATGTATTGAATTGGCCATTTCGCAGTGCCTTTCTATCTTTCCAAATAACTGCACTGTTTCTGTTGCCAGGACTTCTCAATGAACAGTTTTCCTTCCAGTTTTACACTTTAGCACCTTTCTTACAGAATGGACCTGGCAGCTTCTCCTTTGACATTTATCACATTAGTGCTGTGCTCCTCAGGCAGATGCTAAGGCTTTGCCCACCTCTCAGCAATAAAAAAATTACACCTACATTCCCTAAGCTGATGGCTTCCATGGATAGCAATTCTGCACCAGATTCCTCCTGGGAACAACACCCCTCCAAGCACCAGGTAGCCAAATGGGAGCTTCTGTACCTTACAGTTGTAAGAGGATTGCTGTCTCAGAGCTGTATTTCATGCACAAAGTCTCTGGACAGATGACCCAGCTAAAATACTTCACTCGCATGAAGGCGTGCCATGCACTCACGGCAAGTTTCAGCATCAGCGTAGCCAACAGAGGTCAGTGCAAACTAAATAAATGTCTGTCACTGTGGCTTTCCTTTATAGACTTAATTACTGCCCTGGAGAGAAACTGCAAGAACTGGGGGTAAGTGCAAAGCATCGACTGTTCCTTGCTCCTTTCTTCTGCTGGGTGTTTCACCCATGACCTAGAGTGACCACGGATAAGCTAAGCTGCAGGCTCTGGCCAGTACTGGGCTTCTCTGCATCTCTGCCGGCTCCCCAGCCACAGTGCAAAAGGTTTCTCCCTGAAATGAGCTCTGTCTCAATGCCCTAAACCAATGCAGACCTCTGAGCAGAGCTGCGATCTAATTGGCACCTCTGTGCAATCCAAACCACTTTCTCCCTGAAGCTTTTTTTTCCCTTTCCTCTTTCTTTTTTATCCTTTCCTTCACTGCTGCAGGGACAAGGAAGTACTCGGCACCTGTGGACATACCTGCTGCCTGTATCGCACTTTTCAGTTCATACACATCAAGAAATCCAGAATGATTTCTGTCTGCTCTGCTGAAGATATCCTAAAAAACAGTGTAAAGACAGATTTCAAACCTGTATCAGCATTCCTCAAATTTACTACTACATCCGATTATGCAGCATGCTTTCCCTCCTTAATAAAAAAAATAAATAAGAAAGAGATTAGGTGACCATGACAAGGGAGACCCATTTCCAGAAGGCTCAGACAGTATGCTACCATGTAAGAAGTCCCACATTTTTGGGTCAGTGGAAGCCTTTTTGTTCATTCTCCCTGTTTTATGCATGCAGGCAGCAATATGAATGCTTACACCCCCACTGAAAAAAGACATTGTTTATAACAGGTGAAATAAGCCAGGAGCCCCCGAGTTCCCAGAATGGTCTTTCCCACCACGCCACTGAAACCCCACAAGCCACACTTGAGGTGCCATCAGTGGGAAGCACACCACTGCTACACGGGGAGCTGGCACCCCATATCCTGGGTAACCTCAGACTACTTCTAGGGGGATGAAACAAAGTAGAGCCCACCCAACCCCGAGGCTTCAGAAAACCTTCCCACCCTGCACCAAGTCTGAGGGAGAAGGACCCAACACAAGCTGCCATGCATGCCCTGATTCTGAATTTAGCTGGGACCCTAAATACCAAGCTACTGTCCTCACTGCTTCCAAACCTAATGCTAATCCTGGAGCAGAGACATTTCTCCCAGATAAACTTTCATTGGAACCTACACATTTCCACTACAAACTGCAGCAATGTGCAAATGAAATTTCTCTGTTCAAGAACTCATTTCGGCTTAGAAAGCTTTTTAAAAAAATGCCAGTGGTGGCCCACAAACAGACATTTCCATCAAATTCTGAGCCTAATTGGCCTTCCTAGCTTTCCCCACTTTTTCCTCAATATTCTCTGCATTAGAAAAGCCTCGGTTGCTCATTTGGAGCACTTTATACACACCACTGCTTCTCTGAGCTCTCAACCTTTGCATGAGAGGATGGGAATCTGACCAACTAAGCAAGCAACCTTTGCAACGTTTTCCCCCCCAGTGCTTTGCTATCACAGAGCATCTGCGCCCTGCTGATGAAAAGCCCTAGAGTACAGTATCAGCAGAGAAGAGAGAGCATCCCCTGTGTACCATGTACTTAGTGAGACTTCGCCAGAGGCTCCTGAACTCCTGCAGTGTGAGTTGTCCATTTGAGCTGAACTGCACATTTAGTTAAGAACTGAACAGTTAATGAGAACTAAACATGGCTGTCTTCATTCCTGAGAACGCTGCCTTCACATAAAGAAAGACATGAGATGCAGTCTCTTCTGTCTGTTACTTTGTGTTGAGAAAGCCAAAAGCTTTTCTGCTCTCAACTATGTTTAAATTCACCTTCTTTGGCACACGGTCCAGCTGCCCATACCTGTGCTCACAAACAACAAAAGGTTTCTATTTTTATGGTCCCTTTAACCACAAGGGAACCTGCAGTGATGGCTTCAGTTGACATTTAGCCACTGATCAGGGAGGCCTCTGTGGATGAACATGACCCCATGGCTTTAGGCCACGCATGCATGTCGCCTTGCCTCTGTGCCTGAGGCAGCACAGTATTAGCTCTGGCTGGATCCTCCTGGAGAACAGGCACTGGAGGAGCCAAGAGCCTGAGGAGCCAGTCCTGATGCCTGCTGTCAGAAGGGAGCAGCAGCCTTTGAGCTATGCATATGCCACATGCAAGAAAACACTCCCCCACCATGAGCTGCAGGAGCCCGGGGTGTCAGCAGACATCCCCCAGAGGTGCTTGAAGAACTAAGTCAGCAGACCTGCTCCCCTTCATACATCATCTAGGAGTCCTGGGCAGACACGCAACAACTCACCTAATGCAGCTAGCATGGTGAAAGCTCCCTGAAAGCAAAATTCATCGCCAGTGAAACACAAGCAGACAAGTGCCACTGCCGTGAAACCCGAGTGAAAAGAGCTAATCCTGTCTTTGCAGACCAGGAAAGGTCACAATGTACATGGGTTGTATGAAGCTCAGAGCATGAAAAACCCATTCTGAATTAAAGCAGAGTGGTGGCTTTGTTGATTCTTTGTATGTGTCATTCATTCACAACGTCCACTTAGCCCAAGAGGAGCTTTGGGAAGGCGGAGAAGTCTCTTTCACCAGCTAGACAAAGAAAACTGGAAAGAAAGAGGGACTTCTGACCATTTTTTGTGCATTCCCTGGCAGTTTGTAAAGGTCTGAAAATGTCTCAAAGTTATTTCAAGGCATAGAAGAACACAGACAGTGAGCAAGCACAGGGAGAATTTGTGTTTTCATCAAGGAGCCCTCTTGTTCTACAGCAGCCAGCAATGTATTTCCAGTGTTGTCTTGTTAACAGTAGAAAAACTGCATGATCCATCTAAATAGGGAAGGTTCACTGGCAAGGATGAATGGCCTGCCAGGCAAGTGTCTGTGATTCAGCAGTGACAATTCTTCTCCCCTTCACACCAGCCTGGCTGGCCTCTAGCTGCCATCCCAGGCCAGCGTGGCTGCAGCCACAGTAGCAGAGCTGAGCTGTGCCTGAGCTCTGTGCTGTGTCCTCGCCTCAGGCTCTGCCTGGGACCTGCACCCAAGGGTGAAGCTTAGCCAAGCCCTGGGCCCTGCAGAGGGGAAAATGAGAGCAAAGAGTTAGCTGGTAGCAGAAGGCTGACCCTCAGCCTTCACATTAAAGCCAGGGAATGCATAGCAAAGTCCTGCATAGACTCTGGGACAGTTATTTATTGAGGACTGTGGCTGATATTTACTTGCAGATTCTCACACTGGGATGCTCAGCAAAGCCATAACTCAAGGCAAGGATGGGAAGCACCAGGGAAGTTTAGTGCTTCTGCTGAAAGGATACATCCATCAGAGCTAAAATGCCTCTGCATGAATCGAAGCTGAACCCTCCTCCCAGGCTGGTTGTTTCATCTGCAAGGAATGGCAAAATAGAAAGAATTAGTGACAGCAAGGGGAGTGGGTAACAGAGGCATCAGGTCACCATTCAGAGGGAATGAGGACACCAGTCTGAACGTTCACATAGTGAAAAAGCCAAGGATCTAGCTCCAGTTCTAAAACAGCATGAGCTACCTGCCAGGCTGAGGTCCACTGAGGGACCCTGACGTGCCTCAGACATCTCTACTGCTCCCTTCCCCAAGGACAGGTGCCCTGTTTGGGCTCACAGGTAACTACTCAGCACAATCTCTGCCCATCTACCTGCTCTGATGGAAACTCTTCCCTCTTGATATAAGGATAAGGGAAATGACAGTGACAGGAAAGGCTGTTTATGCCACATTAGTGAGTCCTAAAAGCACTCTGAGCTTTGTGCATGGTGGAGTTGGTTCGAGGCTTCCCGCTGTCCCTGTCTCATGCTACTTTTGAGGTGAGCAGGTTAAGGCTGGGAAATACTAAAAACCAGCTTGAGGCATCTACAGAGGAGCAATGCAGGCCAGGGCTGAACTGGGAGAAATGGGGTGACAATGAGGAGAGCAGGAGGCACAGTTCCCTGGGGCGCTCACTGCTGCAGCCCAGCAGGGACTGAGCTCCTGCTGCAATTGGTGGGGCACAGGGCAAAAGGGGTGCTCATGGGGGCTACAGGCACATCCAGGAGAAGGACAGCGTGGGGTAGGTTAGGTCTGTGAAGCAGAGGCTATATCCCTAGGCAGAACTGGGAGGGGGAGGGGAGGGTGAAATCTGGCTGTCAAGCAGATGCACAGCTTTGCTGAGGGCCATGCATTAAAGTCTGTTAGCAGCTGGTCTGGGTAGCATTGCCTTCTCCTTGTGATTATTATTTTTATTTTCTTTAAAATATAAAGCCAAACTGTTGTGCATATAAAGGAACCCTGGTGGAGGCAATTCTCATTCATCAAGATCCAACAGTGCAGTAAACCATGCTAAGTATTTTTTGAGGACCATCAGGACACCCCTAAATCCTCTGTCTAATTTACACTACACTAAGGATAGGGAAGCACCAAAGACTTTAGCTGTGTTGTAAAAGCTTTACCTTGCAGGATCACTTCATTAAGGAGTTGTTGCAGCTGCAAGGCATCAATAGTTGAGCCCTAATGCAGAATAAAATGCAAGTAGATATGTGAGCATAAAGTTTTCTCTTGTGTCACTTTTGCCTAAAACATCTTTCCTCATGCACTGTGATAACCAAGAAGGACCTCTGCTTATATCAGCGGAGCAGCAGCACCCTCTCCAGATCACAAGAAAGCCCTCTGTGCTGCTGGGCCACTCTTTGCCCTTCCCTACAGGAGTTCACAGGGGAGCTACAGGCACTCCCATCACCAAGAGGTATTTTCAGCAGTGACAGGAACACTTGCTGACCTCACCAAGCCCTAGCTGGGGAGCTGCCAATGGGCCGGCACAGCAGGCAGCTGGGTGAGTGGACTGGGAGCATGGGTGCTGCTGCCTGCTTCCCTCTGGGCTACCCATGGGTGACCCTGCCTGCCTCCCTCCTGAGACACCCCCAGGGCGTTCAGCATGGCAGCCCCTGTTCATTTTCACCTTCATGCATTGATAAAACTATTAACTGCAAGAAGCCCGCTGTGCAAAGGCTTTTGGCAGTGATTTTTTTCCCCTCTTGACTAAGTCGAGGAGTTCTTTATAACAGTTTATTAAACCATTAAAAGCATCTCCTGTGAACATGCAGACTTTGGCTCTGAAAGAGCAGGAATCAATTACTGAAATGCTGACTGATGTCTGGCTTCCAAATTCCACAAAGGCAAATGGAAAACGATGCTGATGAGAGAGGGGAATACTCAAGGCTTTCTAATTGCTTTCAGTAAACAAACCAAAGCAAAAAAAAAAAAAAAAAAGTATACATGCGAGCCCATCACCAGTATAACCACTAATCTCCTATCCTCTGTTGATATATGGGGCTAGCCAGGCTATCCCAGTGGAATGTCCCATTTTTCTAGGGGTTTTGGTAGGTCAGTTAACACTGTTTTCAGAGTATCCACTTGAGGATGGAGCTACATTTCCAGAAAACATTTTTCTAAATGGATTTGTTTCAACATCATAGATCAGTTTTCCTTTTTGCAAGATGTTTTAGATAGGATACCTGCTTCGCGTATCTTAGGAAGACAGCCTTGTAGGAACTATCCTGGTTCTGTCTTGG